>NC_090924.1:352433471-353058471 GCF_040938575.1 Ambystoma mexicanum
GTTTATTCCATCAATTAGATCACACACCATTGTTATGAATTTATGTTTTCCTGCATTCTTGTGATGCCAATAGATATTGATGATGTGAATTTGGGTTCTGTTGTTGTTCATCTCATTTTTCGCGGCAATCACAGAATACTGTATGAAGGGTGATACGTTTATTGTTTTCTCTAAGTTCCAACCAGAGTTCTTCTTTATCATTGTTAAGAGACCGGCAGATGGGCGTCCCTTGGCTCTTGTAATAGCCGGGTTTATAGCTATCTCGTATACGTCGGACACAGGACAATTTGCCATCCATGTTTCTTGCAAGCAGATAACGGTATGATCGTTGCTCCAGTTTTTTGGGTCATTAAATAGGTGAATGAAGCCTCTTGTATTCCAAGAAAGAATGTTAAAGGTATATCTGCATCTGCTAATCTAACCCAGACCCTTTATTTCTTCACACATAGAGCCTTTATTATTCCCAACAAACTTGTTCTGGCTAAATTTACAGATGCTGGTCCTGCCACTCAGCCTCTGGGACCTTTAAGCACATGTTCTTCGAGTGTACCTTGTCAAACCCTTTCTGGAACCACATATGGTCCCTCTAACAACAGGTTTTTAAAGTCTCCATTCCACTAAATTGTACTAATATATTACTGGACAGCATAGCCTTTAATGAGGGCAAAATCAGGGGGGCTTCTATTATCTTACACATGTTTATACGTTTGGTTATACGATCGGATCACATCTAATTGGAAAGATTTAACCAAAATCTCCACTAAAGGTTGTTGGAATAATATATGCGATCTGCATAGATTGGAAAAATGTATTGCCAACTCACTCTCTCTTTCTCTTAATCATGACAGAAAATGGCTCCTTTTTGTGAATTACTTAAATGATACAAATGTCTAATTCACCAGGTTATTATATTGATGATTCATTTATTGTAAGGACAGCTTGTCTATTACTTTCGCTTTTTTATGCTATTAACCGGATACAACAATGCCAGCTTTTCTTTTTTTTTCCCTTCCCTTCACTCTATTATATCAGTTTTGGTAACTAACACTTGTATTATCACTGTTTCATTGCCACAACAGTCTTCTGCAACTGTATTACAGATGGTATCTTAATATTTCTAATGCATTTATCATATAATTGTCACCTCATTATCGCTTTGACTGTTGATATGTATTGTGATATTTAATAAAATAAAATGTTTAAACATAAAGACGTGTATGGCATCCACGTCAGATGATGAAACACTAGGTTCCCTGGCAGCCAATTATAGATTGCCATTAACTGATCTACTTGATTGTGTGGTCCCATTAAAACCAAAAATTGCCAGAGAACATACTAATAATCAAAAATGGTTCTCAGCAGCCTTAATGATACAAAAACAGGAAATGCGTGGAGCAGAGCAGCTATGGTTAAAAAGCCCCACACAAGAAAATAAGGATTCTTGGAAAACATTGCATAGTCTCTACAGAAGCGAAATCTGTGAGGCAAAACAGAATTACTGCAATACTCAAATAACAAACTAAAAAAATAGTCCAAAAAACCTTTTGGAAATCTTCAAAGGTTTGGAAAAAACAAGAGTTCACCTCAATCCTTTTATCCCCGCTAGGGAGTGTTAAGGAGCATTTTAATTTCTGTGCTAATTTCCTCTCAACGTAGAGACCCCCAGCTCTTATGCTGGACGTAGGCCTTTTTAATTTTAACTCCTAAGTGAGTGGGAACTTTTTCTCACTCTCTCATATGTTTTTCCTTGATTAGGAGATTATGTTTCCACTGTTTTTGGAAACTCCACAGGCATCTGCTTTTTGTATAGGGACACACAGCACCCTCAGAGCAGTGTCACTGAGAAGTCCTTTGGGTTTCTCTTAAGGTTTAAATACCTGTTCTTGGGTGAGCTATAGTTCCCAAGAATAGTAAGGTGAAATTGATCTTACTTACCTTTTTCCTTCTGTAGGCCCAGCACACACCATCATGTGTGGCGGGCTGGGGGGCTACTTAGTAGTCCCTTATCCTACTTTCTTATGTAACATTTTTTGTTACCCTCACTACTTTAAATGTCTGGTGGCAGTGGTTTACATTTTACTGCCAGTGTGCTTTTTAACCGCAGGCTGAACCCTCAGCTGCAGTACACCACCCATGGGTGTCCTTTTTGTCAAAATGGCCCCTGTCTTCTTTTTTGCCATTTTCTGGTTGTGAGATCTTTCTTGGCTTTTACTCTGTGTATTAAAACAGGTTCGAGCCCTTTGTGTGTTTTGTCTTTCGCGGGCTCCAGCCCTGAAGCCTGCCCCTGGCTCCAGTGTTCCTGGAAGGGCAGGAAGTGAGGGAGGTTCTTGAAACTCACCTGTCCTTTGTCTCTAGGAGTGCCTGAATGAAATCAGTCCTAATGGTCTGGCTGGCTGTCCTCAAAGGACAGCCACCCTGCTGTGTGATTGACAGCCTAGGAAGTAAATTAATGGGAACTTGCTTAAAAGGTAATGGTTTTGGGACTAATGGCAGAGTTGACCACTGGAAGAAACATCTGAAGAAGAAATCATGAAGAGAAGCCTACTGCCACCTCCTGGACCTTGAATTACCCGGTGAAGTCTTGCTGCTGTGCTGACCTCCTTTTTCACCTCAACAGAGAATCTCCAGAGGGAACGACTTCTCTCCTTGGGCTAGTGGGACCAACTAGCACTTGAGGAACTCCCCTTTGGTGCAATCACTGACTTGCCTTGCTGTGCCTCTCTAGTCTTGCAGAAGCCCAATGCCAGGGGTTGAGTGTCCATAACCAAGTGCAACATTGTCCGCAGAACGAATCCAGCCAAAAGCTCCAGGAGCCTCCTAGGGACACTCCAGAAGCAGGAAATCCCAAACCAGAGTCCCCTCACCAGAGTCCAGGACTGAGGGAGCAGGAAAGACCAACCAGAGATATTCATTTTTGCATCAGTGCTGTTTGCAAGGCGCTGAAACACTGAAGAACCGCTGAATCGAAGGAAACCCATAGTGGTGAAATCCTTTCCTGAGTACTGCCGCCAGAGCCCTCCAGACATCCTCCCGCTAGTCCCCACGACTGAGGCTCAGGAACCAGTTTCTGCTTGGCTGTAGCAAGACGGAATCCAGCTGGACCACTTTCTTCAAACCAGAGGTACTTTTGGGGATTTGGGGTATTTACCTTCTTGCCTAAGTAATGATTTCTCTCTTGAGAATTTCACTGGCTTAACTTTTCAAGTCGACTTCAACTTCCCTTGCACAGGCCTAACAGCTTGTGACCCTTCAGTGATTTTCTTGAGCTAACAAACTTTGTGAAAATACTTCATCCAAGAAGTGCATCAGAACTATAGACTTTGTCCAATTGACTTTGGCTGTCCTGGCTCCCAAAAAGCACCTTTCTGAATCCATTGACTGTATCATTGCTTGTCCCTCATAGGTTGTAATTTGTTGAACACTTTGACTGCTGGGAAAGGCTTACCTCGATTTCATTGGAGGATTCAAACTGTCTTTACTTTATAAGAAAGTATGTTCTAACCTTTCTATTTTTCCTTAACCCTTCCTTTCTGAAACTCAGAGTCTAAAGAGTGTAATGTTGTTATATATAAATACAATGCTATCCTAGTTATTGAAGTCACTTTAGGGTGTAGGAGAAATGTATTAGCATATCCAAAGAGTATTCACCAACTTTATTGACTATCGAAAAGTCATTCCAAAGTTTGCTTGACTTTTACAAACAATTGCCTTTTTAAAGCTTAACTAAAACTTGATGTGTAAATAAATAAACATATATTTATAACTGAAACCTTGAGAGTGTAAGTGTTACTTGGTTACTTGTATTGACTGATGTACAGCTCTACCGCTCACATTTACCCCTCTTTAGATAGGCCTGGCTGCTCAGTCACACTACCAACGTGTGTAGTACATACCTATACCAAAAGGAGGGTTACCTACTACCAAGCAGATAAGTCTTGTGTAGTCTCACACCGTGCGACTCCACTAATTCATACCTAACAGGGAGGACTGTGTTGCAGTCCAGAAAGCATTTGCAAATAAAGTACAGTTGGCTCAAATTAAAATCGCAGAAAATTGCAAAAAGAAAATAGAAAGCGAGGCTGATGAATCTCCGTGTGAGAGTCCTGTGAGTGTTACTGAAGCTCACTTTCCTTTCCAGGAAGTTGATATATCGAACATGATTTTGACACTCTAGGCCACGCGTCCTACATCATCTCCATGAGACGTCTTTCCAGTAAAGATTATCCTGGACAAGGCCGAGCTCTTTGCACCTTTCTTGGTGCGTTTTACTAATGCAACTATTTATTATAACCAAGTCCCGTTTCTTTTGAAAAAGCTGGTGGTTACCCCACTACTAAAAAAAGCAGGGTAGGATTGTAAGAATCATAGTAATGTGGGGCCTAGCACAAAAATAACGTTTCTGCTGAAGATAATAGACAGATCCTCAGTGTTGCAGCTGCAGGAGTTCTTGAAGAAAAATAAGATACTTCACCAAACAAAGTCGGGCTTTAGACCTCATCATGGTACAGAGCGCGCCCTGATAGACCTTCAGACAGTAATGTTGGGTATAATGGATACAAGCAAATCAGGGCTGCTGGTGTTATTGGATCTATCAGCAGCCTTTGATTTGGTGAACCATGAATTGTTGATAAAAAGGCACGCAGTCGTGGGACACTCCTCAGAAGCAGTGGTTAAATGGATGGACTCATTTCTTAAAAATAGGATGTCTAAGATTTACTGGGGAGAGGAATGTTCTGAGTCAGAATGTATTACATGTGGAGTCCCATAGGGGGCTTGTCTCTACCTGCAGGGTTGTTGCTAGGTCTGGAAAAGGTCCAGGGCTATGCTAATGTCGGGAATGTCGGGACTCAGGGCTAGCTAGCCTTTTGGTTGCAGTCCCTGGGATTCTATCTGGGGCTACAACCAAAAGACCAGGGGCTATAGCCCCCATAGCCCCCCCCGCCCTAGCAATGTCTCTGTCTGCCTGTCTACCTGGCTCTTTTTAACGTATTTTGTCACCCACTATGTGACCTATTGGACAAGGTGGTCATCCGTTTTACCAACTTTGCGAATGATACCCAGCTCGTCAATGAACTGAGTGGGAATATGATAAAGATTCCAGGGAGGTTTCATTTATCTATAAGGCAGTCAGGGTTTGGATGACAGTTAATGGACTGAGTATTAATGGATCCAAGACTGAGATTCTTATATGTGGGTCTTCACAATCGTGAGCAGAATTGAATACAGGGTACATAGGCTTCCACATTGAGCAGCAATTGATTCACGCCACTGCTGAAGTTAAAGCACTCGGTATCGTTCTTGAACCTTCCCTGAGCTCGGGAGCCCATACCAGCAATGTTGTGAGTAAGGCACACTATCACGTGAGAGTGCGGCACCTAGTTAAACCTTTCCTTTCACATACTACTGCCGAGATTGGATGACTGTAATGACCTTTTGAGAGGAGCTACTGAAGGGTGTATCCATAGGATGCAGGTGCTGCAGAATGATACAGTCCATATTGTGAAGGGTATTCTGAGAGGCCACTCGATTTCAGAGCGTAGAACGGATCGCCATTGGCTTGCCATTTAAGAGAAAATTTGTTTTAAAATAAAAACGATCGCTCATAAATGCTTGCATGGTTCAGCACCTTCTTACCTTCGGAGCGGTATTCAGCTGATGCAATCATGTAGGGTCACTAGGTCTAGTGACTCAATGCTTCTTCAATGCCCACAAATCAAACGGGTTAGGGGCAGTAGCCTCTCTTTCCCGGTACATTCAGGATCGGTGTGGAATAAACTGAGCTCTGATTTTAGGCTAGTTAGAGACCTGTACTCTTTCCAGAAACGTCTGAAGACACTTTTGTTCAACTGAGATGACTAACGTTGGTTTACTTCCTTTTCTCAGTCTTCCTGTGCCCTGATGCCTGTGGGCTCCAGCGCATTATAAGGATAATTAAAAAGAATATTAAAACATATTCTCCAGGCCAGTGGGTGTGTATTATCGAGCCTGTCATACCTAGTACCCTTCAGGACAAGTGGACTGGCTTTACTTTGTGCTGGAAAAAGACAGTGAGATGAATTATCTCATTGATGTGAAAGGACCTAACAGATGTGCTGGGTCTTTCACGTCAACTGACTAAAACCCTGTTATAGCCGTAATTACCTGGTCCTGACACTAGTGACTGATGGAGAGACTGAGGAGACCGATCACCTCCCAGACCTCAGAACATCCATTGACAGACTGTTGCTGTTTACTGGGAGAGTTAGCACCTATCTTCTCTGACTCCAGGTCCTGCAGATTGGTGCACCCATGATGTGGACACTGGAGACAGTAACCGGTGAAGAGTAGGATTTACTGCATGTCCGATAAGGTCACGGACACCATCAAGGGGAACGTTTCCAAGATGCTGTCCCTAGGAGTGACAGGGCCATCCACAGACCCTGGGTTAGCCCAGTGGTACTGGTCCATAAAATGACCAGTGGTGAGAAGAATGAAGTTCACTTTTGTGTGGACTTGAGGGGGCTCAATTCTGTCACAAAGACAGATGCTCACCCCATTTCCTTGTGCAGATGAGCTCATTTACAAGCTTGGTGCTGCCAATAACATGAGTACCTTTGAGCTCACGACATGGTATTGGCAGGTCGGCCTGACAGATGGAGCGAGAGAGAGGTCTGAATTCTCAACCCCAGAAGGACATTATCAGTTCACAGATTGAAGAATACCCCTGCAACCTTTCAGCAGATGGTTAGCCAGGTTTTGTCTGGTCTGGAAAACTTCAGTGGTGCCTATTTAAATGACATTGCTGTGTTCAGCCACACCTGGTGAGATCACTTATCCCACCTGAAAGAAGTGCTTCAGGTGCTGCAGAATGCAGGTCTGGCTATCAATGCCATGAAGCACCAGATAGTGCTGGGCACAGTGACCTACATAGGCCACCTGGTCAGTGTAGGTAATAAACACCCTCTCGAAGCGAAGGTACAGCCTGTGAAGGAATTGGGTTTCCCCACCAGACAGATACAGTTGAGAGCCTTTCTAGGTCTCACTGAGTACTGCTGGTCATTCATCAAGGGGTACGGGACCAGTGCTATGCCACTGAATGATGAAACTTCCAAGAAGAATGTCGAAGAAGGTAACTTGGACTCCTGCCTGTCAAACCTCCTTTATGGATTTAAAGGATGGCTTGTGCAGGGACCCGGTTCCGAAAGTGCCAGACTGTGGTCAGGAGTTCATTATCCAGACAGATGCCTGTGATTTTGTGATTGGATCAGTGTTAGCGCAGCTGAACTCACAAGGGGTAGAACAACCTGTCACCTGCATTAGCAGGCACCTGACAAAAAGTGAAAGGCACTGGGCTGTTGTTGAAAAAGAGTCTTACACTGTTGTGTAGTCCGTAAAGAGCTGAAATCCTACATAATTGGGTCGCACTTTATGATCCAGACAGACCACCGGCCTCTTCAATGGTTAATGGCCATGCAAGGGAAGAACCCTAAGCTTCCACATTGGGCATAATCCTTAAAAGAATTAGGTATGGACATCCAGCTCAAGCTAGGCTCCCAGCATGGAAATGTAGATGGCTTCAGCTGGTACTTTTGCCTTGATGATGAACCAGAGCCTCAATAGGGTGGTGGTTCACATGTTGAGGCTGGGGGGGCATGTGAGAAATTCGGCCATCTGCACAGTGGGTGTGCACTTGCCTGGCTTTTATTAAATGTTATATGAAATTGAATGAGATATGACAACCAAGAGTAGATCTTGTCCTCTCAGAAGGGGGAGGGTAAAACCTTCCTCCTGCCAGGGTCAGCCTAATTAACTATCCTCCATGGGTCCGCCCATGGGTCCGCCCTGTCCTTTTGTGTGTGCACTGCAGATGGTGGCAGCAATTAAGAGAATTTAAATACTAATAGAGTATACTTCAAACAGGCAGAGGTTAACAAAAGACAGGAAAACCCCAACAACCTTTGATATGCATTGTGTCAAACTGAAGCTGGCTCCCGCCTCTTAGTATTAAGGGCAGTGACCTGTCATGTCTGGTACTATGTATTTAGAGTAGTCATGCCTGCAGGGGCACCCCATTCAGAAGGTACGAGTATGTGGTTTGGCGGTGACCAAAAGTCTGGTTTCGGGAACAGCTTCAAGGGAGACCTCCAGCTTTATTCAGAAACCAAAGAGAGCTCAATTAACCAGAGAGACCCTTTGATCCACAACAGACAGAAAGATAGATGGGACTAAGTATTACCTGTTTTCACCCCTTTGCCTTTTCTGTTGCAGAGCACTCTGGTTATGACCTCATGCATACAGGAGATTTTTGGTGGGGACCCAGGATTGATTCATTAAGGTAGGCTTAGCCTACGCCAATCACTGTGGCCCATTTGGCTTTAAAAGAGCGCTGAGCCCCTCTTTTGGGCAGATAATCTGAAGACTTTGCAAGAACTCATGTGCACCCTGCCTAAAGGTACAGTCTGCCTTACAGATTCCGCCAGTAAAGGATGGCCAGGATTTCCAGCAAGGGAAGCAAGATCCCTCTCCTAAACATCTCACAAGGAACAAAGGGAGATAATGAATCCAGAGGACCCTCCAGCAGATCCAGAACCAGTACCCAGCCAGTACACAGTGAGCCCTGCTAGGCTTTGCAAGCAAGATGCCTAGGTGGGAAGTGCCAGAGAGCCTCTGAACCAAACCTAGAACAAGGCAGGTGCCTGCAACACTCTCCTCAGCTTTGGGCTGTCCACCTTAAGGGACGGTACAAGCACAGTGAAGAAGGTAGGAGGAGTGCATCGACAAGCATCAATCAGCATCCACCTTAAATGACGTTTTCAAGCCAGTCGAGCCCCTCAAACTGCAACCGATTGTCATGCTGCAGTCGCCAATGTCGTCTGAGACGCCTCGGCCAATGATTCAGACCAGCAAACCAGTACTGAGACGCTTCCTGACCCCAAGCCACTGTGTAGGTATCCTGCAGCCCATGATCCAGCCTCGTTCACCGAAATGCCTGCCACTAGATACCTCCAGCTGTCTCCCATCTTGAACTCTTTCACAGGAGCTACAAAGCACCCTGAAACTGACTCGACCATGTCGAGCACCAAGGACTTTTACAAGCAGAAGGTACATTGTAGTTCTGTCCCCCAGGTCATTCTCTGGAGGCCCCTAGTGACATTTTACGACCCATTGCTCGCTTTGTGTTGAAACCAAGCATCCTTGAACTATTGTGATTAATTACTTTACCGACTACCAGAGTGCGTCCCTTTTCCTTCTTAAAACTGTCTGACCTTTGCATTCCTTAACAAGGTGGGTTGTATTTTGTAGTGTGCTAGAACTGTCTGTTGAATAATGATAAAGTAGATATACAACCTTGACTGGACAACTTCTTTTAACATTGGGTAATAATTTTATTTTCGCTGTGTTTCAACTAACCAACGATTAACCACCTTGCAGAAATAAGCCTGACCTTCCATCCACGTTACCAAAATTGAACAAGGAGGTTTATAATTTGCTTGTGTTTTCAATCTGTCGGATCCCATCTGGTGAACTAGAGGTGTGAAGCTGATTGATGGTTTAGAAACCACAATATTTATCCCTGGACCACTGGTGCCTGGAAGTTGATGTTGTCACAGTCCTCAAGACTGTAATCACCTGAACACCATTTTAGAAGAATGCTTCAGCGCCAAGACCACACAGAACCTGTCTATACTGCTGAGCCTGACCCTCAAAGTTGCTGCACCCAAGAACTGTGGACACCATCGATCTCAGTATTCATAGTTGATCCCCATTGTGTTTGTATATAATTGGAGTCAGAACCTGATAACGGTTGATTATACGAAAGTGCTGCTAGTTTTCATTGGCCATCATTAGCTTTGCTACACATGGGCTTTGTTGTACTATTAATTGGGGGAAAATAAGTATTTCTTATAAAATGAATACCTCTGGCTGGACATTGACTGTTACTAACTGTATTTCCCTGTTTCTGGTGCCCCCGGCATAGCTGTCCTAAGGTTAGGATATTGAGTGTTCAATCATCTTGAACACACAGGGAAGGCAAGGACACTGTAACTGTAATTGGTTACTTATTACACGCGTAATACCCAGAGGTTTCTAAGCGCAGAGCCGGGGATTGAACCTGTGTTGCTCAGTGTTGTCTTGCTTCCAAGAAGAGCGTGTTGCCCATGAGCTATCCTGTCGACCCCTGTGACGTCCTGTTAGCTTGTTTCCTGCACACCACACAATCTCTGAATAGATCAGTTGCTACTTGAATTACCTAGAACTGCTGCATACCCCCAGGTAACCCAGGGCATGGATAAAATGTGTAACAGTGCAAACCAGTTATGAAGATAACTTGAGATGAGTTTAGATGTACCCCTCAAGTCCTGCTTGGACATCCTGCCTCTCCTTGTCCTAAACTACAACATAAAACTACAGCAGCTGACTGACTAACTTCTCTAACTAGACCCCCTACCACATTTCATGCAGCAAAGAACAGAAGCCTCCCTGTAGATGCACCTTTGAGTGGGGGTTAGAGATGCCCTGTGCTTGTGCCACCACCAGCTCCAGGTCTATAGTGCTTACCAGGAAATCCTTCCCTGCACTGCAAATCTATGGAGTGCTTATTAAACACAGAATCTTCTTGACCCAGTGCAGCAATGATGCCTGACGTGCTCTAATTTGCTCAAGTACTGTTTTGTAATCGATGATCCTGTTTGGTCTTGTATGGTAAGAGGTCAGGAGTCAATGGTCTTTCCGAATACATCTTGTACGGTGAATTATTTATTTATTTATTGATATTATACGTTTCGCCGAATGGCTGATTAGTGTTGTTGCAAAGTGTTATCAGGGTTTCTTCTACGTGATATCACGTGTAACAATCTCCCATCTCTCACTCCGCAGAAGGACAAACGGGACACCTCCAACTTCGACAAGGAGTTCACGCGACAGGTGGTGGACCTGACACCGACCGACAAGCTCTTCATCATGAACCTGGACCAGAACGAGTTTGATGGCTTCTCCTACACGAACCCCGAATTTGTGATCACAGTTTAGGAGTGTTGTATATGCATGGGTGCGGTGTGAAGTCAGGAAGGTGGCCGGCTAGGGACCTCGTCTTCCGTGGTGCCTGACCGCACACTCTCCTCTGGTTTGTTGGAGATGATGGGTAGGAGTAGGGTGCAGCTTGCCTGTGCCTGCCTGCGTCCTTGCTGGGATTCTCCTTGAAATCCAGTGGGGTTAAAGCAAAAAATGATGTACGACCTCAGACTGCAATATTAGCATCCAGTGTGCCCGCGTCCTTGCCCTGCGTGGTGTGCACAGGGATGGCCAAACATTGTCTGTGAAAACCAAGCACTCGTGGTCAACATTCACCAAACCTGCTGTCTTGGCTTTGGAAGGTGACATTGGCGTCGCCATTTTTCGACTGCATGGTGTAACGTTCTAGACTTATGTTGACGCCGGCCAATTGTACGACTTCTTTTATTTATTAATGTGTTTTTTAACTCCTTCATTTTTTTTTAGGGGAAAATCTGTGCAGAGATTTCTAAGGATGCGGCAAACTCCTGTGATGGAGACCTATTTTCTTGTACACACTGACACATTTGTACTGTTGAATGCTTTGTATACCTCTCACTAGTCTTCCTTCCATCACCCCTACATGTTCACTCCTCCCTCATAACCACACTCCCTTCGGTGCCAGGCCCGACCCCCTCGTGGTCATCTCATGTCCTGATTCCTTACGTCGGGGGCGTGGCTTCGCCAGTCTCACTGTCAGGGCTGGACCAGGAAGGAACCGAAAGTGCACCAGGAAATGTTTTACAAAGTGGCCCCATATTAACATATGCAGGAATCCTGTAGCTTTGTAACACATTTTTCCCTTCATCCCACTCAAAAGATGCCCCAGCTGCAGGAGTCCATCCGGAAATCTCCAGAGTTCTGTGTATAGGCAAGCCCACCACGGCCCACTGCGCGGAAAAGCCAGAGTATGGAATGTGGCCCAGAGGGATTTCTTGAGCCAAAAAATGTAACTTGGTGATGGGGAGTGAAAGGGATCAAAGAAAAGCAGGAAATGGAGTGTTCTGGTGCAACTTTGAAAGTAGCTAGGCAGGACATCCGGTGTGATGGGCATTGAAAGACTTGTATATGGGCACGGCGCTATAAATGAAATATCATATATCATATACACTGGTGGTGGAAGGCTTCCCTCAGACATACAGGGTAGGGCGAGTTGACAGTACACGCTTCCTTCACACACAGCCTGCCAGCTGTTGTGCAAACTCCCCACCCACAAATAACAGCAGTGACAAGCACAGGCATCTCCTACCCAGGAAGTGGCAGCTGGGGCATCGCTACTTAGACATCCCACCCCGACCCACATTTCTAAAGGTCTGAGCAACCCATGTTAACTCACACAGTACGTTTTCTTACCCATATGGTAAATATCCTATGCAATCAAAACTCATAATTTGCTGGCTTTTAATAAGCAGCAGGTATTTAAAATTCCCCTTGTTTACTGTTACCGCCATTCTCATAATGGGCACACGGTTACACTCTGGGCACAGTTTGAAGACGCATTGTGCAATCGGCTGCAAGGATTGTAAACACATGTCAGGTTTCCCGCTGATATTGTTTCAATGCAAGACGGCACAGGCGTACCCCATCTCCTGCCCCCGTTCTCATCCATGCAGAAATTGACTAGAAAGCGGTTGACTGGAGAGAGATGTTCTAAGAATAAGCATAAGCCAGGGTCAGTCTGCAAACCTATTGTAGCTTCTAAGATGAACCGCTCCTGTGCCCTTCTCAGTGACCAGTGGCTATAGGATCATCTACATTTGAAAATGTTCCCGACTACTCCCTGTGCCCTGCATCCCCCTACAAAACCTGCCCAGCTCTACTTAGGGAAGTAGTGGGCTTAGGTTCCCAGGACCCCCTACTGCAAGTCACAGGCCCCACTGCCCCTCTCAGTTCCTTCATTCCTGCGACAATGTAAGATTCCCTCACACACAGAATATCAGCAGACGTTTGAACTCATCTGCTACGCGAGCCAGCAGCGGCAATGCAGATTTGCCTCCCACCAACAAATGAATTATCACTTACTTCAGAAAGAATACTAATGGCAGTTCAGGCGTCCCTCCCAACCAAAGAGAAGCAGCTGGGGCACACACCTTCTTCAGAAACATCCTGGTGTGGACTAAGCACATCACCTGCCCTTTGTTGGCCACCTTTAGATGACCTGGCACTGTAGTCTATCAGGATTGTGTGCAGCCTTGCAATTCCTGGAGACTCCCCTTGCCGCTGCAGATCGTGACAGTGGGGGAGCTCAGCACTCACCTCAGAGATCCGGCCGCAGCTTGCAGTCACGGGTTCCTGGCGCGCTCAATACATTGAGTTCCATTAAATCTGGCAATCACGCCTTTCACTACAGTGCTTGGAAACAGAATGATGTGCTCTGGGATAGGTGAGGTTGCTCCTGCCCGGCAGACCTCCTCCTTCCACACCGATCCCCCTAGTTCTCTTTCATCCTTGATTTCAGGCAGGAGTTGACCCGGGGACTTTTGAAGGATGCAGCCTATTCACTGCTAATATTTTATCTACATTTGTGACCCGTTGTGGACCTTATTGACCTGAAGGGCTTCCACTCTACAGGTTCTGATTGCACCCAGGCACATTTGGATGGCAGCCTGGCTGCCTGCGTACAAGGTTGTAGCAGATGCATGATGGAGGTCACGGACGGGATGATCAACAATAAACCTGAATCCCTCACCATCCCAAGTTATTTCCTGTGGTCATGGGGAGGATAGATGGAATCAATGCTCCTAGACTTAGTCCTGAACTAGTCTCCAAGGTGAGGAACTTAGAGGTGCAGAAGATTTCAGATCTTTCCTTGCGACTTGAACTCTCTGGTCCAGTTGGCCCCTTGCACGCATAAGCTCAGATGCTGGCGAGAACCCTACACAACATGATTGGCGCCTTTTCACATAGGGCGACTGTGGTAAGCACATTCATATCTGCACGCTTAGACAACTCTATATATCTGGGTACAACTTCATGTGATCTGAATAGGCGACTGTCTTTTCTCCAGCTCTGCACAGACTACACAGGTTGCCCGGGCAAGGCAAAGTCCAGCTCAAAGCCCTGTGCATTGTACACGGAGCAATCAATGATACGGGTCCAGCATTCTTGATTGACAAATGTCATGTCTATATTAAGATGCTGGAATGCTGCCGCGAGAGGAATGATCTCCGTAACTGGTACCCTGTGCAGAAGTCCAATTCACAGTGGCATCTGCAGTAGGACTGAAGCCTACATCCATACATCTAGGACCTTCCCAAGAAGAGAAGACACCAAATAATTGGGGGACTGGTCCACATGCATTTAAGGAAGCTATTTCTAGCCCTAAAAACACCAACAGCAACATAAATGGTTAAGCTGTTTTCAGCCCTGATGAAAGTGGTCTCCTACCAATGAAACCGGTCGGCTCATCACAACACTGTACCTGCATACTTGAACGCAATATGTCAGAATACAGTACGATCAACCCTAATGAAGATAAGGACTGATCAAGGATCATTACTGTGTATAAAACACACAGAAATATAGGAAAAACGTTCTATATTAACAACAGCAAGACAAAAGAAAAAAACAAAACAGAAATAAAAAAAGAAGCTGACGCGAGGACTTTTAGGTCCCAGATATACGAAATATATCCACCACCCAGAAAATATATTAATCAGGGATAAGTGGGGGTCTTTTAAAGAAAGAACCTGCCCTCAAGGGAAAACCTAATAAAGTCAATGTTGCTTTATCTTGAGGACAGCCTTTTATGACAAAAACAACAGAAGTGTTTCCAAAACCTTTTTGTTTTTTAAGGAACTATTATAAATAAAATTGCCCAAATCCTAACGTGAAGACATGTCTATATGCCATGCACTGTCTATGCTCGAGGGGCAATTTGTTGCATGTAGGCCCCTGGCACAGGAAACCTCAATGGGGTGGTTGTTCCCTCTTGTTGAGGGGCCTGACTGTCGAATTCTCCACTGCAAGAAATAGGAATGCGGGCACATAAAGGTGTCATTCAATGTGTATAAATAAGAAGGAGGGACAGTGGGTCACTTTTTTTAAGTTGGTCTCTAATGCCACCCTGGTCTTGGGGAGAATTCCATAACTGCTTGCACTGAAATGATTGTTATTATTCTGGTATTTATTGAGCACAGACCTGGCTTTGAGAAGCAACGGAGCGCTTTACAGAGGTATACAATGTACATTTTTAACTTAGGAATTGACCTGGCCAAATAGTGTGGATTTTCGACATTCACTTTCTTACAAATTGGGGCTCCATACTGAAAAATCATGCCTGCATCAAGGTGTGGTCAGTCCAGAGATTGTAACACTGTGCGGAACTGATCAGAGCAGTTGAATTCGGAAACTAACTGTGCCCTGCCTACTGGGATGCCTTTAGACATTTTCAGACCTTCCCGACGTGCACTTCCACGGTCTTGCCTGGACCGCTTAGAACGTTCTTAGGATGGATGAAAGTTTGAATTTAGGTAGAAGAACACTTTGAGATAAGGCATCTTTGGCCAAGCAAAGGACCTGGTGCTCCAAGCTGCCGAGGATCATATTCTGTATCACCCGGATCATGCAGCGATTTCGTCTGTCTTCTCTCCTGAAGGGAAATTGACCTCAGGTGCTCATCCTGCAGTTCAATCACCCCGTGCACTGGTCCTGCTCTAGGAATCGAAACCCAGTTTTAGATATGTATTATGACCTTTTATTGCACTGAGATCTCCCCACAATCTAATTCTGCCCTTGGCGGGCCCTAAGTGACAACCCTTCTCTGAGGTCTCCCCTACCTCAACATCCTGCACAGAAATGTGGTCTAATCACATATCCTTTCTGGCCGCTGCTCCGGCTCTCAATGTACTCTGTGGTTTGCTAGAGTCTACGATATCCTTGCATGACATTCCGGAGACTCCAGTCAAGCGCTGGGATTTGCCCCAGCCTCTGACCATGTGGCACCTGCACTGGGATCTGAATGCAAGACTAGATTTGCCACAGGCTCTGCCCCTAAGGTGGCATCTACCCAAAGTTTAGATTCTGCTCAGAGATTTACCCGCCTCTGATCCAGCATTTAAATCTCACAGGGGGTCCGGTTCTATATGCATTAACAGCCGGCTGATGCTCTTAACCTACCCGGAGAACATTGCAGGCTCTAGTTCTTCACTGGCTCAAACACATGTACAAATCCTGCACTGAAAGGTTCTATGTATAGTGACACCGCATCAGGATTCCTGGCAGGCTCTGCACATGGATCTGTGATTGGAAATGAATCTGCACTAATCACACCCTTACATTCTGATCTTACACAAGGGAGTAGTCTGGGCTCTACCCAGGCACTGATCTGCCCGAGATACTCGCCTTGTTTTGAGATACGCCCATAGTTCTCCTCGATGGCCCCCCTTCCCTGATCCTGCAATGGCATATTTCCTGGGCTGCACTGTCCCTTTTGGGTCAATGCTGGTCTGTGAC
The DNA here is from genome assembly GCF_040938575.1 of Ambystoma mexicanum. Classification (NCBI taxonomy): domain Eukaryota; kingdom Metazoa; phylum Chordata; class Amphibia; order Caudata; family Ambystomatidae; genus Ambystoma; species Ambystoma mexicanum. Next base: position 352,449,957 of record NC_090924.1, read on the forward strand.
CCTGCACCAAGATCAGACTTGATTCCTAAATCTCCTCTGAGTTCTGCCCGGACATCTGATCTTACCCTGAGCCTGGCTGTGGGCTCTGATCCTGGGCTGATTTTCTGCTACATAGTCTGACCTTGCACTGCTCCGAACCCTGGGTTCTGATCTTGTACTGAACTGAGCCCCAGGCTCTGAGCATGTCCTATAGGTATATACCTATACCCTGGCTTCCAACCTAGAGTACACTCTCTCTTCAAATTTGATTTTAGTCAGTCATCGACTTAGTTGAATACTCCTTTCCTGCACTCTGCTACCTCCCCCCCCCCCGCAGATCCTGGCACAGGCTTTATTTCTTCATGACAGAGCATGATCGCGCCAAAGGTCCTTTGTTGCATGCTCTAGGACCCTGTTTCTCTTATTTTACATGGTGATTTCTCATGTGCTGGCCCTCACCCTACCCACGCATCTCAGAAGGGTATGGTATTTGCCAATAATATCATTTAGTTACATGATAACATGATATGTAAATGAATGTTTGCTCAAATATCCCACGCACATAAAACAGTATTGAAATTAAGACACGAGCAGAGCCTTATAGTATGTGCCGGCCCCCCCAAACTGCTGCAGCTACCTTGCTGTAGATCTATGGAAGTCTGCTTCGGAGGTCTTATGGAAGCGGAAGACGCAGAGAAGGATGAACGTGAAGGGCCCTAGTATTGGTTGAGTCCTATTTCCTGACTGCATCCTGCTCTATACTAGCCTTGTATTAATGACACAGGTCGCCCATGATCTCAGGGCCACAACCTCGCCTGGTTTTCTGGGCAATTCCGAGACCATTCCCTCTCTGATAATGTCCTGCTTATGGATTTGGGTCTTCCCTTTCAGCCACCTGAAGAACTCCCTTGGCCATGTGTGATATTACAGCCTGCGGCAGAGCCAGAGACTGGGGTAAAGCCGTCAAACTCTGCACTGCTCTTTTCCCATAGAGGCTTTTGAACAAGATGGCTTATTTCCTAGGGTGACCAGACGTCCCGGTGTTGCCAGGACTGTCCTGGTATTTGGTGCTCTGTCCCCCTTTCTCGTGATTATGTTCCCATTGGAAACTGCAGTGGTCCTGGTTTTTGGTGGTAGGTCTTCATAGCTGACAGGCAGGAATGCACCATCTCGCACAGAAAAGAAATGCTGCAGTTTACAACTTAGGGTAGTGTTAGGTTGTGATGAATTGATTATAATATGTGTTTCTTTGAACAGTAACACGTAACCCCCTTCTCCTCCAACCGCTACTGAAGTGAAGTGCCTTGACAGCCACTTTCAAGAGTTAGTCCTACTTTTATGTTAGTTGCCTTGTCCCGGTTTTTTACTTTTTAAATCTGGTCATTTTATTATTTCCTCTCGCCTAGTTCCCTGAAGAAGACCTTAAACGGTTAAGGAGGAGAAGACACAAGACTAGCACATACAGTCTGCAAGACACCATTTGATGTTAAATCGAACGTGTCCATACTACATACGAAGGGGCCCTACACGCTTGATCTAAAGGTGAAGTCCGGAAATGGCTGACAGAGTTGAGGAGTGGCGTCGACGTGGCATGCACCGCGCCTTTTCTTCGCAGAAGTCAGCGGTTCCCCTTGCCTCCCTGCTTCCTCAAAGATCCCCTTAGGAAGCAAACAGTCCAAAACTGCTCCTCGCTAAGCTGGTTTCAAAGGATGGGAGATCTGAAGACATTTTGTTTACAGACATTACAAAACTGGGAGCCAGGAATCAAGAAAAAACAAAACTCAAAAACGTTCAACAAAATGTCGAGGTTCAAAGGTCAGGCTGCTAGTTTCACCAGGATGAAGAAAGGCACCCCTCCTCCACTCAGTCAGATGATGAAGAGGAGTGGTATAATGCATCACAAGTGGGAGGTGTCTGCGGACAAATCAGGAAAATGTAGACACGCTGGGGTCTCCTTGCATTTACGACGCCACCTCCACTTTTCAAGTATTTAGTGAGAGCTGGTCTGCACTCATTGCCTGACCAGCCCGGACACTGGGATGTGCGGGTCAGCCTCCATGCTTTACGTGTGTTCTGCTGCTAAAGACATGTCCTCTCAAATGCCCGACTGGGGAAGCGTGTCGGGGATGGTGCCTGGACACCCTCTACGCACCTGCGCACCGTGAGTACAGACGTGGGCTGAAGTGGCATCTCTTGTAAAGGCATGCTGTGGACTTGCTGGCAATGTGTCTTCTGCCTCTTGGCGGCAGAGCTGCCGTGCCTCTCTGCTCTCCACTGATGCCTCATAATTATTACACCAAATAGGTGTGCAAGGGATCGATCACAAGGAAACACCAAGTACTGCAAATATACTGCACCGGACCGAGTTGCAGTAACGTTAGTTGCGTTGGGCGGTATCCCGGCGCAATTACTGCCAGGATACCACCCAACTCATGATGAGGCCCTAAAGAAAGTTCCCTAACTTACATGCTGGCCAATAAAGATGACGTTGAAAATACCAAATTTACTATTACCCATCCCCCGGTTCAAAGCTTGCAATGGGTGTGAATGAAGCAATGGCTGCTTCATGTATGCCATAGGGTCGACCTACACAGTATTCAAAAGTAGGGGGGACTCTTTTGCCTAGTCCCCCTAAACAATTCTTTTTCAATTTCTACATTTCTTTTTCCCAGGATCCAACAGGGAAGCACCTTTACATGTGAGCCAAAGCCCAAACACACAAGGTTGTTATGCTTTGAATCTTTCCAGTGTGTCCCTTAGTTCCTTTTATTGGGTGAATGTGTGTGTAGTTGTAAGTAAGCACCACGCGTACTGCCACAACATGGAGGATGAAACACGTTTTCTTGCCCCGCTAGGTTCATTGTTGGAGAAATTATGAGTTCTGTGTACGTTTAAAGGTGGAGTCTTACGTATAAATGTAGGCCTATCAACACATAGAAGCATGTGAGAAAAAATGTGCACAAAGAAAGAACAAGTGAGTGTGAAAAGGATAAAAAGATGTGAAGAAAATCTATATAAGGGCAACTTGAATTTTCTATAAATAGCACTCTTTAATAGTAAACCTAATTCGAAATGTTCAACATGTTTCGGTACGAAAGCTATTCAGCAGGACTTTTCCATGCCCATTTTTGTATGTATTTTTGTTAACATTTTCTTTTTTATTCAGAAAATAAAAATGAGTCAATATCTGGATAATGCGACTGTATGTAACGCCTTGATGAGTTTCAATACTCCTCAGTGTTACAACAGGTTACATGCAAATAGTGATATGCGTGACGTAGAATCACTCATGTTTAGAAAAAATAGAATGAGTCAACATGAGCCCTCTCCAATGACGTCAGAGTCACTCCCTCAGTTATTATTATTGCAAGTCACCACCTGGCCAGTATTTGCCTCTGACCCAAGCTGTGGCGGCTCCTGCAGAGAAAATAAAGTTTCATTTGGTGAATTATTCTTCAACATGGTCTACGGTATGAGGTACATGTGACAAAAGTAACAGTATACATGAAATATCGCCTGCCACATGTCAGGGAGTCCAATTGCGGCCATGATGCCGAACTCACAAAATGTACCATACTTGAGAACAGCTACTTTGTATGTTTGTAGGCATAACGAGAAGCGTACAAGTGTTTTTTTCTTGATAAGGCCCAGTGAAATGGCTTTCCAGAAGACCATGTGTGACCTTTTATAGCAGTGTTAATATTAAGATATTTATAAAGCACTTTCATGAAAGCGCTTTACATTGAACATTTGCATACATTTGCCACCCAATCAAAGTTGGCACTCCTTGATCGACCTCGGAAGGATGAAACGCTGAATTGGACCTATCGGGATTTGCACCTGCAGACCCACACACATCACAGAGGCAAGCACTCAACCCTCTGAGCTATCTTACCAGCTTACTGTTAGATTCTGATGAACAACGCAATGGAACAATGCGGTATGGACGTAACGTAAGAGGTTGCAAGTATTGCCAAAGTGTTCTAGGATAATAGTCATTGCATTCTTTCACAGCTGCACATGTGTGCCAGGGGTGGCGCAGCAGGCTGATGTGTAAACTGCTGCCTTTTCTGTGGTTTTTGGGTGCTCCCCGAGAAGACTTCATACATTTCCTTTACCTTCGGTGTTTTTCAAGATAGCCATTGTCAGGAGGGAGTACACAGTTGAGTTCACCTGTTTGCATGTTCTCCAGATTGTTTGCGACATTCGCATGTTTTCATGTATTGTGTTAGCAAATCCTTCGGGTTTGCCCTCACAGGGTGTTTCCACATCACTTCACATAATACTCTGATATTTTCGCACACAAAACTCTCCGATGATGTAACTTTCAATGGCAAGTTTACAAGTGATGCAGTGAAACAGCCTCCTGCGTGTGAGCTCCAATCTTGGACTTACTTTATAAATGAACAGAGCCACCACAGGGGGAATTAACCATGTTCACAGGTCATATATAAATCCGTAACAGAAGGCCGCAGTGGGACCCTTCAGTCAGGCGTGCTCTGCCTTTCAAGCAACGTGCCCGTGGCCATTATGTGAGAAAGGATCACCCCTATTATGAAAGTTATCTGTTGAATGCCAGTGGGAACTATGCTGTGCTGGGGTCCCACCATGGTCCTGAAGTATCCGTTTAATGACGTCAGCAGTAAGGATAAAAGGAAAAGGTGGAAACACGATGAAAGAAACTCTGTTCTGCCTTTTCCTTTAGCACAGGCCCGAAGTATAGAGCTGGGGAAGGCAATGCGTGGATCTCCAGATGTTTTGCAATGTGACACCCGTGATCCCTCACCATTGACTATGCTGGATATGGCTGATGGGAGATGTAGTCCAAAACACCGGGAGAGCCAAAGGTTGCAGACCCATGGTATAGGCCCCTCTGAAGAAAGCCAGTGGGTTCTTCCATGAAGGAAGCAGAGCCGGGAAAAGTGACAGCGAGCCTACTGCAAAGGGACAGCTTTACTTGGGCCTAGCAACCTTGTCCCAGAATGCACTTCCATTCCTGGATGGCCATAGTGCAGGCGCTGATTGCCAAAGATCATGGCGCTCTTGGAATGTAAGTGCCACTCCAGTGAGCTTCTCTTGGCCTTTAGAATGGTACAAGATGATGTTAAGAGATATTCCCTCTGGCAGAGCAATACGAGGCTCCAGTGGCTTCTTTGTCAGCACAGCCAGCCCAAGGTCTCCTCGCTTAAAATATGTTAATCAACTTATGCACTTTGATATGGGTGTGTACATTGGCAGAAAACAACACTAGATACGAAACCCTGGCCTTACCCAGGAGACCCCCAGAGAGGGTGGTGTCACTGCAGCCTGAGGGTGTGTTCTGTTATTGTCACTTCCGGTAATCAATGGGTGTTCTCTTAACTCTGTTACCCGCATGGACTGTCTAACATCATGGAATAAAACATGAGACTATGCTTTCAGGATTGTCTGTCTGGGCATCTTTCTTCTGAGTTGTTTTTTTTTGTTGTTTTTTTTATTGTGTCTTAACCATTTTTTTTCACATCTTAAATCTTACAACAGAAAATAGTAAAAATCAAACAAAGAAAAAAGAAACAAAAGGAATTATAATCAATTAACTCCCATCAAAACTAATTCAAATTTCATAAATTTCACATTAAAACAAAACTAAACAAGCTATAACTAATCATGTCCCGCTGTTGTAACCTAGCAGCCTTTAAAGGTAAAGAGCACGAATAATAGAGTCAGAACTGGATTAGAAAAGGTGTGAGATATAGTTGACAGGCTGAGTATAATTTGCTCCTTGCGCTCTTGCCCATGCACTTTCTATGCGTCCAGCTTTTCAAGACTATCCCCATCGAAAGAAATGACACCTCTGCAGGACCTGAAAGACATTACACGTAAGTGCTGTCTTGTGCCTGAGATAAGCCTTGCCCAGAACATTTCTGATAGAATACCATCTTCTCTATCCACAAATCTTTGCAAAAGAGTTACTCTCGTGTCCCAGGTTCCCTTACAGTCCATCAGCAAGTGTCTTAATGTCTGCCGCCCAGGATCATTGCAGGGATTACACAGTTTTTGTGCTTCCTCACCTCGCTCCCATTGAGCGAGAACCTCCCTTGTAGGGCCTTGGTTCAATCGTAATCTCAAGAAACACTGTCTCACCTTCCAATCTGGAAATTGTTTCAGATGTTTAGGTAGAAAACCCAATTTCTTGTCATGGGTCAAGAGTGAACTTGTGAGTGTTGCTTTTTCCCATTACCGTCATTGTTTTGATCCAATCCGCGTGTTCCATCCATTTGTTTTTTACTTTTAGAGGATTACATACCAATGTTTCCAAATCTGTATCTACTTGTTCCAGAGATTCTGAAACTAGAGTATTTAAGATATTAATGTAGCAGATCTGGATGGATTTTGATGACCCTTGATGTTTGCATAGAGGGTATTTGGTTCTGCTGTTTTGATTAAGTGAAAAAGAGAGACCAACTTCCAAGCTGCCTGTGAACCCAAGGATCTCAAACCTAGTTCGAATCTTAGGCTAGCAGTAGAGACACCGAGAGAGAGACCCAACACCTTCTTCCAAATAATGCCCTCCGACTTTTGCCAATTTGTATTCTAGAGGAGTGTTTTGGCCTCCAAGCCATACAGGATCACTAGGATTACTTTGGCTGTGTAGTATTTGATTACGGGAATAATCGAGAACTTGCAGTATTTAGCTGACTATTTTTTCATTTGGGCTATCGCCCGCAGGATCTTCTCATTCAGGATTATTTGACCCTCCACTGACCATTGAATGCTCCAAGTTTTCCTTCCCGCTCTTTTGAATACTACTATTTTTGATTTGCCTGAATTTATTGACAAGTTGTTTAATTTGGCATATTTACCTACTGCATTTAGCAAGCATTGTAGACCTGCTGCTGTTTTGTCTACCAAGACAATATCATCGGCATAGGCCAGACAACTGATTTTGCTGTCATTTATTTTTGGACTGGCCAATGCCTCTTTGTCGAGAAATGTTCCCATATCTGTCAAATACAAGTTGAAAAGGAGCGGGGCCACCCTACACCCTTGCCTTACTCCCCTTTCTAACTTGATGTAATCTGACAGGTGCCCATGTTCGTCTAACCTCACTCTTATGGATGAGTCTTTGTGTAGTTCTACTAGCATAGCCAGAATGTTATTTGGTATCCCCCAGCTTCCCAGCTTGTTCACTAGGTCTATTTACTTGGTCAAAGGCCTTGGAAAGATCTATCCAGGCCCCGTATAGTGGAGTATCTCCCTTACCCCTTGCTTTTTCACTAAGAACACTCAAAGCCAACCCGTTTAGGGCTGGTGATAGCCCCCTCTTGAAGCATGTCTGATATGTTGGCAGAATCTGCTTTGTCTTTACCCAATCCTTCAGATCTTTCATTAGTAGTTTGTTAAACAACTTACCTTCAGTGTCCAGGAGGGTGATTTGTCGATAATTTGCCGGGTTTGACCTGTCACACCCCTTAAATATTGGAATGACTATAACAGTTTTCCAGGACAGAGGAAACGGTTTCCTTCTTATTATTTCCATGAACAGTAGGTTTAATTTCCTAGACCAGAGACCCACATTATTTTTAAGAACCTGATTAGACAGCACATTAGGGTCTGCTGCTCTGGAAGAGGAGGATTTTCGTATTAGCTCTGATATTTCAGTTTCCTCAAAATTCATGGCCCAGGGCCCTTCCTCATGCTTATATGGGGATTTGGGAGATGGATTCTTATATTGAGATGTAAAATATGCTATCCATTCTGCCTCTGCTACTAGATTACATTGGACACTGTTTTGATGAGATTCAAGTTGGATCACTACTTCCCAAAAGTTGCGCGAGTTGTTTTTGCAGACTATGCCCAGCATACGCTCGCCATCCCTTTGGAGACGCTCGCCATCCCTTTGGAGATGTAGCATTTTCAGAGCTCTGTGACCAATTTTTATGCTCGCTCGCTAACTTTTGGGATTCTATCCTCTGTGTCTCAGGATTTAGGTTACCCTTCTCTAATTTTCTGAGATCGTGTCTCAGAATTCTTTTCCTCTTCCAAGATTCCTCATCAAACTCGTGGAGGTGACACCTCCATTTTCCCACCTGTGTTGGCGAAGGTGGGGTAACAGACCACATGAATTCCCCAAATTCTAGCCGATGACAGCTTCCCTCTAGCACTCTCTCTGGTAATAGAATTAGTTTGTCATTTAGCTGTTTCCGTTCATTTTTATATTTGACCAATCTGGCTTTCCCTTTCATGATTGATACAGGTTGGTACTGTCTAGCCATTGCTGCAACAGTCATGCCGGAGGAAAACCACCTCCAAACGTGCATGATCACTTGTGCCTTCATTGTTCATTTTCAATCATGAGCATCTTGAAAACAAGAAGGGCGATAGGAAGACATAGTCCATGATGGAGGCTGATTTCCCTCGATGGCCAGGTTGTAGATGGCGGAATGTCCCCCTCCACAGTACCATTTACCATTTTAACATTCCAATCTGTTAAGAGCTCCACCCATCTCCCTCCCCTGGGCGATATTCTTTTCATTTTTTCACCCTCCTCCTGACTTGGACTCTGAATACATTGAGCATTTCAATCTCCGGCTATTATTATATATATGTACCCATGTGTTCTTGTTTTACGGTGAGTAATAGGGTAGATACATTTTCAAAGCTTGGAGGTTGATACAGTCAGGGTTCCAATAGATATTAATAACAATGATTTGGGTATTCGGCTCGGTTGTTCTTACTTGTAGATTTCAAGCCAGCAAACCTGTGTCATCAATGTAAATAAGTTCTGAGTCCCCAAATACCGTGCTACGGGATGCCAACATTAAACCACCCGATGGCCTGCCTGCCACCCGATGGCCTGTCTTTATCTTTTTGGAGCGCTGGTTGATGAAATATTGAGAAGCCCTCAGCTTGCAGGGTATTAACCAGCCACATCTCTTGAAATAATATTAAGTAATTGCAGCCAAATGTTTGTTCCCTCATCACCTTGGTTTTGAAGAACCGGAACCCCACGTGTTCCAACTCACCATCCGCACTTCATTCTGACTAAAGAGATAATGCCCCTACTCCCAGTTTCTGAAAGACCTGACTCGGAATCTCGGGGAGAATAGACATAACATCCTTCTATTGTGCCCCGACCCAAAATTTTCCCCAGGCCGGTCTGAATAACCTCTGATTTCAAAACTTGAATTGTCCCTCCGAACCCTTGACTCCCCTCTGTCTACTCCCCCCACCTTTTGTATTCTTAGTTAAGGACATATGTACCTCCAACCCCTGTTTCTGTAACTCTTTGGCCGCTGCCAGAATTGCTTTGACTCCTCTTTTCGACCTTAGGGCAACTTCGGGTATTTGAACATTCTGTTCCACAGGAAAGCGGGCATACTTCATATCTTCAGCAGAAAAGAGATAAAGATTAGGGATTCTTTTAAAGGTTGACAGCATAAATCCCCTATTGAGGGATTAAAACTTTGAATCTTTTTCGAAAAGGACCTTAGCCACAGCCTTGCGATGGCAAATGATGTTTCCTCTTCATCATCCTTTCTTAGGCCCTGTTGGTCCTGAGGCATCTCTTCTCCTTGCTGCTTCTCCAGTCGATGATTTACTAGAACCTCACCCCCCTTAGTAATCCCCTACCATTGGACCTCTCCCCTGTTGGGGTATCTGCTGCCTTGTCTGAGGTGCTTTGGAGCTATTAGGCGCCATGCTTGGCCCCTGAGTTTCCTCAATTATCTGTTCTCCTCTCTTTAAGAAGATAGGGGCTTATTTCACGTCCTTTTTTTAGGACGGGTGTTATCTTTTTTGAGAGGTTGTTGCTGCATCCAATACGTTGTTTTTCCCATGAAGAAAAATCGAAAATCGGGACTCAGGTTATGGACTTGGCTGGCTTGTGGTGTGATTGAATTCAAGTGGCTGTTGCTATTGTTAGTTTTGCTTGTCCCCTCTCTAACATAGTTTTCTTGGATTTGCTGAGTCTGAATTAATCTTTGTTGTATTGTTTCTGTTTGTTGCCCAATACTGACACAAACATCTCTACTCCTTGGGTTGTTTCTGTTGGTATGCCTCGCCGATACTTCCCTTTGCACTTCTGGGGACTGCCGTACAGTCTATTCGATGTGGTAGTTTCCCGCATATCAGAAGTCCCATGGACCTTGCTAATTTCTGGGCTTGTAGGAACTTGGCCTTTTCTGCCGTTAGTGAAATGGCCTTAATAAAAGCTGTTGTCCTGTGTTCCTTATGTTGTGCTGTTTTTGATTCTTAGATTTGTTAAGTTCTTTCTTTGCAATAGGAGACGAAAATGTTTGCCTTTTTTCCCTTGCATCTTTTCTTTTAGTTTTCCTTCTTCGCTGGTGATTCTGTGGACCTGCTTCTGTCCAGATTGTATCTTCTCCATCTATTGGGCCGACACCCTCGGAGCTAGGTTTTGATTAGGATCTTTCTCCCCCACTTCAGCGCCCTCCACTGCTTGGGCAAGTCTTATACATTCTTCAAGAGTGGATTCTGAGAGGGGGGTATCATGAAGTGGGAGGCGTATATTGTCCTCCCCTAAATTGTCTCTCATCATTCCTCTTGGACTCCCAAGCGTCTTGGATTGATTCGTCCATTCCCTCCGCACTTAACGTTGAAGCTGTTCTTGTGTTAATTCCATTGCTAAGGCCCACTATAGAAGCATCGCAGTTTGCTGTTTCTTTTGTCAATTGTAGCAAAATTCCTGCATGGTACTGAAATTCAGCCTTCAATAAATAGAAGACTGTAAAGCTTAGGGCTGTTAGTGTGGCCTCAGTGTTGAGGTTGCTTCCAGGTCCTCCTTTCTCATGATCTTGGTCCTCTAGCCCATTACGAGGTTCCTTTGGGCCTGAAGACATTAACATTAGGTGCGCCTCACTTAGGACTTCCCTAGCGGGCGGCAACCCATCCTCAACAATGCTACTCGTCAAGGAGTACCCATTCATGGCGGCTCCCCATCCTGGCTCACTTCTCTGCAACTCCTTCTGGTGGCAACGGCTAGGTGATGTTGTACTTGCTCTCGCCTCCCAATCAAGGTCACCCAAGCTTTTATGTCCTTTTTTGCCAAAATGGTCCTCTATTTTTTTTGGGCATTTTTTAAGTGGTTATTGTGTATTCGAACCCCCGCTTTAATAAGTGATTTACTTCGAGCCGGGCCTTCCCACAATCCCTGGGCTTGATTGATGGCAGCAGAATGCACTTGAGCGTTTACCAGTAATCTTGCATCCAATGGAGTCACTGTGTCTAGGTACGATCCATCCCATTCTGGTGCTCTACCATCATCCATCAGGAACCCACTACGGAGGTTATATTTCACAATCCTTCCTTATTGAGGTTGTATGTACCTTTTAGACAAGTGAAACGCAGCAAATGTGCAGGTTTCAACTGTCATGTTCTCAAAAAAATGTTCAGATCTTGAATAGTAGGAATAATTCCAATTCGGCCAAAAGCAATGTAAGTACACTCTTGTAGGTGGAAAAGCCAGGAAGTTCACGGCCTCCCTTACCGTTAGAGATCACTGAGCTGCTGGCCTCTCCTAGGCCCACTCCAAGTCCAGATCGCACTACAGCTGCCTTTGGGGGGTTCTTGACCCACCCCTTACCAGTTCTAACTCTCTTCAGGAGGGTTCCTTTTTTTGGGGTCACGTCACACTCCCTTAATTAGGAAATCCCTCTTGGCTTTGTGCTTAAATTACTCACGTTTCTGTTCATCTGTTGATCTTCACTATTAAGTCCAAAGCTGAGTACTTATCACGCGGGGAGGCTTAGATCACACACGCGCCATACACTTCCCCTATCAAGCTTTAATGCAATGTTATTACAAGTATATCTGTGATAGGGGCGGTCACAACCCTGAATGTATTGGCCTTGCACGAACCTTCCTGGTCGACAGCCTGGGATCTGCTCCATTTAAATTGTCCGCCACAAATGTTGTGTACCCCAAGGACATGAAGACCCAAAGACTCAGCTCCGGACTCTGTCAACGCTCTGCGTTGGGTCGGGAGTTTTGAGTCCTTTACTCCTCCTCCTTCTGCACCGACTCCACCTCCTCCCGCTGTTCATTCTCAGCAAAAGCAGACTTCTGCAGCGATTTCTGCAGGGAATTCACGCTGCTTGACTCAATAGATAAAATAGAGGGAGTAAGAAGAGTCTCCTTCCAAAGACTCAGCTCCCGGCTCTGAGTTGTTTGTTGACCTGGGACTATACAGGTGGAGCTATGGCCTACACTGGGAGAGCAGGAATGCACTTCGAGTGTGGTGGCATTGCACCCTTATTTAAGACGTTTCTGACAATGCTTGATGGTAACTGAGAAATCTGAGGGGTGTGTGGGTGTGTGTGTGTGTGTATAAGAGTGTGTGTGTGTGTGTACATATGTGTGTAAGTGCAAATGCAGAGTATAGTCTGAGAAGAACGTGATGCATCGTTGTCACACCGCTGGGACTGGGAGCATGTCCAAATGCCAAACGATTGCCAGCACCAGAGCGTTATGCATTGTGTAGGCACAGCTCGGAGACCGGTAGCGTCTCTCACTGGCAAACCGTCCCTAGTACCAGGTTCATACTACAGCCTGCCAGCACATCTTAGAGCTAGAGGTTAATGCAGCCCACCTGAGTGCCTCACAGTAAGCTTCTCTCACTAAAATACAAAGGCTTGCATCAGGGCCCAATGAAGGATGATGGCAGAGAGCCTAATCCCTCGCTGTCAAAGTGAGGGAGCCACCAGAAGAGGTGGAGGATGCATTGTGTCCATGAGCTTTCCAATTGGGGAAACGCTTGGGAAGGGAAGATCACATGACAAGCTCCCATCAGCCAATCTGCTTCGGTGCGTTGCCCAGTTCTGGGAAAAGAGCCAGCCTAGCCAGAAACCTGTCCCGGGGCACACACAGTCTGAACGGAAGAAGCCAACACACTTAACTGTAGTACCTCCGAGAAAATCCAGCATTAACACCAATCGCATTTGAAATATAAGGGGTACACTTTAGCCAGACAAAGAAACATGGCTGGCCTCTCTAATGACTATTGCGAAACAGCGCATCCCAACACCTGTGCCGTTCTGTGTGATGTTCCATTTTGGAAAGAGGCAAATACTCCCAATAACAGATGTCTTCATTGGGAGCAGGCCTATTTATTTGAAAAGATCTCATACTCGATGATAATGACTTTGGTAGCGGGTAACACTATGGGACACATTGAATATAGGATGTTTTGCCAACTCATGAACCAGCCATGAAGCAGCCCCAACAGCCCGATGCATTAGTCTTAATGACACAGTGTCTGGATGGGGTAAAACGGGGCCAAATGCAAACGCCGACATGAGACCCCGAAACACCCTCATTTTCCTCATGCAATGAAATCATTTCACACGATTTCTCTTCTTCAATTGAGGGCGACTGCAGAAGCATACCGGCACTAATTCTCAATAAACTGTCCCTCAACATTTGGACCCCCCCCCAGATAAAAGGATTTCTTCATTAGATGTCACAGTTAGGAGGGTCAACGGGACACCCCACACAGCTCAGGTACTGATCAATACTGTGATGTTTACACGGAAGAGTAAGTTAGATGAATGCCTATGGGAGAGGTGATAAAATAGCACAACACAAGAGAATGGCCTACATGGAGTAACTGTGGAAAATAGTAAACAGGAAGGGTGCAGTAAAACAGTAGGGTGGGATTTGGCGCCAGCACTGGGTCCTTTCCTATGGAAGTTCTGTCAAACCCTTGGGTTTAGGTTGTAGTCACAGTGATGAGGATGGACAACTCCTACAGGACCCGTGGAAGGAGTAAAGCACAGGAAGGAGGAACTCTGGCTAACATGGTTGGGAAAACGGAGTCACAAAAACAGGTGAAGAGAACCTCTTCGAGAACGACCTAACATCTTGTGTCCAATCCCTCTCCTTCCTCAATCTCCCAGGGGGTGCACAGCGCGGACATCATCCTTCAAATCGCTCAGAGGTTTATAAGTGCCCTGACAGTGTACTGTGCCTTTTTACTAGCCTTTGACTTGACCTTGGTCCCAACAGCCTACACGCATATTATAGAGCCAGAAGAATTACTTCCAATATTTGTATAGCAACGGCACAAAACATTATGGGCCTCATCAGTAGTTGATCTGTATCTCGGCTGTAAAACCGCCCGACTGTAATAGCCTTAGCACCAACCGGTCTACCGCCGGACCACGGCTTGGGTGTTAACGGTAAATCCCCATTCCATTGGATCTAAAGGGGCATTTTCGGCGCTAATACTACGGGCTAATACAGCCAGCGGCAATACCACCAAAAACAGGGCGCTAAATGGGATTTTCACCTTCCGAAAAAAGTTGGAGCTAAAACAGCCCATTTAGCGCCCAACTCGTGATAGGGCCAACCCTTAAATGTGGCAGTAATACCGTTACCGCCCCATTTAAGGGCTATAGTCCAACCCGTGATGAGGCCCTGAGGCTATGAGTGATTCCCGTAAACAAAGAACGCCAACAACGAAGCAATGTTTTTTAAGGTTACAGACATTCAATTCATCTGGTTGTTAGAAAACAAAAACAGCACCACCACAAGCTTAAGTTGCAAGAATACAGTCTGTCAGCCTATTTAAAGCCATCATACATGAAAATAGCTTTTCACTTACCAAAAATATAAAATACAAAAATTACATAAACACTTATGAACTCCATACACAGCTGTAAAGAAATGAGTTTGGAAATAAGTCAAACATTGGCCATTTGACAAACTAAAAACACAGGATACAGAATTTACTTCAGTGTAAACTTGGTGGAGAAAAACAGCCACATAGGGAATCCTAATTTTAACTATTCCATTCTCCTATGACCACCATATAAAGATGTTCACTACCTGGGGCCAAGCTGGATACTACTAATAAGATCTACACATGTTTCAACGCTCGCTTGGTCGTAAACCCCCCATCCATGTTTTCATCAGGACCACCTTTATTTAATTGGCATCCCAGCATTGAATCATGCGCACCCATAATGTGAATCAAGGCAGCCATTGATAGTAAACAGTGACTCATTCTAAACAGTGCAGGCAGGCTCCTGCTGTTTCCCCTCCATTCATGGAAATGTTCCTAAACATCAAAACCTTCATGCACCCAACCTAGGATCACCGGAGCCGATGAACAGTTCAACCCGCGCCGGTTAGGCGCCAGATTCTCCAAGTTCCAAAGTGAACAAAGACCAACGCCACGTGAAAGATGTTTAATTATTTGAAAGCAAACATGCTGGACCATCCACACCTCAAATTCCGTGGACCATATGTTTTTGATGTCTAAAAGTTTCATGATTTCCAAACACGGATACATTTACCTATAACACAAGCATATATGTTATCTGCAGGCAAATAAACAGGATTCATCCTAAGCATCAACGCACAGGGCGTACATAAAACCTATCCTCATCATAGTCCAAATCCAAATCCAGGGGTGAGACATAGACCTGAGACATTGCCATCCTTCTCGTTGAGATCTGGTTCGTCGATTCACCTTTCCAGCCGAGATTCAGAGGCAAAGAGAAACACACATGATGGCAGAGAAGACAATTATCTCAGTAGTGGAGGCAGCTTTTGGTGCCAGGATAGGGTGTCAGCGGGAGGCTGGGGGGCGTGCCGGGCACCAAAGGGGAACGAGGGGGGTGGCTGTCCCTCCTGCCCGCCCCTGGCTTTGCCACTGATTTATCGCGTCTGGAAGAGTAATTACCAGCAGTGTGTTGCAGTTCTAGAGTCATGTCAGCTTCTGAGCTTTTCTTATTTGTTAAGCATAGATCACACAATCCTGGATTAGTTTCATTTCTTGTGCGATAATTAGCGCTGTTTCATACGGAGCATACTTGTAGGAATCCCAGATTCCCTGGCACCTCCAGGCATTCCGTGACCTTTACCATCAGTTACGTTCTGATCTCGTGCTGCAACCCTTTTAGCATCTGTATTAACCTCCCACTTCACACAGGGCATCTCTGCCGGTCACTTTATATGTACCCTTCAAGGAGTTACCAAACTCGATCGTCCGCGTGCTTATGGCGTCTTTCTTTATAGCTTCTTCTCTGGAAGGCGCAAGATTGTGAGATCACTTGTTTCCATTCTCAAATGCTGATTGTAAGATCACTTGTTTCCATTCTCAAATGCTGATTGTATGCCTAGTCCTAACAACCTGTCACATCATGGGATGAATTACAACTGTAACAGGACGAGACGTGTATCTCGCCCTGCCCCTTTACCCCATGGGTTCCTATTTATGCTTTGGGTAGGAGCTCTCCCACTACCTGAGCACTGTTGGGTAGAATTTTCCCTGCACCTACCCGGGATCCCAACGTTTACAAGCTTCTCTAATTCGGTTGGTGACCTTTCCGATGCGACCAGGGTCTGGGCTAGAGCCCCAAACTGGCTGCTCTTGTGCTTATCCTACTAAGGCCTTCCCCCTGCCAGCCTTTGGACCCAGTTATTTGGCTATTTCTCTAGTTTACCCTTTCCATTTCACCTGTTACATAGAGTGAATGACTTTAGAGTAGCCACTTCCTGCTTCTTAGCCCTCTAAGTGTGGCCTATTCGGGTTGGTCTCCCTCTCTTTCTCTCTCTATCTCTCTCTCTCGTTCTCTTTTTTTAATTTTGTATTGGTGATTGGTTTACAAAATTAAACCTTACACAATTTCACTCAATTGAAGATGATCATTAAAATTAAAATAGACAAATCTTAAAATGAGTTCTAGCATATACACATATTTATATTCGTAACAATATAAAAGATATGTAGCAGTACACAGTAATCCCTATCTAAAAACATCACATTGTGGAAATAATCTAGAACATATCCTCTTAAATCACAAGCGGCAGAAATATCTTAAAACGTAGTCTCAAACAATGGATCCATAAAGTGCTGGTAGCAATATCAAGCCTGCAAGCTGCCAGTTCCTAAATCATCATACCATTTAATTACACCATTCTAAATCGTCACGTTTTTTCTTTACTTTAGACAGGTTATTTATCAGTTCTTCTTGGTTGGACCGTAACCTGTTCAGAAGAACAGACACACTCGCACTCAGGTTGTTGAGAGATGCAATAGGTCTTTACCTAAAAGTGATGACTTAGGTATACAAACAGTGATTTAGCAGGGGGAATGAGGACTTTAGAACATAAGCTCAGTTCCTCCCAAAGAACAATGAAATCCAGTGAAACAAGCCCAAACTCATGCCTAATAACGCAGCTTGGTATGGACGACGCAAGACCTAAAACCCCCTTCAATATGGCGCCTTGTAGAGAATTCAGAGAAGTTCCTAAATCTGTGAGGATCACGTACAAGCAATAAGTTATATCTGTTACAAGTTTGATCAAGTAAAATCTCAGAGCAGTGATCAGCGAAAACGTACTCTCTCTCTCTTTATCTCTCATTCTTTTATTATTATTATTATTATTATTATTATTACAGTATTTATTGAGCGTGGGCATGGTATTGAGAAGCAATGGATCGCTTTACAGAGGTATACACCAATACAGAAACACAATGGAGTACTTTACAGAGGTGTACAATAATACAGATTCATAACAGAGCGCATTTCAGAGGTAACAACAGAACAGATATACAGCAGGGGTAGGATACAGAGGGGGACAGAGGAGGGGTATAGCTGTACCGGGTGGCGGGGAGAAGAGGGGTGGGGAGCGTCTAGCGAGTTAGGTGGCGTGAGGAGCGACGTGATAACCTAGGTGTTGAGGAGAGACTCCTTGAAGAGGTGGGTCTTAAGTTATTTTCTGAATTGTAGGAGCGGGGGTACGAGTCTGATGCCGATGGGGAGGAGGTTCAATAGTCTTGGGGCATAGGTAGAGAAGGCTTGTTTTCTGCTCCTTTCCTTTTAGCAGCAGCGGATTTCATGTCTGCGCATGTCCTGGCTTCTGGTGGTGCGCTGTCTGCCAGAGATGCAGAGTTTCTCTGCGAGGTAGCTGGGTGACTTGAGGGTGATGATGCAGCCAGACTTGAAGGTGATTTGAGCATGCAGTGGGAGCCAGTGAAGGTCGATGAGTGTCAATGTGATATGGTCAGATCTGCGTAGACCCTTGATGAGGTGTGCAGCTTCATAAAGGCCACTTCTCAGTGGCATAAGGGGGGATGGCGGGAGGTCTCTGAGGAGTTCATTACCCCCATCCAGGTGGGATAGGACCAGTGATTAAATGGTGGATATAAAGCTGTCCGGAGGGAGGAATGGCTTGACTTTTTGCAGAGTTCATTTTTGACAGCCAGGTCTGTATGTCTGGGTGTTAGATGTTGTTGGTGAGGAGTAGGAATTCGGTCTTGAAGGGGTTGAGCTTCAAGTATGCACTGGACATCCAAGACTGGAGATGCAGGTTTTGAGCCTATGGATGTCCTTGATGGAGTCGATCTTGAGGTATAGCTGTGTGTCATTGGCATAGTGATGGATATGGGTGTTGTGTGTGACTAGGCTCCATGTATAGATTGAAGATCACTGGGGACAGGATGGAATCCACGGGTCTCCACAGGTGACGGGCAGCATTGGGGATCCAGTGGAGTTCATCTGAACAAAGTGCTTGTGATTGGCGAGGTAGGACAAGGTTGCTGATACCCATGTGGTCATATACAGTGTCCAGAAGTGCCTGGTGGTCTACTGTGCCTCTCAATGCTCCAACACCACCTCTCTGGAACACAGTTCAAAGCCCCTCAGAGTCAAGAGGTTTCTGCCTCTTTTTATACAGGGGTTGACAGGGTAATTGTCCCAATGAGTGCTTCTTGATTGGCTGTTCCCTAGTGGTCCCGCCTCCTTTCCATGTGTTTCACCTTTCCTAATCATCAGGCCCAGGTGTGTGGTTTACGCTTATCTGTGATGATAAGTAATTTCTGGGTTCTCCTTGGAAATTGATTAACAAGGGTTATGGTTTCACGGGCCTCAGATAGCTCTGCCGATGTCTGACAGAGGCTTCAAAATGGTTAGTCAGCATTTTAAGGCCAGTGTCATTTTAAGGCTAGGCCCTAGCTCCACCCCAATCCGTGGATCCTTGTGGGGTACCTCAGGGATCCTGTGACCTCCTCTCAGATTCCATTGCCCCCATTTATCTGCATTTTGGGAAGTATCTGCAAAGCTTTTGTTCCCTCAGGCTGATATGGACGGGACTCTGAAGGACTCAGTGCTGCAAGGGTTTTGGTGGGTGTCCTGTCCCCTTTGCCTCCTAGGATTCCTGAGTTGGGGGGCTGTGTGTTCACATGTTCATTATTCTCCCTGCCCCTTTTTAAAGAATACCTTTGTGGGAGAAGCCTGAGGTTTCCTTTCGCCTGTCCTTTCTCCAAGAAGGGCTGCTCAGTCCTTGGGCCTCATTACGACCCTGGCGGTAAGGGGTTAACGCCAGCGTTAGCTGTGCCGACCCCTTACCGCCAATTACGAGGTCCCTTAGCGCCATGGCGCTTTTAACACCTGCTTTTAGCAGGTGTTAAAATCCATGGCGCTAAGGGACCATGGAGTTAATTACGCCACCGTAATTTACGGTGGCGTAATTAACGCCTTCCCCACTCCCATTATGCCCTATGGGACAAAAATGGGAATGGGGAAGGGTAAATGGGGATTGGGGACTTACCGCCCCGCCGACCTCGGAATGGGGCGGTAAGTCCGCCAACCACCATGGCGTAAACGTAGTTTACGCCATGGTGGTAAAGTCACGGCCCAGGCGGTAACTTACCGCCTGGGTCGTAATGAGGCCCCTTGTCTCTTTTGCCCCACACTTGGGCTGAATGAAGCCTTTGAGACCCCTAGTCTAAGTTTCCATGCAGATCAATGTGACCAGTATGGCTGTCCAATATGGCAACTCCCTTGTAGTTTCCTGGCTGGAGGGGTTCTAAGTTGAGGTCGGAGTCTTGGGGTCTCTTTCCTTATCTTTTCTCAACCTCGACAGCTCTGGGGCCCCAGATTTGCAGGTCAGGGTTTCTTTGCACTTCGATGGGACTTGCTGCATTAACATCCGGTTCTCTCTTCTCGTCTCTACCCCTTTGGCCACAGGGTTTGGGGGACCTGCTACCTTGTCTGCTCTCTTCATTGGGGTCCCTCCATGTAGAAGGATGGGGAGGGGAGAGACGGTGGATGATCCCCCATATGCATCCTTCAAGGGTCAGTTCACAAAGCAGGTGGCTTCCACTGGCCCCCAGAATCTCCTGGCCTTCTCCAACTTCCACTGTCAATGTCAGTTTGTAACTATGACTTGGGTTTGCTGTCAGCCCAAAAGTGCTTTACCATTTTCTGTGGCCCATTGGCAACCCACATAGAAAGTGAATCCTAGATAGGCAGCACTCACTTTCTAAACTCTCGCTTTGTCGACAACTGTTTCTCACATCATAATATCAAATCTAGCAAATATGACCCTGGCTGCCACTGTTACATGAGGGCTCGCTCCATAAATCTTTCATCGACATATACAATTATAAATTGATTCGAATTTAAAAGAAGAATCTATAAATCGCTGCATAGCCACGGCGGCATTGCATTGTGTGGTATTAGTAATGACCAAATGATGTTCTATGGCCGGTCTTCCAATCATTTCCAGATCTGATTTGCAGAGGATAAAAGCCCAACAAATTCAACATCCCCTCTCTCTCACTGAAAGGGGAGCACGTACAGAACCAATTTCCTTCTCAAGTCACATTAAGCAAGAGAAACTGCTCACATCCCAACAATGCCCACGGTGATTGGATAAGGGCGGGTGGGGGCATTGCAAAGACTCACATACAACCTACCCAGGGAAACATAATGCTTTACTGCTGGTTCCTCTCAGGGCAAGTTCATTCTTCAAGGCCCCTCTTCCCAGAAAAGGCCTTTCATCCTCATGGTAAGTGATAACATTTATGATATGACATTATATGATAGGGTATTTATAACGGGCTTAACACCCAGAGGTTTCTAAGCACAGACCCAGGGATCGAACCTGCGTACCTCCGTGTCATCTTACTTCCAAGGCGAGCATGTTCCCCCGAGCTATCCTCCTGCTGCCATGAAGCGCTGTGGGGTGGAGGGCCCTTTGGAAGACCGGAGTCAGGTTTTGACGTGACATCTTTATTCCCCAGGTACATGTAGGACTCTTTGGATGGAGATTATTGGCAAGTGTTCTATGGACGAGTGTCATCTCCATGTACATTAATCTCTTGGCCTCTTTCCTGATAGAGGTGTCATCCTATTTCTGGATGGATCACCCTATAGAGGAAAAAAGGGGTATTATCTCATTCATTGCTCCATTCTTTGCAAGTTATGTTATTTTATGTCATTTTATATTCTCAGAGCACCTGGCTTGTCGAGAAGTAGGTGTATTGTGCCCTACCTGGTGTCTACAGATCTTAGTCTGCAGAGCAAAAGGAGTAGGGAAAAGGTATGAGTATGTGGAAACAGCTAAAATGAATCGCACATAGGGATTGGGTGATGTAGAAAGGGAAAAGTAATGATTTTTGATAAGCAAGGTTCTTGTGGAGCCATGAAGATGTCATTAACACATCTACATTGCCCTCTCATCCTCTTTTGTCCCTGCAGTCCGTACATATGTGAGCTGAAATCTCATCTTGGAGACAGGAAGCCATCTGGGTTCCCAACCCCAAATCAGTTCTCTTCCTGCCCTAACCATAGCCTCTTAGGGCGTCATTAAGACTCTGATGGTATTACCGCCAAACAGAAAAATCGTTACCGCATGTGGTAACAGGAAGGAACCACTTAGTTTAGAGTCATGCAGATCCTTCAGTTATTCTCCATTTTGGAGTCCTGTAGGGCTCCATGGGGCGTGGTAATGACCATGGGCCTCATTACGACCCAGGCGTTGGACCATGGTGCTAATAGCACCATGGTCCATGCCGGTGACTTACCGACTCCGCCATGGCGGAATGGGGAATTACCACCCCATTCCGAGGTTGGCGGGGCAGTAATTCCCCATGTCGCCATGGCCATTCCCCATTACCATTTTTGCCCCATAGGGCTCAATGGGAATGGGGAAGGCGCTAATTACGGCACCGTAAATTACGGTGCCGTAATTAGCTCCTAGGTCCCTTTGCGGGTTGGTTTTTTAACGCCTGCTAAAAGCAGGCGTTAAAGTGCAACCCGCATAGGGACCTCGTAATCAGGCGTTAAGGGTTTAACGGCGCCGACACCTTTTACGGCGCCGTTAACCCCTTAACGCCTGGGTTGTAATGAGGCCCCATATCTGGTAATTACCCCAATCGTTTATGGGTTTTGTGTCGAGGAAACATCCTCTGCCCAAAAACAGGTGGTTTTTAAGGAATTCTATTTTAAATGCCATAAAATTGGCAGTAACCCTGTTAGCGTCACGTTTTTACAGTACCATCAAACTCTAAATATGGCCCTGAGTCTTTCCTCAGGGAATGCCTAAGAGAGTTGGTCTACCCAGCATGCATCCGGCTTTCCTTTTGTTGTACATCTGATGACAGGAAGACAGCTGGCGATCCCGCCATGCCAGAGTGGCAAGAGCATTGACAGCTCTGCTCGGATTCTGCCTTGAGCTGGCTTTGCCCCAACTTAACTCTCACACTGAACTTGTTGGCGGCCTCCACAACCATCAATCTGGATTCCGAGCATCCAGAGGCACGGAAACTGCTCTTCTGAACACCCGTGAAGAACTGCTCACATCGCCTGACTCAAACTCCTCTGCTGTCCTCATGCTTCTCGATCTTTCCTCTGCATTTGACACAGTTAATCACTCCATCCTCATACAAAGGCTGCATGACACCCTTGCTATCTCGTAACGGGCACTGGATTGGCTCTCCTCTTTTCTCAGTAACTGCTCCTCCCAAGTCATCCTTGTCCCATTTTCTCCTACCCCCATTTCCACCTGTGGTGTCCCTCAGGGCTCCATACTCTCTCCCTGGCTTTTTAACATCTACCGGGCTCTCCTTGCATGCCTCATCTCCTTTTCCCCTCCAACTTACACTGTTACGCAGATGACACACAGCTCTTTTTCAAACTCTCTGCTGACCCTGTTGCACCCTCCATCATCCCTGACTGCCTTTCTGCCATCCAGTCCTGATGCGCCTCCAACAATCATTGCCTCAACGCCTGTAAAACAGAGATCCTTCCCATTGGGACCCCTGCTCCCTCCTTCTTTCCATCACTCTGGCCTTCCTCTTTGGGCTCTCCCCCTGTGCCTTCAACTGAACCCAGAAAAATTGGAGACATCTTCGACTCCTCCCTTTCCTTCCTCCCTCACACTCAGGACATAGCAAAGAAGTTCAACTATCAGATCAGCTCTTCCTTCTCAAAGGAATTCTACCTTTTCTCACTTTCCATCGGAGGCTCATTATTACTCAAGTCCTTGCTCTCTCTAGACTTGACTACTTTAACTGCCTCCTCCTGAACCTTCCTTCTTCCACTCTGCGACCCCCCTGCTTATCGAGAATAGTGCAGCAAGATTTATCCTTGGCCTCAAGACCAGCGACCGCAACTCTCCTGCACTACAAAGTCTTCACTTGCTCCCGGTTGCTGCATGGATTAAATTCAAATCCCTCTGCATCATCCGCAAGACTGTCTGGGCCCGGGGACCATACTATCTTCAACTTTATCTCTCCAAATATTCCTCCCCTAGACCACTTCGCTTCTCTGGCATCAACTCTTTGGCCCTCATTACGACCCTGGCGGAGAACCATGGTGCAATTTGCACCATGGTCCATGGCGCAAAGCTGCCAACTCCGCCATGGGGGTTGGCGGACTTACCGCCCCATTCCGACCTTGGCGGGGCGGTAAGTCCCCAATCCCCATTTACCCTTCCCCATTCCCATTTTTGCCCCATAGGGTATAATGGGAGTGGGGAAGGCGTTAATTATGCCACCGTAAATTACTGCAAAAAGCAGGCGTAAAAATCACCATGGCGCTACGGGAACTCGTAGTCGGGCGGAAAGGTACCCCATGGTTTACGCTGGCGTAAACCCCTTTCCGCCAGGGTCGTAATGAGGGCCTTTGTGTGTAAAGCGTTTTGCTAATCGAGGGCGGGAAGTCGTTCACTTTCCTCTGTGGGCTCCCTCCTCTGGTATAGCCTCCCCCACCCTCTGCGCCTTGAGCAGGATCTTCTCAAATTCTAGAAGCCCGTTAAGACTTTCCTATTTTCCTCCTCCTTCCCTCCTCTGCTAATTACACATTTGCTGAATTTGTGTACTTGGCCCTTATGCATCATGGAGGCCTTGACCTCCCACATCAATTCCTTCCAGCTCCCTGCATTTGCATACCGTTCCTTGGCCCAGGCCTTTTAGCACTCAACATTCTAGCACTTCGTCCATGGACCATCCATGGGTTCAGACTCCCCAGCACTTACCCCCTATTCCCTCTTCCTTTCTGTACTGCACGTTCTTAACTACTCACAAGGCATAGTAGGTTCGTCCCTCTCTCCCATCTGCTCTTAAACATTATATTGCAATGCTTAATGTATTTCCCTCTCTCCTTCCCTCCCTCCCTGTGGATGCCTTGAAACAGTATGTTTTTATTGTATAAGCACCTAACAAGCAAACAATAAATACATAAATAAATTATACACTTCCAGTGAATATTTGCATTTCGTTATCTTGGGCCAACCGAGGTCAGTGTAAAACCATATACATTGACCCTGCTATGACCTCACAGGAATGTCACTTCCTGTGTCAATCCAGTCCAGTTACATAATGAAATATGAGGCATCACTCTCTTCACGATGGCAAACACACACCACCGGTTTTACTAACACACAGTGGAGAATCGCACTGCAGAGAAATGTGCTACCCTGTATTCATGCAAATCAACATACTGATAAGATTTTATGCAGCGATAAACAATACAGAATCACACCCATTACAATATGCATTGAGTAAGATAATGTGAAATGAACCAAATGGACGAGGATGACAGTGCCAGCAAAGTAGAGCTTGTGTCAAACATGAGCCGAGCTGCTAACATTTAACATGGCAAGAGAATCATTGTGGCCAAGCAACACATTTTGGAAGGTGTGGAATTAATGAAGTGCACTGGACAGTAAAATACCTAGGAATTGTTTAATGCATGGAGCAACTGTAATAGTGCCCAGCAATGGGCAACCCTAGGCTATGGATATACATGTGCACACTAATGCATCACCCAGCACATTTACATTATGTGTAAGGAGGGGACACAAAGGCACATATGGACATGTCACAAGGCACATGACACACGTCCACCCAGGCTTGCATGTTGCTGAGTAATTTAAATTAGCAGAAAGTTTACTTTTTCTAGGGATTTTCAGGCTCCGTTTCTTTGGCAAATCGCCTTTCAGGATGTAATAGCCCGAGTTCCCATTTTTTATAGAAACCTCATGTTTTTGTGCTGTGCTTAGGTACCATCATCCTTGATGTCATCCTTTGTCTCCTTTCCCACCTTCGCAAAGCTTATATTTGGCCCGAATTTACTGACCTCAAAATGAATGATTGAGGGAAATGGGAAGACGTATCAGGGGCTATGTGAGAGGCTTTAGTCTTTGATCTTTGGAATGAGCAGAAGTGACTACTGGCTCTGAACACCCTTCTCACTTCTGTCCCCTGCTTAGGGAATGGAGTGAGGAGAGGTGACTGCTGGGTCCGAACACCCTCCTGCCTCCTGTCCCCTCCCTAGGGAATGGAGCGAGGAGAGGTGACTGCTGGGTCTGAACACCCTTCCCCCTCCTGTCCCTGCCTAAGGAACAAAGTGAGAAGAGGTGACAGCTGGGTAAGAACACCCTTCTCCCTTCTGTCCCCTGCAGAAGGAACAGAGTGAGGAGAGGTGACTGCTGGGTCCGAACCCCCTTCTCCCTCCTGTCCCCTGCCTAGCGAACGGAATGAGAAGAGGTGACTGCTGGATCAAACACCCTTCTCCCTCCTGTCCCCTGCCTAGCGAACGGAGTGCGGAGAGGTGACTGCTGGGTCCGAACACCCTTGTAAGAAGGTCCTTCTGCATCTCATCAAGCGCTTTGGCATCTCTGGATCCTGGCACTGACACTAGAACAAAGGAGGAACAGATGCCCGTATGCAATTTCACAACAGAGAAAAAGAACACTTATGCACACCTAAAATTCTTCAGGAAAAGACCAGTTTGTTGGTTTTAGGGTTGGTAGCGAGGTGCTGAGGAGTGTAACACAACCCTGACACTAGGTATGCAATTTCACAGTCATCTTAAAGACACACTGGAAGCACACAGAACTCCGAAATCTGCTTGCTTTTATAGGCCTTTTCCAATGATGCAATGTTCACACAAATTCAGGATACATATCTGATTGTTTCTCTTAGCCAGGAAAAAAAGCCCTCCTTTTCTCTGATTGGGTGGCTTATTTGTCACCCACAAAGCCCACATTAGTTAATTTTGGCAATCACTGACACATAAACTGATAAGCTTATTTTAGACCCAGGCAAACACAATTAACCATCCTTTCCTCATAGGCCAGTCCTTTAGATTTCATTGTTCTTTGTAATAATAGAGTGCTCACACTCTCAATCTTTAGATTTGAATAAGATAGCCGGGGGGGAGGGGTCGATTGTTTCTGGGAAACACTAGGATGGGGGAGTCTTGTAGGGACACCTTTTCCAAAAAGTTGCTACAACTGGCCATCTGGCTATGTCCCTCAAAACCCTTTTCACGCTGGGCTTTTCTCTCCCAGCTCGCAGGATCGGTTGCCGTCAATCACCTGGTGTGTAGGTATCTCTCGTCCATCTGTAATATAAAACTGAATGAGTTTCATGTAAAATAAGTGTATCTTTATCATCAGTACTGCCTCCTTAAACCCAAACCTTAAAGTACCTATGTGTTTCTTTTAAACACTCCTGCCCACTAAAACAATGTCTACTGCATTTTCTGTTTTTCTAATATGATAGGATGGCTGCTCCTTTCTCCCTTTTTGCACATCTTGGTGTCACTTTATACTTGATACATACTGGCTGATACCGGGGTGTGGCTATACCATGAACTTATAAAACATGTACATCTGCCTTTTTCCGGCATTGCCCTATTTTTTTGTGGGCCTTTTTTCCAACTATGCTAATGTTATGTTATGTTATTTTGCATTTATATAGCACCTTTTATACCATTGGTATGGTCTGAAGGCGCTGGTAGGTTGAATGCCCTTGGGAACCGAAGTTCAGATCAGTAGAGAGAGTCAAAAGATACGTGTGAGCACCGGGTATGTGTGCAGCTTGTGCGGTATTCGTGTAACAGCTGTTTCTTAGCGGTAGGTGTGGTGGTTGAGAGATCAGGGGTATGTGTTCGTTCTGGCAGGATTTATCCAGACCGGATGTGGCTGCGTTAGGCCTGAGGAGAACGCCTGCCTGGGGGGTGTAACCAGCAGTGTTTACTTAGAGTGATGTGGAGCAAGCGGCGGATGTTGGTATGGGAACAGTTATACCGAATGGTGTCATGGTAGCTCTGTGTTCTAGCTGAGTGGTGATGTAAAGGAGAGAGTAAGCGTGGTGGTGTGATATGATGGGTTATATGCTTTTTCAAATGTTCTCTGCATTCCAGATCATACTATATATGTCACATAATTTTATGCGCTCCAGTCCATTCCATGCACTCCTATCCACTGCGTGCACTCTAGTCTGCTCCATACACTCCGGTCTGCTCACGCACTCATGCATTCCAGCCCGCCCTGCGCACTTCAGTCGGCCCTGCGTACTCCAGTCTACCCCACGCATGCATTCTTGTCTGCTCCATGCATGCACTCTTGTCTGCCCTCATCAGTACGTAGATGTACTCTGTGCTTGTTCGTTTTATGTACTCATCTGCTCTATTCAACACGTCAGTTCACTCTGGGCGCTCGATCGCTCCAGGCATTCGTTTACTCCAGACACTCATCCGCTTTATGCCCTCACACGTATTATCCATTTACCTGTTTTATGCACTCACTCCCCTCAACGCACTCACCCCCACTATGCACTCAATCCCCTCTATGCACGCAATCCCTTCTACGCACTCAATCCCCTCTACGCACTCAATCCCCTCTATGCACTCATCCCCCCTACGCACTCATCCCCTCTACGCACTCATCCCCTGTACGCACTCATCCCCGTTACGCACTCATCACCTCTACGCACTCATCCCCACTACGCACTCATCCCCTCTACGCACTCATCCCCTCTACGCACTCATCCCCTCTATGCACACATTCCCTCTACGCACTCATCCCTTCTACGCACTCATCACTTCTACGCACTCATCCCCTCTACACACTCATCCCCACTACGCACTCATCCTCACTACGCACTCATCCCCTCTACGTACTCACCCCCTCAACACGCTCATCTCCTCTACGCACTCATCCCCTCTACGCACTCATCCGCTCCCCGCACCCATCCGCTCTCCGCATTCATCCCCTTCAAGCACTCGTGCATTTCACACATTCAGCAGCAATATCCTGTTCTATATGTTCATCTCTACATTCATCTGTTCTATACCTTCATCCGCTCCATACATTCATACACTCCATACACTCGTCCGCTCTATCCACTGGTCCCCATTATCCACTCGTCCCCTTTATCCACTTGTCCGCTCAATCCACTCGTCCGCTCTATCCATTCGTCCGCTCTATCCACTCATCCGCTCTATCCACTCATCTGCTCTATCCACTCATCCTCTCTATCCACTCATCCGCCCTATCCACTCATCCGCTCTAAGCACTCATCCGCTCTATCCACTCATCTGCTCAATCCTCTCATCCGCTCTTTCCACTCATCCACTCTATCCATTCATCTGATCTATCCACTCATCCGTTCTATCCACTCATCCGTTCTATCCACTCATCCGCTCAATCCATTCATCCGCTCTATACACTCATCTGCTCTATACACTCATCCACTCTATACATTCATCTGATCTGTACACACATCCACTCTGTACACTCATCCGCTCTGTACACACATCCGCTCTATACACTCATCCGCCCTATACACTCATCCGCTCTATACACTCATCCGCTCTATACACTCATCCACTCAATATACTCATCCGCTCTATACACTCATCTGCTCTATACATTCGCCGGGTCTGTACATTCATCTGATCTAGTGATCTACACACTCTCTGCACTTCTGTATTCATCCGCTATCCACAGTCATGCACTCTACACATTCATCCGCTCCACATATTTATTTGTTCTACACGCTCATCCGTTTTATGCACAACCGTTCTGCTCATTCGACTGTTTTACACACTCCTGTGTTCTACACACACTCATCCATGTTACAGGTTCGACCGCTCTACACACCCAGCCGCTCTTCGTACTCATCCGCTCAACATGTTCATCCATTCTATACACTCCTCCGATCTACATATTCATTCGATTTCCTCACTCATTCGAACTATATAATTATTTGTTCTTCCACTCCGGCATTCTTCCATTCAGCCTATTCATCTGTCCCACCTGCTTCATCCATTCTAACTATTTCATCCACGCCATTCACTTCGTTCACTCCTCATGCATTATGTCTATATCAGGAGTTTAAGACTCTTTACTGTTTCCGTATGATTTATTCTTATTAACTACTTCACATTGCTCTGAACTATTTTGTTTGGTTAATTGTGCTTGTCCTTCTAGTTTATATTAGGGGTTACTAGCTGCCAATTTCTCGCATCTGGTCGTTTGTTGGTCTATTGAGATGCTGTTATTCTGTTCGGGTTAGCTTGGTATGGGTTGGTTTTAGGGGAAGAGCCATGTTTTCAGCAGTTTGCGGAAATACGTTAAATCCTCAGTTAGGCGGATGTGGGGTAGGAGTGAGTTCCATAGCGTGGGGGCCAAGGCTGAGAATGATGATCCGCCTAACCTGACTGAGTTTGTCTTAGGTATGACTAGGAGGCCGGCTGAACTTGATCTTACGGTGCGTGGGGAGTGATAGGGTTTTAGCTTGTCTTGAAGATATTGAGGTCCGGTTTTATGCAGAGCTTGATGGGAGATGCATAAGGTTTTGAAAGTCACCCTTCGGGCTACAGGAAGCCAGTGCAGCGTCTTAATAGCTGGGGAGATGTGGTCTCTTGGGCTGAGCGCAAGTAGCATTTTGGCTGCTGCGTTTTGTGCCCTTTGAAGTTTATTCAGTTGGTAGGCATGGATTCCGAGGTATAGGGGATTTGCGTAGTCCAGTCTTGATATAACGATTGATTGGACCGCGGAGAGTCTGTTGGGAAAGGAGAGATATGGAAAGATGCACCTAAGGGTTTTAAGGTGGTAGTGGCAAGACTTAGAGACATTGTTGACTTGGCGCGAGAGTGTTAGGTCAGAGTCAAGGGTGCAATAATGGGAAGAGACATTGGGCCTCATTTCGACTGTGGTGGCCACGGTATGAATGGTGCCGGTAAGAGTTGGAGGGGGTCGGTGAGTTGCCCATGGTGAGTGGCCAGGGTAGTGGGTGCAGAAGAAGCTCAGAGTTGCCACAGACCATGATTTCTGTTTTGGAGGGGTTTAACAGGAGGTGGTTTTGGGTCATCCAGAGTTCTATGTCAAGGAGGCAGGAGGCCAGGTCAGGTCGGGAGTTGGGTTCTGAGTTCAGGAGTTTTAGAATTAGTTGAGTGTCGTCGGCGTAGTTGTAACACAGGATGTTGTGTGAACGAATTATTGGTGGGAGGGTGATCAGGTAGAGATTGAACAGGAGGACGGATAGGCATGCTCCTTGTCGGACTCCTGTGTCGACCGGTCGGGTTTGGGAGGTATAGGTGGAGAGTATCGTTATTTGGTACCTATCTTTGAGGAATGAAGCTATCCATTTAAGAGCGGTTCCACGTATTCCTAGGGAGTGGAGGTGGTCTAGGAGGATTGAGGGATTGATTGTGTCAAAGGCGGTGGATAGGTCAAGAAGGATTAGTGCGGCACATCCCACGGAGTCTGCTGTCATTTTAAGGCCATCCCAGATTGAGGTAAGGGTGGTTTCAGTTCCGTGACGAGCTCTGAAACCTGATTGTGCGGGGTCTAGGAGGTTGTTGGCTTCGACAAAGGCATTTAGTTGGGAGTAGGTGGTTCGGTCAATGAGTTTGGCCAGGAACCTGGTGTTTGAGATGGGGTGGTAGTTTTTGGGCTCGAGAGGGTAAAAGGAAGGTTTTTTAATTAGCGGTTTGATATGGACCATTTTGAATGCGTCGGGAAAGCTACCAGAGGAAAGGGAGGCATTTATGATGGATCTTGCGTGTTCTCCTACGCAGGTGGAAGCAAACATTTCTTTGAGGGTTGTGGATGGGCAAGGGTCTAGCGGAGAGCCAGATGGTTTACGGGCAGATAGCAGTTTGAGAAATTGCTCCGGTGATATTGGACTAAAGGATTTGAACGTTTGTTGCGTAGTGGTTGCAGCTGGTGGGCAGGTCGGTACGGGGGGAATAATGCCTGGTGGATTTAAGAGAGTCAGTTTGGTGGCAAGAGTATTTGTTCTTTCGAGAGCTGTGGTGTAAAAGTGGAGGGAGAGTGAGTCACACAGTGATTGTGAAGGGATCGGGACGGTCGTGGTGCAAGCTGGTTTGGTGAATTTGGAGATGGTTTTGTGGAGTTCTTTGCTCAGGTTTTTGCAGTTTAGGATTCGGGAGTTGTAGTGGGCTTTTATTGCTTTCTGAATTTCGGCCTTGTACTGATAGAGGAGTCGGGCCAAAGTGGCCCTGCTCTCCTGGGTTTTGTCTTTCTGCCATTTTCGTTCTAGGTTTTTATATATCAAAGGAGACATCTGTTTTCTGTGGTTGTCACTCTTCCCCCCACAGATTTATACAGTCTCCTTTTTTATGATAAAAATAATAAACGACATAGCAGACAACATAACAAATTCAAAAATGTTTGTTGAAAAAAGAATGTGTTTTCTTCAATCGCTCCCTGTAGAAAACGGAAATTGAGGCACATTCATTTATTTTATGTTGGCAAAGCGATCAGTTATTTCCTCATGGTGGACCTTTGGTTTCCTTTACTCAAAATAGTATTACTGAGATCATCCCTTGCCCACTAAACTGTAGGCTGCTCTTCCGTAAAGTTAAAAATGTGTTGGTGCACTTTTTAAAACGACCTGCCATTATGTAGCAATCAGGCCTGTCTTTCTTTAGTTTCTTCTACTATGCTGAACATTTTCTCTGTACTTTTGAAGTCCACCTCTTGATAGCATGGGACCGCAGTCTTCTTTCTTTGCCGTGTTTATTCTGTTGAGACATAATTAACATATTTCGTCCGCCTACTTACTCTAATCTTGCCTACCCATGTTATTTGGAACCCAACACTGTTCCTATTAAGTGCATGCAAGTGTAACATATAGCCATACATCGTTTTGCCTATCTTCAAAATGTTATGCATTTGCCAAATATATCTATTTGGCATTTCTCTGTTACCATAATTACAAAAAGGTTACTCCACCTTCTATGCAAAGTCTTCATCATTCTTGTCGTTATATATCGTCATACTTGTGTATATATATATGCTATTCTGGGCTCAGACCTGTTTGCTCCTTTCTTGGGAAAATGCCATCTATTTAAAAGACTGTATCCCTTACTGCATTTTTTCTGTACTCACATGGATCCTCTTACTCCTAATAATGATCAATAAGGTTTGCTCACATACTTACCTTTTCATTTTCTATTTGTCCACAAACACTTACCTTTATCATAATATAATGGGCCTCATTACGAGTTTGGAGGTAGTCATGCCATTTTTAGTGGCATGGCTACCCCCAAACTCCGGTCTGGGTCTGGGTCCCGCAAAATGGGAATTACCAGGCCATTCTCACCTTTGCGGGCCCGGTAATTCCCATTCGTGAGACCTGGACCCGGTGCATCCCCATTCCCATTGAGCCCTTACAGGGGCTCAATGGGAATGGGGAGGATGCTACCAACAGACCCGTTAACGACGGGTCCATTGGTAGCATCCTGTTCTGCTAGCAGGTGCCGCTCTGCACGTCTGGTCTGGCCAGGCGTACAGAGTGGGACCCGCTGCAGAACTCGTATTGTGGCGGCCCAGTATGAACGGTGCTGGTCCCTTACCGGCACCATTCATACCGTGGCCACCACAGTCGAAATGAGGCCCAATGTCTCTTCTCATTATTGCTATGCTCTACTAAGGCCATATAGACATTCTTCCCGTTCTCCAAAAATGACAATGTTTTTCATCTGTAAAACATAAATCGACATCATCATATACATACAAACAATATTTTTGTTACTTACTCTCATATGTTCTTTGGTGTAGTTCTATATATAAAATAAATGTTCTCATATTGTTAGATCAATCTTGGCCATCCATACCCCTTTAGCCTTTCATTAATCATATTTGTATTTTCATCAAAATACACTACACTAATCAATTGTAACCAGCACCAACCATTGTGCTTATTGTTTGCAAATCTGGATATCTTATCCAGACCTTCCTTCATCACCCCTGTCTCACAATGTTACTCTTTATTCCTTTATTTACACCTTCTATCAACTTGTGTTTTTTGCTACTTTAACATTTATTCATCCATTTTTATTATTTAGTAATTTCACCCCGTAAATCGTCGCCGATCTTTTAATTTTGAACTTCTTACGCCAGGTGATTGCTTCAAGTCAATGTTGGTCAGGCCGTCAGGGCCAGGGGCTCTGGAGTTTTTGAGTTTGACTATCGTGTTTTCGATGTCTTCCGGATCTGTCAGATCGGCCCATGTTGAGGCTAGGTCTCGTTGGGGCGTTTGGTTGCAAAATGGCAGAAAATCAAAGTGGGATGCGAAATGTATTATCCACTTCTCTTCGGTTACTGAGTTTGAATTGTCATTGGTGGTCTGACTATTTTTAATTAAAGCCCAAAGTCTCGAGATTTTTTTATACTTAGAGTTCTCAGCATTTCCTCTGAGTCTTGTTGGTATGATGCGAGTCTGTGGTGTTTTGTCCATCTAGTGTAAGTCTTTGATTCTGTTTCAAATGTTGCCCATAATTCGGCTGTGTTTGCCTTTTATGCTTTTCTTTTCAATTTCCTAATCCATCTTGGCCTTGTCATATGCATGTTTGAACTGTCTGCCATTTTTTTCAGTCCTCCAGGCTTTGTTTTGTAGGCCACTATGAGTGGTAGATAGTTAGGTCTCAATTCTTTTAGCAATGTAGAGTTCTTAGCTGCTAGCGGATCGTATTTAGCGTTGATCTCCATTACGTCTGCTGCAAACAGACGGAGTCGTGTTTGTTGTTTTTTTACTGCAACATTGTGGTTATAGAGATGATTTGCGGGTCGATTTCCCAACCATGAGAAATGTAGCAGATTATGATCGTTATGGGTAGTTCTTTGAACCTGAAAAGTTTGTATATTGGACACAAGTCCATTGCTTACAAAAATGTAGTCCAGTGTTACCTTTGCGTTTTCTTGTTCCCAGGTTGGCTCCATTTTTGGTACGGAAACATCTTTGCCAAGTTATGGAGGTTTCTGGGGGTAATTAGGGACATCCATGCCTTGCCTCTTTCCTTTGCTGTTGTCTGAAGGTTTTGATCCAAGCTACTCATCCCTTGTTCATCACATTTGGCGTTCAAATCGCCGCAAATAATGATGTTGGTGTTTTCAAAGTCGGCATATATTTTGTCGATCAAGTCTGCTGCCTTTGTGCAGAAACATTTATTTGTTGTTCGTTGTGGGTTCCAGTAGGTGTTGATAATCACCAGCCTTGAGGAAGTTGTTCTGTCTAGTTCTGGTGCTTTATGAGTCTGTGTTGTTGTGATTGCCAGCATTCCATAGGATTCTTCTAGTTTTTCAATTGTTATTCCCGATCCTATACGAATAGCTGTCAGCGGACCCGATGATGGGCGCCCCATTAGTCCTTTCACGGCAGGAGATATTTCAATCGTGTAGCCGTCTAAGGATGATTTTTCACTCAGCCATGTTTCTAGTAGGCAGAGAATATCATATTCTCCCAACATTTGTTAAGTGTGAGTGACCTCTCGTGTTCCATGAGGCCAAGGTAAATACTTCTCTGGGGTTTACGTCTGCAGTTTGTTGGGATCTTGTGCTTGCAGGTGCTCTGGACACTGGTCATTGCTATTTGTCCCTTTGCTGGAAAGAGCTGATTTGAACCAAGTCCACTGCCAGTTGGATTTTTGTCTTCTGTGGCGTTCTTCCGGTTCTCGTATCTTGTTTTTCCATTTCTTTCTTCTGAGGTCTCTGCAAGATGTCTGGGTGCATGTTGTATTGGCGATCTGTCTTGTTTGCCTCTTATTGAACGGGTGCGAGGAGAGCTCTTATGTCTTGTTGGGGACTCATTTGTCCTGTACGTCCTATCCTTGTTGGGGGACCTATGTCGATGATGTCTTTCGTTCTGATCCTTGATTGATTTGTAATTATACAAATCTTTTCGACCAAGGGTATAGCCTCTCCGGTTATTTCTGTACAGCTCTTCTGTCTTTGATGTATATCGATTTTTACGATGATCAGTTTCTGAGATTCTTTGATGGTTTTTAACGTTGTTTACCATGACTGAGAGTTTAGTTAGCATGAAACCTAACTGTTTAATTTCGGAGTAGGCTTCTGGGGTGATGTCACGAAGGGCGTGTGGCTTGACATGAAGATGAGCTTTCGCTATGTTTTTTCTGTGGTAAGGTTCCACGAGTGCCAGGTCCTCAGTCTTCATTTTTTTCAATATGTGTGTCTTACTTCTAATTTTTAGGACCGTTATTCTATTCAGGACCATGTTGCCCTCAGTGCTTTCAGATTGCTCTATTTTGAAGATCCATAGTGATTCCTTCAGTCTATCATTTTTCTTGAGGTAGTGGCTGGCGTCTTTTGTTAATTTATTGAGCTTTTTTTGTTGAAGGGCTGTTCCTCTGGTCCTCGTATTCGTTCTTTCGACTTTCGCTTTGATCATAATCCTTGTTTTGCTCGTTTGAGTAATTAGTTTTTTCAGACGGAGGCCTTCTAGTTGTTTCATTCTGTGCTGGCTGCCTGTTCTGTTGCGTTGCTGTTTCATTTCCCTGGAGTGCAATATCCTGTGTCCCTGGGGGCACTTCTTCCTCTGGAGTCTGAACCTCGATCTCAGGTTCTCCAGGCCCCGAGTCCCAGTGCTGGGTTATGTTCATCAAGTCCGAGGCTGCCAAAAATTCTTCTGTCGATTTGGGTGACCTGGTCAGATCTACCACTTTTGTGGGCCTCAGTGGGTCACTGGTAACGTCTTCATGTGTTCTGGCCTTATCAATCTTAGCCGTGGATCCTACTTGGGACTGCCCTTGAGTAGTTGGGATTTTGAGTGTGGTCCTTGTACATCCGAGCTTCAGTATGGACTGTTGTTTTACTTTTGACGGTTCTTGATTCCGTATAGTTTCTCTTTCTCTTATAAGATCCGTTTGGTCAAGCGCTCTCTTTTGTTCTTTTCCTTCTTTGGGTTTGGAAACACCTGTCAAGGTGTTGATTACGTCAATTGTTGATAGTGGTTTTGTCGGTTGTATTTTTTTTCCAGGGTCGTCTTCTGGTTGGTGGTTGCTTTTTGCATATTCTTTATTGCTTCTTCTAAAGTTGGCACTTTTGTTTCCCATGATTTCAAATGATTGATTGTAGTTGCTTCCATCGTGGTTATTTAACCCTCAAAAACCGTCAGTTTGGTGTTCATAGTGCCAATTACAGATGTGTTGTCTTGTAGCGAGTTGTTAATTGCTTCATCTAGTTCACAAAATGGTGCCAGGGCGATTGTGATGGCCGACATGATTGTCAACATGCCTGTTTTTTTTGTTGGTGAGTCTTTTTGAGGCACTGTGGATATTTCACTCAGTCTTCTATTTTTTGGTGTAAGTGAATGATGACTGGCCGCTTGTTTGTACGTGGTGAGTCGAAATTCGCTATCTCATCCGGGTAATTAAAGTCCTGCCCTGCTTCAGCTTCTACCGGAGCTGACGGGTTCCTGTTTCTTAGTGGCTCTGAGGTGGAAGTGTTGTTTTTCTCTGATGTTAAGAGTTCTCTACCCGTATTTAAATGTGGTTTTGTCCAGGTGTATCATTGGTCCTTAGCCCCGAGGTCCTTTTCGGGCTCGGCTGATTTTGTTGAGGGGGACCAATCAACCACAATCGGATTTTCCAATGGGTCTGAGGTATTGTTTGATTGATCCAAGATGCTGATGTTAGTGATAGATTCCCTGGATGGTCTTTTTTGGGCTTTTGTTTGGCCGTTTAAGGTCGCTTGCTCAGGTGACTTATAGTCATGTCCGCTTGAGGTAATTGCTCCAGTAACTAACAGCCTTTTTTCTGATCGACCTCTTGTGCCTGGTGTACACTGGGTTGTTCCTGAAAGGAGACGGCAGTCTTGGAGCTTCTGGAGCGTGTCTGTTCTACGTGATTTGGTAGCGGTTGGTGGATCTTGTTTGGCCTCTAATATTTCAGCGTCAGATAGCTCCATAGCTGCATCTAGTTTCCGTTTCTGATGTTTTGTGAAAAAGTCTTTCAGTGGGCATGATAGCAATGGGTTAGGCAGAAATTTGGCAGTTGCCCCCTTCTTTCTCAGGCCTTTTAGAGGGTTTTTTTACTGACAATTTACACATGCTTGTTTTTGGCTCCTGTGTTTCCTGGTTGGGTCTACTAGGATTTGGTTTTGATTTGTAGTGCCTTTTTTTTCCTGTTTGTAAATTTTTTTTCCCCATAATGTGAAGTCTGTTACTCGTCGTGGATTCAGTTTCTTCCCCTCCCCCCTCCTCACTACTGGAGTCTTCTTTGCTGTTGTCCAGGTCGCTTTGAACCACTTCCTCCGCATGCTCGACTGGATCAGAATGGGGGATGGGGCCTTCCTTATTGTTGGCATAAGCGGAAGTGGGAGTAGGCATGTATATTTATTCAGGATGATCCAAGGGTTTCATTCCAGTAGGAGGGGGATGTACCAAAGCTGTTACCTTCTCTTGTTTATTGTCCGTTGTTACCTTCAAAAGTATATCTTCTTTGTTGTTATGAACCAGCTTAGCCTCTTCTGGGTCATGAAAGTCTGACATAGGCTGCCGCGTTCGTTCTGGTGATAGGCTCGGCATTTCTGGGTCCAGGGTGTGGACCTCGACGGTCTTAACCCCGTCTAATTCGTTTTCTTTTGTTGATCCGACAACCGGACCGTACCACCATGTGATGGTGGGACCGGGGTTTTTCCCTTCTCCTGGCCGCGGCCTGGCTCCAGTACAGAGTACTGCTGGGGGCGCCCTCTGGCACCCACCGCAAGAAACTCACTCGCCTCAGCAGTCTGCATAGAGCTGGCCGTTACGCTGGAAGGAGAAAGGTCCTTGATTGAAGTTTTTGCAGCCGTCGAACTGCCAACAGGTGAAGTGGCGGGGCCTGTGCCATTGGGTATTGAGGCCAACGGGTCACCCATGTTGGCGGGTTCCCGTCCTGCAGTCTTACCTCCTATAAGTGATGGGGAGATTGGGGCTTCGAAGGGCGGCTTATGGCCTCTCAGACGACGTGCAGATGGATCCTCTTCAGCGTCCAGGTCTGTGATTTTCACCACGGTCCTCCGATCTTGTTTCTGTGATTCTGCCTTATCGGCTTTGTCTCTCAGTTGGTTGGAGTCCATTTGGCTCACGGCCTACCGGCTCCCGCGGACTGCTGCAGACTGTCTCCACCTCGTCTCGCTGCTCCACTCCCGCAGCAGGTTAAGTGGGTCCTCCCACAAGGTAAACAGAGTAGAAAGACTGTAGACTGCTGCAGACTGTCTCCACCTCGTCTCGCAGCTTCAGCCTTTCTGATCACAGATTCGCCCAGTCAGAAATTACGGCTTTGTTGCAAGCTACTTCTGGATTTGAAGAATGCCTTCTTCTCAATACCACTTGACCCAAGCTCCCGGTACCTCACAGCATTCACGCTGCTCTGTCCTGATCTCTTGGTTTCCACTTGGGGCCTCAGTGCATTTTGCCATGTGGTGCCGTCTGGCGGTAGCGTAGTCAAGGCAACCCATAATTAAGCGTCCCTACTACAGAACACAAATCTTCATTCGTTTTTCTGTTTTATTTGTTTAATACATATACATGCATGTCTTCCATTCCTTGCCAACATAAAACAGTATATTTGCATTTTCTGCATGTAAAACTAGTTCACAGCTGCTTTGACTTGCAAAGCTATCTTTTTCCAAAACTCCACACAGCTTTAAATTCTTGCAACTATTTAATTACCTCTTAACTTTGTTCAGCTTCTTATCTTCTAGCTTTGAAAAGAAGCCCTGGCTTCTTCCAGGAGCGCAGATTTGAACATAAATTTTACTTGTGTATGTCAACGCTGGCTTTTCACTAGCTGCACACAGCATACAAAATTGGCTATATCTCTATGTTGTTTCACTTTCAAAACATGTCATAAATCACATTCCTTTCTCTTGCTCAAGCAGGAAAGGAAACTAGTGTTGGTTTTTGTGTCAAATTAATTTAACCCCCCTTTTTTTCCTTCTTCTAACTGCACATTTCCTTTTCTGAAGCAAGACTAATTTCTCTTACATATTGTGCCTTATCTTTCCTTCATTGGTATGATGACTTTGGTGGTTTTCTACTGTGTAAAGCTTTTTGACTTCCTAAGAATGTCATTTATGTAAGTATATAAAAATTAACCCTCTAGCTTCCGTCACCCGCCCGCCTCAAGGGTGAAGTCACAATTTTGACCTCATTTTTTCTTTCATTTTACCAGCAGCCTTACAACTTCTCAAAACAACAAATATGAGCTCGCCCATCAAAGGTTTGCTCAAACCTCTGCCTTTTTTCACTGCTCTCTGTCTATCTCTGGGTTGGTTCAAATCACCTTCCCTAAATAAATAATGTAATTTCTTGACTTTGTCTCAACTTTTTACAACTCATTGTCGCTCTTCCACACCTTAATTTAAAATAGACAATTAAACAGACAGACATACTAGTCAACTCTTTTACATTTAAACCATGGTACTCACCATCATCATCTCACCCCTAAATATACCCTGATAGGGGTTTAAGTCATCATTTTACCGGGACCTGTCCTCTGCGTAGCCTAAGTTACTTCAACTGAAGTGTATGATGACTTCTTCTGAAATTCCCTTGGATTAGGACTCTCTGGCCTTTAAGTTTAGTTTAGTTTAGTTGGTTTATTTATAGAGCGCTTCCGAACCCTCAGGTAGCTGGGCGCATAATCACGTGGACAACATAGTTACATGTTGTTGCGGGAAGCACAAGGAAAAATGGGTACATACATTCAAAGGTACAAAAGAGTGGTAGCGTGTGTGGCATGAGATAAGTACAGTAGATAGTGAGGACCGGGTTACATGGTGGTCCGTTTCAAGATATAGTTAAGTCATACGGTGGTAATTGGTGGAGTGAAGAGACCTGGAATTTGCGTAAGCAAGTGGCAAAGTGTTAGGCAGAGAGCCAGGATTTCACCATGGCTCAGACTGGCCAGAAGGAAGCTTCCGATCTGATTGCAAGAGGGAAAGAATTCCAGCATTGAGCTGCAAGAACTGGGAAGGTGGAACCTCCTGCTGTTTTTAGGTTGAAATTGGGAACCTTTAGTTGGTGCAGGTAGGGAGTTCTGGTAAGTCTGTTAGAACTGTGTCTAGAGAATTTGTCCGATAGGTAGCGTGGGGCAGTTAGTGAC
Organism: Ambystoma mexicanum; assembly: GCF_040938575.1. Taxonomy (NCBI): domain Eukaryota; kingdom Metazoa; phylum Chordata; class Amphibia; order Caudata; family Ambystomatidae; genus Ambystoma; species Ambystoma mexicanum. The sequence goes on from NC_090924.1 coordinate 352,490,381, forward strand.
AGGCACTTGTGTGTAATAACAAGGGTTCTTAGCTTAATTCTGTCTCGGATAGGGAGCCAGTGGACTTCTTTGCTGGCTGTAGATATGTGAGCCTTACACGGGAGGTTAAGGGTGCATTTTAAGGCATTGTTTTGAAGAATCTGGAATCTGTTCAGGTTTTTTGTGGTGGTGCCCAGGTAGAGTGTGTTACAATAGTCAAATTTAGACAATATCAGCACTCGGGATAAGGTGAGGCAGCTGGAGGAGGATAGAAAAGGTCTGCAGGCATTGATAAGTTTGTTGGTGCAGGTGGTGGATGAGATGGTGGCGTTTATTTGTTTTTTCAGCGATAGGGTGGAGTTGAGGTACACACCTAGTGTTTTGACCTCTTTGGAGACTTTTATGATGTTGCCATCAATGGTGAAAGATTGGTACCTAGAGGCCAATTTATTGAGGCAGGCCTGGGAGCCTACGATAAGCAGTTCCGTCTTATCGTCATTGAGGCAGAGACTGTGTGTGGCCATCCAGGCTTGAAATTCTAGGTAGATTTCGTTAAGCTTTGCAACATCTTCTTCATAACAACCAGTGAGTGTGATGAGGACCTGGGTGTCGTCTGCGTAATTGGTGTAGCTGACACCCAGATCGTCAAGACGGTCGAAGAGAAGCTTAGTGAAGATGTTGTAAAGTGTGAGAGAGATGCAGGAACCTTGAGGAACTCCACATTGGATTGGGATAGGGTCAACAGCAGCTGAGGGGGGCGAAGACCCTAGGCGACCTGTCAGACAAAAATTACTGAATCCAATTGGTGGCCTTCTGTGAGAATGCGGCGGCCGAAGAGAGGTGTTGTGTAAGGATCTGGTGGTCAACCAGATCGAAGGCAGCAGAGAGATCCAACAGGAGCAAAATGGCCAGATTGCCCTTGTCTTTGGCTTCATCCATTTGGATTTGTAAATCCAGGAGGGCGGTTTCGGTCCCATGCCTGGGTCTAAAGCCGGAGTGTCGCAGGCCTAGGAGGTTATTGTCTTCCAAATGTTGTTGTATTTTGAGGTAGGCTACTCTGTCTAATAATTTGAGGAGAAAAGGGACCATGGTGATGGGTCTATCATTCATGGGGACGTTAGGGTCTAAATTGGGTGTTTTGAGAAGGGAGAGGACCCACGCTTCTTTGAGTTTGTTGGGGACCACTGAATTCTTGAAAGAAGAATTGATCAATGAGGTGATGAGAGGAGCTAGATCTTTGGCTCTGTCTTTGATGACGGAAGCGGGGCATAAATCACCTTTACAATTGGATGGTTTAAGGCTAGTGATTATCTTAACTACTTCCTCCTCAGTGACTGGGGAGAAGTGGAAAGGAGGACAGTTGGGAGTGGTAGGGTCTTTTTTGCTGGTGAGGTTGTCTTTGGCGGAAAGGTTGGCTTTTGTGGCTTCTATCTTTGCTTATAGAAGGGCAATTTTGTTGGAGAGGGCAAGCTGGATATTATTGAACCAGGCCTTGTCCTTGGTGCAGTCCTCAGTGGGTGACAGTGGTGATTCAAGTTCCCTTAGTATAGAGAATAATTCTTTTGTACCATATTTGGCGTTGTGTATTCTCATGTTATAAATCTCTTTTTTAGCATTTAAGATAGCAGATTTGTAGGTGGAGGCAGCTGTAGCGAATTTGTCTTTTATGGAGAGAGATGGGGCTTTTCTCCAGCTAGTTTCCGCAGTTCTTTTAATGTTGCAGAGAAACTTTAGTTCTGCTGAGAACCATTTGTTGGTATGGGCAATGGGTTTGGCTTTTCGTTGTTTAAGTGAAGCTATCTGGTTGAGAGCTAGTTCCAGTGTGTTGTTGTACAGATCTACAAGGGAGGACGGGTTGTCATTCTGAGTGGGAAGGTTGGCTTTAGTAATGGGTATGAGAAGTGGTCTAAGGTTTTCTGTAGTGATGTTGCGATTGTTTCTGGAGAATATTTGTGGTGTCCTGGAAGGCGGTGTCATTATGGGTACAGTTCTGGGTAGAGCGAAGGTGATAAGCTGATGGTCGGTCCAAGCACAAGGTGTGATGTCTGTCAGTGAGAGGTTGCAGTTGGCATCTGCTAGCCAGTCTAGAGATCTTTCATTTGTATGTGTTGGATTGTTAATGATTTGAGTGAGGCCTAAGTGAGTAATGGTGTCATTGAGAGAGGTGACGTGATTGTCGTTAGGGTCATTGAGTCCCAGGTTGAAATCACCCATGATGATGATTTGTGATTTAGGTTTAGTGTTTGTGGTGAGTAGGAGAGAGATATCCTCTTCAAAGGTGGATAAGGTGTCTGGAGGTCTGTATATAATGTGTAGGAGGATGGTTTGGGTGTTTGATAATGGAAGTTTGATAGATAGGAGTTCGGCTGAGGGTAAGGTTGTGTTAGTTGTTTCTTTGATGTTTAGGTTAGACTTAGCAATAATTGCTACACCTCCTCCTATTCCGTTTTTTCTGTCAGCACAGATGATGTTGTAGTTGTCAGGGATGGCTAAGGCTAAAGTAGGACCAGCTGCTAAGTGGAGCCACGTCTCAGTGATAGCGATGAAGTCGAGGTGGTTAGCAGAGATAATGTCTGCAACATCAGTGGCGTGGGCTACCAAGGAGCGGGCATTGATGAGAGCACCCTTAATGGTAATGGACGTAGGGTTGACTTTCGTGGGTGGTGGAGTGTGGGGTGTTGTGAAGTTTTGGCTAGCTGAGGGGTCGATATGCAGAGTCTGCTGCATATGGTTCTTAGTCTGATTGGTGATCATTCTAACGGGTTTGTGGCTAAGGCTAGTGCAGTGGCTGAGTCTCGCGTTTCTAAGCATGATGGGTGGGGCTGCATTCAGGATGGTGGTAGTGGGTAGAAAGAGGCGAGAGCCTAGTCTTGTGTTTCTAAGAAGTGTAGGGCAAGGTATGAGGGGTGTGGGTGGGCAAGAGCGAATCTGTTTATCCATTCCACTGGGGATAGTGATTCTGGGTAAAGTGGAATAGTTGTGTTGTTACAGTTCTGAGGTGAGATATTGTGGAGTAAGGGGAGGAGCGTTGCCATGGTCAATGTGGCGCCTCTTAGGGTGGCCATCATGGGAGGTTGGGCTCCATGGGGTAATGGCGGAGGGTGGCAGCAAAGGTTTGCGAGTTGAAAGGCAATTTGTGCAGTCAATAAATGCTCGCAATAAAAGTAAACGTAGGCACCACTAGGGCCGCAATGGGTAATGGCACAGGGCAATTTGAACAGTCAATAAATGCACGCAATAAAAGTAAACATAGGCACCGCTAGGGCCGCAATGGACAAAGGCACAGGGCAATGTGAACACTTAAGAAATGCTCACAATAAAAGTAAACATAGGCACCGCTAGGGCCGCAATGGACAAAGGCACAGGGCAATGTGAACACTTAAGAAATGCTTGCAATAAAAGTAAACATAGGCACCGCTATGGCCGCAATCGACAAAGGCACAGGGCAATGTGAACACTTAAGAAATGCTCACAATAAAGGGCCGCAATGCTCGCAATAAAAGTGAACATAGGCACTGCTAGGGCCGCAATGGGCAAAGGGCGATATATGCATTATATGCAATGAGGCAAGCCTTTGGTGAGGTGAGTTGGTTGGTCAACGTTCATTGCGTATTTTTGGCAAAACCGCTAGCTAGTATAAAGTTAGGCAGCCGGGTCCATATAATTAGCATGCATGCAGGGCTTGAATGGCAGGGTGATCCAGGAAGCATACATTAGGCATGTGGATGTCGCATGGGCTAGTCTTGTGGTAGGTAGTCAGATATACAATGGGTGTAGCAAGCTTGCAGATCGAATGGTAGTTCAGATTGCTTTTTATCTCATTATCTCTTATCTATATACACATCAAAATCTCTAGTTACTTTTGATTACTTTCCCATTACTTTCTAAACTATTGATTACTTTTTAAACTACTGATTTTTTTTAAAAACTACTGATTACTTTTTAAACTACTATAATTCCTTTAATATATACAAAACATATGTTTCCCCTTTTTTCTTCTTTTGCCTCAGTCCCCCATAATACATACCATAATGCACAAATGCAAGTGCCATGCTGACAGCCATGGGGAGACCCCTGTCAAGGTATGAAAAAGCATTCTGCAGTTTTGCCACTCACCCGTCTCTTCCAGGAATCTCACCATCTCTGTCAGCATACCAGCATAAGCATGGGTTCTTGTCCCTGAAAGATATTTAGGGTCCCTTCGTGGTCGCCATGTGTAAAGGAGGTCCTTCTGCATCTCATCAAGCTCTTTGGCATCTGTGGCCCCTGGCACTGAGACTGGAACAAAGGAGGAACGGATGCCCGGATGCAATTTCATAGTCATCTTTAATACAGGTTCAAAAAAACACATTGAAAGCACACAGAGCTCTGAAATCATCTTGCTTATATTGGCCTTTTTCAATTAGTTTAGTATAGTTTATTATTTGTAGAGCACACCTAATGCTGGGGAATCTGGGCGCTTATACTTAGGTAGTTGTTACAAATACAATAACACAAAACACAAAACACAAAACAATGATAGTTGGCCGCAATGGAGAAAACATACAATGAGGAATACATTCGTACAGGTGGACTGACAAAGGTCTCTAGAGTCGGCCGTCATTGGCTGCATAAACAAAGATACAGTTGGATCAACACAGTGGACGAAAAGCAAGGCAGAGATAAAGGTAGGCTATAACTCTGTGGAAAGAATATTCAGAACTGAATTTAATTTTGTTGAGCGAAGAGCCATGCTTTTACTATATTTCTGAAGGACCAGAATTATGGTCCTGCCCTGAGAGATGTAGGAAGGGAGTTCCAGAGCTTTGCTGCTAACACAGGGAAGCTGGACCCACTTGCGGTTTGTAGTTGGAATTTAGGAATGTTGAGGCAGTGTGAGTAATAGGATCTGGTAGGTCTGGTGGATTCGTACCTGGAGAATTTGTCAGCCAGATATTTGGGAGCTGTGTTAAAAAGGCATTTGTGGGTGACTACTGGTGTACGTAGAGAGATTCTATCTCGCACTGAGAGCCAGTGTGTATCGCGTTTTATGGCAGTGATGTGGTGGGATCGTGGGCTATTTAAGGCTGATGTGAGAGCATTATTCTGTAGCACTTGTAATATATTCAGGTTTCGTTCAGTAAAGCCTATGAGTAAAGTGTTACAGTAGTCAGGCTTGGATAAGATCAAAGCTCTGGCGTGACTGTTGCAACTATTGGTGGATAGGTAAGGTTTGCATGCATTAATCAGTTTATTAGTATATGCCGTAGCTGAAGCTGTGTCATTAACTTGTCTAGTGAGGAAAGGGAAAGGGTCGAATCTAAGTAGACGCCTAGCGTTTTGACCTCACTAGCGACTTTGATGATGTTCCCATGAATTAATTGTAGCACGTGTCTAATTTGTTTAGCCAAGCTTAAGAACCTATGATAAGTAACTCAGTCTTGTTGTCGTTTAGACAAAGGCTTTGGGATGCCATTCAGGCCTTGATATGGAGATAGATTTCATTGAGCATTTTTGAGTCTTTGTCATAGCAACCAGTGAGCGTGATGAGGACTTGGGTGTGTAATCTGCTTAATTAGTGTAGGTGAAATCCAAGCTGTCAAGGTGGTCAAAAAGGAGCTTTGTGAATATATTGTAAAGAGTGGGTGAGACACATGAGCCATGAGGGACTCCACAAGAGATGAGTACTGGGTCGGCATCAGCTGTGGGTGCGAAGACCCTTGTTGTTCTGTTTGATAGAAATGATTGAATCCAGCTAGCAGCGTCTGGGGAGAACGAGGCAGCTGTGGTCAGGTGTTGAGTAAGGATCTGGTGGTCAACGAGATCAAACACTGCTGAGAGGTCCAGCCGTAGGAGAATGGCGAGGTTGCCTTTATCTTTGGCCTCATCCATTTTAATTTTTAGATCAAGGAGGACGTTTTCTGTGCCATGCCTTGGGCTGAAGCCAGATTGGCGCAGGCCTAAGAGGTTGTTGTCCTCTAGGCCGTTCTATCAAGTATTTTTAGAAGGAATGGAACTCTCATAATAGGACTGTAGTTAGTGGGTGTGTTTGGAAAATCCAGGCCTCTTTGAGATTGTTAAGTTTCAAAAGATGAATTAATCAGGGCAGTGATGAATGGCGCTAATACCTTTGCTCCTCCCTTAATAGCTGTGGCTGGGCACGTGTCCCCCTGGCATCTAGAAGGTTTTAGACCAGCGATGATAACTTCTACTTCTTTAGTAGAGCCTGGAGAGAAATGAAAAGGGAGACGCAGTGATGGCTGAAGGGCTGGAGGTTTACTTAAGTTGCTACTCAGAGATAGGCTTCTCTTTTTTGTCTCTATTTTAGATTGCAGCAAGGCTATTTTGTCTGATAAGGCTTTTTGGATATTGGTACACCAAGCTGCATCTTTGATGCATGCTTCTGTGGGTGGTGTCGGATTCTGCAATTCCCTCAGTATAGTGAAAAGCTCTTTAATTCCTGATTTAGCATTTTGAATTCTGACATTATACATCTCTCTTTTGGTGTTAAGAATGGCTTCTTTATAAGAGGTATATAATGAACAAGGATCAAGCCAGCGGATTTAGAAATAAGTTCACTCAAAAAGACACAGTCCCATCAGCAGTGTAAGAGAAAGTCCCTCAGTCAACACCGCAGATCACTTTAAATAAATCACAACTAGGTTGTAAAATACTAAATTTATTTATTTAATCAGAATCATTAAAAAAGTTATTAAATGATTTAAAGCTCATACATAAATATATATATATATAACATACAACTATATAACACAAATAAAGTGTATAATGTGATGAAAGTGCTAGTTTCAAAAGAAGGCTGCTGCCAATTCACTGCCAAATTGCAAAAAGGGGAAATCACAATAATCCCTAATATACGTGTGCAGGTGCCAGGCAATTTGACTCCATCGGGAGATGGTGATCTCTCGAATGGGGAAATCCTGGTCAACTGGACAAGTCTAAGAGCCTCATTACGACCCTGGCGTTAAGGGTTAACGCCGTCGTTAACCCTTAACGCCTGATTCTGATTTTAACGGCTGCTTTTAGCAGCCGTTAAAATCCATGGCGCTAACCTGCCATGATGCTAATTACGCCACCGTAATTTACGGTGGCGTAATTAGCGCCTTCCCCACTCCCATTATGCCCTGTGGGGCAAAAATAGGAATGGGGAAGGGAAAATGGGAAATGGGGATTTACCGCCCCACTCACCTTGGAATGGGGCGGTAAATCCGCCATCCACCATGGTGTAAACGTGGTTTACACCATGGTGGTAATGTTGGCGCAATTAGCGCCTGGGTCGTAATGACCCCCTAAATGTAAAAGATCAATTCATAAGCCGATTGAATCAAGCTATCACAGTGGCAGGAAAAGAGGACAGGTAATTGTTACCAAATAAAGCAGTCCAATAGTATAAAAAAACATGAAACTGAAAAACCTCACATACCTAGACCCATACACTAAAAATTTAACATGGGATGCTGTAATTTGGCAGTGAATTGGTATTAACTTTTTTAATGATTCCGATTAAATAAATACATTTAGTATTTTACAACCTAGTTGTGATTTATTTAAAGTGATCTGCGGTGTTGACCGAGGGACTTTCTCTTACACTGCTGATGGGACTGTGTCTTTTTGAGTGAACTTATTTCTAAATCCGCTGGCTTGATCCTTGTTCATTATTGCTAGTTGCTTCACCTTTTGCCAGCGAAGTAGGGGACACCCATCTATTGTACTGCTTCTTTATGAAAGGTAGCAGCAGTAGTAAATGGTTCCTTATTTCGGATGGATGGTGTTTTTTTCCATGCAGCTTCAGAAGTTCTTGTGGCATTGTGGAGGGTTTTTTGGTCCGCAGTGAACCATTTTTTAAGGTGGGCTATTGGTTTAGCCTTTCTTGGTGGGGCAATTTTATTTAGAGCTTGGAGTATGGTATGTCATACAGGTCTACAAGTGTAGACGGGTCCTTATCAAAGCCTTTGGATAGATAGGCTGTAGTAGGGGTAATAAGTTGGCTAAGGTAATGTTACGATTTCTGGACAGGATCTGGGGGCAGTGGAGGCATTTGCTTTAGGGCAGACTCTGTCCTGAATTGTGAAGGTGATGCAATGGTGGTCTGGCCATGCACATGGCACGTTGTTGAGAATAATGGTGGTGCAGTTTAGGTATGCCAGTCAATCCAAGGTTTTGCCCTTGTTGTGCGTAGGGTCATTAATGCAGTGTTTGAAGCCAAGTTGTGAGATAGAGTTCTCTATGACTGTGGCATTAGTGTCATTCACGTCGTGAAGGCCTAGATTAAAGTCTCCCAAGAGAATGATTTGCGAGCATAGTTTAGTATTTCGTGTAAGTAGGAATGTGATGTCCTCCTCGAAGGATGAGATTGGGCCGGGGGGACGGTAAATTAGATGTAATAAGAGGGTGCAGGCGGCTGACAAAGGGAGTTTAACTGACAAGAGCTCACCTGAAGGGAAGCATTCTTTTGAGAATTCTCTGAGGCCTAGATGAGTTTTGGCTTTGAACGCCATTCCCCCACCTTTGCCGGTGGCTCTGTCAGCTCTGATAATGGTATAGTTGTCTGGGAGAGCTAGGGACAGTGGTGACCCTTCAGCAGGATGTAACCAGGTTTCAGTTATCGGCAAGAAGTCAAGTTGGTTGGTTGAGATGAGATCAGAGATGTCAAGGGCGTGAGCTAACAGAGATCTTGCATTAATGAGTGCTCCTTTGATGATAAGTGTGTTTACATCTGGTGCTGCGAGTGCTGAATTTCTAGTTGCAGGTGGACAGAGTTGTTTATTAGAATGGTTAGAATTGTTTAGGGATGTCGTGGTCCGAAAGCTAATAGAATTGCTAGTGGTAGATGAAACCATGGACTTGTTTGTTATCTTATACCGGTAGAGACGAGATCCCAGTCTTGTATTCCTAAGGCTAAGAGGGCATGGTAGAGTGGATAGAGGTGGGGATGTGAAGAGATCGATCCATTTAGCAGGAGTAAAGGGACAGTGGGAATTGTTATTTGATAATGGGTTCTGGCATGGCAGTGATATGTGAGGCTGAAGGGAAGGTAGGAACCTAGTAAGAGCTATGGTATGAAATAATGGTAGGAGGGTAGCCATAGTTAGAGTGTCGTTCTGTAGCCATGTGTCCAATGGATGGATAACACAGGCGAAGGTCCTATTTAGACGTCAGTGAGCATGTGGTACAGAGAAGGGTGATCACAGTAGGGAACAGTACTTACTCAGAGCGAAGGGTAATGTAGTAGGAGCATTGCACAATAAAATTAAAGGCTAAACACTGTACAATAGGTAGATTCTTAAGAACATCAGTAGGCAAAATGAATGGCAATAACTTACGTGACCGAGAGAAAGTGCAATAGGCTGCGAGGGCACAACTCGATGTGGCTACAAGTAACCTAATGGAGTGGGCAGAGTACAGGCCCGATCATTATATATGCCAATGGAACAATGAGCATTAGTTCAAACAGTGCAACAAGTGAAATAAACTGCCAGATTACGTGAAGGAACAATAGCTATGCCCACAGAAGGTGAGCATGCATTGTTACAGTAAGCAGTTGTACAGATGAGCAAGCCGCTAGGCAGCACAACAACAGTCCGAAAAGTGCAGCTACGCCTGATAATGCTAAAGACAAGTGGCTAACTAGATAGGCAGCGGGCAGGCACAATTGCAGTAAACAGTTGAGCGGTGGAACAAGCGGTTAAGCGGCACAACAATGATCTGAAAGAATTACACATGCGCCAGAAACTGCTAGGCCAAAAGGCTAAATATTCAGGCACAGTAGGCAATTGCCAAATTTAATGATCTGCATGTTAGTGGGGCAGCAGGACAAGAGAGATCAGTTCAGAAAGAAGGCACAGGGCATCAGTCAGGGCCAGAGTGTTGCATGGTAAGCCTGACAAAGGAATGTACAGCAAGGGTGGTTGACCCCAAACCGGAGGGCAGGGTGCATAGGAGCTCCAACAGTCGTTAGCGGGTGCAGGTTTGGAACTAGCAGTATGAGGTTCAGTGATAAAAGGACAGTACAAGCAGTGGCGCAACTTCCAGTGGTACGTTAGAGTAGAGCAAGTGACCTTACCACTAAGGTGCTCTGGATGTTGTGAGGCAGGAATAAAAGTCAGTGAAGACATCAAGTATGTCCAAGTCCTAGATCCGCCAGGCTCAGACAGGCTCAGGAAAGGGAACTTGTGTGTAGACCTTGGTGGGGGCTGGCGTTCACCTGCTGGCTCCCGATTGGCCCACTTAAGGTGCACAGGTAGCCAGTCACTGCAGCAGTTTATATTGAGTATTTCGAATGACATTTTTTCGAATGCAAATATGTCGAAAACATTTAGTCCAAAAAAAAGTTTTGAATGTTTCTTTCTTTTTTTAATGGGGGGTCCCCCAATCCCCTGTTTTGTTTAACACTTTTTTTACTTACAAAACCCCAAAAAAACGTATAAAATAAAAATAATACATTCCAAAAAAAATTAAATGAAATGTTTTCAACATATTTGCATTTTGAAAAAATGCATTCGAAATACTGACTGGATACCCACTGCAGCATGTAGCTGCAGTCACGTGGAGAGGGTGAGCACTCCATTGCTGAATGGCCCGGCCCCCATGTTGGAGGGACTCTCTTTGATGCCCCACGTGAGCGTGTCACCAAAACAGGGATAATTCGCAAGAGTGCAGGCTTTTCCAAGAGCACTAATATCACTCTAGGTTAAAGCATGTCAGCCCGGCTTCTAAACAGCTGACTCCAACAATTCTGCAATTCTTCAGCAATATTCTTTGGCAGAGCAGTAAAAGCCGCGCCTGGCCACAAAAGCCTTACCTCGTGGAATGGAAATGTGAGACTCCATCGGGCGGCAAATCCATCAGCTGGGCTGCAAATAGGCAGACAGTAGCTTCCGTGACGAAGCAAAGTCAGAAATGAAGGTAAGAGGCGACGGGACCCTGTGTGTGGACCTTTGGTGGGGACTGGCGTTTGCCTGCTGGCTGCCGATTGGTCCGCTTAAGGTGCACAGGAAGCCATCCACCGCAGAATGTAGCAGCAGTCATGAAGAGAGGGTGAGCACTCCATTGCTGAATGGCCCGGCCACCATGTTGGAGGGACTCTCTTTGAGGTCCCACGTGGTGGGTCCCCAAAACAGGGATAATTCACAAGAGTGCAGACTTTTCCAAGCGCACTAATATTACGCTAGGTTAAAGCGTGTCAGCCCGGCTTCTAAACAGCTGCCTCCACCAATTCTGCAATACTTCGGAAATATTCTTTGGCAGAGTGGTAAAAGCCACACCTGGCCACAATGGCCTTTCCTCATGGAATGGAAATGTGAGACTCCATCGGACGACAAATCCATCAGCTGGGCTGCAGATAGGCAGCCAGTACCTTCTGCGATGAAACAAAGGTGGAAATAAATTACGCAACATTCACACAAATTCATGATACATATCTGACTGGTTCTCTTAGCCAGGAAAAAAGCCCTCCTTTTCTCTGATTGGGTGGCTTATCTCTCACTCACAAAGCCCACATTAGCTCATTTTCTCAAGCACTGGCTGACTGACACATAGACTGACAAGCTTATTTTAGACCCAGCTGAACACAATTACACATCCTTTCACTCCTTCCAAAAAACAGTCCTTATCTGCTTCTCGAGGTCCTGCCAAATTTAGTTGGCAGCTTACACCGTGAAAAACCCCATGAGCTTGTTTCATTTTCTGCCAAGTACTGCAGCTGATCTGTATTAATTGGTAACTTCCCTGCCTTTATCTGATTTACCATCAATCATGTCTGCTTTTCCCAGCCAAGATTTCTAAATTTATCAACCAAGACGTACTTATCTTACAGTGAACTACTGCCAAAGAATATTCACTATTAGCATGATTCAGGCCTTTTGACACCTGGTTTCACGATGCCATTTTGTATTTGGCATCCATTTTAGAATCCATCTCAGTCTGTTCAGCTTTGCTACCAAACGGTGAGTCCATTTTTACTTTTGGACATATCTCATTTTCTATCCAGTTTCCAGAATATGTTTTTAGATATTCGTGATATGTGAGTAATACTGGAGACAGCCTTCACTTCCTAAGTCACTCTGACCCCATAAAATGTGTTGCTCCACATACACTTTTTTACCTAAAAATAAAAGCGCTATGATTCTGATTTTTGCTATACTGGAACCATTGTTCAGCCTATCATGTTATCCGTGCTCATATTGAGGGGGGAAGGGAGTCTAGTACCCTTATACACTCTTCTCCCTCCTGTCCACTGCCTAGGGAATGGAGTGAGGAGAGGTGACTGCTAGGTCAAAACACCCTTCTCCCTCCTGTCCCCTGCCTAGGGAATGGAGTGAGTAGAGGTGACTGCTGACTCTGAACACTCTTCTCCCTCCTGTCTCCTGCTTAGGGAACAGAGTGTGGAGAGGTGACTGCTGGGTCAGAATACTCTTCTCACTCCTGTCCCCTGCCTATGGAACAGAGTGAGGAGAGCAGACGCTGGGTCCAAACACCCTTCTCCTTCCTATCCCCTGCCTAGGGAACAGAGTGAGGAGTGGTGACTGCTGGATCCGAACACCCTTCTCCCTCCTGTCCCCTATCTAGGGAACTGAGTGAGGAGAGGTGACTTCTGGGTCCGGACACCCTTCTCCCTTCAGTCCCCTGCCGACGGAACGGAGTGAGGAGAGGTGACTGCTGTGTCTGAATACTGTTCACCATCCTGTCCCCTGCCTATGGAACAGAGTGAGGACAGGTGACTGCTGGGGCTGAACACCATTCTCCCTCCTGTTCCCTTCGGCTTTCCCTGTCTAGGGAATGGAGTGAGGAGAGGTGACTACTGCGTCTGAACACTCCTCCTGTCCCCTGCCTAAGGAATGGAGTGAGAAGAGATGACTGCTGGGTCTGAGCATTTGTTATGTCATTTTTGATGTCCTAGGTATTAGTCTGAGCAGTGCATGATTGGGGCACAAGTTATGGCTGCATGGCTTACCGTATTTGGCAAATTTCTTTGGTTGCAACCATAAGATCCGTTAACAAAGTTTTTTCTCTGAATATATATAAAGATTTATACATTGACATCTCAGATTACAGAATTGATCTAGTCTTCGCCTTCTCAACCTGCAGTCCAGATGCTCCTGCTCCATGCCGTAGTATGTCCTGGAGTCGTAGTACTGTCCCAGCGGGCCCACGAAGGAAGAAATTGTTATTATGAAAGGATAATTTGTAGTACTTCCTTAACATCATTTTTTGTGGGGTTACTCCAGATATTTTTCTAGGAAATTAAATGATAATGTTATGCAAGTATTCATTCATAGCTAATCATGGACACTTCCCAGATATATTGATCGAGTGCTGGCTTTTGAAGTTCTGTATTTAGCCTTTGCCTCAGCATTTAAATATCCCTCAAAACTCCTAAGGGTGGATCGTCTGTGACATTTGTAGATGATTTATTTGTAACCGCTTCTGTGGAACTTTACAACCGCTTTTGATAATTTTATAAAACACTTAACAAACGGGGGCCTATATCTTCTCTATATTTGGCAGGCCCCTCAAACATTCAAATGGCAATCCTTTAGTATATTGCACATTAACCTGTGCCTGTTCCAAAAGGAACACTCTCGGAACAGCACATGAAAATACCCCACAGAGAAGAAAACAAAACAGAATATTTACCATGGCACTATTTAAAACCAGAAAAGCCACCCGCTCTCTCTAGCCACAGAGTCCCTTCCCTTGGTGGCAGCATCTTGATTGTTGGGAGGCAACAGGGAGCCCCTCCAATTTGCATCACCACCCTCCCCTTTGGTCCCATTTCCCATGACGGCACCCATCTTTTTTCCCCCTCAGAGTTGGGCGTTGCACAATATGCACAGCCAATCTCCCAGAAAAAGAAGTACACCATTCGCACCCGGATGTTCCCTGGGGTGCGAATGGCTATCACCCCCTTGTCGGGGGGGAAGACATGGGTGGTAACAGCCTGCAGCCCCGCCTTGCCTCGCTCGGCCTAGCTAGTGTTGGGAATGAGTGAGGGTCTTACGACCCCCCTGAGCGATACCAAATGAGAAATAAATGCTAAGAGAGCACATCCAGGGATCATGGGGTACTGGGGTGCACATAGAGGAGGGTGCGCAATCATCTCAGCGCATGCATTGCAAGCAATATGGTAGATGCGGGTGTGAACGCCATCTTGGCAAGCGGTAGCCATGGTAGAATTTAGGCCCAATAGCGGCGAACAGCATTTTGTGTGTAAATATTCGACCCCTTGCATGAGTGCGAACACCACCCCCACCTTGGCCAGATTTCAGAGATCCACAACATCCTCCATTGTCCAGAAAGTTACAGGCACCAACGCCCTGGGAAGAATGCACCCTGCAAGTTCATGAGAAGGGAGCAGAGCGCCTCTTGGAAGTACCGTCCCACGGAACAGATAGCAAGGCCCTCCTGCCCCTCAGCGATTCCCACATAAGAAATACAGCTTTGCCATATTTTCATCCCATGCCACAGCACCATCCAAACCCAGACCACCGACCATACAAATTTTACACCCCTCAATCGATCACTAAGATAACAAGGCAAGGCTATCGTGCCTTCAGAAACAGGTCAGGTTATTTGTGCAGCAAGGTGCAGGGTAGCATCAAAATTATGGCAAGGTGTAGGAATTTTTGGATTGCTGATCTGTATGGGAGCGAGTGAAGCATGTGAGTTAGTGTGACCTCGGCTCTCCCCCGAGCCCATCCCTGTATCTGCCAGGTGCATTGTCACAACAATATAATAACATTGTTTTCACAGAGTAGCTAATTAATTGTTAGGTCAGCTTCACCGCAGATGACAAGCCCAGCAGCGCCCATGTGGACTAAGAAGGACAGATGAAGACACACCAATGGCCTGGCATCCCATATGGAGCAGACCCTACATGTATAGGGCTCCTCCAATCCATATTGTGGCATTGTACTATATGGAATGGCATCATTAGTGATGTTGTTTGTGCTTATAATGTGCAGCACATTCCTACAGTGCTCAGAACGTTCAGCGGCAGCAGAGTTCTTTGCTGATGCACTTCTATTTTGTAGAAATAAATACTTGTTATCCTTGCAAGTGTGTCTTGGGCCTTTTTCCCTAATGGGCTGTATTTTTTCTGGTGTGAGTGTGCAGGGGCGTGCCTTCATTTGGTGACCCCGATGTGACCCCAGCAACCCCTGCACTGATGGAGGATTCCAGGCCAGTTCTCTGAAGGGGCCGCGCCCACCTGCAGCGACCAGTCCCAAACGCATCATTCCCAGAGGTGTGCAGGAGCCGTTTTTACAGAATTTTTGTCTGTTCTTTGAAGCGGGGCGCGGCTCCGGGGAGAGTGCAGGCCGTTGTTGGAACCCTGTGATGGAGGGATTTGGATGAACACACATTTGAGAGTATACCCTTGCAAGTGATAACTAGTAGGGGAGTGGTATATGGGGAAGAGTATGGTTCTTGAGCGAGTGGAGGATGGGTTGGTTGTATGGTGTGGGTGTGATTTTTTTGCTTTTATTGTTATTGATCTTTTAAGGAGTATATTACGGAAAGGAAAACAGAAGTGTAGGCAGCCTCCCCAAGTGAGGGGAGAAGGTGGTAGCACTTATATTGTGTAACAGAGGAAAAGGAAATACATAGGAGCCCCACATAATTAGTGGGCTTGGATACAGCAGTGGTTGTTATTTTAGCTTGTTATTTTAGCTTATTTTTTGTGTGTTTTTGTTGTGTAGGATGGAGGCCTGAGGAGGGATGCTGTGTACATAGCAGCATGTTTTGAGTGCGAGAGTAGGTACATGTGGAGGGGAGGCAGAGTAATGTGGGTTGACGGGGAGGAGGGAACGGCAAATTGATTTTATGGTTGTGACATTTGCAGCATGCGCAGCACGTGATTAGAAGTATACATCATTGCAATGGGTGGGGAGACCCCTTTAGTGTACATGTACATGGCCTTGCCCTTGTACCAGGAGAACATTGAGAAATACCATAAGCAATGGGTGACAGAAACAAGGGGGGGGTGCCCCGCCCATGGCCAGCGAAAGGCACCCATAATAAGGGCATTTTGGAGCATATGATTGCATTTTTAGCAGTGAAGTACAAGGGTAAACTGCTACAGAAAAGAAAGGAAATCTTAGACTTATGGAAGTTGATTGAGGACGTGGAAGACTCTGGTGAGGGAGGGGCATGGAGCACTCATGAAGGGAACAAGCAAACAGAAGTGGGTGGGACATGAACAGAATACAAGGGGATATATCCATTGGCAGCGTTCCCAGCAATGGGGTACACTAACACTACCCATGTGACCACCCCAGCCACAGCCCCTCCACCCCCATATATACCCACTCCAGCAACCGCTCTGCCTCAGCAATGCGCAGGGCAGAGGGAATTAGAAGGGGCACTAGAATCAGTGTGAGCAGACCTAGGGCAACTACAAACAGCACAGAGTGAGGCAAAGAGGAGCGGACTAGACGAGTGGAGGACGGGGACATTTTGTTTAGGTTGGAGAGTAGAGCAATAAAGGATGTGTATATTGAGAAGAAAGAGGACGGGCGAGCAGGCAGTAGAGGGTATGGAACTGTAAGGTCCTATTCAGGTTTAGGTGGATATCCGGGAGAGGATGGGTGGAGCATTGTGGATGAGTTTGGCGATGACAGTGAGGAGTAAGTGCAACAGGCACTGGAAATAACACCCTGAGAGGAAGGTTTGTGGGATGAGCGGGTAAGGAGGTTTGGCCGAATGGCAATAGCGAGGAAAAAGGGAAGTGCCAGTAGAAAGGAAGGGAAGAGAGTCATTTAGAGCTGCGTTTGATACATAAGGGCATGGGTGGGGCACAGCATGTACCCTGGGCGCAGATGGACAAGACCAATTTGATCAAAGCGCTCCCGCTGTTAACAGCAGGGCTGGGGAAATGGATATACACATTGGAAAAACAAACTGCAGGTATATCACTTGTCATAGGTGATATGAAAAGTTTATTAGTGGCGAGAGTGGCAGATCAGGCTGGGATGTGTGGATTAAAGCAGGATACACAGGAGTAAGGTTGTACGATGATGCACATGACGGTGCACCGTTCAACAACACCAGAGTGCAGGTATGGCACGTGCTTCGGCGCACCTACCCCAACCCCCCAGACTTACAGTCGATCATGCAAAACACTACGGGTGATGATGAAGACCCTGCACAGTACATTATTAAGGTTCAGGAGATGTGGAGGGTGGAGACAGGACCAATGGGACCAATGAGTTCCCCTATTCTATTTTGTAATCAAAAGGGGTTTACCAAAAGAGGTGCAGAAGACACTAGACAAAATTGTGAACATTGAAGTGAAAGGGTGGGTGGAAATTCAGACTATTATAATACACCACTGCAAATAAATAAAGAAACGTGAAAGGAAATGGCACAGCAGTTGCAGACAAATGAGGCAAAGTTGGTACAGAGGAAGCTGGCTAAGATAGCTGTAGAGGGGATAGTGTCCACACCTGCACAGACGGAGGTGACTGGGAGCGTGCATGGGTCCGCTGATGTCCAAAAAGCAGTCTTTTGGCCAGAAAGATGACAAGGGCAGTGTGGAGGTGGAGAGCAGTACCCTACACAGGAGTGGTATCAAGGAGGTCAGCAGTGCAGGAGTGGTGGATTTAGAGAGGTAGAGGGGGCTTTGGAGGCATGCGACCAATGAGGGGCAGGTATAGGTTCCTCACAGTGTTGGAACTGTGGGAGGTGGGGACATTTTTTGAGAGAGTGAAGAAGCAGGCCATGTCTCGCATATAACACACACAAAAATGATCACCCCCAAACCCAGAATACACAACAGATGCCGACACCAAGGATGACTTCCATACCCTATGAAACGCACCAGGCATACACACAGCTCCCACCGGGCCCCCGGAGGCACAAGCACAACAACAGCAGCACCCACAACTGCAGTACCCACAACAAACTATGCCCCAGAATGGAAATAGTAACATGCACACACCCAACGAAGCGCCAAATGGCACCACAGTGCCCTACCGAGTGGTGACCATGATGGGAAACAACCCTTTCACGTTGCCGGGAACAGATTAGGACAGCCCACAGAGAGCCCAGATTAGGACAGCCCACAGAGAGTGCTTGCATGCCCAGTCCTAGCTATGACAGTCCACCCTAATGAGGAACCCTTGGTGGGCACAGAGATAGGAAACAAACATTTTATATTTATGGTCAACACAGGTGCCACAAAAGCATGCATCAGTGAGGGAGATTTCACACTATACGGCCACACTCTTGACATGCAGGGCTTCTCTGGGACTGTCTCCACGGTTCCATAAACTAAAGAGGTTGACATCAAAATAGGGAGGAAGGTGGTGCAGGCCCCCCTACTCTATTCCGAAAGTTCCCCAGTGAACTTGTTTACTTTACTTTGCATTTATACTGGACACCAGATACTCAGAGGCTTAAGGGCAGACACTAACAGAAGGGATCTGCCCAGCAAGCTCAATATGACAATATTGTTCACAGACAGGGGCATTGTTTGCACCATGCCAGGGATGTGCGCTATGAGGGCAATGCTAATAATACATGCAATGGGAGGAGAAGTGGTGGTTTGTGGAATTCCCATAGACCTGGACATGTTCGTGTTTGGAGTAACTGTGTTTGTGGCGGCAGTGCCTCAGATTGCCAATGGGTGTTGGCGAGTGCCCACAGATTTCATTTTTCACCCTGTTATGTCACCTGAATTGGCGACAGGTGCAATACTGTTCCTAGATTTACAAGGATTAGAGATTTCAACAAAAAGGATAGTTGTGATAGGAACTGGTGAGTGGTGCACAGTACTTTGAATTGACCCAGCGGTACCTCTGAAGGAGGCGACTGACGCAGAACTGTTTGAAGTCAAGCCAGGTGACAGAGAAATAGTGCTATCAATCTGTATCCCCTGCAAGATAATGGTGCAGTACCGGAACCCCAGTGCCCCCTGATGGTCCTTACAGCCCCACCCCAGTTCTCTGAGACAGGTTTAGAGCAGGTGCAGAGAGACTATGTACAACTAACCCCCATGACTTGGGCTCCGACAGGGAGTGACCCCAGTGCACATAACACTGAAACCAACAGCAGTATTACCCCAAGTGAAACATTATCCACTCTCCACGGAGGCAGAGAAAGAAATTAAGTATACCATCAGTCTCAAAGGGATAATTGTACTATCTACCTCCCCATGCAACATGGTTATATATCCTGTAAAAAAGGCAACCGGGGCAGTTGGAGTATGATTCAGAATTTGCACCCCCTAAATGACGTTGTGCAGCAAGAGTTTCCTGTAGTTCCTAACCCTGCCACGCTCTTGTGTAGCATCCCAAAGAGGCAACCCATTTCACGGTGGTTGACCTCAAAAATGCATTATTCTCCTTACCATTGCACCTAGACTCACAGTACCCCACTGCTTTTACACATGTGGGGATGCGGTTCAAATACACAAGATTACCTCAAGGGTACTGTGAGAGCCCCAGCATCTTCAACAGAATACTCCATGCAGATTTAGGCAACCTCCAAGTGTCCAGCACGATCATCCAGTAAATGGATGTATACTGTATTCTTCAAAATATTGAAAGCTCAAGAATCTACCATTTCCTCTGATACCGGACTTGTCTCAAAAAATGTGGTCTGGTGTCTGAGTATTCAAGACACCATGGGCCTCATAACAACCCTGGCAGAATGGGGTTAATGGCGCCGGTAGAGCTGCCGGCGCCGTTAACCCCATGCTGCCTCACTACGAGGTCCGCTCGGGGGACCCGCTCAGGATGCCTGGTTTTACCTATGGGGCTCAATGGGAATGGGGATTAATTTTTACATGGTCCAAGAAAAGGGCAATTACCAGGTCTGCCAAGGTCAGCATGACCCGGTTATTGCCCTTTTCTTGGACCCGGTAAAAAATCATTACCGCCGGCTACCACCAGGGTCCTAATGAGGCCCCATGTCAAATAAATTGAAGAAAATCAAGGCAGACATTCTCCACAAGAAAGATATCACTTTATCGAATATTAGTAAACCCAGCTCTGTGCGCCTTAAAAGATGTTCCTCTATTCCTTTGTTCAATTTCTCTCCTATCACTGTAGATGAATTGTCAGAGATAGTAACTCTCCTTAAAACTACCAGATGTAAAAGCGACCCTTGCTCTGCATTGATTATAAAAACTTGCCCCCCGACCCTGCTTACGGCAATTTGCAAATTCGTGAATGCTTCACTTATGAGGGACTTGTCCCATCAGATTTAAAACAATCTGGGGTCCCCTCAATTTTGAAAAAACCTGGGCTACCTTTGGATGAGCCGTTGAATTATAGGCCCATTACTAATACTTTGTTTCTTCTGAAAACACTTGACCAGGTTGCATATAGGCAAATTGCCCAACATCTAAACAATTACCTCATTCTGAACTGCCGACAATCAGGGATTAGAGTAAGTCATGGCACTGAGACGGCATGCTGGAATTGAAATCCAGGCTCCTGGGATGAATGGATATGGGACTTACTTCCATGCTTATGCTTCTGGATTTATCAGCCGCGTCCGACCTGGTAGACCATACAATATTGGTTTCCAGGTTAGAAGAAGTGGCTAACTTTTCTCCAGCTGCTACTAGCTGGGTCTCATCATTTCTTAACAATAGAGAAAGCTGAGTCAGCTCTGGGATGGCTGAGTCCACATCTATACCAATTGAATATGGTGTCCCGGATGGAGCCTGCCCTTCCCCCTGCCTGTATAATATTTTTATGGCTCTGTTTTTGAGTTGCTGGACCAGGAAGATATCTGGTTCACCAACTTTGCTGATGATACACAGTGTGTTGTCCCCATGACGGGTTCCCATGCTCAAGATGAAGAAGTGCTAAATAGAGTTTATGCCATTATCGAAAATTTGATGATCTGGAATGGCCTGGCCCTGAATAGATCCAAGACCGAACTATTGATTTTAGGGCAGCTGCCTATCTTATCCAAACTGGGCCCTGCCTAGGACATCTTTAAATTAGGGGATGTTAAGATAACCCCCCAAAAGAAAGAGAAAACACTTGGAGTCATCTTTGACCAGCATCTTCCAATGAAATCCCATGTAGGGAGCTTATTCTAGGCAGCCACCTATTATATTAAACTTCTGGCTAACCTTCGTCCCCTTATATCACAGGCAAATGGCGAGATGATAGCTAGAGCAATTGTAGATGCTAAATTGGATTACTGCTGCAGCTGGTCTTAAAAAATCAGATGTGAGTAGACTTCCAGTTATTCAGAACGGGGCAGTAAGGGACGTTCTGGACCTATCTAGACGTGACCACATTTCAGAGGTCAGGAGAGCATTGCACTGCCTCCCAGTGGAGGCACATACTCGCTATCGCCTTTTTGTCATTATGTTTAAATGCACCCTGGGTACCATGCCTATTTATCTACAGGATCTCATTGATCATAATGTTTAGAGCAGAGCTCTTCAATCTAATAATCAGAAATTTGTATTGATCCCTTGTTGCAGAACCAATAAGACAGAAAGAGGGGCTTTCTCTATTGCCGCTCCTAATCCCTGGAATGACCTCCCATCTGGTCTTAGAACACAGAACAAACTAAAGCCATTTAAGAGACAATTAACAACATGGCTGTTTGTATAACCTTTCTCCATGGCTCTCCATACCAGTAGGTTGCCGGATGTGATCTCATAGGCTTTTTGTTTGTCAAGCGCCCTCATGCCTATAGGTCGAAGGTCTGCGCTATACAAATTATTAAAGTAAAGTAAAGTAAGACCTGCTGGCATGCAGTGACACTGAACAACACTGCAAAAAAGACTCAATTACACTTATACAGCTCCTAGCACTCAAAGGGTACAAGGTTAACAAGGCAAATTTACAGTACTGTCTACAAGAGGTTTTATATCTAGGACAGTTAATATCAGAAAATAGCAACAGAATAATAATAGACGGCACTGCCTCTGTGCGCAACACACCAAAGCCCATCCTTGGTTACGCAGCATACACAAGGCCGTTCTTATAGGGCCTCAAAGAAGCATAAAAGACTGACAATAAAGTGGTTTGAACTGAAGAAATGTTACAGAGTTTCAATGATCTTAAAGAAGTAATTTCAACTGCCCCAGTATTAGCAAACCCAGATTTTACACAGGAATTTTACTTATTCTCACACTCTAATTTCTCACACTCTAACGACCATCTCATGGCTCCTGTGTTGACACAAAAAGCACAATGGGCGATAAGCCATTGACCTTTTACAGTGGCATGCTGAACTCAGTAATGCAAGGGCGGTTTACTTGCGAACAAGCACTTGCGGCAGTGACTTTTGCAATTGAGAAAAGTTCCACAATTGTGATGGGCTGTTCTATTACGCTCTACGTGGAACATGCTATTTTGGCCATTTTAGAAATATTAAAATCTACTTTGACTTCTCAAAGAGCATCTGCATACGAGATCATTCTCTCTAGCACAAATATCCCCATTGTATGGTGTGAAGAAAATGGTCTGGAGGGTGCCCAGAGCTTTGCCCGTGGTTATGATTAATTCAAAACCTTCCAGCCATCACCTTTCTGTTTTGCTAAAGTCACCCCGAGTGGGACGGGTATGCCCAAACACGGTCCCGAGTCTGCCGGGCCTAGAGACCCAAGCTACTCCTCACTGATGATGCCCAACAAGGCTGAAACATGTCTGGGGATGCTTGTGGTCTCATGCAGAAGGGATGTGACCTAGCAGTTCGGGCTGGATTGCCCCTATTGGGGTAGGCGCAACCCTGATTTGCATATGGTTTTTCTCCTTCTGTAATGGCTTGGCAGGCTGAAAAATGATGGTCTGGAGGGTCCCCAGAGCTTTGCCCATGGTTATGATTAATTCAAAACCTTACAGCCATCACCTTTCTTTTTTGCTAAAGTCACCCCGAGTGGGACGGGTATGCCCAGACCTGGGTCCCGAGTCTGCCGGGCCTAGAGACCCAAGCTACTCCTCACTGATGACACCCAACAAGGCTGAAACATGTCTGGGGATGCTTGTGGTCTCGTGCAGAAGGGATGTGACCTAGCAGTTCGGGTTGGACTGCCCCTATTGGGGTAGGATGAAGCCTGATTTGCATATGGTTTTTACCGTTCTGTAATGGCTTGGCAAGCTTGAAAAACGATGGTCTGGATGGTGCCCAAAGCTTTGCCTGTGGTTATGATTAATTCAAAACCTTCTAGGCATCACCTTTCTGTTTTGTAAAAAAAGTGAGCCCTGCAACTGTCATAACAGAAATGTGCAATTGATGAGGATTTGACCAGACACTACTGTGTAACATACGAGGGGGAGGAGGATGACTTTCCCAAGGCAAAAGACAGGCCACTCAGAGTGGGGAGGTCCTCTTCATTGATGGATCAGTGACAATTGACCAAGACACAGGCCTCAGACATACGGGCACAGTAGTGGTGCACCTAGTAGATGGTGACTACGAGACATTCATTCTAAATAGACTGCCAATGCATTATTCAGCTCAGGCAGCAGAACTCATTGCACTTATTGAAGCACTATAGTCATCACAGGGGTGTCATGTGACCATTTATTCCGATTTGGCATAAGACACTACAACAGTGCACGCCTGTCTTTCATGACACAAAAGGAGGGTCTTCAGGAGGGTGTATTATTAGACAAGCTAATTTTCTCACTCTCACAGGGTTCTGTAGTGGCAGTCATTATATACACCGCCTACACTAACAACACTGATGAATTGTCACCCTGAAACGCTGCTGCAGACACAGTAGTCAAAATAGCAGCATATCTCACAGTACCAACTGTAGCTGAACATGTTGTAACAACACCTGCCAGTGACCAGCCACCTGTCTCATACAATATCCTGCCCATAGTGCACATTATTGAATTACAAGGAAGGGCCCCGGAAGAGGAAGAAGAGTTGTAGGTCAAAAGGCAAACCCCTACTGATTTAATGTGGAGGTAGGAATGTACAGGAAATGCCACACAAACTGTTGATAATAGCATTTTATCAGCTCCTTCACCCAGCCCACAGCTCCAAACTCCACATTGCTGCTGTTATACAGGTGGATTGGTTCATTCCGAACAACCAGGGACACCTGACAAGTATGGTTATGAGATGTACCACATGTCAAAGTTTCAGCACAGGCATGACATTACACACACTGAGAAGCACTCTGCCCCACCCCACTGGGCCGATCTGCGAGTTGTATATCAAATACGTGGATATGGGCGAGAGATGCAGTGGGTCCTGGTATCTGATCATTGTTGTCTGCCCCTACTCACGTTGGGTGGAGGCAGGTCTGTGTGCACATCTGGATGCCAAATGCACAGCAACATTGCTGGTCCACACAGTGTTCCCCCGATGGGACGTGTGTGATATATTAAGGTCAGATAATGGCACACACTTTTTCAATGAGTTGTTTAAGGAGATTGTTGGAAACGAAAAGGCCGTGTCCTAATACATATATTTAGTCACTTTACATATACATTTTCTGTAAAGGCTTAACTTTTTAGCATGCTTAGTATAAAGAGAGCTGTATTGCTGAGCTAACTCTCATACAGGAAAGGTGAGCAAACAATCCCTTAAGGGTATCACATTATCTTATTTATTTAGCCAGTGTTAAGAGATGCAGATACAATTCTGTATTAAGTTCACATTCCAATTTTAGTGTTTCGTATTCGTGTAAAACAAGAACATTAACTTAATCAACAAATGCATAAAAGAATATTAACAAACAAACATATACAGACACGTGCTGATCAGTTTTCAGAGCTGTGTAAACATTTACGTCTGGAAGTAGATTGAGTTATGATACTGGATTGGGGGTAGTTAGCCCTCAAGGTGAAGTGGTCCCATGACGTTTCGGCAGGAAGCCTTCTTCATGGGCCTCGACTGGGTCTCCCTACATTAGAAACAGAACATGGGAGAAGGGCTCAGACAGTTTGGAGCTCACCTTGAGAGAAGTGGCCAATTGGCTCTGATACTGGCATGTATTAAAATTAAATTAAGACCGTGGGTCTGAACAGTGTCCGTGCACTGTCCAGTAGCTTGCTTGCACTAGTTACTGACCTGGACAAAAGTCGGATGTCGCACTTCTTCCAGTGGGGGAGAAGCAGGGGGGGGTCAGAACCCGTAGAACTTGGGGAGGTGACTCCTTTAAACTAGTATGGCGACTAGTATACTGGATGCACTGCTGGGGTGGAAGTAAAAGCAGGGTGACTGTCAGAGGACTGAAAAGATCCTGTAAAAGTAAATGTAAAAGCATGTCTGCGCAATGAGCTGGAAAAAGTACCTGGGCTGCCGGTGGAGAGCTAGTAAAGGTGCTGGTCTGGGCAGGGTTAGTTGTAGACCAGAAGATGGTGCCTGTATGGAAAAGAAAAGGGAGAGCCATGAATGGGGTGTAAACATGGCTAATCACGTCCAGAGCAATGGGGTTGCATAAGGCGTGGGGTGAAGTACAGCGGGAGAGAGCGCGTCATACCTGGATGTTGGTGGTAAAATCCAAGTTGTCGTGGAGAGGACTTGCAGGCCAGTGTGGTATTGGGCAGTCCGTGAAATATCCTATCACTCGAGTCGTGTGTGTCTCCTGGACCCTGTGAATGGAGCAGGGCAGAATGCTAAGGCTGCAGCTTGGACTGCAAGCGTGAGCAGGCTGGGGCTAGCAGGACGGTGAAGTCCAGGGTTGGAGGGTGCTTAGGAGAGGGCTGTCCCAGCGATGGGAGCCCCCTGTAAAGGGGAATAGTACCTTGGGAAACGAAGCTGGTGCGAGTGTATCGCACAGGTCGCGGTCTCTGCTTCAGCAGCTGAATGCGCAGCAGTCCATAGGAAGAGCTGTGCCTTCGAAGCGAGCTGTGCATGCATCAGAAGGCAGTGTGCCTGAAGGAGCGCATGCGCGCTAATGTAGGTCAGAGGGTTGGTATAGCAACCTGAGTGCGTATGTTGCGGGAGGAGCGATATGCTTGAAGGTGTCTAACCTTGCATAAGTGAGGTAATGGGCCCTTCTTGTGTGTTGGTAAGTGTCGGGGTAAGCAATTTGGACATGTATAAACACGCATACATGAATCTTATTAAATTTGAAAAAATTGAAGAAATCAACCAATGCAAACAGTAGGAATAAAAACATGGCAGCCAAAGTTGGGAAGGGGGAAAAGATACCCTGCTCATGTAGGGGTGGTGCTGCTATTGACACGTCTTACCTAGCATCAATGAGGTATTGTGCCCTCCTTGTATGGTGGCAAGTTTCGAGGTGAGCATTTTGAGACATATAGGGGATGTAAAGGACGCATACATATAAAATGCAAAATTTGAACAATTCGAAAGAATAAATCATTCCAAGCTATACCATGAAGGATGAAATGACAACAAGTCAGCCAAAATTGGGAACAGGGTGGTCTGCCCTGCTCATGTGGAGGCGGTGCTACTGCAAGACGCCCTAGCTAGTCAATAGTGGTGGAGGCAAATTGATAGCATGGAAGTGTAAAGAATAAAGGAGGCCCGTAGTAAATGGTGCCAACCATGGCTTGCTAGCCCAGGAAGAGCCGGACCTCAAGTCGCAGTAAGACGAGGGTTTGGTTCTCCCTGTGGCCATAATGCTAGGGTACTACGGTAGGTGTGGTGTAGTATGTCAGTCGACTGCACACGGATACGAGAAGAAAAGGATGACTAATCGTGTCCTCTACTGTATCAAAATGAATTAGGCTCCCAGATGGAGTGGAGGGGCAGTAACCATGTCAGTGTAACATGGTCAGCTAAGGAAGGGTGGAAGCTGGACCCAGAGGTGAAGCAGTTCATGTATAGGTGGTTGGCATGGCTTCATTGAGTCCCTTGGTGGTTGCTTTAAGTTTAAAAATCCACCAGGATTATTTGTGTTTTAATGCATTGGAGGCGTTGATGGTGTTGAGGACTGTATCTGCAATCCACCAGTGCATGTCATCCGCACTGTGTTGGTACTCAATATAGTGTGAATCCAAGGGTGCTGTGTGGACACGGCAGCGGATCATAGATTGATGTTCGCCAATCCTTTTGTTCACTTGTCTCTGGGTTTGGCCTACATATCTCAGTCCACATGGGCATTCGATTATGTAGACAACATTTGCAGTTTTGCAATTGGAGAAATGTTTGATCTTCCATTCCTTTCCTTCAATCATGAATGATGTTGTCTTCTTCGTGAATCTACATACGTTGCATGTACCACAAGGATGGTGCCCCACTTTTTCACGCATGCTCCAGAGTTCCATCCTTTGGGACTTTTTGTTAAGCCTGGCATGTGTTTACATGTCTTTAAGGTTCCTTCCCCGTTTGAGTGCCATCCTCGGGGTTGGTTCATTTGGAAGGCTCAGCTCTACCAGGGGCCAGAACTTCTTGATGTCAGCCTTAGTCTGGTGGTGTTAGGACCAAAGGTGGGCACGCATGTCATCAGCTGTTGACTGTCTGTATATCGTATTTTGGGAGTGAGCAGAGTTTCCCGTGGGGTGTACTGTGCTTTCTTTGTAGTGTTACGGACCAGTTTTTTCGGGTACCCTCTGTTTTGGAGTTTGTTTTGTAGTGTAATTGCATGCTTTTTGTATTGTTCAAGCTCTGTGCAGTTGCGTCTAAGCCGTAAGAACTTTCCAAATGGTAGATTGTTCCTTAGATTGCTCGGGTGGTTGCTCCTGTAATGAAGGAGGGTGTTTCTATATGTTTCCTTCCTATATAGAGAGCAGATGAGTTTGTTTTCTTTGGCAATGATTTCAAGGTCTAGAAAGTTAATGTTTTGATTACTTTTGCATAGGGTGAATTGGATTTCTGCTGTTTGCTCATTGGCCCAGTGCAGGAAATTGTCCAAAGTGGTGTCATTGTCCTGCCATATGAAAATATTATAATCGATTTAGCAGTACCAATGGGAGATCTTGTCTCTGAAGGGGTTGTTGGTGTTCAAAATGTGTTGTTGTTCATATTCGGACATGAATATGATGGCCATGCTGGGGGCGAATGCAGCCCCCATGGCGGTCCCACTGACTTGGAGGTAAAACACCTCGTCGAAGGAAAAGAACTTGTTCGTAAGGGCCAGTTCAAGGAGCTCCACAATGAAGTTCGTCAGGACTCTGGTTTGTGACATATGATGTGTAAGGTGGTGGCGGATACATTCTATGGCAGAGTCTTGTCTTGCGGAATGCTGGTGTAAAGACTGGCAATGTCCATGGTGACCAGTAATTCTCTTGTGGGATGGAAGGCTTGGTTCTCAAAGATGGAAATGGGGGCCATAGTATCCCTTAGGTATGTCGGTGTTTCCTGGCTCAGAGGTTTGAGAAAATGATCCACAAACTTGCAAATGGGTTCAGGAATGGACCCACAGCCGGATACTATGGGTCTACCGGGTGGGTCCAGTTGATTTTTGTGAATCTTGGGGAGGGCATAAAATACCGGATTTCTGCCCTCCGAGGTATTGAGGAAAGTCTCTTCCTTATCAGTTAGCCACCCATGTTCGAAAACAAATTTGGTTGTTTCCTGGATTCTAGTTTTGATTTCCATGGTGGGGTCTTTTTTCAATCTTTTATAGTTGGTTGTTACATCAAGGAGGTTCCTCACCATGCCTTTATATTGGTTAAGACTTTGTACAACTATACCTCCACCCTTATCAGCCATCTTAATGACTATTTGTTTGTTGGTAGAAAGATTTTTCAGAGCTCTGTGTTCGTCCGAGGACAGGTTGGATCTTGGTTTAATAGTGGTGTCTTGAAGTTTGGACATTTCCTTCTTAATGCATTTTTCAAAGGTTATGATGGAGGGTGGAACCTCGTTTTCTCTTGGGTTGAAACTTGAGGGAACCCTTAGGCCCGAGTCTTCATCCTGTTCGATTAGTTCTTTGTCCTGAAAGAATGCTTTGCGTTGTATTATTCTAAAAAAGGTTGACAGTTCTTGGTCCAATTGGAAGCAGTTGGTCATGCTAGAAGGAACAAAGGAACGACCTTTTGTCAGAACCGTAATTTTGGCTTGGGAGAGTGTGGTCCCGGATAAGTTGAAGATTGGGATGTCTTCTATTGTCTCTGTTGGTTGCAGCGTCCTCTGGGTGGTTGCCTCCACTATTGGTAGTTGTAGGGGTAAAAGGGCATAGGCATTGGTGGTGGTGGGCCCCATTAGCGTCCTCTGGGGCCCCCTCTCCCTAAAAAAGGAACCTGGGGAGGTGGTGGTTGAAAATCGCCCCCTTGTTGTTGTCTTCCTGGGGTTTGTGATTGGTCGTCCGACGATCCTGAACTGGAGGTGTCCGAGAAGGTAACCCATTTTCTGCAAACTCTGCCGGGTCCAGTCCGGTTGGCTGCTCTTTCTTTTTCTTTCTTATCTCTATAGTCCGCTGCTAGGTAGCGGTAGACATTCTCAATCTTAAAATTCTGGATATCTTTGGCTAATTTCTTGTGTTTCTTTTCTAAGGTCAGGGCCATGAACTGATCAAATGTAGTATTTATTTCTTTCAATTTGTCGCGTGCATTCTGTAGGTCCTCGTTGTTGAGGAATTTCTCTTCTTCAGTAGTAAGCTCCAACTTAATTTTGGCATGTATCCTCTGTGCCGTGGTGATGGTTAATCCCATGAGATCTCGTGAGCATTTAGTGCAGACCTTG
This sequence comes from Ambystoma mexicanum, assembly GCF_040938575.1. Taxonomy (NCBI): domain Eukaryota; kingdom Metazoa; phylum Chordata; class Amphibia; order Caudata; family Ambystomatidae; genus Ambystoma; species Ambystoma mexicanum. The sequence continues at coordinate 352,519,886 of NC_090924.1, forward strand.
CTAAAGCCAAGCATGTATTCCTGGTCCTCCAGAAATAATGCTAGTTCATTGTGAATCGTGAGTCCCAGGGGGACCATGTCCACTCTTAGGTATTCCCTAAGGAAGTGCCCGTGGACCTCCGTCCGAAAGCATTTCTTTTTTAGTTTAAGCAGGTTTAAGGAGATTGTGGCACTACTTGGCATTAAACACTGGATATGTAGATTTTATGACCCTAGGCCAACAGAGATGTGGAGAGAATCAATGGACTCCTCAAAAGTAAGCTGTCTAAGCTTTGCACTATGTTAAAGAAAAACTGAGTGCATTGCTTACCTTTGGCACTGTTTAGTGGCGCACACAGCCCAGCAAGGAGCACCATTTATCACCCAATGAGGTAGTAACTGGTCGCCACATCCACGCACCAATATCTCCCATCAGGAGGGCATCAAAAACACATAGGGCAGCAGCTGTTTTAAGCAACAAATTCAAAGACTATTTGACAACCCTAACACAAGCACTCAAATGTATTTCCCAAGATTGCACCACCCTGATCAGAAGACGTGCCAGAGGCAACAGCTGACTCCACAACTGATTCCCCACTCACTCAACCGCTGCTGCCAGGAGAACTCATCTACATGCGGTCCTTTGGCCACAGGTTGAATAGCCCTAGATTCAATGGACCATTCAAGGTAGGATTTTCTACTCCACTTGCGATTAAAGTAAAGGGACTCCGTTATTGGCTCCACCTATCCTACGTTCGGATGGCACCTTTGGACATTGCACCAGTACTTTAAAAGACTGGTAGTGTGCATCTACCTAATTTCCCTTTCCACTACCAGCATTCAAATTTGGAGTCCCCCACCCACCCTAAACCTGTGCACAAGCACAGCTGCTAATACTGTTACATGTGCACAGCGACCGCTTTTGTGCGCTCTCTCTCTCTCCCTCTCGCTTTCTCTCTCTGTCTCTCTCTCTCTCTCTTTTTGTGTGCATAAGTTTTGCCTTTCAGATTGTGAAGAAAATGGAACCAGCACTCGCAAATCGCTCATTATACATTTGAAAGAATTTTACTTATAGTATTATGTCTAGGTTTTTGTATTCTTAAATCTGTGCAATGCATTTTATAGCAGGTATATTTGCTATTTCAATGTTTGTTTTAGGGATTTATTTAGGAGCTTCTTTTATATTAGATGGACGTATAAAAGAAGGAGGGGTAGGTGGAGAGGAGGACATTACAATTTCATTGTTAATAATAGGCTAAATGTACACTTAAACGAAACTGAACACTACTCAAATGAAACTGAATATGTATTTTTTACAAAGCCCAACTTTACGTATCAACATGCCAACAATTATGTATGGAATAATAATCCACCCCCTCGCACTGGATTGTTAGAATATATTGCTAGATCCCTACTGTTTTCAAAATTTCACAATGCTTTCTATACCCAAACCTTATTGATGTAAACAATAATACTAGTGTTATTAATGGATATATAGGCACACCCAAACGTACAAAGAGATAAGCAAAAATGGCGAAGTACGACACTTACCATAGGCTTGGTCTTGACGCCATAGAAGATGTGCATCACCCAGAATGGTCAAATAGTTGGTATACGGATATGAGGTTGGTGGGGAGGAACAAAGTGAATGGCAGTTGATATGTGTGCTCATTGATACTGCATGCGTCAGGGGCACCCATGGCTCTAGTGCCACAGGAAGCACCAATTCTAGAGATTCAATGCCTAGTACATCGTGCGCTATGTGTGCAAACAGCACTTTGCAGGCACACAATTTTGAGGCTCGAACTTGTTGATCCAGATCGCCTGCAATGCGACAAAAATCCAAAAGGTAGCAAATGCCTGAAAAGACCCTACCTGGTGATACAAGGGTGGAATACACAAACAACAAATGTCAGGAAACAACAGTTTGCTGCATGGCAGAGAGGCTAATGGGATGCGAAGAAGGGGTTCTGGCCCGGGTGGAATCAGTATGTGCACCATTCTAGACTGAACACATCACAAAACTAACATGGAATGAAGCAATGGAGAAACCGGTGAAAGTGCACAGAGAAGAAACATGTGAACGTTGCTTTTATAGTGCCGGAACAGTATCTGTAGGGGCCAACGAACATTGCAATAAGACTCTGCTCATTCCTGATCTCAAGAAAGGCACAGCGGCAGTGATGGATTACTATTGGGTGTGCGGCCAACAAGCATACTTCCACCTCCCACCATCATGGAGGGGCTATTGGTTGCTGGCCATGCTGCACTCAGCCCTGCCTGTGATCCCAGAAATGCATTTACAAGGGGGGCCATCAGAGACTTTTCCCCTACTGCCTTTCCAACCTCTGAAGAATAAGCGAGAAACCCGTTGCCAGCACCAGAGTTTCACACTCTCTCTGGGAAACAAAAAGGTGAAACACTGCGAAGGAAAAAGAGAGAAAACGTTCTGTCCAAAGACTCATCAAACTTGCTTGATGAAATATCAGACGAATACAGGCTCTTCTAATGCTAAATGGCTGCAGATAGTCCGCTGGGAATTGATCCATCTGGCTAATGACACTGAGCAAGTGTTCAACGTCATCAAAGTGGAACTCTGCACTCTGAGGCTGATGATGATGCAGAATTGCTGCATCCTAGATATGCTTACTTCAATGGAAGGAGGCATGTGCAAAAAGATTGGGGATTCCTGTTGCACATTTGTGCCTCCCGAAGATGCTGAGAATGGCTCGCTCTCACACATAATCAAAGCTGTACACAACTTGGGAATGCGCATGAAGAAGGAAGCAAGAATACAGAGTGAAGATTCAATTTCACCTTCTCTTGGGCTCCATCCTGGCTGGGAGCGAACATGAAAATGATGGTGTCGTCATTATCTTAATTCTGGTCATCTTTTGCACGTGCCAAATGGGACTTCGGTGTTGTGTCAAAGCAGAGCCCAATAGCACACTGATGATGGTCTCAATTGGGGTAGCTCCCAAAGTACCTTGTGGTACCACACAGAGCAGTAACCAGACAGACAACCCAAACAAACCCTGCATGATAGAGAATGATCATCCCGTACACCCTGTGGCACAATCACCACACCCCCACCTGACCCGGAGAATTATACAGAGCACTGGGTTTATTTAGCTGGGGATGGGGGTTGTATTTACATGACATGTACCCCAGAGGAATATGACAAGTCTGGAGCAGGTTTACGAGATGTTTGCAGAGCATGGATCCCAAAGGATGGGTCACCACCATTAAAGGAAGCTGAGAGGTTGGAGAGGGTGCAGTGGGGGGAGGAGAATATATATTGGAACTTAGCTGCCAATAGCACTAACGGGGAGTTTGTTAATTTATGATTAAAGAAAGGGGGGATGTTGGGAAGGAGCGAGGGTCTTCCCACTCCCCCTAGGCAATACTGGATGAGAAATACATGCTAAGAGGGCACATCCTGGAACAGGGGGTGGAGGGCGCACATTGAGGAGGGTGCAGGATCATCTTAGTGCATGCATTGCAAGCTATATGATAGATGCAGGTGTGAACACCCTCATGGCAAGCCGCAGCCCTCGTAGAATTTAGGCCCAAGCGCAGTGAACAGCATTTTCTGTGTTAGTATTAGAGGCCTTGCATCAGCGCAAACACCATCCCCACCCTGCCCAGGTTTCAGAGATCCACAACATCCTCCATTGTCCAGAAAGTTGCACGCCCTTGTGCCCTGGGAAGAATGTCTGTGGAAGGTCATGAGAAGGGAGCAGAGCGCCTCGTTACAGTAATATCCCACGGAACTGATAGCAAGGCCCTCCTGCCCTCAACAATCCCCACATGAGAAATACAGCTTTGCCATGCTTTTATTCCATGACCCCTGCATGCCAGAGCAGCATCCAAACCTAGATGACCAACCATAAAACCTTTACTCCCCTCAGTCAATCACTATGATCAGAAGGCAAGGCTATCGTGCCTTCAGAAATGGTTCACATATTTGTGCAGTGAATATAGCCTAAAATATAGCCTAAAACCAAGAAGGAGGACCTTAGGAGTTGCTGATCTGTCTAGGAGCGAGCAAAGCATGTGAGTTAGTGTGACCTCAGCTCTCCCCCAAACCCATCCCTGTATCTGCCAGGTGCATTGTTACAACGATAGAATAACATTGTTTTTGCAGAGTAGCTAACTAATGTTTATGTCAGCTTCACCATGGATGACAAGCCCAGCAGAGTCCACGTGGACAAAGATGGATAGATGAAGACCGACCAATGGCCTAGCATCCCATATGGAACAGGCCCTACACGTATAGGGCTCCTCCAATTCGTATTGTAGAAATGTACTATATGTACTAGCATCATTAGTGACGTTGTTTGTGCTTATAATATGCAGCACATGTCTACGGGGCTCAGAACATTCAGCGGCAGCAGAGTTCTTTGCTGATGCACTTCTATTTTGAGAAATAAATATTGGTTTTCCTTGCAAGTGTGTCTTGGCACTGTTTCGCTAGCGGGCTAAACTTTTTCTGTTGTGAATGTACAGGGGCGGGACTTCAATAGGCTCATTCTGGTGCGCCGCTACTGGCCATGTCCACACCCCCTCCCGACAAGGGGTTGATTACCATAAGAACCATCTCCAAGGTCATAAATCACAGCATTTATATTAAAACAATTTATAAAGGGTAAAGTTCATAAATCACAAGCAGCATGATAATCATATATGTTTACTTAGCCTGAGACAAGAGAAAAGGCACATTTCAAAAGATGGGCTCCTAGTGCAACTTTAAACAAGCATGCCAGGCAGAGCCATAGGGGCATTAACTGGCCATTTATGGTAGAAGGTGCAAAATTGCGGGAATACCTGGCATCTAATAGCAGTGCCTGGAAAATGCCTAATACTTCTAGGAAAGCCAAAACTGTTGGCTTTGTCAATGTTTGTTTTTAACAGCACTTCACTGAAGCACACACATAATGTAAATTGTAAATCGAGTGGCTGAAGGGAGACCTGGTTAAGACATTATCACACCAGTTACGCTTTTCCAGGTCCAATTAAGCCATTGAACCTCAGAAGACTGCTTTGAAAAAACATTGAAAGGCACTTCGAATGCAAAGTTTAATGGTAAGGCTTGATTCAATTGAGCTCAAAGAGTTCCCATGAGTAGGTGTTTTGGGCGGGTAGCGGCAGGAACTAGGTGGGAATGGCCATAGGGATTAGCATGGCCAAGGACAGTCAATGGTTGGGCAAATAACCAAACAACACTTATAAGCTTTGTGCCCCTTTTCATATGCCATTTCTCCCTATCTGTACTCTAATGCAATCGTTTCGGCAAATAGGTGGCGCTTAGCAGTTGTTAGTGTGGACATAATGGTAGGATATTTAGAGGTGCGAGGTGCTCGCCTACAATGTCATAGCCGGGAGGATCGCTGAAGCACGAGGTGCTTGCCATGGCAACAGGGCAATGCCACATGGCATGTTTTGATACATAAACCAACCCTTCCCCATGCACCCAGCAGATAATCTGAGTACCACGTGGTGGGTAGCAATGATGGTAATAAGTAATATCAGTTGCCAAGCACTATGGAACTACATTCCTGATGGTTGGAGCGCTATAGAACAAACCAAAATCATATTATGGTAACAATATATTGGTAAACAATTAGCTGTTTAAGGCACATCTTTAGGCTGCTCTGGGTAAGGTTGTGTACCCCTTTACAACATGCCCATTTACAATGGCTTTTTTACCTTTAAAACATAATGCTTTGCACATATTATTTTTTTATTTTTGTTAATGTAGTATCAGGGGTCATTTTGTCATTTACTTTGATGGCATTTTATGATAGCCCACACCCTTTTTTCAGGTAAGTGAAGATATCCCCTTGCACACGCGTCCACGTCCGTGAAAGAAATGATTGTGATCTGGGACTTTTTTGTAGATCGGTGGTGCTCCATGTGAAACATGTATGTACATGTTTCAATAATGGCTGCATGGCTCAGCCTTTGATACTTTTGAGGTCAATAAACTAAGCACCATTGAGTTGGATAATTGTAAGAAAATGTTTATAGTGCTGCGACGCAGCAGAACTGCAGAAGCCAGCGCTAAACATTACACGCCCCCTCTCTTTCAGATCCACCAGAGTTCCTGGAGACCATGCAAAAGGCAGCAGTGTTAATACAACATAACAATTATTATTCAAGAGGGCTGAGGGAGGGAGTTATGAAAGAAATGCATGAGGGAAGTGACAGTGATGTGGGGTGGGTAACAAATAATGAGGTGGAAAATGGGGTCTGAAATCGGATGGCACTGCAGATGTGTTGGACTACAACTCGCATGATCCCTTTCCATTGACTATGATGCTAGGGCTGATGGGATTCGTAGTCCAAAACACTTGGCGAGCCCGAGATTGCCCACGTAGGAATGAAGACCTCTACCAATGTTCTTGTCCTGGGCTGCACAACCACTCATGACCGTCTTGCCTTAAAGTCATTACCTGCTAATGTAATTTTGGAAACATTCTACCAGTCAGCTTGGAATGCTCTCAGACAGCTCACAAGACACAGGCCACTGGTGATGAGGAAATGAGAGGCTTTGGTTCCTGGCATAGCAAACACTTTCCCGTTCAACTTCACACTTCCCTGCAGTGCAGGCAGCAGAGCAGTGGCCCAGGATCTCTCACTGTGAAAAGTGTCTGAGACGTCTGACAGCAAGATTAATTATAACTCTGGCAGAGCACTGACATCATTGGAACAGGCACCTGAAGAAGAAACCATCTCTGTAGGGGTGATCTGTGGGATTTTAGGAAGCCCAAATGGCAGATGCATGTCTCAGCAGCCACCCACTGATTACCAATTGCGTTCATGACCCATTGGTTTAATTATTTATTTGTGATTTGTAAGGTACTGTTCGCCGCCGCTTAAAGCCACTATGAGCTCCAGTGAAGACAGAAAATAAGTTTTGGGGTGGGAAGGAGAAGGAAAAGGACTACTCTTTCAAACATAGCCAGTGGCACCTTTTGGTACCTGTGTGAAAGGTGAGGGTAGTGTGGGGAAGGGGAAACGACCATCCCACAGCCCCAGGCGGTTTAGGATCAGGCAAAGACCGTGAGATGTAAGGCAAGAGACCAGGAGGGAGGCGGGTGCTCTTAAAGGTCTTTACACAATTACATTGTTGCATGCTCTGTAGATGTAGTGCATACGCAGGGGCAACCGCTGTCTTAGATATTATCAGCCATATTAAAATGTGAGGCCTAAGCGCAGAATAGCAGCAAGCATCCCAGGCTGCGAACAGGGGGGAGCCTTCACTTCTGGGTCACATGATTTGTGCTGCTCGGTGCAGGGAGGGATAAAATCATAGCCCAAAATGAGGGTGGAAGACATTGGAGAGGTGCCGGCCTGTCCGTAAGCGAGAGAATGCTGTGAGTTAGTATGACCTCGATTTTTTCCCTTGGGACCCTGTCTGCTCATACCAGGGGCACTGCTACATAAAGATGTATTGTTTATTTTGTACATGATTGCCAATTAGCCACCACCTCATGACCAATGACGAGTGCAGCATCACCCGTGTGGAAGAAGATGGACAGAAGGGGCTGGGACCAATGACCTGACATCCCCTATGGAGCAGGTGGCCTATGTATGGGGTGTCACCAACCAGCCGTGCAGGTTTCTACTGTATGTAATGATATCACTGATCATGCTATGCACCTTCTTAATGTACTGCTCATGCAGATTTTGGCAGAACGTTCAGCGGCAGCGGAGCTCTTTGCTGGTGGACTCCTATTATTTAGGAATAAAATACTTGTTATCCTTGCAAGAGGTGTCTTGGGCCTTTTTCCCTAGCGGGTTGTATTTTCTCCTGGTGTGAACGTTCTAGGGCATTCCTACATTTGGTGACCCCAACGTGATCCCAGTGACCCCCGCAATGATGGAGGGTTGCAGTTCTCTGTAGGGGTCATGCCCAACTGCAGCATCCAGTTCCAAGCGTGCAACCTGTAGAAGTGTGCAGGAGCCGTCTTCACAGAATTCCTGTCTGGTCTTTGGTGCAGAGCACAGCTCCTAGGAGAGTGCAGAACGTTATTGGGACCCCATGATGTAGGTGCTCGGGTGAATACACAGACGTGAGTACCCCCTTGCAAGTGATAAAATTGATTGGCCCAGTGTGTTAGGGAATGTGGTGTGTTTAAGTGAAGGAGGAGTGTGGTAGGGCAACGTGGCGAGATTCAGTTTTTATTATTATTTTTATTGATAATTTAAGAGGATTATATGGAGGAAAATAGGAGTGTGGGAACCTTTCTGTGCTCTCACATGCAGGACTTTACCCATTCACCACTAACCCAGCCACAGGGTACACAAACCCAACATATATACCGACCCTGGCAACTGCCCCACCTTCTTACAGATCAAACAAGAGTGCTATCCCACCCCTGGATAACAAGGATCACAACGAATTAGAAGAGGCACTGGAAGCTACATAGGTAGAATTGGGCAATTGATGGCAATGCAGGAAGCGTCAGGAAAGAAAGGGAGTGCGATGGATGAATGAAGAGCGGGAGACAATTTATTCAGGTTAGATAGTAGAGCTTTAAAGAATGTGTACATTGAGAAGGAGGGAGGTGGTGCCGGGTGAGCGGGGAGCACAGGGTACGGAGATCGAGAGTTAAGGGAAGACAAATGGGGTACTGTGGATGAGATTAAGGATGATGAAGGGGAAGTACAGCTGGCGCCGGAGGTCACACCACGGGTGGAGAGCTTTTGGAGATCTCAGTTAAGAAATAGGTTTTGCTGGGTGGCCGTAGCAAGGAAAGGGGAAGTGTTGGACGTAAGGAAGGGAGGTGTGCAGGCACCCAGATGCAATTGTTGCATAAAGGTCTAGGCAGGACGCACTATGTGTCATGGGTGCAGATGAATAAGAGTAACTTGATAAAGCTGCTCCCGCCACTTACTGGCAGAGCTGGGAAGTGGATTTATGCTTTTGAGAATCAGAGAGCCAGGATCCCCTTGGCTGTGGGGGAAATGAAAAGCCTAATTGTTGCGATCGTGGGGGATCAGGCTGGAGATATGTGGGTTAAAGCTGGATATGCTGGAGATAACTTAGATGATGAGGCATACAATGGCGCGCCACCCAAACAATATTGAGCACAGGTGTGGGACGTGCTGCGGCAAACATATCCAGACATGCCAGACCTACAGTCGATTATGCAGTATACCATGGGGGACGATGAAGACTACACGCAATGCATTATTAAGGTTCAGGAGATGTGTGCGGAGACGGGGGCCCAGTGGGATCGGTCAGTTACTCTTTTATTTTGTTATAAAAAAGGGGTTTACCCAAGGAAGTTCAGGAGGCGCTCGACAAAATAGTGGGCATTGAGGCAAAAAGGTGTGCCGAGAATCAAACTATAATTATGCACCATTGCAAGTGAATAAAGGAGCAAGAAAGGGACATGGCCAATGTTCCCTCTAATTTTTTTGGGCTGTGTGCGCCAAAGAATAGTTGTGTGCGGGCTGTTTTTCAGTCATGTGCGGAACTGAGTGATGCGCTGCCAGACCGGGGGTGGTCAGCGGCGACGCGTCGGCGGCGCAGCGCCCCACCAGTGAGCAAGGCTTAGTGATCAGATTCCACAGTGTGCAAGCGAGGAATGCGAATTTGCGGCACAACAAGCTCTACTTCAAGGGACATTTGGGTGCTCTACTCTCCTCCCAAGACTTTAGCTCATCTGAAATTGTGTCCTTTTACATCTCTAAACATTAGCAAGATCTTTCGTTTTATGATGGGTTGGTACAAGAACAGAGGGGTTCTTGTAGTGGAACACAGATTACACTTTGCGGTTCCCACTCTCTTGCTCCTTCATGCATTTCCTTTTATCTTGATCTGTTTATCACATAGAGAGATTTCTGAAGACTGCCATAGTCCTGTCGTGGGGATTTGTAATCGTTGTTAAGGGCCTGAGATAATTTCTACTTTCTGCTCCAAGCATCCATGCATCCTCATTGGTGCCATTTGTCGATGCTCACTCTGCCTGTGCCAGTACAGCTGTTTTGAGACTTCTTTCAGTCAAGAGTCAAACCCTTCCCTAAAGCAGATGCCAAAATGCCTTTGCAGACCAGCAGGCCTGCATAACTTAGCACGAACTTCAGAAGTGCCTCTCACACCCTCCCCCCCTTCCTGCCACATCAGTGGGGAAGGAAACCACAAGGCATAGCCGGTCTCACCTGGTCCATTCACACTTGCGTTACTCGCCCTCTGAGGCACACATACGCCCCTTGTACTACTTCCTGCCTTAATGCTGCTCTTGAATTCGGGTTATTGGCGTTGATAAAGTATGCATTGCTTCAATGCCACTCCATGTAAACGGTGACAATTTGAGCACAGATATGGCTAACTGAGGGACAACCTCCCATGAACATTGTGCGTTTTATGATAACACTTTTCTAAATTTAAGCGAGGCGATAATATTATATTACCACATGGTCCCTGACTTCTAATTACGCCTTAACAAACCGACCTTTATATCTTGTAATACCGCTCCTTCTTGCCTTGTGTTCACTTTACCACAAATAGTATCTTTATAAAGCAGCCACCCCCCCTTGCGTACCACTTACCCCACACCCTACACATCTATCTCCCTGGAGCTCTGTGCCCCTATGCACTTGCGCGTTCTCAATGTCACTGGGTCTAGGAAGATCAGTGTTTTTGTTCTCCCCTCCCTTTGCCTTGCCGCGCTCCGAAACACTTATGTACGAGCACGATACAAATAAAATATATATCATTTAGTGCTGCCGCTACTTAACTGAGCGTGCGGACATGTCGCTCACTCCTTCTGGTAGCATCTTAATGCAACGTCAGCGGTGCTCGAGCCGCATATACTTCAATTAATTACCAATGATTGTCGTATATATGATTTGCATTCGGCTTCCTGCCATAGTCCTTAATCAATTAATATTTCCCACTACCTCTACCTACCAAGCCCCTCAGCGCATTATTGCGCCCTTTAGCTGCTGACTAACAGCCGCCCATACAAGGATTGGCCTCTTCGCTGTGCGTGTGTCCTGTCTCATGTGCTTTCCTTAATGCTGTATGGGGGAGCCCCATTAGAAATTATACCTTCTCACTAACACGTATGTGCTGAGCAACCCTTTCAGCGACCTGAGAGCTATCGCTGCTGCAAGCGTACATTAAACTAAAAGGCTCTAGCATCAACCACTTCTCCCCCACAGCCCACTTTGGTAGTTCCCCACCTCCCGCTTCCGAATCTCTGGTGCCAGCAAGCATCTGGCACCTGACTTGGTTGGTCATAAAAGAATTTGCAACGGTTCGCCCTACCCCATCTTCCTACCACCCCACCCAACCACCCTGCCAATGCCCAGAGATTTCTTTGCACAATTTTGAAAACAAATAACATTGAAACATCTGGTTAAATGCCCCGAGAACGGCACCCGCTCACCACAAGGAGTTGCTAAATTGCAGCTTTGGCTGGCTGACGTTCCAAACATTTCCCTATATGTCAAAAGGTAAAGGCGTACGGGGGCCTACATACCAAGCACGTGGCACGGACAGCTTACAAACGTCCGCCCTGAGGCCATACATTCATGAAACTAAACCTTTGATTGGGCTGATACATGCCTTGCAGACATAGCAGTTTGACGACTGCCCATTAGGACAAAGACCGCCATCAATAGACCGCAAACGGCCTGAGGTCTCCTGGGTGCGACAAGCTGCACGCCCCCCACAACTGCCATGTGTCCCACCCCTCTGGCAGGATTGCTGCAACGCACCTCTCCGTACCGTAACCCCGATGGCAGCGCTGCTTCTGGTGCCTAAATTGGTGTCATATAAGTTTGCCTGCAGACTCCACTCCCCTTGATTGATGACACTGTCCAATGCAACCCCCCTAGACGACAATAAATGCCTCCACCATCCCTTGGTACCCTCTGGAATGGCGACCGGCGTGCGCGTGAAATGCCTGGAGAGAGAACGCCCTACTCAAATGTACTAATGACCCCTCCACAGAGAGGCCAAGCAACGCATGGGTAGTGGGAGGACTGAACTTCATATAGGTAACAAACCGTTTTTACATAGCGCCTCTTGCCGTTTTGCTCCCTCCTCTAAGCACTGTACAATGCAATCCTCATACTGAACCCCGAACTGAAAAGACCCAGTCCCCCCACGCAGCCATCAAACATTACAATACGCACACGACCTTTTATTACGGTGCACGTCATTTTTTACCAATACAATGTTACACACAATAACGATGCAGGGCCATACGTTTGGGACTGGCAAATTCATTAGACAGCGCAGCATAACTTGCCGAGCCATAACGGCGCTGTTTTTTTTTTCCTTTTTTTTTTTTTGAATGGCAGGCTGCATATCACTGTAGCACTTTGCAAGACCCCGAAAAACTAAGTTATCGTATTACTATTGTATATGACATCTTATGCCTCGAGGGCAGGATAGCTAACACTGCATACTAACCAAGCATGGACAATGAGCCATAATGTAAGCACAAGCAATCCCACCTCAACATACATTGTGCGAACCTCAGAAAGCTGGGAGGAAATACAAATAACATTCCGCGCCCATTTCTGCACTGTGGGACAACCGTCCATCTACTTATTATTTTTTTTTTTAAACAGAGTCTTGCCACGTGGGCAACGGCCACCATTAGCCACGAGGCTGTACCTCCTCCTTCCGCCCCATTTTTCCCCTGCGAGTTGCTTTCCAGTTACTGTGTTGTGAAACTCGCCACCTCCACTTTAAATTTCCCGAAAACCTTAACGCTGCAACCTGCGTTTGCCATCGACCATACCCAGTATTCATGACCCTCGACCCCCCAAAAACCTCCGCTTATCACCTCCTACGGAACACCCAAACATCAATGCATCCAACTCCCGAGTTCTCCTTAGTACATGCACCGATTCTTACAATGGAGGCACTAAACCATCAGCTAATACAATGCTGGCCTGAACAATATATATGATCCCCCCCTTACCGACAAGCGCACAAACAAACGCACTTGTTTTCGAACTGGCATGCCCGTGAGTGCACAGGTCTAACCACATGCCTAACACAATATAGGGTTTCCCGCGAGTTAACCCCCACTTCTCTTCTGCTTCCCGTAAGCGCCATGCTCTGCCCCCCACCACACATCACTGATTAGACAAAGCCTTTGAATTAACTGGTGCCGGCCCGCGACTGCATTCTAGTCAATGCAAGCAGCTCTGAAGACCACTCCTGCCCACTTCAAATTATACTTAATGATCGTGTAAACCCAACATATAATAAATGCGACCAGCACGTGATTCTCAATCATCTGCCTTGGCTGCACATCATTTAAAGCCTCACTTCATTACTTCGGCGGATAGTCGTATGTTACCAGTGCCTATACAACCTGGTTGCCCATTATCATTTACGTATCTTTTTTTTTTATATAACCCTGTGCTGGAGCACTGCACGCACTGTCCTGCAGTATATTGCCCCCCCACCCCGGTGTGATCTCTCCTGCATGTACGTGGGGCATTAACCCTTCAACACGCCATTCGACCCGTCTGAGACTGCTTCCTTTTTTCCATCAGACACATGCGAGCAGTGAAGCACATGCCGGCACTGTCCCACCCCTGATGCAGATTCTAGCATATCACGCGCACACCAAGGGCAACAAATAAAGCGGACGTGCAACCTCACCATATGAAGTGCAAATATGGAGCCACACAAAATACCTTGTTCTCAGCTACCCATTGTCCAAGCCCCCACCTCGCATGCCCCCCTACGTATGATATTCACCTTGTGTCTGTTTGCTCTGCGAAACACGACGATTGCTCTTAGCTGGAACTGAAAGCTTCCATCCCTGGAACGCTTCGACGCTGGAAACCTTTCCCCTACTGGACATCACGATCAAATGAGCAGGATACATCATGAACAAGGAATACGAACTAGCAGTATTGTTTCTTCCTTCTGAGGGCACAAGTGGAAGTTGCTTTCAACTTTGCAATTGTTACTTCCTGCACAGTTGAAGCAACTAGTGTGAAATGTGTCACTGGGCCCCAAATCAGCACTGCAGGCAGGCTGCCCCCCCAGGGTCAGGACTGGGAGGGAGGCGGCAGGTGTTACAATTGCTTTAGTGTTTGCAATTGTGTGCAGAGTGCAGTCTGCAGACAGTGCCGCCGGCGCCTCCTGGCTCCTGCCCTGCCCAACCCAGCACAGCCCCAGCCCCCTCCCCCCCTATGAGTCTGACTCGACTTCCTGGCCGCGGGCGGCTTGCTGTGACTGTGAGCCTGTGATGACTTGGACGAGCTGCTCCAGGTGGGCCGCGGCGCCGGCATGCCGCACACACACTGTTACTGTGGGCAGGGCAGGCCAGGCCTGCCAGTGCCAATAAACAAATTACCCCAAAGTCATTCGGCCGCGTATTTACATTTGGTGGCTAGCCTAAATTATATTTTATTTAAAAAAAAAAAAAAAAAAAAAAAAAAAAATTCACAAAATGATGATTGGAGCAAGTGCGCGGCAAAATAAGCACTATGCGCGGCTCACAATCAAAAGGTGCGCGGCCGCACATGCGCGCACCTTACAGGGAACATTGGACATGGCTCAAAGGCTGCAGACTGAAGAAGTGAAGGAAGTAGAGGAAAAGCTAGCTAAAACAGCAGTCGAAGAAATGGTGCCAACAGAATGTGCAAACAAAGGCAGCAGAGCAGGCATCAGCACCTCCAGATGTTAGAATAGTGTCATTTTGGATAGGAGGAGGACAAGGAAAGTGGGGATGTGGACCTCAGTACCCCTACCCAGAGTGGCAGCAAGGAGGTAAGCAATGTGGGAGGGGTGGATTCAGTGGGGGATAGGGGGATTTGGAAGTGTGGGACTTTGGGGAGCAGGTATTGGACCCTCGCAATGTTGGAGCTGTGGGAAGGGGGGAATTTTGCAAGAGAGTGTAGGAGCAGGCCGGTGGCAGGATGCAACCCACATAGCAACTATTGCCCACTGCCAAAGCAGCCATTACAGGCACAACTCCTGATGCCAACCTCCATACCCTATGCGATACATCAGGTCTACACTCAATTACGACCACAACCCCCAGAAGCAAAAGTACAGAATCCGCAAGTGACACAACCACTGGTGCCCCAGCATAATGCCATGTACGGAAGTAACATGCCAACGAACTATACGGTGCCACACAGCACTGTAGTACCCTAGCAGGGAGTGAGTGTGGTGGGGAACAACGCTTTCATGTTCCCTGATACCAACACATACCCTGTCTAGGACAGCCCACAGAGAGCTCTTGCATGCCCAGTCCTGTCCATGACAGTCCACCCTGATGAGGAACCCTTGGTGGGTTCTGAGAAAGGTAACAAGCAATTAATCTTCATGGTTGACACAGGTACCACTAAATCATGCATCAGTAAGGGAAACTTCCCACTATCAGGTGAAACTCTTGACACGCAGGGCTTCTATGGGGCTGTCACCACGGTTCACTATACAAAAGAAGTAGATATCAAAATAGGAGGCCAAAGTGATACGTGCACACCTGTTGTATTCTGAGAGTTCCCCGATCAATTTGTTGGGGCGAGACCTGTTAAGAATAATTTAATATGACCATCTCCTTCAAAGACCAAGGAGTAGTGTGTGCCACCCCAGGCATGTGTGTTATAAGAGCAATGATCATAATACATACAAGGGGAGGAGAGGCAATGGTTCACAGTATTCCTGTGGACATGGATATGTTTGTGTACGGCATACCAGTGCTTCTCGAGGCAGTGCCCCAAATTGGTAAGGTCTGTTGGGGAGTGGCATCTGACTTAATGTTCTACCCTGCGGTAATCCCTGAATTAGTCACAGGAATAGTATTGTCCCTAGACTTAGAGGGTCTGGTGGTGTCAGCTAAAAGGACTGTTGTAGTTGGGACTGACACTGGGGGGTGCAAATGGTGCACAGTGTTGTGCATTGACCCTACCATACCTCTCAGAGAAGTGTCTGATGTCGACTTGTTTGAGGATCGACCAGATGATGGCGAGATTGTGCTAGCAATTTCTTTTTCTTGCAACATGTTGAAGTACTGAATGGTACAATACCCTCTGATTGCTCTCGTGGCCCCACACCCCTTCACTGAGACAGACTTAAAGCAGGTCCCAGAGAAGCTATGGACAACAAATGCTCATGATGTAGGCCTCTTACAAGGAGTGACCCCATTTCGAATAACACTGAAACCAGGCATTGTGTTGCCCTGGGTGAAGCAATGTCCACCATCAAGGGAGGTAGAGGAGGGGATACAGGACTCTATTGTTGCCCTATTAAATCAAGGGATAATTGAACCATCTACCTCCCCATGCAACATGACTATATACCCGGTATAAAAGGCAAAAGTGGGGAGCTGGACAATGATTCAGGATTTGCGTCCTTTTAATGACGTTGTACAAGCTGAGTTTCCAGTAGTCCCGAACCCTGTGATAATACTTTGCAACATCCCTAAAGAGGTGACCCACTTTACTGTGGTGATCTTATGTCATGCCGCCGAGTTCCTGGTGTCTTTGGAGCCGCTGGCGACGTGAAACTTAGTCCCATCCGCGAGCCGCCTTCTGCCACGCCCCTTATTTCCTGGTTTCACTTCCTTCTGTTCTCATTGGTTGAGCGCTCTGCGGCCCGGTGTTTTAATCCGCCACTTCCGGGTTGCGGACGCGTTGCAACGCTTCCGGTTTCGTTCCGTTAGCTCTGAGTTGCTTGCTCGCTGTTACTCTCTACCTTGGTTACTCGTTTTCCGCTGGATTGGGTCCTCGTGCCCAGTCCGGCCCCCTTTCTGCTCATCCTTCGTTCCTACTCTGTATCTGCCTGCCCTTCCTCCGCTCCCTTTGCTTTGCTTCTCTCGTCCGCCTCCTCTGCCCTCCTTCCAACTTACTTATCCTCCATCCTTCCCATCTTCACTTTCCGCCCTTCTTCCTCTCGACTGTTTCTCTCCGCTCCATCTCTTCCGTGTACCAGTTCCCTGCTTTGTCCATTGGATTGCTCTCGCCTACCACTCGGATAAGTTTGCTGTGTCCTTCCTGTGTACCAGTCTCCTGCCTGTTTTCCCCGGACTGCCTTTGCTTACCGTTTTGCTGCCTCCACTTCTAGCCTCCCGTGTACCAGTTCCTCGGACCGCTTACTGGACTGCCTGTGTCCTTGTGGGTTCTCTCCCGCGTGTTGCCTCCAGATACTTCATACCAGCACTCACCATACAAGGATTCCTGGTTCTACTCCTCCAAAGCACCCGGCGAATGCACAGGGGTTTTTTGTGCCTAAGGGCTTTTTCCCCCCTCCTGGTCGTTCCTGGGGGAGGGACCCCTTGGTCTCCCTTCTTGGGGGACACAGTGGCTTTCTCCCGGGGTCGTCCCTATCTACATAAAAAAAAGGTGTGATCACAAAGAAAGGAAAAGAAGGGTTCTTGGAAGGAAGAAGAAGGTGAGGAGTTGGGGGAGGGGGAGATCTCAGAATCTACACTATGGGACGAAGATATCACCGACCCCGGTGACAGTTTGCGACGCCCAAAAGAGATGGCTACCCCACAGCAGGCACAAGAACTCGTAGCCGCTGTACAAAGTCTAAATTTGGAGATGCAGAATCTTAAGACAGCTAACGCCACCCTACAACAGCGTCTGACGGACAGGAAAAGACCTTTAATCGATTTACCTCCACTTCCCCTAGTATCAGGGAAGTTTGATGGTTCCCCTAAAAAGGTTAAGGAGTTCCTGGACGCCTGCAATCTTCATTTTTCCTTTCGCCCTCAGACCTTTGCCTCAGACCACGCCAAGGTGGGGTTCATGATCACCCACATGACCGGGAATGCCCTGGCTTGGGCTACCCCTCTAGTAAATCAACCAGACCCGGTTTTGCAGGACTACAATGCCTTTAAGGCTCTGATTCAACAAACCTTTCTGCGAACAGAGAGTACCTTCTTGGCCTCGAGGACCTCCTTGATATCCGTCAGGGGAATTCTGATCCCCTGACATACATCACCACTTTCAAACAGGTGGCAGCTGAGGCAGGTTGGCAGGAACAGGCCCAGTATGCCATATTTCGGCGAGGTTTAAGGGAGGAATTGAAGGACGAACTAGCCCGGATAGAAAGACCGGTGTCTTTTGCCGATCTCCTGACAGCTGCCCTCCGAATAGACTTCAGGATGACAGAAAGATGTCAAGAAAAGAAGAAGGCCAGGTTAAGTGTACCCCCTCTCTTGGAGACTCACTCACCCGCATCAGTGCCCTTCCAACGGACCGCTAAGGAAGAACCTATGCAGATCGGAACCACCAGAGCCCCACTCATACCTGAAGAAAGGAAACGGCGCAGGGAGAGCTCCGTGTGTATGTACTGCGGGTCTTCCTCACATCTGCTAAGAGATTGTCCGGAAGTGCCACCCAGAAGGTCGGGAAACGCTCACCCTCGGTAAACATTGGGACGCATTACCGAGGGCTGCTCTTAGTCCCTACGTTCCTCTTTCTGTATCCTCTACAGAAACGTCTGAAGACTCCCGGTTGATGGTGCTCACAGTTTCTCTCAGAGTGGGCACCAAGGAAGTAACCACTCGAGCTCTACTCGACTGTGGAGCAACAGGGAACTTCATGGATACTCATTGGGCAGAACGACAGGGAGTGAAAAGGATAGCCAAACCAGAAGATCAAAAGGTGGAAGGGGTTGATGGCGAACCTTTGAGCTCGGGTTTGATCACTCACACCACAGAAGCACTCACTTTGTCCATCCAACAACATATCGAAAGCATCACATTCGATAACATCAGGGCTGCTCACTTCCCCATAATCCTGGGTATCTGTTGGCTACGCAGACACAACCCCAGTATTGACTGGTATAGAAACTTACTTAGTTTTCAGTCCTCACTATGCAAATCGGAATGCTTGCCAGAACCAAGATTCGAGACTGTCAAGACCACAAATAGCTGCGAGGTCAGAACTGTACACTGTCTCCCACACTAACTGAAGGAGTTCAACGAGGTAGCAACTGAAAAGATACCCGTCGAACTCCCCCCGCACCGGCCTGAAGACTGTTGCATAGATCTTACCCCAGAAGCACTGGTACCCTTTGGCAGGATGTTTTCACTGTCTTTGGAAGAGAAACAATACCTCCGAAAGTATTTGGACAGCAACATGGAAAACGGGCTCATAAGGCCCTCAAAGTCCCCCGCAGGGGCATCCTTGTTCTTCATCTCTAAAAAACATTCAAAGGAGATGAGGCCGTGTATAGATTATTGCGGACTAAACAAAGTCACCTTAAAAGACCGGTATCCCATGCCGTTGATCACCGATATCCTACAAGCTGTACATGGTGCCACAATCTTCACCATACTCGACCAGAGGAATGCTTATCACCTACTCCGGGTGCAGAAAGGAGACGAATGGAAGACAGCATTCCGGACTCCTTTCGGACTTTTCGAGTACCAGGTAATGCCGTTTGGTTTGGTAAACGCCCCGTCGGTATTCCAACGGTTTATGGACAGACTATTCTCCGATCTCCTGTGCCAAACCACATTGGTATACTTAGATGACATTCTGATCTACTCCCGCACTCCTGAAGACCACGTGGAACACGTCAGGGAAGTATTCCGAAGGCTCCGGAGAAATCATTTGTCTGTTAAACTCGCCAAATGTGTGTTTTCAGCCTCCTCCATTCCTTATCTAGGATACATACTGTCCGACCACGGTATCTCCATGGATCCACACAAGGTGTCTTCCATCATTGAATGGCCTTCGCCTACCTCAGTCAAAGAGGTACAGAAATTCCTGGGGTTAGCAAATTTCTACCAAAGATTTATCCCTACTTTTTCTCAAAAGATACTACCCATCACCTCTCTTTTAAAGAAGTCGGCAACTCCATTCAAATGGTCAACAGAGGCGGAAGACAGTTTTAGGAATCTTAAGGAAGCCTTCTGTTCTGCACCCATCCTACAACAACCAAACCAACATCTGCCCTTCATTCTAGAGACGGACACTTCATCAGCCGCAATAGGGGCTGTGCTTCTTCAAGAGATCCAGGGTACAGAACATCCGGTGGCTTACTTCTCTAAGACCCTAAACACCAGTCAAAGGAACAACTCAGTCATTGAGCCAGAGCTGTTAGCCATGAAGACAGCTTGTGTAGAATGGCGCCATCTGCTTCAAGGAGGAAGGTTCCCGTTCACCATCCGGACCGATCACAAGAACCTGCAGGTTCTCAAACAGTTCGAGTGCTATAACATTCGACAGGCCCGATGGGCTCACTTCTTCGCTCAATTCGAATTCCACATAACCTACATCCCCGGCAAGATGAATGTTGTAGCCGATTCTCTCTCCCGCCGGTGTGATTACATGCCAGAGACAGATACGCCTCTTGAACGGATGTTTCCCCAATCCAGGTCTATCGGAGTTGTTTCTAAGTTCCTTAAACAGGTACAGGAGGACTCTGGAGGTCGTTTTGAGGTGGAAAGACATTCTAAGGATCTGGCCTATGAAATCAGGAATGGCCTTTACCTTGTCGGAGGAAAACTCTATCTACCCACGCCGGCTTTCCGCAAGACGGCACTTACCTGGTGTCATGACTCCAAACTTGCAGGACATAGGGGTGTGGCCGGCACTCTCGAATACCTTCAAAGACATTTCTACTGGCCTACAATGATGAGGGATGTAGATCGGTATGTTCAGTCATGTATCGTTTGTATGCGGAGTAAGTCATCCCTTCAACGACCAATCGGCCTACTGGAACCAAGTGTTGTGCCAAAGGGTCCTTGGAGCACAATTTCTACCGATTTTATAGTGGATTTGCCCCCATCTCAAGGATGCACCTGTGTCATGGTGGTAGTGGATTCATTTACAAAATTGGCTCACTTCTCCCCATTGCCTGGAGTTCCCACTGCAGCCAAGATGGCTGAAGTGTTTCTTCAAGACATATTCCGATTGCACGGTATGCCTAACAAAATAATTTGTGCCAGACTAGGTATCGAAAGAGCTCTCACCTCTGGATTCCATCCGCAATCCAATGGGCAAACCGAACACCTGAATGGAACCCTGGAACAGTACTTAAGGTGCTTCATCAACTCCCAACAGGACAACTGGTGCACGCTACTCCCTCTAGCAGAATTCTCCTACAATAACTCCACACATACTGCTCTAGGGTTTAGTCCTTTTTTCTGTACTTATGGTTTTCACCCCCGCTCCATTCTTCCTATCTCGGGCCTCTCTACTAGTTTACCATCGGTAGATTCTTCCCTCTCCCTCCTTAGAGAGACACACAAGAAGGTAGAGGAAGGCCTTAAATCAGCCCAAGCTCAGTATTGCATTCAAGCCTACAAACACCGAAGACCTGTACCAGGATGGGATGTGGGTACCAGGGTCATGCTCTCTACTAGGTACTTACCTCGTTGGGTCCATCCCTCCAAGCTATCCCCCAAGTACCTAGGGCCATACGAAATCATACAGAAGATCAGCCCTGTGGCTTTTCGCTTGAAATTATCCAACAACCTTAAAAGGATCCACCCTGTTTTCCATGCCTCCCAACTCAAGTCCTTTCATGCTTACACTTGGGCATGTCAGGTTAGACAGGCCCCGATTCCTCAGGGTTCTACTCGGGCGGAATATGAGGTTGCCCAACTCTGTGACTCCAGGTATCATAGAGGCAGGCTGGAATATTTGGTTAAATGGAAGGGCTACCCTTCATCGGAAAACTCTTGGGAACCCATCACACACATAAATGCTCCTGTCTTACTTCGCAAGTACCACTTCTTTCATCCAGGGAAACCAGGGGGAGGATCTTATAGGAGGGGGCATACTGTCATGCCGCCGAGTTCCTGGCATCTATGGAGCCGCTGGCGACGCAGAACTTAGTCCCGTCCGCGAGCCGCCTTCTGCCACGCCCCCTATTTCCTGGTTTCACTTCCTTCTGTTCTCATTTGTTGAGCGCTCCGCGGCCCGGTGTTTTAATCTGCCACTTCCGGGTCGCGGACGCGTTGCAACGCTTCCGGTTTCGTTCCGTTAGCTCTGAGTTGCTTGCTCGCTGTTACTCTCTACCTTGGTTATTCGTTTTCCGCCGGATTGGGTCCTCGTGCCCAGTCCGGCCCCCTTTCTGCTCATCCTTCGTTCCTACTCTGTATCTGCCTGCCCTTCCTCCACTCCCTTTGCTTTGCTTCTCTCGCCCACCTCCTCTGCCCTCCTTCCAACTTACTTACCCTCCGTCCTTCCCATCTTCACTTTCCACCCTTCTTCCTCTTGACTGTTTCGCCCCGCTCCGTCTCTTCCGTGTACCAGTTCCCTGCTTTGTCCATTGGATAGCTCTCGCCTACCACTCGGATAAGTTTGCTGTGTCCTTCCCGTGTACCAGTCTCCTGCCTGTTTTCCCCGGACTGCCTTTGCTTACCGTTTTGCTGCCTCCACTTCTAGCCTCCCGTGTACCAGTTCCTTGGACCGCTTACTGGACTGCCTGTG
The DNA here is from genome assembly GCF_040938575.1 of Ambystoma mexicanum. Taxonomy (NCBI): domain Eukaryota; kingdom Metazoa; phylum Chordata; class Amphibia; order Caudata; family Ambystomatidae; genus Ambystoma; species Ambystoma mexicanum. Next base: position 352,542,259 of record NC_090924.1, read on the forward strand.
TCCTTGGGGGTTCTCTCCCGCGTGTTGCCTCCAGACACTTCATACCAGCACTCACCATACAAGGATTCCTGGTTCCACTCCTCCAAAGCACCCGGCGATTGCACAGGGTTTTTTTGTGCCTAAGGGCTTTTTCCCCCTCCTGGTCGTTCCCGGGGGAGGGGCCCCTTGGTCTCCCTTCTTGGGCGACACGGTGGCTTACTCCCGGGGTCGTCCCTATCTACATAAAAAAAGGCGCGATCACAAAGAAAGGAAAAGAAGGGTTCTTGGAAGGAAGAAGAAGGTGAGGAGTCGGGGGAGGGGGAGATCTCGGAATCTACACTATCGGAAGAAGATATCAGCGACCCCGGTGACATCTTAAGAATGCCTTATTTTCAGTGCCTTTGCACCCCGACTCACAAAATCTCAATGCATTTACTCATGGGGGATGCACTTTGAACACACAAGACTGCCTCAAGGGTACTGCGAGTCCCCCAACATTTTCAACAGAATACTTCACTATGATTTAGGTAACATTCAGGTGCCTAGTACCATTATTCAATAAGTTGATGATTTGCTAGTATGCAATGTCAGTGAACACCAATGCAGGAAAGACTCTATAACACTCCTACAACTCTTGGCCCGCAAAGGAGACAAGGTTGATAAGGCTAAATTGCAGTACTACCTCCAATGGCAAAAGGATAATCCCTGATCACGCCGCTTCTGTGTGTGACCCCCCGCAGCCCAAAATAGTGCAAGAACTTCTTGGGGCTATATAATTACTGTAGGACCTGGATACTTGACTATGCAGCATACACCAGTCCTCTCTTACAGGGTCTCAAGGAAGCACAAAAAGATAACAACAAAATAGTATGGACAGAGGACATGCTCACCAATTTCAATGACCTCAAGGGGGTCATTTCCACTGCACCAGTGCTGGCAACCCCAGGCTATACACAAGAGTTCCATTTATTCTCACACTCCAACTGGTAATTGATGACTGTGGTGCTGACACAGAAGAGTACTATGGGCCACAACCCTTTGGCCTATTACAGTGGTATGCTAGATTCAGCAATGCAGGGCCAGTTTGCATGTGAACAAGCACTTGCTGCTGTGACATTTTCAGTTGAGAAGAGCTCTACTATCGTTATGGGATGCTCTGTAACTTTCTACGTCGAGCATGTGGTTTTTGCTATCTGAGAGCGCTCTAATTCCACACTAACCATGCAGCGTGCATCAGCATACAAGGTTAGTCTGTCAATCCAAACATCCACGTAGTGTGATGCAAAACTGTCAACCCTGCCACCTTTTTGACAGAAATGTTCTCTGATGAAGATTTGGCCAACCATCACTGTGTGACTTTTGACGGAGTGGAAGATGATATTCCAAAGGCCTATGATAAGCCACTCAAGGGGGGGCCCTCTTCATTGACGGGTCAGCTGCGATTGATCAGGACACTGATTTACGGCACACTGGTGCAGCAGTGGTTCGTCTGGTGGATGGGGAGTATGAAATGCTAGTACAGAAGAGACTACCACTGCATTTTTTGGTTCAAGCAGCAGAACTCTTAACACTTATTGAATCACTACAAGTGTCCCAGGGGTGCCATGGGACCATTTACTCAGACTCAGCATATGTTACTACCAGAGTGAATGCAGGCCTTACTCTGTGTAAGAGGAGAGGATTCAGGAGAGCTGATGGGTCCCCAGTTCAACATGCCGCATTATTAGACAATTGTATCCACGCACTTTCCCAACCATCTGTAGTGGCGGTCGTCAAATGCTACACCCATACTACCAACACAAACAAGATCTCACTTGGTAACGTTTCAGCATCCGCAACATATGATCCAGTGCCACATGTGTTTGAGTATCCTGTGTTCACACAAAACACTGAACAATTGCCAACTCTGTATAGTGCATTACCAGTCACAAGGCTAATTGTGTTACAAGGATGAGCACCACAAGAAGAGAAGGAACTTTGGGTGAAAAGGGGGTGTAAACAGTCGCCGACTGATTTGTTGTGGAGGCAAGAGATATCTGGGAAAGCGCACTTAACCAGTTACACCATCCATCAGATGTTTCCTAACAGCACATTGCAGTAGACATACAAGAGGACTGGTTTGTCCCCAAAATTCAGCAAAACGTATCTTAAATGGCTGTACGTTTCACTACCTGCCAAAGTTACAACACAGGACTTACATTGAGAATGATTAGGGGTGCCTTGCCCTGCACAACTGGGCCGCTCTGAGAACCCCACATTGAAAATGCGGACATGGGTGAAAGATGTAATGGATCTCGTTACCTTATTGTAGTTGTGTGCCTCTTCTCACAATGGCTGGAGGCAGGAATTTGTGCACACACGGATGCTAAGTGCACCACCAAATTCTTAGTGCAGGAGTTTTTTCCTTGATGGGGGGTGTGCGATGTAGTCAAATCAAATAACAGCACATACTTCTTTAATTAACTCTTTAAAGAGATTTTGGCATTACTGGCCATCAAGCATCAGATGTGTACCATTTACCACTGGCAGGCCAACAGGGACATAGACCGAATCAAAGGTCTATTGAAAAGCAAGCTATCAAAGCTGTGCACCACATTAAAGAAAAATTGGGTGCCCTGTTTGCTACTTGCGTTATTTTGTTTGCGCACACAGCCCTGTAAGGATTACCACTTATCGCCCCATGAGGTGATAAAAGGGCGACGTATGCCCTCAACTCTCCTGATAGACGAGCGTCAGACGCTCAAGGGCAGCGTCCATTTTGGGGGGCGAGTTTCACAACTATCTGTCCGCCATAACAATGTCCATAAAATGTGTCTCCTAACAGATAACAGATTGCACCTCCCCAGACAGAGGAAGCAACCAGCGCCACAACTGACACACCAGCATCATCACCCCCTCTGCAGCTGTACCCCGGTGACTGGGTCTATATTAGAAAATGCGTGCACCGGTGAAGTGAACCCAGATTTAAAAGCCCTTTCCAAGTCATATATGCCACTTCCCTTGCTGTTAAAGTTAAGGAGCTACAATATTGGATGGATTTGTCTGATGTTCGCAAAGCACCCCAGAGTCCCCGGCCCACGCTAACACAGTGAAGTCTCCCACATCCTTACAATCCTAAGCCCCTCCCCCCTCAGACTTATGTGCATGTCCCCCTTTTTTTAAACATATGAAGAAATAGACTCCAATATCCCCCCACATGCCCTAAACGAAGCTGCTACGCATTACTTTTGCACAGGGATTTGTACTCTTGCACTCTCCCACAATCTTTTCTATTACTCTTTCTTTCTATCTGCATATATGTATATGTGTTTCAGGTACTTTTTGCAATGGATCCATCTGGTTCTTATCATTTCATCTATAATAAGAAATGTAACGTGTATGGTACCTTGTCAAACCTTTCCTCTTCATAGTTATGTGCAATGCATTGTATTGCTTGGTTGTTTGCCATGTCCATGTTTGGATTAGGTATTTATCTGGGGTGCTCTTTTATATGGAGAGGGCATTTAAAGGGGGTGTGGGAACAGCTGTTACTACTAACAGTTCTATTAACTATGCAAATGTCATCAAGAGTGCAAACCTAAATGGGTCCCCATTTTCTCGGACACAAAACACTATGGCCACGGATTCCCATACCAATGTTCAGGTTGAAAGTAATAACACAGTCAGTAGTACCAATGAACCCAATGCTTTTACCAGTACACATTTAAATTCCACCAACTTTTAAAATAATGTATGTAACAATGTTATAGCACATAGGAGGAGGCAAGTTAAAAGGCCCAAGTATGATGAGTACTGTGAACTTGGTTTAGATACAATAGAAGATGTGAAACATCCAGGACTCTCAGATAGTTGGCACACAGACATGAGCTTGGTGGGAAACAGGAGGGAGAATGGTAGTTGTTATGTGTGCTCATTGATACCACACACGGCAGGAGCCCCAAAGGTCTTAATACCACAAGGATTACCAATTTTAGAGGCTCAATGCCTACTTCATTTGCCACTGTGTAGGCTGCCAGGTACCTTACAGGTGCAGAGTGAATGACTAGAAGTTATGGACCCATATCAGTTGGAATGCACCCAAAATCCTAAAAGCATCCCGTGTTTGCAGAGACCGTACATGAAATTGCAAGGAGTAAAGTACATGGTAAGCAAGTGGCAAAAAACATCAATGAGCTGCATGAAGCATGGAAACTGCTCTCCTGAACATCCCTGAAGACTTGCTCTCCAATCTCGATTCTAACATTCCCTCTGTCCTCATCCTACTTGATATCTCCTCTGCGTTCAACACGGTCAACCATACCAACCTGTTCAATCGTCTCTGTGACAACCTGGGTATCACTGATCAGGCTCTGGCCTGGCTGACCTCTTTTCTTGCTGACCGACCCTCCCAGGTACAACTTGGGTCCTTTCTATCTTCTATCTCCCTCTCCACATGTGGTGTCAGCCAGGGGTCTAACCTCTTTCCCTGGCTTTTCAACCAATACCTGGCAACTCTCGCCTACTGCATCTCCATTTTCTGCACAACTTTCCAGTGCTATGCTGACGGCACCCAACTCATTTTCAGCCTTCCTTCAGCTTCCTCTTCTCCTTCCCTATTCTCTGATTGTCTAATCACCATTCAAAATTGGTGTGTCGCCAACGATCTATGTCTAAATGCCAACAAGATTGAGATCCTCCTTATTGGTACACCATCTCCATCCTTTCCTCTCACTGTCAGGCCAGCCTCCCTTGGCCATCCTCCTACCCCCACCTGTGAGGCTAAGAACCTCTGAGTTATTGCACCTCCTTAGAGGTACTCTGCCTTTCTTCTCCTTCCCTCAAAAACTCACTGTCTCCCAAGCTCTGGTTCTCTCCAGACTGGATTACTGTAACAGCCTCTTTCTAAAATTACCTGCCTCCACTTTCTGCCCTTTACAACTAATCCAGAACAGGACTGTGAGACTTGTCCTTGGCCTCTAGCCCTGGGATCGTATCTCTCCAGCCCTGAAATCCCTTCATTGGCTCCCAGTGGATGCAAGGAGTAAATTTAAAACCCTCTGCATTGTCCACCAGGCCTTCTGGGGCCTTGGTCCAAAATACCTTCAACTATCCCTCCGTAAATACCTCCCCTCTCGAGCCCTTTGCTCCTCTACTTCAAACTCCCTCAGGGTTAGTCGTTTTGCAAAGAAACGAGCTGGGGGTAGATATATGTCTTCGGCTGGTGCCTCCCTTTGGAACAGCCTCCCAGCCACCTCCAAACTTGAGAAAAACCATCTCCTATTCCGGAAGCATCTCAAGTCCTTCCTCTTTGCCTTTGCCTTTGCCCCCCTTCTCCCCTGTTGATGTGTTTCTTCTCTTGGCATCGTGCACCTGGCCACCCTCTGTCATTCGGGCCCAGGTATTTGCTCGCCCTGCCATCCTTCTGCACTGCCTCCAGGCCACCCTCTGCACTAGGGTTCTGTATCTGTACCCACACAGTCCCCCTCCCACTTCTTCTGCACTTATCAGATATACCTTATCTGACTGTCACATGACACTTGCTGGCTGCACTACTATGGTTTATCGCCCTTATTTATTTATTGATTTATTTATTTTATTTCATATTTATTTCTGTTTTCTCTCCTCTGCACTGCACTTTCCACTCCCCCCTTCCATTCACTTTCCCCTTTTCCCTTTTCCATGCACTTGCGCTTTCTTAAATGTCACTGGGCCTAGTAAGATCGCTGTTTTCTTTTTTTGTTCTCCCTTGTTCCCATCCCTTTTTGCCTGGTCGTGCTCTGAAATATTATTTCATTTCATGACAGGAAGGCTAGTGGGGTTCGGAGATAAAGTATTGGCCCAAGTGAATAGAGCATGTGTACCATTCTGGAACCAACTTATCGCAAAATGTACATGATTGAAGCGATGGAAAAGCCAGTGAAAGTGCAAAAGCAAGAAACTTACGAACTATGTTTTTACAGCGAACAAACTGTTTTCATAGGGGCCAGCCAATAATGCAATAACACCTTGCTCATTCCAGACCTCAAAGAAGGCCCTGCTGCAGAAATGGACTACTACTGGCTGTGTGCCCAGCAGGCATTCTTGCACCTCCCACCATCATGGAGGGGCTCACTGGCCACGCTGCACTCAGCACTTCTCGTGATGCCTGAAGACCACCTAGCAGTCGGATCGAAGAACTTGCTTGCCCCAACCCTGAAGCCAACAATAGGGGGGCCTACCAGAAGCCTGTTGCAGCCCCCCATGTTCCGCATCTTACCTGGAAAAGAAAAGAACGAGAAACTGCTCAGGAAAAGAAGATTGAATTATATTTGATTTATTTATTTTTATATTTATAATGCGCCGGTAGCCCGCAGGCATCAGGGCGCAAAAGACAGGGAGGAGGAATCAACCAAGAAAAGAGGGACTAATGGAAGAGGACTGTTTTCAATCAATTGTTTCCTAAAGGATACGGGATTTCTTTCTGCAGATCTGTCTTTTGGAAGTTTATTCCACAGGCATGCCGCCTGTGCCTGTAAAGATCTTCCCAGGCCCTTCACACGCCTACTCTTCAGGAGAACCAAACAAACGGAGTTGCTGGATCTAGTTACTCTCTTAGGGCAGGTAACCCTTACAGAGTCCCGCAGGTAGCTTGCCACCTGACCATAGAGACATTTATGCACAACGGTGCATACTTTGAAGCGAATCCTGGCTTCAAGACTCCTCTGAACGGCTCAAAGAAATACCCAATGAGCATAGACTGTTTAGCAAAGAAGAGACCTTTTTTGCATCACTATTACTGCCTGTGGTTCAAACTGATGTAAACGCCAAGTGGCTGCCTGTTGTGTGGGTCTGCCAATCTGCCGTTCAGAGTGTCTGGGGGGGGGCATTCTGTAATGGCATGTAAGGGGTGCACATTTGGTTTGTTATTTAACTGTCCCCTTGCTCACATTGGGAAGGTCTGTTGGTGGACCTCACCTCCTCACCAGCTGAAGTCTCTGCACAGAACTCAACCAATCAACCATGAATCCTCAGTTGTCTACAGTTCATGGAGCAGGAGCTCACAGTAGGTCCTGGGTGTCAGGTTCTTCATCAGACCCATCACGACTAGGCAGCTATTTACATCTAGTCTCATGAATGAGTTCTCAAGATGGTGCACGCTTAATGGATGACTTAAAAAATGTGCAGTACAAGGAGATTAAACGTAATGAATAGACTGAAACAAATGCTACTTTTTGTGTCCAGTATGTATGATCCATCAAGCTCTAAATTCCTTCTAGACGTTTCCTAAGGCACTTTTATTGACCTTCCCAGAAACACAGAGTGAACATCAGACAGACATATTTATGACACACAGGTTTCCTTGGGGGGCCAAAGGTCCCTCCTGATAGCTGTGGATATCAAGCTAACCAGGCTCTCCTAGGCTTGAAGCAGGATATAAATAGCTCCGTGCAGGTTCATACAGTGAGTCCTTTTTTTATGGAGCACCTGTGTGCCCTGAAGCTTTGGAGTTCATTTTCTATAGTGGCGTAACGTGAATGGAAGACGTGAAAGCCTTGAGTAAGGCTTTAATGCGTTCCATTTATAGCATGCCACATATTCAACCATTTGTATGGTGGAAAGGAGGGGCAGAATGCAACTAGAGCTTCCACTGCTTTCCGTCCTCCCCGCCATACAAATGACCCAGCATTTGCGCCGCCATGGAATTTCATGACATCACAAATGCTGGAGATCTCTATGGAGTCTGCCTACTTTATGTATTAGCATAAAGCAGGTTGCCCCCATAGGGATCCATTGCCCATGCTGCCGCTTGTACAACTACAATTAAAGAGCATTTGTTTGTAATTGTGTACACTTTCCGACATGCAAGCATGTCAGACAGCATTTAATTGCAATTGTGAGCATCGCGTACTCAATTTGCTCGGTGGAGTGCAAAAAAGCAGGGCAAAAGGCGACATACATGTGTGTATGGCACCTTTTGCCCTGCACTTTTGCACTCTGCTGTGCAAATGACGAAAATTTGGCAGTGGGGAGCCACTTACGTGTATGTCAACACGTAACGGCTCCCCGGCGTCAAATTACGAATTTGACCAAAATGAGCTCCTTTGTGTTAGATCATAGGTAATCCAGCAGTTCAGTGATTAGAACAATATACAAGCATTATATTAAAAAAGTCAAAAATAACTAATGGAGAAGGAAAGCGATGCAGTGGAGAACACTAGTGACACCTGCACGGCAAACACTAGTGACCCACTCCTCCCGGCAAGAATACCTTCAAAAAGCAAGACGGTCTAGGCTATCAGCTGCCCCCACACCCAGAACCGAGGAGGAAAGGGATCAGAGGGCATCTCAGTCCAACACCTGCACGTTTTCAATAGATGTATTTCCTGGTCAATAAAGGAAAACTGCCTGGCAAGTGACTGCAGGCTGGACATCAGAATTGTCATCATTGATTTTTGGCAGGTGAGTGAAGTTGCAAGAGTGGAAGGGGCCACCTCTATGCCTGGCAGCAGCTCTCCTGTCAGGATGCAACTAATGGACCTGGCAGGTTGCAGAAGATGAGGCCATGGCTAGGTCATGGCAGAAAGTAGTTTTGGTTCTTGAAGGACAATCGGGGTGCCTAGTGTGGGAAGAATATCAGGGGAGTGGCTCCTATGGATGGTGTCCTCCAGACCTCCGCTGAGGCCTTCTCTCTGCAAATGTCCCAGCAGCATCTCCATTGATGGGAACATTACTGTTCTTGAGAGTTCAGTAATCATGCCTACAGATATATTTGATTCAGGGCTGCTCCGGCCCACACTTGGTCGATGTGGTCATGCAGCTGTTAATCAACAAGCCATTCAGTGGGATGGTACAGGTGTAATGGTGCCATTTGTGACAGTACTGAATGGCAGAAGATGCTGATGTTCCAGGAAGGGTCTGCCCAGATGTTTACCTGGATATCTTGGTCAGAGCCCGGACCTAGTCTCCATCACCAGCACTCTTGCACCGACATGTTAGGGCAGCAACACCTCTCTATTCACCAGAGCAGCTCTGTGCACTAACCTGCCCCTTCCTCCATGGAAGAAAGTGTGCAGACACATCACCTAACAGGGAACTTTGGAACTCTAGCAAGAAATAAGTCTGGGTTTTCCTTGCACTATGTTCTGCAGTAAGAAAGGTCTCATTATTAAAGATATGTGAGGAATCCGACCATCTGCACGGTGGGTGTGCACTCGCCTGGGCTTTTTTCAAATTCTAAATGCAGTTGAATGATGGTATATCAACCTCTGGAAAATATGTGGGTCAAGTCTGCACCCATGTAACCTGGGTCAACATAGCCTACTGGCATCGTCCCACCTGTCAAATCTAGTTGGAATATGACAGCCAAGAGTACATCAAGGCATCTCAGAAGGGGGAGGGCAAAACCTTTCTCCTGGCCAGGCCAGACTAGTTAACTAACAAAGAATCCATGGATCCACTATTTCCTGTTAGCTGCTGGTGGCAGTCTTGCATACTAATTAGAGTTAATTCAAACAGGGCCACGGGAGGCCTGGTCGCAGGACCTACAAAGGGCACGAAAAACCCAACAACCTTTGATATGCGCAGTGTCAATCTAAAGCTAGCTCTCGCCTCTCAGTTTCAAGGGCATTGTCCTGTCATGTCTGGAACTATGTATTTGCAGCAGGCAACCCCCAGAGGGGGGCCCCATTCAGAAAGTATGAGTATGTGGTTTGGCGGAGAGCAAAAGTCTGGTCCTGCCAAAGTTTCAAGGGAGACCTGCCGCTTTAATCAAGAACCACATGTAGCTCAATTAACCAGAGAGACCCCTTGATCCACAACAGACAGGAAGATGGTGGAACTTAGTATTACTTGTTTTCACCACTTTACCTTTTCTGTTGCAAAGCAGATTGTTGGTGAGGACCCAGAATTGGTTCATTAAGGTAGGCTTAGCCTACACCATCATTGGGGCCCATTTGGCTTTAAAAGAGGGTTGAGCGCCTCTTTTGGGCAGATCATCTGAAGACTTTGTAAGGAGTAACAAGAAGAACTCATTTGGACCCTGGATGAAGGTACATTCTGCATTACAGCATTCGCCAGTGAAGGAAGGCCAGGATTTCCAAAAGAGGGAAGCAAGATCCCTCCCCTAAACATCTCCCATGGAAAAAGAGGGAGATACTGAATCCAGAGGACCCTCCAGCACCTCCAGAACCGGTGCCCAGCCAGCACACAGCATGGCCTGCTAGCCTCTGCAAGCAAGCTTCCTAGGGGGAAAGCGCCAGAGAGTCTCTGAACCAAATCAAGGACAAGGCCAGTGCCCTCAAAACTCTCCGCAGGTTTGGGCAGTCCACCTTAAAGGACAACACAAGTCCAGTGATGAAGCTAGGAGGAGTGCATCAACAAGCTGCAAGCAGCGTCTTCCTTAAAGGACATTTTCAATCCAGTTGAGCCCTTTGAGCTCCAACCAACTGCACCGCTGACTTCTGTCATGTCAAAGTCGCTAATGTCATCCGTGGCGCCTTGGCAAGTGCTTCAGACCTGCTAACCAGCACTGAGACAACAATTCCTATCCCTGAGCCACTTTGTAGGCCAGCCTTCAGCCATCCGTCCAGCCTCGCCCGCCAAATTGCCTGCCGCCTGATACCCGCAGTTATCTCCCATCTTGAACTTTGTTGCAGAAGCTGCAAAGCGCCCTGAAACTGACTCGACCCTGTCGAGCACCAATAACTTCTTCAAGCACAAGGTACATTGTGGTTCTGTCCCCCTGACCATTCTCCGAAGGTCCCTAGAAAAATTTGTATGACCCATTTCTCCCTTTGTGTTGAAACCAAGTATGTTTGAACTATGGCGATTAATTACTTTACCAAGTACCCTCCTGTCAGTATCCAGAGTGCATCCATTTCCTTCTCTAAAACGGTCTGTCCTCTGTATTCCTTTACAGGGTGAGTTGTATTTTGTAGTGTACCAGAACTGTCTGTTAATGAAGTAGATATTTGTATACAACTTTGACTGGACAATCACTTTTATCATTGGGTAATAATTGTATTTTCGCTGTGTTGCAACTAACCAACGATACAAATGCTTGCGGAGATGAGCCTGCTGTTCCGTCCACGTTACCAAAATTGGACAAAGAGGTTTATAATCTGCTTGTGTTTCCAATCTGTTCAGATCCCTTATGGTGAACTAGAAGTGTGGGGCTAATTGATGGTTTAGAAACTGATATTCATCCCTGGACCACTGGTGCCCCCGACGTTGATTCATCACAGGATGTTCATTTTCAAGGCAGCAGGGCAAATTTTTCCTTTAGTGGCCAATTTTTGGAACCAAAGCGTGTGTTAGTCCAGTGTAAGCATGCCCAAGTCCACGGCTACAAGTACATGCTTTGTGTTTTTTAAGGTTTGAGGGTAATATATTCATTTGGTCTCTGATCAAAAAGTCACCAGGTTTTCAGTTTGATTTTTTAATAACCCAGAAAAGTTGTATTTTCCTTTCAAAGGGAGTATGACATTAGCACAGGGAAACTGAGGAACTGTAGGTCAGGTGGAGCCACCCACCCCATGATGGAGGTGCTATATGGGGGATCCCCCAGAGCTCTCGCTGTCCTCATAAGGCTGGCACGAAACACCAAGGGTCCACGTGCATCCGACAGATAGCTGGTGGGGAATCCAGCCTGACCACTGTTTGATGGCAGCAAGCGCCATTCTTTTGCTTCCCAGAAAATACTCATTCCCATTGCAGTTTTCCCTACCCTCTTTTGTAATTCTGACTGGGTTGGTGCCAAGAACTCCAGATTGACGGCCGACAGAACTAGGTAAAGGAGACTGTGGGCTGGAGGGAAACGTTTTTTGTTTTTTAGTTTATTTCCCTGTTGCACAGCAGACTTTCCATTTTGACTTTACATAACGGGTCTAACCTCCACATGCTCTTAAATAAATGCTATATGTGAACTTTAATTGGTATCAGTGATAATGTCGGCAGGTAAATAAATGCCTGCCTGTTTGTGACATTTCCCTAAAAATGCACCCTTCAGACAATCACTTTCTCCAAATAATCTACGATTGGATGTAATAATATATAATGATACCCCACCTAGAATATTTGGGGAAAGAATTTTAGGAGTCAGGAACAAAGGTCATCTACCTTGCGCACCTTTTCACTGTGACCTTATCAAATGGAACCCTTTATTTCCAGTCTCTGCGTGTTCTTTTCAAGATGTTTATATTAAGTTGTTGTTAAATATATTGCTCAGAGATAAACCTCTGAAGAAGGGTATTAAGATTACCCAAACCGCAAAGAATAGTTAATACATCTGGCTGCACATGGGTTGAAGTCCTTACTTGTTTGACCATAATGACAAGCCTTACTGAAATCATTATGATGAGCTTTATGTGAGAATGACGTTGTTGGAGGTTCTTGAAGCTAGTGAGAGTATGGCACAGTATCGTCAATTTGATTTGCCTGCAGTCGCTGAACTTAATTTTTGTATGCCCTAGGTGGCAGATGCATTTATATCCGGCGGCACCCTATCAAGATCAAAATATTAAACTGCTATGTTTCACCATGTTTGGTTTTACTCGGGAAAAAAATGTCTTATTGGAAAGAAAACGTTCGCAATACAATCAAACATTAATGTCCTACTTATTGCTTTCAGTCAAAGGGGGTTTTCTCCTTCTGGATCTTGCACTTTTCTTTTGTTTGAGCTTTCTTCCACTCCCCTTGCAGCCCACATTACCCTAAGCACACTACCCAATCACAGACAAGCATGGCTTACACAGTCCAGGTAAGTGCAACTGAGGCCTCTAAGCACCACACAAGGGGTGGGGAGACCACCCTCTAAAATGCAGCCAGTTCAATGTCTCAGGTTGGGGTGCACGAGGAAGGAGCTGCAGGGAGAGGATAGGTGCACCAGATGTTTATCAAAGAGAGGCAAGGGTGGATGAGGGAGTTGGAGGCTGGGAGAAGTATTGGAAGGGGTGGATGGTTAGAATCTGAAGGTGCGAGATGTATTGATGAAGGAGGATTCAATGCTGGAGAGAGAACTATTGGTGTAGGAAGGTTGACACCTGGAGGGGGTAATTGACAGCGGATGGTTAAAATCTGAAGAGTAGAGTTGTCTTTCTGGAGGAGGGTTAACAGCAGAAGAGACTGGATATTGTATGAATGATGAGGAAGCAGAGGGAGTAAGGGAATTGTTGTCTAGAATCAAGACACCGAGGATGATCAAGATACTACAGAGGTAGTTTACAGTCACTGACTTACCAGTAATTGAATAGAGAGTGAATCTACAGGGGAAACTGTCCTTAAGTCTAACAGTGACTTCAGAGGGGAGTCATGGCCCCATTGCTGGGAGGAGGATGTCTCCCTGAAGAGAAGGGTGAATGAGATTGCCATCATGTGAGAGCTTTGGGAGCTAACAGGCTGTTATGAGAAACAGGTTGGAGAAAATGGTCATACTTTTTGGAAAAACGAAGTTGGTACCATCTGGCATTGGAAAGAGAGTCTGGTAGGCTTGAATGGGAGACATGTTTGCTCCATCTTAGAGGTTTGTTTGTTTGTTTGTTTATTCCCTTGTAATGCGCACCAAACCCTAAGGTAACAGGGTGCAGCAGTTACAGAAAATGCACAGCTTTGGTTTGCAGGATATATATACAAATTTACAATATAATAGTTCGAAAACAAAAGAGCAGGAGAAAAGTACAAGGATACATTGCATGAAATCTGAGAGAAATACAGAAGAAGGGTATGCAGTTATTACAAAGGTTTACACATCCGTTGATTTGAGCCAGTTAATAAGGCTAAGTCTAAACTTTGTGTAAGGTTGGTCTTCTCTAAAGGAGTGTGGCAGGGAGTTCAAAAGTTGGGCAGCTTTGACCGTGAAGCTGCATCTCCCAATTTTAGAGAGCTTAAATCTAGGGGTATTCAGACAGTTGGAATTGGTTCGTCTCGTGGGTCTGACAGATGTTCTTCTATGGAATCTATCCATGAGATAGCTGGGGGCGGCATTATTCAATGCTTTATGCATCAGGCATGCAGTCTTAACTGGATTGTGTTATATGTAGATAGCCAGTTATTTTGACGCCTAATCCTGGATATATGTGCTCTTCTCGCCACACCAACCGCCACCTTTAGGGCGTTATTTTGGAGTGTTTGTATCGTTTGTATAATGGATTTGTTGGTGCCAATATAGAGGGCATTACAATAATCGAGCCTAGATAGTATAAGGGCTCTTGCTAGGATAATGCAATTGTCGTTGGAGAGAAAGGGTTTGCCATTTCTAATGAGCTTACAAGTGTAGGCCGTGGTGGAAGCCAAGGCATTCACTTGTTTGGAGAAGGAAAGAGTGGCATCAAGGTACGAGCCAAGAGTTTTCACCTCCTTGGCCACTTTAATAAGGTTACCATCAATTATGAAGGATGAATAGTCCTGTCCTAATTTCTTGATGTTGGCATGGGTGCCCAAAATGATCAACTCTGTTTTGTCATCATTTAGGCATAGACCGTGTGATGCCATCCATGCCTGGATGATGAGGTACACTCTATTTACCAAGGCCAAATTCCTGTCATAATCCCCAGAAGGTGGGAGGAGGACAGGCAACCCCTTTAGTTAATCCACATAGGAAGGTTCCAGTGGGCTGGATCAGACCAAGGCTGAGGTAGGCAGAAGGACAAGGGAGCGGGGGTGGCCAAGAAGGTGATGACAGGCAAGGGTAGACTGGGAACCAAAAGAGGCCCTAGAAATCCTTTTCAAAATGGCCCCATATTACACATGTTCAGCCAAGCCAAATCTTTTCCTATGAGAAAATGTGGAAATAAAAATAGTTCACCACACAAAAGAGGCCCCGTGTGCAGTGGTTTTCAGAGAAATCGCCAGAGTTACCTCTCTGCCAGTCCACCGCTGATGACTGGTGTAGTGAGGAAGGGAGTCCCCAGGTTCCAAACTTGAGAACAGAAGGAGGCCAGAGAACAGAGACCCCATCACAGCCTGCCTCCAAAATCCCTAACAGAGTGGACAGCATTGCAGTTTTTTGCTGGAGAAGTACCTATCACTTGTCAGACCTGGATCATGCTGACCTGGGCAGCACTGACTGAGAGACTGAGGAGGATTCAGAATCTTTAAAGCCCGCAATATGAAGGCAAAGACAAGGGTACTTTTTTATAACTATGGTATGGGGCCAATGACAAGGCCCTAGCATGCGACTTTGCTTTAGGTTGTACACAAAGCCCAAAACCAGGAGGAATCTTCCTTCTCATTTTGAGAATCCTTAGCCTATTTTTAGAATTAGATTTGACAAGTGACTGTGGCTATGAGGAATATGCCTGAGCAACCAGGCATAGCGAGGGAGGCCAAACAAACCAAGGACCAAGAGAGGTTTGTGTGGATCCCCACCCTGAATAAAAAATAATAATAATGGGTTAAAATGGTGCATTGTACAGTACACTTTAAATGAAATATTTGGTAAAAAGCCATGCAGTTTGCAATCAGTTTAATAGGGTGACACATGAAAGAAATCTGATAGATGAAAGTTATCAACAGTGCACAGGAGCATTTGCCAATGCCTTTTCATGATGCCTTTATCCAGAATATATGCCAGTATAAAAAACATTTTCATGCTCGCTTTGCCCATACATGTTCATGCTGGCAGCATCAATATACACCAACATTTCAATATAAGAACAAGCTCATGTTTGCTTTGCGCACAATGCCTGTGATAATACTATAGGAAAGCATGACCATGTCCCTGCCAATATATGCCAGTATCCCATGTAAGAACAAACTCCTGTTGGCTTTGCTAGTAAGAAACACTATGCCACGATAAGAAAACTTGTCTAGACTGGCTTCACCAAGGTAGTCAAGTACAGCCTTGTAGGAATACTCATAATGTTGGCCTACCCATGATGACCAGTAAAAAATGCATTGCTACATTAAAACATGTTCAAACTGTCCAGACCAATGTATGTCAGTAGGGACATGTAAGAACATTCACACTCATCATGCTTGCTTTACCGTTGATGCCAGTAAAGAAATGTAATGCCAAAGTAAGAAAACATGTGCATACTGGCTCCACTAATGAAGGACATAATGACCACATAAGAACACTCACCATGCTGACTTTTCCATTGATGCTAGTAAAGGAAATGGCATACCACAGTTAGAAAATATGTCCAGACTTGCTGTACGAATGTATACCAGTATGTCCACATCCAAAAAAACTCATCATGCTAACTTTACCTTTGATGCCAAATACAAAATGCCTTGCCACAGTATGACAATAGGTCCAGGCAGGCTCCACTGATATGAGCCAGTATGGCCATATACGGACTCATTCTATTCTATGTACCCTTGATGCCTATGCCCAGTAGAAAATGTTATGCCAAAGTAAGGAAATATGTCCAGATAGGACCCACCAATGTAGGCCAGTGCAACATGCAAGAAAACTCATCATGTCAATTTTACCCTGGATGCTAGTACACAATGAAATCCCACAGTATAATAATAGATTCAGGCTTGCTCGCCTATGTATTCCTATGTGGTCTTGTGAGAACATTCAGTATCGTGGTGTTACCCTTGATGCCAGTAAACAATAGCATGCCACAATAAGAAAATATGTCCACACTGGCTCCTCCAGTGTAGGCTAGTGTGGCAATGTAGAAACACTCATTATGTTGCTTTACGCTTGTTGTTCTGTCTGTAAACAATGCAATGCTCAAATAAGAAAATATGCCCAGACTAGCGCACCAAGTTAGAACAGTACGGCGAAGTAAGAACACTCATCATGCTGGCTTTAGCCTTGATGCCCAGTAAATAATGCTATGCCACAGTATGAAAATCTGTCCAGACTGGATCCATCAATGTGGGCCAGTAAGGCCATGTAAAAACACTCCCCATGTTAGCTTTACATTTAAAGGCAAGTAACAAATTCCATGACCCGGTAAAACAATATGTCCAGAGTGGACCCACTCATGTAGGGCAGAACTGCCATGTATGGGCACACCTCTCTTTGGCTTTACCCTTGATGCCCAGTAGAAAAATACAATATGACTGTGAAAAATGATGTCCAGGCTAGCTGTGCTGCACACCGTATGAAATCTCAGAACTCCTCTCCTGCTCAGCACATACACATTCATATAGCATTCAAATCTTAGATTCACCCATTCACCAGTGCATCAATAACAGCATTCACACATACACACACACATACACACACACACACACACACACACACACACACACATACACACACACACACACACATTCACCAGGGCACCCATTCACATGTGCATGCATGCACCCTTTCTCATTTACCCATGCACCTATGCAACATAAGCTCTCTAATTCACAGGAACACTCACACAACATACATGCACACTTACAGACACAAACCTGTGCTGTGTTTGAACGCATATGCTTATAAGCACATACACACATTTGTTTTACTTTCTTAGCTGTAGTACTGGTCCAGACTCTCAATGACTCCACTTGTGCAGCCTGCTGCAAGGAAGCCCCTTGGGTTCCTAGCCAGCATGCAACAGGAACCATGTAGCAAGGAGAGCTTTATGAGTGCTACACATGAGTGGTGGAGCTGGAGTGCCTCCATCACACTGCCCCTGGGCCTCTGAACATGCAGGAAGGTGAAGCTGTGCCTTTCACTCACATTTGCCCTGGCATACCCCTGCTTGCATCCCCAATGGGCCATGCAAGGATGGGGAAGCAAAACGCCCCAGCCAGGATGGTCCATTGGGCATGCATCCTTGAGTACTAAAAAGCGTTAAAACCAGGCTAGCAGCTCTCCCACAGATGGACCAGCTTGGTTAGTTCCTAATGGGCAGTGGGTTGGTTTCCCAAAGCCCATTATGGAAGAGCCGCTTCTAGACCTACATTTTTTAACTGACCAAGGCTCTGTCCTAAATGAACAGAGTTTGGTGGGTGCCCTCACTCAATGTTCCCCTTTGGTCCCCTTCTTGAATATAGAGGAGTGTAAGGGATTTCAATCAGGCACACACCTAGGTCTCGCCCAGTGTGGAGTGCGCAAATGAAACCCTTATTTATTTTTGTCTATAAGTTCAATATTCTGAATGATATACCACTCATATCACACCTTTCTCAAAATACCCCCAAGGTCACACTGAACCAGGAATCAGGCTAGTTTGCAAAGGTAATTATTTATTTATTTATTTCAGTATTCAAATCCCACACAAGTTTAATATAAATATATATGGGGCAGAACTCACCCAAAGGGTGACACTAAAATTCAGAAATAAGCAAAGGAATTGAATTCACTTCTGAGGAGGAAAAATAAAAACACCAGGAAAAAGAACTGTTTGTTTTGCCCACAGATAGTGTTTAGGTTAATGTTCCCCCTGCAAAGTTTTGTTTACATACAAATGAGCAATCCTACACCAATATGAGTAATCAGCAGGTCTACAATGTCTAGAGTTGTAGGCAATCGTCCCTACCACACAAGAGAGAAAATCTGATTTTGGCAAATGACAGTTTGAAATGACAGGTGAAAATGGCTTGGTGAAATTATGCAGTCATAATGGTCAAAATGCTAAAATGGAGACAAATTCTAAAGAAAGCAACACTAATCAGGTCCTAACATGCATGGGCAATAATATGAACCACCATATACACTTCAGACCATGATGGGATGGAAAAAGCACTTTGAAAATGGGCAAAAGACACGTGTACTGTGGCTGAAATTGCAAACTTTTACTGTGCAATATTGAAGAGAAATGGGTCACATACACCGTTCCGCGATGCGGTTTTTAGTTATGGAAATAGCTAATGATGTTAGGTATCAGTGAGAGTTGAAATTTTGTTTCTATCATTACACCTGAGGGAGTTATAGAGGTTTTAGTGAGAGGTGTTTTTTGAAAATAAAGATGTGAATTTGGACAAGAACTTCTTTTTAAAAACAGAAAACATAGATTATGCTTTTACTCAAGACTAGAGCATGCATACTAGACAACCAGGTTGGGACAAAGTAAGCCCTGAGACTGATTCATGACTTCAGTAACAGATCCCCAGCGCCTTCCCCGGCAGAACCAGTCCAAACACTCAAAGTGGGATTTATGGATAAGAGTTACACACATAAACTGACTATGAAAACAACGCTTTAGCAAATAGGATCGTATAGCGCTAAAGATTTTGACATTGTTACTGGTTATGAAAGTAAGGATAGTTCAGAGATTAGGGTGGAACAAGATAAGTTAAGGTATACAATAGTTTTCTAGCGTCCTGTTAATACTCACAATCCAACGGGATTTACGATTTTTGGACTGTCACAAGTCTGGTCAATTGGATCGGGTCTATCAGGGAAGGACAGCACATCAGGCGGGACAGGATCAGCTAGGCCGGTCGCCGGAACTGCATGCGATCTGCTCTTCTTGTTTCTGGATATTTCCAATCAGCGGGATGGCGAGTTCATCAGGAAAGCATTTATGGTAGCAAGCCAGATAGTTTCAGGATGCTTCCCCCACCACAGCGCTTCACTGGGTTGTGAGAATTAGCTGAAAATGGTTCAGCTACTTCTTGGCCTGGTGATTGGCATCTGGATCTAGAAGGATGTTGAAGGCTGGATGTTGAATGCTGGATCAAAGAGCTTCGCTGGAATCAGAAGAGAGTGTCGCCATGTGTTGTCAGATGTCCCTATTTATCTTGTCAAATGACATCACCAAATGGGTGTATGGGCCGGCTTAACTAAACCTGCTCCTATGATATGGGATTGGATCAGAGCCTCATCTCCGCCTTGCATCCGGGTGATTGGATGAAAGACAGATGATGTCAGGTTTATGGTTTGATTTGTACAAGGCTTAGAACCCCCCCTAGCCACTAAATATTGTCCTAAATTTGAACTAAATACATATTTATACATTTCTAACCTCTACGAAAATCACACACAAGTATTACATATTTTATGGAGTATCTGTTCATCAAAATCCCACAACTGTGAGACTTTGTTTCGGCTTTCTGCAGCATTTTGTTCATTTCGCCATGAAAATATTTTCCAAGATTTCTCTGAATTTCCACAAATATGCACATTTACCATAGGAATGTGTGTGCAAGGTTTAACAATTCTAGCATGAATAAAGTTCCCACAAAACCACATACACTGCCATTCCTGTTTAGAATATGCTACACAGTTCCGCCAACTTTTCAAATGTAGGCCCAACAATTAGAGTAACAAATCTGCCCGTTTTATATTTTTCACCACTTCTGATAGCGATTTTTAAATCTCTAAAACATGTTCATTACATATTCTATAGCAGCAAATGGTCAGTCTTTTGTCTGTCTCTGGAGGCAGGGAGCAGCCCCCACCTTTGGGATTTCCTTCTGCAAGCCTAGTTTATGACCTCTTCATACGTCCATTTCCTGGCCTGGAGAATCTGCTATTGCTCAGTCCCTGGCCGCAGACGCAAGTCTGGCATACTCCACAATTATCATGTGTCAGTGAGCATCTGCTGAGAGCAAAGCCCTCCCCTTGGGTGGAGACCAGTTTGTCAACCCCTTGCAGGCCCAGCCAACCTAGGTTAATCCTTAATTTCTTGACCTGAAATCCAGCATAAAACAAACTTGTTGCATCAGATAACATATATCATTTACATTGTAGCTTTAAACCTGTGGGGTCAAAACAAATGAGATCCGTGTTCCTTTTGGCAACAGTCTTTTTATATTTGCTTATCCGACAGACCTTTAGTTTAGACAACTTTAAAGTTTTAATCAGGAGAGCCCATTTGACGGGGGTTGTCACTCACAGGTAGCCCAGTGCGGCTGCACAAAGATTTTTTGACAGGAGTTGTTATTCACAGGCAATCCAGTTTTGCTGAGAAAGTGTTTTGCTCTTAACATTTCAGGACCTTACAAATTCACAGTGCTTCATTAGATTAAATGCATTTTATCGCCAAGCAAGATTTTGAGTGTTGGAAAGTGTTATGTACTGGCAGTTTGAAGTTTCAGCAGCAAAGTAAATGTCATTTACAGGTGAATTTTGGAGTTGCACTTGCAAAGCGCTGCTTCTCCCTCTGCACTCTATGTTTACTTGTCATGAAGCCCATTGGCACTTTTTCAGCAGCGTGTGCTCTTTTCCACCACTCATGAACCATGGGTGGCAGGTTGTGCAGCCATCTTTTTGTGTGTTGGAAAAAGCACGGTTTTGGGGGTTTTTGGCGCGAGCAAGGGTTTTGCTGCCATTTTACTGTTTCTTGCACCATAGATAGCAGAGTGAGGCCGCATAGTATAGCAGAGTGGGTCAATACATCCCACAGGTGGTATGATGTGATTTCTGCCTATGAGCCCTTGCATTTATGCTTTTATGCAGTTGGCATATATTTGCGGGTATCCAGAACAAGTCGACTAAGGTAGCCATTGTTTGCATGTAACGAGCCCTGGAGACATGGTACAACCTTATTGATCTCTATAGGTTGTACTTTGGACATTTAGTATTAAAGCACTTAGCTGTCTGCAGTATGTACAGTTCTGAAGGAATAATGTGTTCAGCATAACAGCAGAGCCCAGTGATCTGAGATCTAAAGTATTGCATGCTGCTTATATTTCTATTAGAATGAGGATGACTGATTGGACATCATCCAGTGCTCTCAGTAATTCCTCTCTGATGTCTGCTAGAACACATTCCTGCCCAGAGTCAGGTACAGTTATTCTCAAAACGCAAATCTTCCCAGACAATGCCTTGTTCATTTTCCTTTCATATCACCCTGGAAAGTTTTAAAAAGCAATAAAAGGCACTTCTACCTTTTGTAATCCTAATCCTGTTTGGCTGTGCGTTTGTCCTACTAATCCTTGTTGGATTTCTTCCATTTCTTTTCCCTTAATTCTCTTTTACCTCCCTAAAAATGTAAAAAAGAGCAATACAAAAAAGATCCCCTTTTGTATTACTGCTTCTTTGTGAAACATAAAATGTTCCCAATGCTATTTGGGTCCCAGCTGAAGACTACTTCTTGTGTTTTAGTCACTCTCCTTTGTGTCCATCCAACCAGTTTCAAATCACTTTTTGTGTGATTTTCATTCATGTGTATGTGTTGTTTATGTCTAGTTTTAGTCCTTCCTAAGAAAGGAAATGAACTCAGGAAGCAAGACGGGAATTTGAATTCAGAGGAGGTAGAGGAGAAAGAGCAGGCTGACTTCTTGGTGGAAGAGTAACTTAATTGACAGATAAAGGCTTGGGCGGGGGTATGTTTCTCGTGATTGTGAATGCGACTGTGGGTGCCATATTCCCACAGCAGGACTTTCTGAGGTGAGAGAGTCAGTATGGGGGTGGATCAAGAAGGGGAGAGAAGGCATGGCTCTCAATCGAGGGTTTGCCATTGCCACAGGGAGGGGGTGAGAGAAGTAGGGCTGACATTGGATGGTATGCCACTGCCATAGTGGAGGAGGTGGAGGAGAATGTGTAAGAGTCAAGGCTGACAGTGCAGGGTTTGCAACTACCACAGGGCATTGAGGCGGAGGGGCAGGTGAAGGAACAGGACTGTGCATGGAGTCCTTGTGCAAGAGGTTGCAGATGCATCTGGTTAGGGCCGGGCAGCGGTAGTTGATTTAGTTCCAGAGGCAGGCAGTGCAGCTGTGAATAAGCTAAAGTCGATACTAGACAATGGGCCTCATTACAAATCAGGCGGTCCGGAAATAACGGTGGCGGTAAACCCGCCGCCACCATTGTTTCCGGACCGCCTGATCCCGACTCCTGCAGGTGGGAGGTGATGTTCCCGCCAGGTTTGACCCGGCGGGTTTAACACCACCCGCATGCAGGCGGACGAGGAAACACCGGCAGCATTACGAGATGCTGCCGGTGTTTCCATGATCCCCATTCCCATTGAGTCCCATAGGACTCAATGGGAATGGGGATTAACACCATCCCACCTCTGTGATTCCCGGGAAACCAGGGTTGTAATGCCCCGGTAATTCCAGGAATCACGGAGGTGGAATGGTAATACGAGTCCGGTGGTAACCAGGCGGTTTTACCGCCTCGGTTAACGCCGGACTCGTAATGGGGCCCATTGTCTTAACTTTGGCTTTGGAGAGGTGAGAGTTGTACCTTAACAGAGAGTTGGTGCAGCACAGGTTTGGTGCTGTCCGAAGGCAGATGAGAAGAAGGTACAGGTGATGGGGCTGGAAGAGAAGGAAAAGCAACAGTTGGAGGAGACAGGTGTGTGGAGTCCCCCACCAAATAACCCAGAAGTAGGAAGAGACTAAAGCCTCTGCACCTGCCTTTGTTCTTGCAGAGGAGCAAGGCAGGAGAGGCGTGCCCTGTCAGGTGTCCAGTGGGACAGATGTCATCCAAACTCCGGGCCTGGAAAGGGCCCACTTTGTCATGGTCGTGGGAACACATTAGCTTGCTGGCGGGGAAGAAGCTGAGGGGCAGGAAGGCAGTGTGATATGCAACCCATGCAAGATACCATTTAAGCAGGATACACCAAAGAGGTGTTGCCCTTTGGGAACCAAAGGAAAGCATAAGAAACAGATAGTTTTTGATTAGTGCTAATACGGGGATGTCATATTCCAGTTACCCCCTCCCCTACTGCACCAGTCAATTATGGGCAATGTCATCCGTGAGTGCCGACAGGTCTATCACAATAAGACAATCCTGGTCTTTGCCATACACTGTGGTCCAAGTAGCCTTCAGTCCTCCCTAAACTTTGAGCCTGTCTAAGCACCTCTGCTCTCCATGCATATGTGGCTAGTGGCATCAGCCACCAGAAGGACCTTGTCCCCAGCACCATCAGCACCCCTTCATCATTATTGTTGTTGCAGAGGTAACCTTGTGGGTGTGCCAGTATTTGGGCAGGCACAGAGCTAGAAGATGACCTGTCATGCAAGCATGCACCTCCTGTGTTGTTGGGTGACCATCCGTCAGGGGAGTGATCCCTTTGGCAGCAGAGGATCAGGGTCAGGAGGAAAGGAAAAGATGGATTTGCCTACTTCAGAAAAGCAATCCCCATGTATTGTGGGAGTGGCTCTCCAGCTGTCTGGGCAGGCCACAATAAAAAGCAAATGCCACTTAGTCGCACCACTGTCTGCAGAGACAAAAAGGGAGTGATAAAAAGTTAGGAAACGAATTAATATGTTATTTTGTGCTAAAGTAGCTAATCCGGACTGGAATCACATGAATGGATCAAATGTTGGCTAATGATACCACGTGGTCATGATTTATGCACTTGTCACACTATCAAAAAATTCTCTGACGACAGAAATCCAATGAGTTCTATCCCCCTGTTCTTAATGTAAACAATTACTTTAATCTGCAGCGTTCAAAATTCTGCCAGATAGAAATGGGCTTCTAGTGTTATTCAATCGTGTATTTTGCATGGTAGAAACCTATAGGAATGCAACAAGGCAACACTAAATGCAAGGCTCATACACGCCGTACTGCAAAATGCAGGAGCCAAACAAGTAAGACTTGGAAGAGAATGCGAGGTGCTATCAGACAGCAAGTTGACTAGAAAGATTGCTTGAACAACATACCTGCTGAAATCTCGGAATTGTACATTTTGTCACTGAAACACTTGTGTATAGGCGCATTTCAAATGAACAATGCATACACAATCAAAATAATGGGTTGGTGCTCATTGGGTGTTTTTCTGAAACAACTGCTTAGCCATTTGCAATTTCGGGAAAGCACAAGAAACCCGTTAATTCCATAAAACATGAAAAACCACCACAGCAAAATGTTGCAGTCGAAACTTACAGCGCCGGGCTTCACGGAGAGAGCTACTGTGTGCCCTAATATAAGGTTAAGGGGCCTCTCTGTGCAATGCTGTGGTTGCAAAATAGCAGGACTAAAGAACATAACAGGAGTAGCAGAAATGCTAATGGCATCTATCCCATCACCACCACTGCATCTAGTAGCTGGCACAACAGAAGCAACATACAGACTTGGGGTGGTCTGGAGACTGGCTCCCGGCGAGAAGGGTGCAATAGACGTCTTCCTGGTTCATTCCAGTCCTGTGCATGTAGGCGCGTTATATGGCACCAAAAAGAGGCAATGTCCAACTTGATCTCAGCCTTTCCCTGGCAAACTGTTATATTTCAGGGCATGCAGGTGGGGTCATGCCTTTGTTCTTTACCTGATAGTATGAAATGCATCCATATTTTGGACTTTATTGATGGGGCAAGGACCCTGCTATGCTCTTCTGGCCATGAAGAAGATGCTAGTGAGTGTGGCAGAGATGGTGCTGTGACTGCCGCACACTAATATTTTGCCCTTTCAGATATGACAGTGTCCTTGAAAGACAAGTGCAACAGTGTAAAAGTACTGCTGTCCTTCCCTCCTTTCTCTTTAACCTTTCTCTTTAACCATGGCTTTATCTTTCCCCTTCTCCTCCTCTGTAGCTCTGGTTTAGAAAAGTGGGTGTTATGGCATTGACTCGGATAGGTCAACCCCCTTTCTTTTTTTAGGTTGTCATCATCATCACCATCATCATTATCCTCATTCTCAATGTCAGTGCACGGTGTGCCGCAGGGATCGTGCATTTCTCCCTGCTTATATAATATATTTATGGTGCCCTTTCTTGCCTTCCTGGAACAAGTAGGGGTAGTGTTCACAAATGATGCGGAGGATACGCAGTGTGTCCTCCCTATTTCTGGGACACATGCAATCGACGAAGCAGAGTTGAATAGGATTTATAGTCTTATAGAGAGCTGAATGGTGAATAACCATCTGGCATTGAACAGAGAAAAGACTGAGCTGATGGTTGTTGGCTCCCATAGTATGTCATCAAAACTTGGCCCATCGTATGAGAGCTTTCTAATCAGTGATGTTGAGATAATGCCTCAAAAGAAGGTTAAAATATTAGACGACATATTTGACCAACACCTCAATATGAAGGCACATATTGGGAGCCTTGTGTCGGCATCAGCATATTATATTAAGCTCTTAGCTCACTGCCGACCTTTTATTTCTCAAATCAATGCAGAAACAATCACGAGAGCAATTGTAGGGGCCAAGATAGATTGTTGTTGCAGCCTGCTCGCTGGTCTGAGTAAAACAGACTGCAATAGGCTGTAGGTGGTTCAGAATGCGGCAGTATGTGTGGTTGTCGGACTAGCCTAGAGAGATCACGTTTCTGCCACGAGACAGGGATTGCACTGGCTCCCAGTAGAGGCTATGCTCATTTTCCGGCTATTAGTTATTACATTCAAATGTAGACAGGGCAAAATCCCTCTCTACCTTCAAAATCTTCTCACTGAAAAAACTCACAGGAGAACTCTCAGATCCAGTAACCAGGAACAGCTGATGCTTCCTAGGTGCAGGACTATGAGGGCTAAAAAGGAGGCCTTTCACACTGCAGCTCCCTGGAACAATCTGCTTCGGGAACGTAGATGCCAGAATTCCCTTAGATCTTTTAAGAAGAAATTAAAAACGCTTTTGTTTGTCTGAATCTGTTTCCATGAACTTCTCAGATCAGGTGGATAGTGACAAGCTCTTGCTTTATGTTACATCTCTATGTTTGTTGCTCCCTGATGCCTACGGGTCCATGGTCTGCACAGTATACATATATTAAATTATTATTTATTAGTGGAAGTACCCTGCACCTCTGCACTATGTGTTGCTTCTCCTGGCTGACCAGTTGATACATGGAGTAACTCCTCTCCCCCTTCTGCCCCAGAGGCAGAGGGACGGACCTCCTCTGCAGGCTTACCTCCCACCTTAGCTCCTTTAGGTGCTCTAGACATGTTGGCACCCAAATGGTCACTTCTCCATAGCTCTCAAGGCGTATTGAAGTTATAGTCATAGACACTGAATGCACTCTCTTGCCTAAAAAGTATTATACATTTTGACATTCACAATGTTGCGAGCAACATGTATTTTGCCCCACCACAAACATTATGACACAGTATAATGCTGTTACTGAGTGTAATCTCACTCTGTCCTATTCTAGCATCAGGGTATTTTTTTTAAGAGATATGGCACAATGATTTACAGTCACTGAATATATTCTCCTCCTTAGAACTGTAAGACGTGTCTTAGCCTAACAAAAAGCATTTGGTCTGGCCACAATAAAATGAATTGGTCAGTTACCGACACTTGATGTACAGTGCAATCTCCAATTAATTATAATACTTTTTTCTTTAGAAGCAACACGTATTTTCTCTTGCTACAAAGGAATGGCACACTGATTTACGATCACTCAATATAATCTCTTCCTATATCCAGAATTATAAGACTTTTTTCTTTGAACGCGACATATATTTTGTCTATTGTGGCGTGCCAGAAGAAAAACTAGAACCAGTAGACATACTTTTACTACAGGAGTTTTATTTAAGTTAAAGAAAACGTCTTACTGACCCTATTACTAATAGGGAAGACAGTTAGCCTACCTAACAAACTAAACCCAGGGTGCTCGCCAATATTAGTCATAATAATAAACCTTGTCCTCTGTCCAAATCCTAACTTCTAAACTGGCCCCACCACTTTGGAAAAAAACAACTTAAAAGGGAAAGCGCGCAGTATAGGTTGCCTTCAGTATTCTTTACTCTGCTGTCTCCCAGTGTTTCTAGGAATCTCTCCTAGTTTCAGTTCTCACAATTAATTAATAGGAGACAGGTCTTCTGACTTTATCAGTTCGTGCCCATCTTGTCAAAGTTCCAAATAAAGAAAAGGTTTTCTTCAGATATGTGGCATAGACTCTCAAGTTCCAAAAAAAGTCAATTCTCTCAGTGATCGTAGATGAAGGGATATTTCTTTAGTCCTCCACCAACTACGTGGGTCTCTCCCCACGATTCTAGACTTGCTTGATTCTGATTTACCCTTGGGATGATTCCTTACTTGCTTTATAGGGACCTCCTGGCACCCTTGGTTCTCTTGTTCCCTGTTCCCAGTTTCTCACTTGATTCCTAGGGGTATATGCATCCCCATCTAACATAGCTTTCTCTTGTTTTTTGTGTGCAGTTTTGAGATGTTTGGCTAATTCCAAGGTCCGGGATTATAGTGCTCCCTTAACCAGTATGGGTATTTATGTCCTCTCTGAACGTGGTGCCCCTCATAGCGATCTAGATTCTTTGTTCCTTCTCCCATTCTCACGGTCTGGTCTCTGTGCCCCCCTCTTCTATGAGAAACCCATGTACCTTCTCATAGCCGTTCCTGATCCAGTGAGGTGGCTGCGACGCAGTGACACTGGTGTTCTCTCCAGCTCCTGGGCATCCACTCCTGAACGCAAGTGGGAGTGTTTCTTCACTCGCTGCTATGTTGCTCTCTTTTTGGTTTCCCATAGTGTGAGTGCGGGACCTATTCCTCTCTCGCTGGGATCAGCGTTGTTTCCTGGGCTCCAGGCCCACCATGTCCTCCGTGTGATCATGCCTTGCCTCTGGGCTGGTTCCCCTCAACTTAGCTGACTCCGCAAAGCCATGTGCCTCGTCGGCCACGTCTCTCAGGCTTCTCTTCCGGTTTCTCTCCTGGTCTCTCTCCCGAACTCCTTCGGCACACCACAGCCGGCTTTGCTCGACTGCCCGGCTCCACCCCCGAATGCCGCTCTTAAGTCAGAGGCTCGCCTCTGCTCATCGCTTCTCCTCCATTCAAGAAGGGAAGTCCTTTTATTCTTGCTACCAGATACCACAGAATTTATGATTCACTAAAAACTCCCAATATTTTGATGTTTTGGATTATTGCAGCATATGTCCTTCCAAACTCATACAGAGACTTGTAGAACTTTTTTAATATTCTGGTTATTTCTGAAAGGTTGTATTGCAATGATGGATATTCCAGACATCATGGTAGGTCTTTACCAAGTTCCTTTGTTAGGTTTGTTCCAGTAGATGCTCCGGGAACAGGACAAGGATAAGAAGGGATAGTAGCCCACTGGCTCCTGCTACACAGGTTCACATCTTCAAGTGCCACCTTCTTCACAAGTGGGAGCTTAATCACAAATAAACACTCCAACCATTCACAACATTCTCTCAGTGACATCACACACTCAATGTATCCAGAAAGTCAGCACATAACACACCTCCCTTCCTTCAATAGACACACAAACAGATGTGGGACGCGCATGAAGGATCTTGCCAACCCATATTAAACAATCGCCAGCATGCCTGAAACACTTGCTACATCCTGTGATGAATCTAGCAACATAGTCACTGATTCCTTGGAGGGAAGCTTCTCTCACGTAGCCATGGAAAGGTAGAAGCTGCCTGACTTTGACCATGGCAGTGACTATGTGCGTGAGGACCTTGTAGGAGAGGTCAAACTCCAGGGAGACAGAAAAATACTGAATTTGAATAATCCTTCAGCTGTAATTCTTAATGACACCCATGTGCCTTTGCAACATTCCTGTATGGCTTATTGTGATGTAGATAGAGAATTCCTGTGTTTTCATGGCCCATAGAAAATTATTTACCCACCTTGTGTAGTACTGAGACAATGATGGAGTAATGATGACGACTAGAAACTGTAATCCAACGCTGCATTCTAGTCTTTGAATCTTTGGAAATTGCTAACCAATGCTGGGACATTAAAACTGACACAGCTGAACAGAAAGAGAGAGATAGAGAGAGCAAGAGAGAGAGAGAGAGAGAGAGAGAGAGAGAGAGAGAGAGAGAGAGTGACAGAGATGGAGACTGCTGCTGAATCCAACTTGTTATGATGCTGGTTGGGACACCGGAGGTGCGCAGACTGCAGGACGCAGAGTGCATAGAAACCGAGCCGAGAGAAGTTTCCTGCATTATTGCCACAGGGAGCTGGAGATGCCAAAAGCAGAGGAAGGCAAAGCAGGAACCAAGTGGCTAATGGGACTCACTCCCACTCATCGGGCCAAGAGCAAAGAAGACGGTGAGACGAGAGGAAAAGCAAAGCCACCAGTGAAGACCTCTAAGCCCAGTGAGAGCGAATGGGACACTGGGGCGCTTTAGGGTGAA
Source organism: Ambystoma mexicanum (assembly GCF_040938575.1). Classification (NCBI taxonomy): domain Eukaryota; kingdom Metazoa; phylum Chordata; class Amphibia; order Caudata; family Ambystomatidae; genus Ambystoma; species Ambystoma mexicanum. The sequence continues at coordinate 352,572,034 of NC_090924.1, forward strand.
TGCCACATATCGTTGACAGCACAAGAGAGCCTAATTAAAGAAACTGGAATAGTTAATACGAATACAAACATTGTTAAGAAAGGGTCAGTGACCCAGTACTTGCGAGCATGGCTTCATCCTCCATGCAAGGAACATCTCTATGGGAGGGTCAAAGTAAATGATAAAGAACCTTCCCTTGGCCATCATCTTGCATTCCTAGGAAAGGTGCGCTCTCATTGATGTTGAGGTCAGGCAAAGTCAGTGCAGAAGAACTACAGCTGGCCCTGCCTTATAGACAGAGCTCAAGTCAAGGGAACACGCAGCTGCACGGCGTCAGCCCCCTTTTTTGAGAAAGCAGATGCTGCCCCACTTGTGTTTTTCAGAGTTAAAAAAAACATACATTTCCTTCACACACCTTTGTTCATTTCCTGCTGTTGGGTCTCAGAACCAGGTTCCCGGTTGAAAGGTGACGCTGTTAGCCAGAAGACCAGATGAAGTGTGCATCAAAATACAGTAAAATGTCTCTAATGTTCACGTCACGTGGTGTCACTTTTCCATGCTTGCGTCACAATCCCCCTTTTTTTATATTTAGGACTGGAGCCTTGCTTGTAGGAAGAGAGGGATTGCCCTAGTAAAGCACGTTGTTGCATCACCTGTCTAAAAGAGCGAAACATACTGTGGTATTTGACCAGTCTCTAGGAGTTACGTTCCTTTTACTGCAAACAACAACGCAGAGCAGTCAAAGAGAAACCTGAGAAACAACGTGGCGAGTATTTCTCCATGCTCACACACTTATCAACTGCGGACAAACAGGTACTGCATGAGGTCACCCACACATTATTTCCGTAGTAGAGCCCAGTATCCAGGGCAAAAAGACAACCATAAGGCACATGTGTGACTAAAACATAAGAATTACACAAGTTGGTCCTCGTGTGTAACAAATGTCTACCAGTTTCTGCTATTTGGTTATTTCCAGCGTCCATCAGGGCAGCATGCTTGAAAGGGAGGCAGCTGGTACTGCTGTGCCATAGAGTGTTTTTAGCTGCAATAAACGAACCAATGAGAATCACTTAAGGCTTTCCAGAAATAGTAAGTGGCACCATATTAACTGAATGGCAGCTTGACGAGTACTAGCTTTTCCTGAAGTGCGTACAAATCACGAGCCATTCACATCTGTTAGAGAAAACAATGGCACAGTGAGGAATGCGCCTCATCCCTGACCCTCAATCCACACACACTACTGGGGACGAATGAAATACATTGGGCCTCATTACGACCCTGGCGTTGAGGGTTTAACAGCGCCGTAAAAGGTGTCGGTGCCGTTAAACCCTTGACGCCTGATTACGAGGTCCCTTTGCGGGACCCGACCTTAACGGCTGGTTTTTCCAGCCGTTAAAGTAGGGACCCGCAAAGGGACTTTGGTGCTAATTACGGTACCGCAATTTGCGTTACCGTTACTAGCGCCTTCCCCATTCCCATTGAGCCCTATGGGGCAAAAATGGGAACGGGGAAGGGCCATGCCGGCATGGGGAATTACCGCCCCACCAACCTCGGAATGGGGTGGTAATTCCCCATTCCACCATGGCGGACTCCGGCATGGACCATGGTGCTAATAGCACCATGGTCCTCCGTCTGGGTCGTAATGAGGCCCATTCTCTTTTTGGCAATGGGAGGAGCCCTGTCAATCTGCAAGAGGCCAACAGAGTCTGTCAGCTCCCATTGGGTAAAAAGCCACTAATGTTGGTATGGTTTGCCTTTGATAGTTAGGAGGCAATTGCTAACATGAGCGTGAAAATAGGCTTTGTCATGTTAGTATGTTATTCAGCTCTGCGTGATGGCACCGGGCCACCATCGTGGGCGGATCATTGTTATCAGTACGATCCAGCCAAATCCTACTGTTTTTCACAAGACGATCATGGCCATTGTTATTTCAACCGCGTTGTCCTGTTGAAAGCTGGAAATAATGAGGCAGCAGAAACTGGTAGATGTTCGATACACACTAGTACTAACTATTGATTGGCTGTGGCGTTCATTCTAGTATGTTAGTAACATAGCCAGTGCGCATTTCACCTTGTTGTTTGTTGTGGTCATGGACACTGATTGTGTTTATTGAATAACATGTTTATTGTTGACCTCCTTAGGCACTTACTTTAGCAGCTTATAAGTGGATGAGCATTGAGGAATGCTTTCAACCTGTAACATAAGGTTCCTATTTGACCTGCACTTACATGTAGTTTGCATTATAATTGAAATAACTTCAAAACAGTTGTGAAATATAACAGCACCTCACTATTGTAATGTCTCAACTGGGCCTGAACACATTGTTAAGGCTAACCCTCTCTTCCTATGGGATAGTGCCAGCTCCAGTTCGTCTGCACTGAATTTGTCTGACCTCAACATAAAAGGGGACTCTTCTTTCATCGGCCTGGCTTCCTATTCTGTCCTCCAATTTTCTCCAGCTTGCCTTCAATCGTTTTGATTTCATTACTTGGTTGTTTCCATGTGTGGCTTTAATTCCTTCATCCTTAAATTCAACTTTATTCCTCCATTATGCTATTTCCCAGAGGATTGCGCATGGCCCAATCATAGCACTGAGGGTCAGCAGAAGCCTGGTGTATCAACCCTCCCCCGAAGGTAGTGGGCCGCCAATGTACACCCTGGATAGGCAAGGGGTTTTGAAGGACTGTAAGCTTGCATCATTTTAGTGTCCATCTCTTCTATTTTTCCTTTCATCTGTGAGTGTCCCATCCACGCCATCCAGTTCTTAGCGAGTGATTCAATTTTTCTCCGTACAACCATGATTGCAGATGATTGCACCCGTCTTCTCAAATATCCATCCCAACACGCGCAAGTCTGCTTACTGTATGTGATCGTATCAACCTGGTTCTGACGGGTTCTTTACTCATGCTCTTATTTTGCTGCAGTGCCCTGTGTCATGTGTGAGACCTCGAGACAGTCCCGGCTTTCATCATTGCATGCTGGCATGTGTAGGCCCCTTACTTGCAATGGGAAAAACCAAACTACAGGTCCCAGCATGCAATGAGAAAAACCAGAACTGGCTGGAGGTATCGAACATGGAACTGGGAAACATAGCAACTATGTGATACTGACTATTTAACAAGTTTTGAGTGGAACTCACAGAAAGGGTTTTACTTTCTGCTTTGTTTTTAGGTTATGATCACCGCTGTAGATCAATGCACACTCCCCTCTCAGTCCAAGATGGCCTCTGCCAGCCATGCACAGGCCAGCTAGCTCTGTGGCCTCGTTTCCTACTGTACCACCAGTATGTATCCTTCCACTGCTGCCATCTTGCCTCTCAAACACCCAGGCACAGGCGGTGGTGCTCCCGTATGACCTCCCTGCTTCCCTATGCCGCTGCTGAAATCCTACGTCTATGGTCTCCAGTGCTTTAAGTGGGATAGGAAATTGAGAGGGGGCTTTAATTTGGGTGGTTGGTTTGTATGATGGGTGTGGTGTATGAATTGGTGGGCGTGGTCTAAGAATTGATGGGCATGGCCTAAAGGAGCACATGTTAGAGAATGCTCAGGGGTGGTCTGGCCTTCACAACTAAGTGCAGATCACAATACAGACTGCTTGGTACATTTCTTAAAGTATAAAAAATCAAAGTACAAAGGCATTATTTATTGGACCCTTAACTAAGGCCATTGACAAAAGGTTAGGTGTTGAGGTACATTAGCACGTGCGCTAACATCTCAATACATAGGTTGGACAAGACAACGCTTCAAATCCACTGTAGAGCCATTCATAAAGTTGGAGATTACTTTAAACTTTAAAGAACCAGGATTTCCAATAGTTAAATTACATTTTTAAACAATTAATTCACGATTTCCCCATATAATATTCTTCAAGGACGTCTGTCTTTTACTGAGGTTGCCCACAGTGCCTTTCATCAGCTGTTTGTCTTCCTTTCGTTAGCCAACTTTTGACAAAGGAAAATGGCGTCCAAGCTTTCACTGGGGGGTCATTACGTTTCTGCCATAAACAGGAAGCAATAGTGAACACATGGAGGGATGCTCTGCTTGGAGAAGCAAATACATACATGCCACTGAAGCCCCTTTCACAATCTGCATTACTTGCAGGCAACATTTCTTGAAGACAACGAACGTTCTGAATGCCATCAAACGCCTTTAAAGATCTGGAGGCGTGTATGGTGTCTCTGATTGGGAGCTGAACTTTGGAACACAGTCATTTTAACCATACAGAACAGTTTCTTCACCATCAGGTATATGCTTTGCATCTAGCTCACTAAAACGGGCTGTACGTTCTTTATCAGAGTCGGGACACACCCTTTAGCAATGTTAACTGAAAGGCTTTCATAAAATTGACTTTCATAGAGTGACATAGAGTTTGCCCTTCCCAGGGAAATATGAATGTCATCGAACTGTCCACAATCAACTGCAACAGAAGCAAACTCCCCATAGGATTCAATCATTGCAAAAAATCACTGAACTTGTCTATGTGCATCAACAATTGTGATATCCATCTCTGAAGAGCCAGTGACAAGTCCTTCAGTTCTTGTAGAGCATCACACATCAGGCATAGATCTTTCAGGAAAGACAAGAGGTAAGCTTCCTAAGCAGACCCTCATGTTTGCTTTGGTCTCTTATGGCTCTTGAGTGGTCATTGGAAGCTTCTCTGAAATGCTTACACAAAGCAGGAAAGCAGTTCTAAACAGCTTGAACTGTGCTATAACTTGATGCAACCCTTTGTGTGTCCATCATTCTCCCTATTCTCTGCAGCTTTGAACCCAGATCACTGGCAGCCATGTCTAGCTGCCTTGTGTTGTTTGGTAACATGCGGTATGTGGAGTGCAAAGAGTCATGAACATTTTAAAAAGACTGGTCCCACTGACTTTGTTAATTGTGTCTGCTACAGCAAGTTCAAGGCAGTGAGCTAGACAATGCCACGATAAAACAAGATTTGCATATTCAGCTCACAATAATGTTATCACTCCATCATTTTTACCAAGCATTACAGCTGTACCATCAGAAATCCAGGGAACGACATTGTTACATCACCAGGCTTTTTGGTCCAAATAATTTATTGGAAAATATGGCGGGGGTAAGGGGATAAAAAGGGTTGGGGAGTGTGGGGTTTGGGGCTAGATAATAAGGAAAGGGGGTTTGGGATAAGAACGAAAATGGTGACTGGGTTACTTTGAGCTCCAAAAGGACCCCACAGATAAATAATCAATCTGAATTTGTTGCTGACAGTCGTGCTCTCGAACTCAAACACAACAATCATTGGCTTGTGTTCTCTGATGTAACTTTCCAACTTCAGTTGCTTTTTTGATGCAATATGTCTGACTATTTCAGATGCAGTAACATTACTGCGCAACACACGGCTCATTGCACTGCCATTCACTTCATGAAAGTGTACCAAATCAGGTTGATCTGTGAATGGCCGATTATTTTTGGTCATTAAGAAGACGGTGTGAAAAAACTCTGCACATGCTCTCCAAATGTTTGCCACTGCTTAGCTGCATGAATTCCATCTTGCAGTTCTTTTTTCGCTCTGTAATAATTTCTTCTGATGCCTAATGAGCACCACTTGACTTATGCTCCACAATTTTCCTTTGAAGCTGCTTCAGCCTAGACTGTTTTCTAGAACTTGCACGACCCACCTTTCCATCAGCCCATTCTATGCTTATGCCCAACCCTTGCCCACTGGAGTGCACCGATAAACCACCTGTTGATTTAACTTCTCTGCGCACAGAACATCCAGGGAGACCTGAAGCCAGAACAATCTTGTATTCAGCTTTACAATAACACCATAGCTGCATGCTCCAGCAATCAGGGATTGGAACAGGCTCTTCTTCCCCAAGTTGTAGTGTAGGGAGAGAAGCACTGGAGCTACTGGGCTCATTAGCACAAACAGCTGGGCATATCTGTGCTGGGACACTACTCAGGTCAACTGGGCCACGTCCCCATCCACACGCAGACTGTGGTAGTGTCCTCCACTTTACATTGTTTCAGTGATGGTATGTAGTCAAACAACGAAGTCTGCATAGACTTGCGCTTTGGGAATGCTTCCGACTTTGCTGGCATCTTTAATGGCTGCAAAAAAAAGCATGGAAGATATATCACTACGGATAAAACTTTCGGATATAATCCTTTGTCAGGGATCAGTTTCTTGCCTGTGCACGCTGGAAATTCTCAGCTTCCTAGCTGTAAAATATACAATTGTGGTTTACTCCACTGAACGGTACGTAGTTTATATGTAAGTTATTATATCTTATTTGTGAACCAGATGTTATCCTACTCATACCCTGCCACTTTATGCTATCCCAATGCATTCTTCTTATATAACAAAAATTCCAAGTAAGTAAGGGGACATTGGTGGTGATTTATGCATCCAATGCCCATTGTCATTGTAATTGGTTATTTATAAGGCGCTTAATACCTAGAGGTTTCTAAGCGCAGACCCGGGGATCAAACCTGTGTTGCTCCATGTCGTCTTCCTTCCAAGGCGAGTGTGTTGCCCCGAGCTAGCCTCCCAAGACATTTCCCTTTCTCCGCTTGTAAGGGAGTAATCATTAAATAGCCTGATTTTTGGTACCCAAATGTGGGAGCCCTGTGCTAAGTGGAGAAAGCAGAGAAATTATTAAAGGCTGAAAAATATAAAACACGTTTACATCTGCCCGCTTCCCCCGCCCCCACACAGTATATCTCAGCAATGTAGAATGAGGAACCATGATTGGAGAGCAGGAGCAATGGATTGGACAGCAGGACAAAGGCTTTCTCTTAAAACAGTTACATTATCTGGTACGATCAATTATACAAATATTGGGCTGGTTGGATATTTTCCAGTTCATATACCTATTTCTCTCCCCTGGCACTCCTATGCCGAGAAGACGCAGCACCTGTCGATAATTTCGCAGAAGCTTTGCATGAAGAAGATACAGGCTCCCTCTGTGTTCACTGGGTTAAGCATAAAGAAAAAGTTAGTTTCAGAACTTTTTTCAGTGGTACGCACCAACAGCGTGTCGCGCCCAAATCAAGATCCAACAAAACAATGAAATGCCGCCATACAAATAAAACATTTTAAAAAACACAGCCGCATCATAGAATCCCCCTCTTCCCTCTTAAGTCGGGGCTGCCACAAGTAAAACCAATAAAAGTAACATCCAGGTGAGGCGGCACATTGGGACGGGAGGGGCGTTGCTCCACAAATGACACTCCCCCACCATGCCCATGAGTAATAGCAAAAGCCTCTTACTCAAGGACATGGTGGGGGCTGCGCTGAATGTGCAGCGGGGAGCGCAGAGGGGAGCACTGAAAAGGGTGCCTGGTGGCGTTAAGAAAGAAATGCCCCCAAGGCATCCTTTTCTTCACACATACAAAGTCAGACCCCACCCCAGTGTGTGCAAGAAATAGGGCAAGGGGTGGGGAAATGAGGCCGGTCAGGTGATGTCACTGTGTGTGGACACTGTCTGGGCCCCACCCAGGTGCAGTAACTTTTGATAATTTTCCTGCACGTGAGTTGGGCTGAACTGCGTCAGAGCAGGCTGCTGCTGCACCCGTGACCACTGCCAGACGAAGGTGTCGGACAACCTGGGCCAAAAAGGTAAGCTTGCCTCTCTATCCTGCCTTGACTCTGCCCCCAGGGCTGGCCATCAATGCTGGGCTGGCTCTTGCAGGGTCCGACATCGGGCATCAGATGTTTGGCCCTGGATCTCGGAACCCGGCCAGCCTCAGCCCTAACCAGGCTTTACCGAGTCCCCAGCTTTGCCGAGGGAAGATGGAGGCTCGGGTGACCTAATTTGCGCTCTTCACCCGACATTCACGGTTTTCCTGGCTCTGTTTACTCAGCTCAGCCCGTTTCCAAAACGGGCTAAACAAAAACAGAGCCAGGAAACGAGCAAATCACGGTTGAAGAAATGTTATTTCTTCTGTCCTGAAAGAGACACCATAACACGGGAATCAATGGGGCATGTTGAAAACAGGCATTCTACATGCTGCAGGGAACACTACTGTATTCTTACCCTCCAAAAGCAAACATGCTGCTTGCATTGATATGTCAGAGGAGTGGGGTGCAGCAATCAGAGGCACAGAGCATATGAAGCATGTGCAGAGAGAGATGGGCACTTTGGTCTTGGCCAGCAAACGGGGAAACCGGACCGGTGCAACTGTGTGAAGTTGTCAAATCGGTTTTCACAATATATATATTTTTTTAAGGAATGCATTTCACTGTAAACACCTACATTCATACAGTTTTAGGCAATTGAAATCCTGATGTGGGGTTCGCACTTGCATGCCAGGGGAGTTATTGGAAGGGTGTGTGTGGGGGGGAGGAGAAGAAGGCAGAAGACAGAACATTCTCACAGCATTCTTAAGAGTGTGGTTTCAGATGTGAAGGAGAGAGTTAACTGCTTTTAACATTGAAGTTGCACTAAAATAGACTCACTAGAATGCGTAAAAAAGTTCGATGCATGCCTCACAAGTAAGTTTGCTCATCCCACACTGTCTCTGAAGTTAGTGCCTCCCCCAACATTTGAAGGGTTAGCCCCCACCAGACATTTGTTGGCATTGTTGCTCCCCTATCTGCAGGGCCATTTTAAGCATTTTTGGGGCCCGGGGCATGGACACCTGTGGGGCCCCCCTACACCAAACAAAAACGAATTAAGGGGTCTGAATATCTGGTCACACCCCCCCATCACAATCATCACTCATAGCTTGATATGCTGCCTAGTAAAATAAGCATAGGTTCTCCCTTTCAGTCCCATTACCATCTTTATTCTTGTTGTAATCAGAATGATAAAGAAGAAGGATTTCAAGGACATTAGCTGTCCACAATAAGGGTACTTGTGGTGCAGCATAGGTACATGACACGTTTCATCACTAGAAGCCACAAGGAAGGTATACTGGCCATAGTATGAGTGCAGGACACCCATCATATGAAAACGGTGCACATCATCCAGAATAGACAACTCAGATTAGCCACTTCACATAATTCAAAAGTGCTTAAGCATGGATACAGGAGACCAATCGGAAGCAAGAAGAAAGCTATACATATCATAGCATACATTTTGAATGAAGATTAGAAGCTTCTAGGAAGGTGTCTGAGACTGAGATTAAAAGGGGATATTTTTCAAGTAGTGTTACCATTGGAGAGCAAAGAAACAAGTTTTTGTGATGTGCAATATATAAATGCTCACTATTATTATAGGGGAACTAACACTATAGCCATTGCAAGCATGTGTGAGGCTTTTTTGAAGACCATACCCTGAGAGCGAAATCACACTGAAGAGTGACATTTTTAAAAGTTTATGGGACTGGTCATTTTAACAGATTAGGCAATATGCGATTAAATGAGATGAGGATCACACATTGGTTAGGCAGTGATGCTGGGATTCGGGCCCATTCTGCAAATTATGCCATTTTCTTTTCCAATTCTTACCATGAATTTAGACAATGCAATTTGATAGAAGTGACATGGAAAGTACACCAATCCCATAACCCAACATGACAGTATTTTAAAAACCAAGTTTTATAGAAGCGTATTATGCAAAATGACCATGATTCCAGCTTCGCTGTCTCCATCATCAAGGGTAGTATTAAAGTACTAGCAGTCTAATTGATGTTATCTTAAAAGATTTTATCTGGGTTTCTCTTTTGTATTTTACAGCTTGAAATACGCTAAAAACACAGGCTTGTAAAATTGTTATTTATAAACATGCAGATAAACCTTTGAATTGTACAAAACAGCAAACCGTTTTTCTGTCAAATGAGCAGACCTTAAAATGTGCTTGCCAGATGCCTGCAATATCTGGTCACTTTCTTCTGTGTAGAACCCCTCCCACTCAAATGGCCTATTTAAAAGGAAAGATCAGCTAATGGGCTAAACAATGCCACCAGCATGTGAGCAGGTAAACCTTTTTTCACCGAAGACAGCACAGTACTGTCAGTGATGTAAGATGATGCATCCAGGATCACTGTATCATCTGCTTACAAAGCCAGGACACGAGAATGAATGCCTTGGTTTCACAGTCTTGAATATGGTTACCTAATCACCTCTCCAGACTAACACTTATGCTTATCATTAGGGGTGGCTGCCTAGGTTTTGCAACCACCCATCTGAAGAAACCGATTTCTGATTTCTAGACCCTCACCATACTGATGCTTTTTGTTTTTATAGCAACTGCTATCTGGTGCAGTTACATTGCCGATAATAGCACCTGATGTGCTACAAAACAAAGTACATATACATGCTGGTTTATCGACTTCAGGCATAGGAAAGGCTGAGTCGGCCTGGCTGGAATCGGTTTTGTATTCTTGCATATGAACACAGACTCCTCTGCAATGAGTGCTTAACACACTAAGCTATCATCTGAACCATTGCAGCTCTCAAATGTATCAATATGCATTTCATCTTTGGCTGTTGCACGTGATCAAGACGGCCCCCACATAAAGGTGAGAATGCTACAGGAGGTGTGCTATAGTGAATTCACAAACTATGTACACTGCAGTGAACACAAGAAAGCATTAGAGGATGAATTAATCAGAGCAGAAAGTTCTCGTCAACAAAAGACAGGCAATGGGTTTAACCTCAGCAGCATGCCATCAAATATCCCAATGTGTGCCATTTATGTTTGGTCAACAATGGAACATACTTCAAAAGATCATGCAGTCTTGTGGGGCCCCCTCTAAGATGGGGGCCTGGGGCAAGTTCCCCTTTTGCCCTCCCATAAAGACATCTCTGCCTACCTGTACTATACAGTGGTCCAAGGAATGTCAGGAAGGGCGGCAAGTGGTCAGCACCGACCACAGCCTTTCTACAGAAACAGCCAGAGTGGGGGAAGGGGTATTCTATATTTGATAGATCGCCTTTTTGATTTCTTTAGTCTTCAAATAGATTCTGTCGGCCCATTGGGTCTGGTGTCTCTTCATAGCTTTGCCTTTTATGCATGTACATGCTATAGCAGGCGTTTCAACATTTGAGCTCTCAGTGGAATGTTTGCCTTCCAGTCTGTGAGCATAATATGGGTGCACATTACATTGGAGAGCATTATTTCAGGTTCACCCTCATGGCACCACATGTTTACATCTTTCCCGAAAAGAAGTGCCAAGGGTGAATATTCTGGAGTAATATCTTTCATCTTGCCTGTAGCGGACGAAACCGCTCTCGAGAAAGGTGGTATTTTAGGATAAAATCAAGACATTGGCCCATCTGTTGTTGTTTTTTTGTCAGACACTCTGTAATTTGTGTACCCCCCTCGCTTTGTGTTTTATCACAGGTTACATTTATAAAGATGGTATATGCTTGTCAAACTGGTTAGTGGGAAATAAATGATTCTGTTGTGCTGACAGCTATTAAGAAATTAAACTGTGGGTTCATGGGTGCCAACTTTCGATTTTCACTACAGGGGCATAAATACCCACACCAAGCAACCAGCCCAACCCGTCCCCTGGCCAAACACATTTTAAAGCACTTTTTTTTTTTTTTTTACTAGGAAGTGCAAAAAGTTATACGATGAACAAGTTTTGAATATGTAACATCTCAGCAAAGGCCTGTCAACCTGCCGAGCTACCCTGGTAGACTACTGCAGAACCGGTCTATGGATGTCTTTATATACTAAAAACCTTTGCATTACCAACAGTACTTTGGGTGAACCACAGCCATGCAAGTTATTTATGGTGGAATTGATGTGGAGTTTGGAAAGAAGCAGCATGAAAGAAATGTTTCCATTTTTAAACTATTATTTTGAAACTGTCCTTTAAGCGGAGTACAACTGCCAGCTCTGCCTCCCTGGAACTCCACCCCATTGGAACTCCACCCCCACCTCTAAACTCCCACCCGGCCCTTGTGGGATCCCCCTTTACATTTTTTCCATTTCCACCACTGCTGCCCCCTGCATCTAGATCCCCCCGACCCATGTGATCCTCTGCGTGCTGCCGCCTTCTATTCTAGGGATGGCACTGACACACTTTACCCAGCCCTTGCCTTAATGATGGAAGTATATTTGTGCCCTTGTAGCAGATGGGCACATACATGATTTACGGCTGCAAAATGACTCTGTGTACTGGCGGTAACCTGGCGTCTCAGGTAGTAAAATATTGTGTGGGTTCTCCTCTAAGAATTGCTTGTATCTTAAGTCTTTTTCAACACCTTTTCCTGAAAATTGTGCTGGAAATTGCACCATTTCCACTTCTCATTCCAAAACATTTGGCGGGGGGAACCACCCCCACACCACCCCGACCTTCTTTTGGTGTGTCGGGCTTTGCTTGCGCACTCAGGCTGTTTGGGAAATACATGTATGCCCCACCACTTTAAAAGTTCCCCAGTCGCCACTGGTAACATCACAAATCAGCCTAATTAAAAGACATACATAAACCAAGGGGAACAGTGTGCACCCTCTGAGAAATGTCATCAGACACTGCCCACCCACACATACCCACAACTTGTGCCCTGAAAACCAAAAAAGTGCCAGAACAAGGGAAAATAACCTCTCCGGTTCAGCACCCTCTCTTCCACCACCCCACCAGACGGACCTGGCAAATCATCAAGACCCACTTGCCCTCTTCCCCTCCTCACCCCCAGGTTTGGCTTACAACGATATTCAGTTCATTAAGATGGCATTAAAAGTACCACATTATAATAAAGCATGCCTATAAATGTGTTTTTTAAAAGAGTATAATTGTACGCTTCACGTTAACGCATCTTGAATGTGCTTCAGTGGAAGGCTAAAATGAAAGAATGTGGGTTTCTGTAACTGACCTTTTACATTCCTTTCTGGATAAGGCCATGTTTCTCATGGAACGAAAAAGCGACATTGTAAAAAAAACATGGCCTGGAAATGGCAACAGTTTATTCTTTTGTGTAGGTATGGAAAAGGCACTTTCCAGGCACAGCCGCTGTGGTATTAAATGGCCATTGATGGTAGCAGGTGCAAAATGGTGCAAGTTCTTGGGCATCTGACAGCAGTGCCTGACAAATGCCAAATACTTATACACAGGCCAAAACTGTTGGCTTTGCCAGTGCCTGTTTTAACAGGTCTTCAGTGAAGGACACATATAGTGCTTATCAGTCAAGTGGCTGAAGCCAGACCTGATTAAGACATTATTATCACACCAGTAGCAGGTTCACAGCATCGATTAGGTAATTTACCATCAGAAGACAGCTTTGAAAAAACATTGGCAGGCACTTTGGGTGCAAAGTTTGATGGTAAAGCTTGATTAAAGAGAGCTGAGAGTTTTCATGAGGAGGTGTGTTGGCTGCGGAGGGCAGGAACTGGGTGGAAATGACCACAGGGGTTAGCATGGCCATGGGCAATCAATGAGTGGGCAAATAACCAGACAACACCCACAAGCTTTATGTCCCTCCTCATATGCAAATTCTCCATATCTGTTCTCTAATGCAATCGTTTCGGCTTTTAGTTCACTCTGCCACCTAATACCTAAAACTAAAAATAGACCTGCATGTAGAATTCCCAATTACTCTTCACACCTGGATGCCATTGTCATACTATAATGGCTGATTATATTCACCCTCAAAGAGTTAAAATTCAATTGAATTCTTATAAGTTGATTGTACTTGCCATGTCACTTTCTGACATCTGTAGGCCAGCTGATAAATAGGCGGACGCTGTGCAGACACCAAAGGGGATGTCTGTGAAGTGCCGGCCGGGCCAGAACAATAAACAATTGAAATATCCATTAGGCAGAGACATTCGCCATGAACAATGTCGTAACAGTGCGAAAATACTACAGATCTCATATAATTATATGATAGGTTATTTATAACACGCTTAATACCCAGAGATTTCTGAGCACGGACCCAGGGTTTGAACTTGTGGCCCACTGCGTCGTCTCGCTGACAAGGCGAGCACGTTGCCCCTGAGCTATCCTCCCGGTTAGAGAGAATAGGCTTGAGGTTCAAAGCTCACTCTTTGTAGTGAAAATGTGTCCCTCCTCATATGCCATATTTCCCTCTATGTACTCAGTGCTAGAAATATGATAAATAAATAATGAGAAAGCGTGTACATAACATTTACATCTGTCGCAGGTTGAACTCATTGAGGGAAACGCTTAAGAGAGAAGAACTAAGTTAACTCCAGTTGAAACTGCAACAGCTGCCAAAGTCAGTGCCGGACTGGAGTACGCTGTGTCTTACTTTCGTGTGGCTTCTCCGTTGGGCATGGGATCCTCACAGTGTTGGCAATGGGCAGCGTGAGACGGTGGAGACTCTGATGCAGTGGGGGCACAGTCACGCAGGCCAGACTCAGGGGATAATGTAACACGAAGCACACTCCCCTCCTTTCTTCTTCATGCTGATAGATTTTATCCGTCAGTAGTGATTATGGATGCTGAGGCTTGAGCCTCATTACTCCATCCTCTCGGGTTGAGTGTGTAGTCGTGGGTCACATTTCTTCATGGTTTGTGTGGACTTGTCACAGTAAGTCTGCTTTCACAGGGTCTTCGCAGTGATGGGCCACGGGCAGTGCTTAATTTGTGCCGGTGTTTGGCGGTCCCCAACACCGGCACAGTTTTTTCGGCACCTGAATTCATGGCTCTCTGTGCAGCAGCGCACGGGAATGGAGGCATTCATCAAAGAAAGTTCAACACTTAAAGTGTTAACTTTCTTTGATAATGCAATCCATTAGCCGTGTTGTCAGTTCCCCAGCCATCTGCCTCCGCCTGCATGGCGCCAGGCAGGAGGCATCCTGCCGCGCTCTCTTTCAACAACAAATTGTGGGTGGGTGGGGGAGGGTTAGGAATAGGTGAGGAAGGGAGAGGGCGTGGCGGAATGAGTCCTCTGTGTTTTACAGGGCGAGGAAGGCGCATCCCTGCCTATACTGGGCACTTAGACAGACTGCTTACCTGGCAGGGGAAACACCATGATCACTGAGTGGTCTCGTTCTCCCAAGAAGGAGCGGTGCCTCCTCCTGCCAGGGGGTGATCAATGAACTTTATGGCGGGGCCATAAGCATTGCGAGGTGTTGCGGGCGAAAGAAACCGGGCCTCTGCTTTAGCTTTTAAATCCCCGAAACGAGGCGGGGGCGAAAGTGAAAGCAAAGGCAAAACCTGACGTGGCGCAATCAGGTGGAGTTGGGCTTAGTAACCTGGGTTGAACTGGAAACCTTGCACCTTTCTTAAAAGCCTCTTATCGGAAAAAATTTAACTGGGGAAGTTTGAATCGGGTGTGTGGAGGAAAAAAAAACTAAAAAAACAAGGCACTCACGTCCTGAGCGCAGGACTGCGTCTCGAATTTGGGAAGGCAGAATAGACAGAGAGGACCCCCGGAAGACCCTGCTCAACCCGTGGACGCTCACGGTTCACTGTGTGTGGAACAGGTGACCGCCGGACGTCTCTCCTACCGAAGATGTCAGTTTTGCTGCTGCTGACTCTCTCCCTGATGCCAGTGACGAAGGCACAGAAACTCTTAGCTATCACGGTAAGATGCGTGTGTGAGTGAGTGCTGGGACAGATGGGGGGCGCTTTCATGCGGGTCTGAAGTGTTGTCTGCAGACGGCAGGGCAATCTGCCGTCTAAGGCCCTAGCACCCCCTTCGATGCAATGGCCAGTTGTGGCTGGAATTCTGGGTGCTCGAGGGCATTCCCTAAGCCCTGCCTGACGCTGCTGCTCTGGCATTTCAGCTCTTGTTACAGTCTTCAGGATTTCCTCTTGACACATGCTCATCTTTAAAAGTCAGGGCAACCTCCGAAGTTCTTGTGAGGGTGGGTGGCTGAGGACAGATAATGCGTGCAGCATGCCTTGACCTGGCTGTTATGAAAGTGACAGCTGAGTTGGATTTTACATTTTTTCACACACGTTTTTAATGGTCTGAAAGTCTCTCTCCATGTTGGGTTTTGTGTAGAGGTATAGGGGACATGCTAGACCTCTTGGGTTACAGCTTGCTCATTGGAGAATGTACACATGGTTTACTCATGGCATCTAATAGTGCACAGATGTATGGGAGGCAATATATGCATACAGGGCTGGTCAATGCATCAGGCAGCCCAGACGGCTGCCTGACGTCAGTCAGCCTCTAGGGGGCACTGCACCAGCAGTCCACAGTGCTAGAATACACGTGTAACACGTTTGTTTCCTAACATTATAAAAATGAATGTGCCTGTTCATTTTTATATTGTTAGGAAACAAACGTGTTACACCTGTATTCCACCACTGGCACTGCTGCAGGCTGTGGCCTCGGCCAGGGCAGTTTCTAGTCCATTTGGTGCCCAGGGCGAAACACTAGGAATGCGCCCCCCCGCATCCCATCCCATGCGCCACTCCCACCGCGCTCCACTCCCACCCCACCCTGCACGCCATTCCCAAACTACACTGTTAAGGAACTCCTACCCAAAGTCAAACAGTCTGTCACACAAGGAATGAATTGCCGTTTGCAACGGTGGGCCACTTTTTCACTGGTGCCCAAGACAATTTTATGCCCCAGTCCCACTTAGGCTGCAGATAATGAGGACTGGGCACACCAACCAAGAGACCATGAATATGGCACAGGATGCAGTATATACAACCAACAAAGAACACAAGATGCTGAAGGGGGTTTGGAGGCAACCTAAGCCAAAAGGGCAATGGCAGGGAGACACCTGAACCCAATAAACAATCACTTTAACATTCTTTGAATGGGAATCAAGGGTTATGCTTTGATACAGTAAAGTCTTGACTGTTGTAAGGATACATGGACCAGTATTATTTATTTATTCATGCAATGTTTGTCGGGTACCTGCATATTTATTTATTTATTTATGCAATGTGTGTCAGATACAGGTATCCGACAAACATTGCATAAATAAATAAATTATCCATCTTCATGACCCGACAAACATTGCATGAATAGATAAATAAACCGGTTCGGAGCTTAAAGAATATTTACTCAGCAACACTGGTCAAAACTATTATCCGCATAGTGAAGTAACTCATCACCAGTGCCATGGAAGTGGTTTAAAGTGTAATTGGCATATAGTTTGGAAAAGAAGCTGCATGAAAGAAATAGCGCTGCTTTAAACAATTTTTTTGCCATTTTCTGGGCTTGCAGGGACGCACCATGGGCCCAAACGGGTCGGGGTCCACGGTGCGTCCCTGCAAGGCACGCACACTCCCCACAGCCCACTGCACCTCCCCTCCCATCTCAATGCCAGCACGAAACCATTTAGTGACTAATGGGCCACCATTAGCAGTTTCCTGCCGGCATTGTGATGGAAGGGGCTGGTCTTAGCTGCAGGGGGACCTAAAGTGTTTTTATTGGTGTGCTTATGCCCGCACCCCAAGTGGCGCAAAAGTGGTCAGAGGAAGCCTCTGACTTGTGTAATGTCACGTAGTACTTTTGTACTACGTGACATTACAGTCGGAAGGGGCAGCGCCAGCACCTGACCTGCGGAACTTTCCCCACATCAATGAGCTGCCCCACAAACTAGGGAATTCCATCCCCTCCAAAGACTCCAGGGACCGGGGCAATTGCGTCCCCCGGGGCTATTGCGCCCCGGGCGGATGCCCGCCTCGTCCGGGCCAAGAAACAGGCCTGGCCTCGGCCCTCAGGCAGGGCAATTGGCAAATAAATTAGCAACATTTGTTGCTTTATTACCTTCCCCCGGCCCCGGGGGGCACTGGCGCTGCTGGCGCCAGCCAGGGCCATGGGCCCACGTGCCGTGTGCCCTCCTCTAGGCTATGGGTGCGCACAGACACTGAAGTGTGGATCGATTGGGGCTGGCTGGTGTTGTCGGCCCCGGCCATTACAGAAAAGAGGAGCGAGTGGGTCACTAAATCCTGAAGTTGTTCCCATTACAAGCACACACTGCCAAGCAGCAGCAGAATCAGCAAATACAAACAGTTTCTGCATCCTGCCCTCACTGATTGGCCTTGTTTCAGGAAACCCAGCAGTAACTACAGCCTGCCGAGGCAAGCACACTTCTTTCCTCCTGCTCCCGTCCTCGCAGGCGAGGCCTATTGCTGCATAGGCATTTTATTTATTTCAAAATGGTATTGCGGAGATGTCTGGGCCATCCAAGAACAGCCTCTGGAGGCCACAAAGCTAGACACTTTTGTCAAGGCTCAAGTAGTCATGAAAAAGGAAGCGGGCACTGACTCCTCAGGAGATCAAAAGGCCAGTTCTGGGCAGAGTGTCACCGTCAGCAGATCTTAGACAGTTGCACGTTCCAGCAGGGTTGGATTGGTCGGTCCATTGGCCGGGCCAAAATCACTTTGAGAGTGTGGCCCTGGGGGCCGCTACCACCCTTGGGCCAGTTTGGGGGTTACTACGCCCCCCTAGTTCCCGCTCCCGAGCATATTGTTTGTCGTTCTCTCTTTCCTGGGCATGCAGTGCTGACTTTATTATAGTGCAAGAGTTTCATACATTTCACTGTTCCCTCAGACTTGTCTTATACTCTTCTTTGTCGTTGTGCTTCTTTTGTTTGGAATAGCAAACACGCTAGTCTAACAAGATAATCAAACACCTACACGAACGCGCCTTGTGAATGATGGTGTAAAGGATGGATGCAGGCGCTGGACCAAAGGCTGAGCGAAGTCTGCACAGCAGCTGGCTTGGGAAAGCGACTGAGCAACTACAGTAGAAACCGTCTCCGTGGACGGTTGGCCCGTCTTCCGTATAATGCAAATACCCAAACTTGTAGGATGCATGCTTCACTTTCTTTGTTCCATTGGGGGCGACATGCTGTAGCATCAATTCATGGCCTTTAAAATACCCTGCACGGTGCAGCTTCCGATTGCCTTTAACACAAACGCTGGGATATCGCCATGACTAGCTAATGCCACATTAATCAAAGCCAGGTCTCTAAAGAATGGTTCAAGTGCTGGGGAATCACCTGCTCACACTTTCTGTCGTGCGACCAACCAGTGCGCAAAAGATGTTTCAGAGCGTGGGGCTCTTGATGCCACCCATTTCTGCATTTGATACACCAGCAGCTAAACACACCCTGGGGAGGCAGCTCCTTCCGCACAGTCAATTTCTCTCCCAAGCTCGGGCAATGTTCTTTACGATGAGGGTAGAGGGCAAAGCGCAACAACACTTGGGGTACACTGGAGATGCTTCCCCTGATACCCGCAGTACTCCGAGTCCCTTGAAATTAAATTTGTCTATACACTGCACAATGTGCAAGGGCCACTGGTATTCAAGCAGCACGAAACTAGTAATTTGCAAAAAGTAAACTTAACGAGTCCCAGGAAAAGGTCATCTTCCACCCTTTAAGAATTTGATTGTTTTTGTTTTTATGTTGGGATGGTAGACATTGTTTTTCCTTGCGATCTTACAGTTTCATGGTGCTGTTGGGAGCTAAAATCAGTGATCACGAAGGAAACATTTAAGAATTTGGAGAGTTCACAAGCATGAGCGAAACAAACCCCAATACTCGACCTGCCATTTCTCTTCCGCGCTAATGCACTGCAGTGTGTTTCAATGTAAAGTCCACATTGCAATGTCATAATTTTAGAACACCACCTCTCCAACATTAACATTGGGGGCTATGTTGAATTCTACATGCATGTTAACTCTCTGCATATGTTTAAAGTAGACTTTACCACTCACATGGAGTAGTGATATTGTTTATGTGTGTCCCTCCTAAATATATTTAACTTCCAGTGAAATATTTGATGCAATACATATTGCATAAATGCATGTATTTTAATGCTGAGATAGATGGGCTTGTACAGCTATCGGTGGGTATGTTGCTGGTGCTTGTTCTTGGAGGTTTGAGTAACACTGTTCAAGACCAGTTCATCACCTTTTAAGAGTGGCTAAATGTTTGAGGTCATACGAATGACATTAGTGTAGATCTGAAATTGTCGATTCTCTGACCTGAGTCACAGCAGCAAACTGCTCGTTGTTACTAAAAATGAAGAGCGAAAGCAGACTAACATAACCATGCCTGTTCGGTTTTACCCTCTTATTGCTGTTTTCTGAGGTTCATGAAATTCAGCAGATGCCAGCATTGACAATTTTGTTAACTCATAGTCCCCACTCCCGCTGCTCAGCCCATGACACATGCATGAGATCACAGGTTGGGGGAGGGAGGGGCGCCAACAATGCTTCCTGCCTGGAATGCAATCTGTTGTAAGACCGGCCCTGTATGCATATTGGATCGGAACGCGGCAGGGTGTTTGGACGAGCATGACAGGTTGTGATATGTTCAACTTAATAATGTCTGTGGACATGACGTGTGTACCATGGACCACCAGTAGTCCAGGACAGCATGGTCCGGCCTTCCATTCCCTTGCTAGAGCAGACACAGGTCAGAGAAAAGCTGCATTATGTTGAATGGTACGCGACTAGTACGTGTCATAGTCTCAGCAGAGAGGCCAACAAATTTGCATTTTGTCTAAATTCACCAGTTGAGTGACTTGGCAGCCAGCGTTCATACACAAACCGATTTGGCAGTGTAGGTTTATCCTACTCTGAACTGAGATTTTGTGACCAGTTATAAGGGCCCTCTCTCCCACACTGTTTTAATTGCGAGCTGTTAATGAGCTAGCAGCAGGCACCAGTGCTATTAGTATTGAGGAAATGGATGATATCGATGATGCTTGCTCAAGTGTTGTGGCCTAGGCCACATGCCCAGCTGGTAGTGTGTGTGTGTTTCACGTGTTTGTTGGGAGAGGGCCAATTTGAAGTGCTTTGTTAGGTGGGGGTAGGTGGCGCTCTGATGGGGAGTCGAGGTGCCCTGTGGGCAGGACAATGTTCCGAAATGGCAGGTCGGTCCCGCGATCTGCAGACCCCCTCAGCGGGATGGCAAAGGTCCCGCTTTTGCCTCGGGCTACCTGTGAGGGGGTCAGTAGGACAGGGGACCCACCCTGTCATTTCGGCCTTTTCAGGGCTAACCCGTGTGTAAATAGTTCTCTGGACAGGAGAGCAGCTCTCCCAGGGACCTAACGGGTAGCTCTGTATCCACAGAGCATTACAATGGGAGCTTGGTGTGGGGGTTGGGGGAGGAGGGCTATTAGCAGGGACTTTTCTCCGTTAAAACATGTGATGGGGAGATCAGAAGTGAGAAGGGTGTAAATGCTGCGCGCTTTAAGAAATAATTACTATAACTTTAAAACTCTTAGGGGGATTTGTTAGCTCAGATTAATATCCATGATGCTATTGTGACTTTGCATGTAGGATGGGGAGAATAAAACTAAAGCCGAGCCATAATGGTCAACATATTTCTGTAATCTCAATTTATAGTGTAAATTGAATTATGTAAAGTGGTTTGCTTACAAGAAATGTAAAGTATTATTTAAGCACAAACATGGAACTGCAAAACCTTAACTAAACCTGGGATGTGTTCAATTGCTTAAATTGTCCACATCCCCGTTTCACTTTCATCTAAACTGTGTGATCCTGGGCAAATAATTTAATCACACTTGTTTTATCTGCAGCTCCATAAGTGATTTACTTCATAGCTTATGTTAATATATCATGCTATTATAAAAACAAATACTATAGAGTTGTTCAAAAGTGCAATTTAGATATTTTGCACCACAGTTATATTTGATACTTGGCTTACTCGTGGCAACTTATTCTAAAGTCACTTCCATGGTGCCTCCAAGTATCAAATGAGGTTTGCATGTATTTTGCTTAACAAGGTCTAGCACTGAGCCGGCACGGGCCGCCCAGCGCCCACTCTGCGGGCGGCCGCCGGCCCCGGAACCGGCATTAGGGGGCCAAGATTTTTTGGGCACTGGCACTTATTTTTTTACAAATTAAGCACTGGCCACAGGTAGCAGTCAAAAGGGTTTGCAGTGGTAACAAAGCACACTGTAAGCCGCAGACCCTTTCATCAGGGCTGCCTGCATCTTGGGACTGAAACATCCTCTTGCAGCCCTCGCGAGGCTTACAAATCTCGCGAGGGCCACAGGAGGATGTTGCAGTTTGTGGGGAGGCACGATGCGTGAGGCTGGCACTTCCTGTCTGACTGAGCCGCACAACACATCTTTCTCTCATGGTCCCTTGAGAACTCGCGAGGGGCTGCAAGGGGGATCCATCATGGTAGCGTGGTAATGTCCCACCATGGTGTGGTGGGGCTGGGGACTCCGGCGGATCCCGGACTGAGCCCCACTTTCGGAGACTGCCGGGGCTCGGCCCCAGCTAGCCTGGCCCACTTAAATCCCTGATGGTCTTCTCGCAGTTCCCTGCCAGCCTCGCCGGTAGTCTCCAGAGCCTGTCCTTGCATAGCTCCTCACTCAGACATTATCAGGGATGCTTTGCTGGCTTCTCTTAATTCCCTCCTTCCACTGACGGGGCTACGGTGCAAGACACACGCCTGGTGCTGACGGTCATGCACATCAAGGGAGCATGCCCACGTGCTCACTTAGCTGGAGTAATTGGGTATTAACCAGTCTGCCTCCATCTTCATCAGGTTTTGCTCTTCATTAACCCTCAATATTTCAATAATGGCAGAGACATGCACTGGAGCCTCAGAAGTCCATGTCCCCATGGCCATTATCTAGTCCCACCTTTCCCCTTTCATTCATGACAGATCACTCAAACAATGGGCTTTGGAGATGGCGACATCCAATATTTCAGTTCTATAAATGTGTAAACATATGGCCAATTTATCACGACTGAATGTGAGCACCACACACCGTGGGTAATAATAAGCAGCGCTCAGATGTCTGAGGGTTCGTAGCGCTATATACATGCAAATTATTAGTATTATTATTAATGTATTAAAATACAGGGCAGGATAATCTCTCCAGACACCTAAGCATTTTAATATGCATTAGAAAATGACATTGGTAACTACAAATGTGTCTGTCATACGTCACTCATGGGCCACACATGTTCAGAACTGGCAGTGAACTTGGGTCAGGATGGGCCTGTGCGCTGTGGTTAAACACATGAATTCAGAAGAAACACATGAATTCAGAAGGAATAAGGGTATTGCACATACAAGGCTTGGACTAATATGGACACATACAATGCACTGGACTAATATACGTGGAGTGGCGGTGAGTGGCAGTCTTGCAGTCTACTCCCTCCACCCAGTCTTTTCTCCAGTTCTATTGTTGGAGGTGTGTTTCCTGTTACACCCAACACTACAAAGCCTTACTTACTCCGCGGAGCGGATGCAGAGTGGCGGTGAGTGGCAGTCTTGCAGTCTACTCCCTCCACCCAGTCTTTTCTCCAGTTCTATTATTGGAGGTGTGTTTCCTGTTACACCCAACACTACAAAGTCTCACTTACTCCGCGGAGCGGACGCGGAGTGGCAGTGAGTGGCAGTCTTGCAGTCATGCCAGACAAGACGGGCTCGTCCGCCCTTTCGCCATTTATGCTACAGCCTTTGGACCCAGAAGATTCTACAGGCCGCTGTTTGAGAAGTAATGCAAAGTCGTTGTCTAAAAACACAATTACAACCCCTACACAAACTTCCAACCATCCTTCCTTTATTCCTACTGAAACAACAGATGACCGGCATATCCACCTGAGTCCAGGTCTCAATCTACCACCACACCTGGGAAAAGGACACTGCAAAGGTCACGGAACTAACGTTCGTGTCCCCTGCAAAAAAGACACTGAAAAGCTTTTTCATTTCTTCAACAACAAACATGTACCACACCAATGCAAAGCTGACTTACCCGTGGAAAATGTCACAGCCCCGGCTGCCCGCGGCATTGAGCCTCCTCCGACCTCCGTGCCTGCTGCAACCGCCGTACCCCTGCAGGCCGGCCTGACACTTCCCGGAGCTCTGCGGCATCCCGAGGGGGGGGCCACGTTGAGTCCTCCAACCGTGCCGACTGGCCTTCCATCGGGGCGCGTGTCAGCTATTTCAGCTGCTGCCGACACTCAGCGGCCTCCCGGAGGGGGGACCACTTCGAGTCCCGTGCCCACGCCACCTGGTGCTCTCCTGGTGCAAGACGGGTCGATCCCTGCTGCGGCCGCAGCTCTGCGGTCTCCCGGAGGTGAGGCGACGTTGAGCGGGCAGGCGGCTCCGCAGCAGGCGAGACCCGACCTAAGGACAGGGGAACTGGAGGAGGCCACCTCGGAGAGTGATACACCTGTTCCCCCTTTGGGGAAGAGAGAGGTCCTGGTGCCCGATCCCTTCGGGAGGCCCCAGCTCGAGGAGAGAGAGCAGGGGCGCCAGAGCGGGTTGGGAGCCATATGCGTGACCCCGGCTCCTCCAAGTGAAAGTGAAACAACAGCAGCGCCACCTGCTGCCGTAGTTACGGCAACAGCAACAATCCATGGCGAAAATCCTACCAATTTGCCACCCGACAATCTGAACCAAGATAAAAGTGTGACGACTCCATCAAGTCAACTATCGCCCCAGGAAACCAGGGCAATACTACCTGAGAATACAAAAAAAAGAGAACTCGGCCCGTTGACGACCTTACCAAGAAAAACCCTGCTCAAGACCCAACAACTAAACAAGTGAAATCTTCGAGCTCTGTCAAATCCTCATTTAAACAGGCCAACCTCACCAAAATGCCCCGTGCTGGCCCTAAAGGCACAAGAAAGGACTTCAAAAAACCTCAACGCCCTTTGAAATTATTATCAGACCTTTTCCACAAGCACTCTAAAGCCATTCAAGAGAAGTGGAAAGAACTGACAGACGCAGAAATCCTCAAGGCAGCAGACGCAATTACACCACCCTGTAAGCATCGCAGGCTGATACAAGCCCAACGAAAATCTTCTCTTCCTCTTGCAAAAGAAGATAATAGGCCAGTTTACAACATAGGCGCGTCAAAATGGCACTTTTCAGGCCAAGTTACACCAATAATTCCACAAATAATGTCGGAAGAGTCGGGGGCCCAGTGCATCCGAAACCCAGCTTTACCATTAACACCCATCCACACACCATCTACGCCAAGTGCTAACATCGTAAAGGTGTCAATCTCTGCCCCTAATCGGGTTCCTCAACAAACCCCTACCGTCACCGACCACGGAGCACAGAACCAACCACAGACTCACAGTCAAGAACAACTTGAGGTAGAGAGACCTACATCTATTTCAAATAGTTCAACCTCACCGAAGCAAGTCGGCCCTACCATAATCATTTCTACTCAACCTTTACCACAAGACTTGTCGCTCGACTGCGACTCAATACATCGACAAAGTGATAGTATCAACTACAAAGAACAGGCACTTGAGCCCTCGTCACCGTCGCCAGGAGAGTCTCATAGACCCAACCCACAAGCCCTGTAAAAGGACCTTGGAAGCAAGCATCTTGCAAAATCTAAAAACAGACTCCAGTTTGAGAAAACCTTAGACTCCTTCTACTCAAATTTAGACAACTACAATAATCAAAGAAGACACTCTTCAGATCATCCTCCTAGAAGGCTATCATCTGTAACTATGCCAATTACACGCCCACCATCTCCGACAAGAGATAGACCAGCCTTGCACTGCTATACAACTTCGAACGACTCACAGCCAAAAAAGCTTGGCACATGCACCCTGATATCAGCACTATCGATAGCACTTAACCCATTTGTCAAGTTGTACGAAACAATCGGAGATACGATGAAAGACCATACATCGATTCAAACGTCAATGCTAAATAAATTAACCTTTCTGGAGGGCTACATTACGGCTCTAGAAGCAAAGATTCTTGCGGCTGAGAACAAATCAACCAAAGACCAACTACGCTTCTACCCCAAAAATCGGCTCCGCCCTTGTGTCTTACTTCCCAAGACAAACCACTAACAAACTCAGAAGGTACACAAACTCTTCCATTTATTGATCTAACTGTTCCATCAACTCTTTCGACAGAAAAAATCAGGTCGCCTAAAGGAGTGAAAGAAGCTAACCTTAAACGAAAAGGAACTGCATTACTTGAACCAATTTTCCATCAACCAGAACCAGTTAGTTCTAAAGCCTTAGCTGCTCAAAAAAGCTCCACAAACCCACCTAAATTGAAAGGGAAAGCAAAAGACACACGGGAGGCAAATAAGGTCGAGCGCGAGACATCTAATCAATCCCCTAGAGGGGTTGAAGCTTTTCTAAACAATGAGGACATGATGAACATTACTCAACACATCTCAGACCTAACAACAACTTCTAACCTGGAACTGCAAGAAACCTCTGACTCCACCATAAGTCTTGCATACTCACAGGGAACCTCCAAGAAAGAGATAGAGACCACAGAATCCCCTTTCCTCACTCTCGAAGAACGAAGACAGCGAGTGATTACGACCAGCCACAACTTAAAAGACCACCTATCCGGAGAGTCCCCGGCAGCGCCTAGACCCACCCCTCAAAAACAAGAGAGAGAAAAACGCGACAATCATCCTCATTGGCAGCCATCGAGACGGGCCCATAGACTACATAGCAGCCCTCATACTTACCGGCCAAAAGCCCAGCAAAAGAAATCTCCATCAAGAGCCTTCACAAAGGAAGTCCCGAGGGCGACCTATAAAACTAAAACTGCTAAATACCATACGAAGCCTCAAATTCGATGGATACTAAAACTAGAGCAGATTCCTGGGAACCACGATGAAGTGACATTAAATAGAAGAGCAGTCATTGACTTATTCAGTTACATCCCGAAACTCCGCTCAGTGAAATCTGACGACCTCCAGATTGTCGACCCAAGCCACCAAGGTTCTAGGGCGATCTCACACCTATATATAGCGTCACAAACAACAAACAACGTCCTAAAATCTGCCCTTGAGGAACTGCTAATAATGGGCTACGACCTCACCGAATCGTCGAGATGGACCCAGAAACAAGAAACTACTTGGTCTGCTAAAGGTTCTGATAACCTAAACCCAATGCTCAAGATACGCTTGCGATATTATCTGTTTACAAGAGACATGGCTTCTTCACTTTCCAGTCCTTGATGGCTACGAGATACATACAGTGTTGGCCAAGAAGGGGCTTTTAGGCCGCCCAACAGCGGGTCTTCTGATTGCAATCCGAAGTGGACGAGGCCTAATCGATTCACAAAAACTAAACCTACAACAATACATGAGGGCAAACAACTTGGAAATCAACGAATCAAAAACAAAGATGATGGTTATCGAGAAATGTTCAAAAAAGAAAGCCACATTACCACTAAAGCAAGGCTCGACCACCATCGAGAAAGTCTCCAGCTTTAAATATCTTAGAGTTATCCTAGACAGCTCGCTCAAATAAAAAGCGATGCAAGAGGCCTTGTTCGCAAAAACTACCAAATTGGCCACACAAGGAAAAGCAATTGACATCAAATTTGGAAGATTCTCAATCATCCCTGTGCGAGACTTATACAAAAAAGAAAGTCATACCATCCTTGACATATGGCGTCGACGCAATGCCGAACCTCCCCCCAGAACTGTGGCCAAAACTAGAAGCTACTTTCTGGAGATCAGTCCTTGGTCTCCCAGAAACAACTCTGATAACACTAATCAGACGTGAACTTACTCTGTCATCTCTAAAATCAACTACTCACTGCAACAGTGTTTTGTTGTACCGGAAATGCATACAGAAAGACGCCCTATACGCTTATCAACTGATAAGCGAAGAAATTCGGCTCGGTACCTGCCAAATGCTCTCTCGACGGGAAACCAAAATCTTGACCATCTTAGACTCAGTCGCCTGCAAAACGGAAGAACTTATCACCAATCCAGTCAGAGTCACCAAAAAAATCAAAGAACTGGACTGGATCAATACCAACGAAACTGCAATCAAGTATAAACGTACTAGCCATCTTCCTCCCTTCTCCAAGAAACTAGATTCTATTCAACCATACCTGAAACTATTCCCAAACAGATTGGCGCGAAACTACTTCTTGAAAATCCGACTGAATCTTCTGGAAACCAACGAAATTCTGGCGATTAGACATCTATCTTCGACCAGCTGCTGCCGTTTCTGCAATCCTGCCGCGGCCAAGGAAACCATACGACACCTACTTCTGAACTGTCCTGCGACGACAGATATTCGCCGCACTTATCTGAAAGACATTTTCTCAAACTTCACCCTTCAAGACGAAGAATTGTGTTGGAACAAATTGCTAGACGGTGATAAACAGACATGGCAGCTAGCTACAATAAACATCATGAAACGCATTCTCAACGTGCTCCTCCCGATGCAGATCTAATGCAATGTTCCACCGGCATCCTTGAAACAATTCTTCTTCTTCGTTTAGACCTTCTTTCGTCCCGCAGGCACGCAGGACAGTTCGACATGTTTCACGAGCACCTCGATATTTTGTTAAAAAATCTATAAAGATTATATACAAATAAAAAAAAATATATATACATATATCAGACTGGGATAAGAGGTGGGAATGGGCTGGCACCTGTAGTGGAAAGAATCCAGAAGAGACAACACACACATAAAGCAAGAATATAATTAGAACTGTTACGCTTTATCATGCCACTATGCTTTTGTACTGCGGTGAATCACAACAGTAGTACTTTCAAAGCGCTGATCCTTGACCGTGGCATAAAGCGCCACTGCCTGTGGAACCCAGACCTTAGTCTGCTGGGAAGGCGAGCAAGATCAAGAGTGAGGACAAGCTACTTCATGCCAGAGTCCAGCCAAGTGCAGGACGGGGATTTGAACCTGTGCTGCACAGCGTGTTCAAGTCAAGAGCAAAAGCGTTGCCCCTGAGCTATCTTCAAAACTGTGAAGGAGGTGGCGTTTAATGGAGGGTGTCAGGCAGGGTGTCAGGCAGGGTTGTCACGAGGTGTGGTGAGGCCCGGGTTAAAACATTTGGTGAGGCCCCCTTATGATTATTTGCACAGAGCCAGTGGCGGTACTGCCGCAAACAGGAGACACGAGAAATATCTTGTTGAGGTTTTGTGTGGAGGAACCAAAATATGGTGTATTCCTACAATTGCGAATCTACAGCAAAGTTAGGTTTTTCTACTGAGGAAAGGTTTATGTCAGACTAACCATTGTATCATATGCATAAATATTTATAGGATGGCATGCTGACGTGTGGTGCAAGGCGCCAGCATTAAGGATGGTCCAGCCCCTGTTTGCTCATTGCAATACACATCATACACAGTGACATGTACAGTGGAGGCTGGTGAGGAAGCCCAAACCAACCAAAGGGTCATTTAGTGCGGTTCTCACTCCCGAGAACATTTTTGAAACATCGGGTTAAAATGGTGCATTTTACATCAGTTTCTTTAAAAAATTGTTTAGAAAAAGCCATATAGTTTGCAATTGGTGTTGTATGGTAGCACATGGGAAAGCCAATAGTTTCATGCCACCTTTGCCCAAAACATATGCCAGTATACAAATATGTTAATACTGGATGTTCCCATGCAGGTTGTACCAATATATGCCAGCATTACCATATAAGGACTCCCAGAAAGTATATCCAGGCTGGCGCCACACCATCCGTGTTATTACTGGCTAGACTGGTCTACATTCAATGTGGTCCAGATTAGCCATGTAGTAACATTTAAGTTTGCTCTACCCTTGATGCATGGTATTGTGCATCAAGGGTAAAGCAAAACATGCATTTGCAATGGCAACAGTTTGGGCTTTCGTGTAGGCATGGGAAAGGTACTGCTGTATTGGAATGAACTAACCGTTGATGGCAGCAGGTGCACAATGGTTCGATAACCTTCCCATCTAATAACAGTGTCTGGAAAATGCCTAATACGTATGCACACACCAACACTGTTAGCTTTGCCAATTCTTGTTTTCAACAAGACTTCAATAAAGGACACACATGTTACTTTTAAATAAAGTGGCTGAAGGCAGACCTGCTCAAGACATTTTTATTACACTAGTGGTGTGTTTACCGTGCCCATTAAGTCATTCACTCTAAGAAGACTCTTGAGAAAACACTGAGTGTAAAGTTTGATAGCAAGGCTTGATTAAAGCTAGCTCCAAGTGTTGCCATGAGGAGGTGTTTTTTGGGGGCATGGGGGGTCAGGGACTGGGTGGGAATTGCCATAGGTATTAGCATGGCCTTAAGCAGTCAATGGGGGGGAGAGGGAGGTATCAAGACAACACCTACAAGCTTTGTGTATTTCCCCTTATCTGTACTCTAATGCAATAGTTTTGACTTATAAGTGGCGCACCTAATAGCTAAAACTAAAATCACTTGGATGATTAATATTGAGGCTGTATATGTCTGCATTCTTGAGAGCTGCCTTCCTTGGATTAAAAAAAGCTGTGTATAAAAATAGCACTGCCCTATAAGAAAAAAACAAGTGTCTTGGCCTTAGAGCGAAAAAGCACTTTTGGAGTCTGAACTTTAATTTGTACTGTTCATGTAGGTATTTCAAGTCAGATGTATGCAAAATGAGATGTATGCAGCGATGTTAGCTAAAAAGTATAGCTATGTGGAAATGTCACACATGAGCATAGGCTGTTGCGACAGGACATGTTCAAGTCGGGCTTAATTACTGGCCCTATTTCGTCATTCGTCGAAACAAAACTTGCTGCTGCTTGTATCGGATACTCACTTTTATTTTTTGTCAGAATAAAGACAATCGGACTGGCCGGACAGGAGAATTTTTAGTCAACAATCACTGTTCCCAAAGTTCCTAGCTGGAGATGCTGCGAACGCGAGAACCTCACACAAAGAACCTTGATGAGGGCTGAAGATGTTTCTGTGCTTCTGACGGCAGCAGAGATAAGTGCCATCGATCTGCACTAGAGGTGGGGAAAAGCCTGGCCTCAGTCAGGCAGCAGGGAAATGCTTTGTTGTAATGGAGATGTATGTTAGTTCACCATACGTGGACTATCCTCTGGGCAGATCAGACACATAAAGGTATGTGCTGGGTTAATCCAGCTCTGGCACCCCTTACCTCTTACACTCAGATCGGAACAATCTTACAAGTCCTTCAGAAAGAACATTAAGAGCATGCTATTTAACTAAGCCTTTCTCAATACTCTATTCTGTCACCTGCCTTATCTACTTCTGATCGTATTATCTTGATATATACGTCCTACTGTTATGTATTGCTTTTTCGACACTGTTCTCTCATGTAACCAGCCCACAGATGCTAACGGACTAGTGCATGCTCTGCAAATGAAAAATAAAAAAATAAGTCAGTTTGGGATGAATTGGAGGTTGGAGATCAAGTAGCGCTGGGTGCGTGAGAGGTTTTAGACTGTGCTTGCATAACCCCGGGAGATATGTAGGCTTACAATACCTGAAGTGTCTATTTATGGTACTCCAGATAAGTCCCTGACTAGTTATTCTGCCAAAATGGCCTAGTCTACGATTAGGACATGTGAGAAGGTGAATGGTGTTGGTAACAACGGACAGGGGAGTGTGACAGAATTAATAAAGCCACATTTGATTACCCTTGGCCCCAAGATGTAAAGTTAAACAATGTCCTTGTTGGCCTTGTTTTTCTGGGTTGACTTATAAGGTAATGCCAGAATGCAGAGGACTTCATGAAGATGTGTTTCAGCTGCCAACTCAAATCATGGCGCCTTTTTGACCCGGCTTTACCTTGGAAAACAACCTAATAGTAATTGAGGACGACCAAGCCTGGAGGCCAGATGTGGTCTGGTCTAGGATGCACTGTGTGAAAGGTTATAGTAGTAGTTTGACAACAAAGGGTAGGACCGTCACCTATGGATCTTTGTAAACATTAAAGAGAGGGGAAGGGTTAAAGAGAGGGGAAGGGTTTCATATTCTGATCCTATGTTGCCTGAGAGTGCACTTGCTGCGCACTGTGAGCTGCAGGCACTTGCAGAGAGCTGCATGTGTTACGTAACAAGTACAGGCTGCTTTGTTACTTGTATAGCCTCACAGGAGTGAGGAGCAGGGAGTGAGGCTTTCAGGTTCCAAGCCAACAACGAGTGCTCCCCAAGACCAGCAGTGGAGGGCCTCTCAGCCAGCCAAAGTGGAGGCAATGGGTGGGTAACAGAAGTGACTGTGCGTCTAAACTCTCTAGCAGACAAGGCAAACCCTTTTAATGACAACAGTCGGGAGGGTGTAACCTAAAGAGCGCCTGGAGACCATGCAAATGGCAGTGCTGTGCAGTATAAATCACCATAATTAAACAAAGAATGAAAAGAAGGAGCAAAGACCAAGGAACAAAACAGAAGAGGGCCTTTTCAGCTGCCAGTAGCACAGACAGGTGATGGAAGGGATAATGGAGGAAAAGGGCACGTCAGAGCAATAGCATAGAAGAAATGGTGGTCTGTGCACAGCAGGAACGTGTCCTACATAGAAGCTTGCAGAGCGCTCACGCCGCGTTGACGCGGTTTGCGCCGACAGAATGAACCAGCATCTGTGTGGAGAAAGAGGGCTTAGGTGGCATGTGTGTGTGAGGTGCTATAACACACCTTCTGAACTCATTGCACCCTTGGTGATAAGTATGTTATGCACTGAAGAAGATATAGGTCACAGATGTGATGACTTCTGACGGAGAGGAAGGCCGGCTGGGAAAAGGTATCAATGAGCGGGTTCTAGGAAAAAAATGCGATGAACTCAGGGCCAGGGGCCAAGCGGGATTCAGGAAGTGGAGATAAAAAGTATGATCTTGGGAAGGGGGATTTGTGACACACTAATGACATGTAATTTATATAGCGCTTTACATAGAACGTAGTCACATACAATATCACCCAACAGAAGTTGGTATTCATTTATCAACCTCAGAAGGATGAAAGGTTGGGTTGGCCTTGCCAGGATTCAAACCTGCAAATCTCACACAGAACGCAGCAGCGAGCACTCAACACACTAAGATACCTTGCAAAAAAGAAAAGCAAGAGACATGGCAAGGAAAATTAAGAGCAGAAAGTTTTACAAACAGAAAACAGAGTAAAACTAAATACTAGAATAAACTTTCAAACATAGAAATAGGACAACGATGCAACGGACAAACACTCTCCTGGATTCAAGAGCCAAATAAGGACAAGCAAAGAAAGCAGAAGGTGCTGTTGCATTATTAAGAAAGCGAGGGCCGCAGAGAGAACCTGTGAACAGGGAGCAAGCACCATACAAGGAGGCTAGGAAAGGTTGCAGAAGATCGACCGACACACAGAGGAAGACAAGTGCGCTCCAAAAAAGGCACAACAATGGAGGCAGTAATCAAAAGCCGGCATTTGCTGGGCGACTCTCTCCTCTCTTTCACCTCTATGACACCATCAGGATACCTGACCTTTTCCCGCTTCCTCTCAGAGAACCATTACACCAGTGCCTCCCCCGCCCCAAATTATCATCAAAACCTCCAGACGGTATATATTCTCATCACTCAGAACCCGGACCTCCACAGCAGGGGGCTAGCTTAAATTAAAGTATAGGTGGGTATCACAACCCCTCAATTGCGGATACTGGTCGGGTTTCCAACCTTTATCTGCTGTGGGAGGCTGTGAGAGTTCTTATTAACGGCTCGTCTCAGTCGTGGCGTTAACGTTCATGCGCCTTCTTTTCCCTGACAGGCTCTCCCTGTCAGGCAGCAATGAATGGGCGATGCCTGCAAGGACAAGGTCCTCATCAGTGACCCTTTTACATGTTCCATTCCAAACCTTCCTGGAATGTAATCATTGTCCCTGTGTTGAGAGAAATCTTTCCGCACCCAGCAGCTCGTGCATGTGATGAAAAAGAAGTAAAGCATTGCAAAACCTCATCTAGCAATTTGCCTGTTTCAACATAAAAACATACTTTGTGGTAATACACACATATTTTTTTCACAAAATTCGCATCAACAAGCTGAACGCTGCTGCTATTCAGTTTAAAAGTCTATAAAATCGGGCTGGTTCCGACTCGTCACACTTGTGATATCCTGTGGTTCCGACTCGTCACACTTGTGATATCCTGTGGTTCCGACTCGTCACATTTGTGATATCCTGTGGTTGTGCCAGTGAGCACGAGCGCGAGTACAGCGGCCTGCTTTCAGCTGCATACAAATTAAACCGACGCTCCTGGTGGGTCGTGCATCGCACTGGCCCATTTCCGGCACGTGTACCTCCCTTATTTTCCCTCCTTCTCTTCTTTACACCACGTGAGCGGGCTCCCCCTCCCATCACGTGTTGTCCGGAAGACTACAATACCACATTCCTCCCAAATGTACATTTGTAAAATATGAGTGTAGTACCCATATAGTTCAGTGATGCGTGGCGCAGGGTCTCAAACAAAGACATCCATTACGGTGGGCCACTTCTCGGTGGTGCACCCCCTTGAGGACTTACCTTTGCAGTCTGGATGAGCGTTGGGGTTGCTCTCCCAGTGCATAGCGGGATCCTCTTTCTCATCCTCGGCTCGGTGGGCGCAGGGACTGGGGTTTTCATGTACTGTCGGGGCATCCTTCATCTCTGTCGTTTCTACTCCTTCTGGGGCTTCCTCTTGACAGGCTGGCGGCTCGCCATTCCCTGGGGTTGTGGTCCTGCCTTCCTTCCACATCAGCGGAGGCACATTGCAGAACCGTGATGTTTCGGGCGACCACCTCTCGTCCCTGGGCTGCCGCCACCATGCCATGGTCTTCCACAACGGTCTAGGGGTGTGATTCAAATAACATTGTCATTTTCTTGGGTGTAAACCGATTCTTTGCTAGCACAGTATCTCCCGTTTGGAGCTCTCGATGCTGGGCCCGGAGGGCATGACTCTCTTTCTCATTGTGCTGCTTCCGTGTTCTCTTCACTTGCTCAACGTCCATCTTTGGCACTACCCAGTTTGGTTGGAGGGGAAGTTCCACCTGAATTGGCACTCTAAACATTAGCGCTGTAGGGATTATCCAAGTAGTAGTGTGGGGGGCGGTCTGCCAGCAGGGCCGTCGGAAACGGTACACTGCTGGGAGCCACGGCTGTTGTTGGTCCTCGGCAATTCGTATTACCTTGTTCAAAGATCCCATGAATCTCTCGCCGTCCCCATTTGCTTGCGGCCAGCATGGGGTGATCTTGTGGTGAAGTATGCTGTGGTTCCCTAAACAGTTCTGCAACTCCCAGCTGGTAAATGGCGGCCCGTTATCACTCTTGATTTTACTTGGCATGCCGTGAACAGCAAACATTTTTTCCATCGCTGTTATGACAGAAGATGCATCTGTAGACTTCACATTCTCTACGTCAGGGTACCGGCTACATTCGTCCTCAGCTACCAACAGATAGCTTGCATTGGCCACTGTGCAAAAATCCATGCTGATAGACTCCCATCTTCTCTGACTCCTGAGGGCGCTGGCTGTGGGTTCCAGCGTCATCTGCAATTGTGAGTATTGACAGGCTACACAGGCCTCGATTAGGGCTATGACTCTCTGTTGAATCTTGGGCATCTAGATTCGGGATTCAGATATGATTAGGTTTTTACTGCCCCCTGATGTCCTTCATGTATCAATCGCGTGCCCGTTCTCCCAACACTTCGGGTAGTACGATGCACTGCCCTTTTAGAATGACGCCTTCGGTCGAGATTGTTATATCATTTAGAATCCCAAAAAGGGCTTGCAGTTTTTCTTGTGCTGCTGCGGTGTGGTGTGGTATGGCTCGCAATACATTCTTCGAGTCTCCTGACTGTATTATTAGCTTCACTCATTGTAGACTCAAGCCTTTCTCCATTTCTCTGACTATCTCCGGTAGAGTAATTGCTTTTGGGCGAGGGCACACTACAACGTGGCACACCTGTTCTTCAGTCTTTTGCGCGTGATCTCACTCTTGTGTGTAGCTGGCCATGGGTGCCGGGACAGGTAGTCTGCTGGGTTGTCTGCTCCCACATGTTATATGACTTCTGTGTCAAAAGGCTACAGCTGCAGCATCCACTTTTTCAATCTGGCCGGCGGGTGTGGTGCCGATTCCTTGAATATCGGAATTAATGATTTGTGGTCTGTCAATATTTTGGTTGGATAAAAAAGGAGGTATACTTGAAAATGCTGTCACTCCCACAATATTGCCATGGCTTCTTTCTCGATATGAGCATAGTTTTGTTCTGTTTTGGTGAGCGCTTTGCTAGCATATGTGATGGGGTATATGGTGCCTACTTGGTCCACTTAAGTTAGTACAGCCCCCAGGGCTACTGGATTGGTCTCTACCGATAGTTGGGTGCTCCGCTCAGTGCTGAAGAATGCCATTTTCGCTTTTCCTTTCCTTGATCTGCTGAAATGCCTTTTCTTGCTCTTCACCACACTCCCATGGCGTCTGTTTTCGGGTTAGTTCTCTTAGCGCGGCAGCAACCGTTGTCAGATCTGGAATTAACCTGGCACAGTACGCGGCTATGCCCATGAAGCTCCTGACTTCGAAGGCTGGTGTAGGGACTCTGGGTATCTTGATGTCCGCAACTTTTTCCTTCTCTGCCCACATCTCTGATGTCTCTAACAAGTCAAACTTCCTACTGCACCTCATCAGAGGTATTCTGCCTTTCCTCTCCTTCCCCCAGAAGCTCATGGTATCCCAAACTCTGGTTCTCTCTGGGCTGGTGTCAAGGATGGCACTCATTTAAGAGTGGCACTGGCACCCAGGAAGGAATTGGGTGGTAGTGCCAAAGAAAGTGGACAGAAAAGTTCACACACAGCTGAAAGAAAGGAGGGCGAAGAGTAGGCAAGTGTAGTAAGGGAAAAGGTACAGGATAGATTCCCTCTAGGGGTGTAGTCAGATATAGGAAAAGAGTATTCCACAAACCTTAGGAAAACTCTAACCTGCACGGTTTGCTGTAACAGAGGCCCACACTGTTTGCTCATGGCTTGGAACAACAGCTATGGGTGTCTGTAACGTAGAAACTAAACAAGGGAAATGGCAGAGGTTGCCTGACGGAAACCAACAGACAAGCTCTGTACAAGGGGTTTACAAACAATACAAGAGAAGACACTAACAGATAAATCCAGGGAAAAGGAAGTTGAATAGCAAACTAGCAGAAGGAAATGAAGGGAAAACCATATAACAGGAATGGATAGAGAGAAAGAACTGAAGGTTGAAAACAAGTAAGAAAGCAAGGGAGCAGCAGTCAGGAAACAGAGGAACTGTAATAACTGAAAGTAAATAATGAATGTAAACTGATGTGGATAACAGAGGACGGTATGGTACAAGGTAGAAAGCTCAGAAAAGCAGGGAAGCAATGGACCAGCCCAAAAGGAGCAAGGCTGTAAGGAAGGAAGCCCCGAGGGATAGGGCTTAGGGCAGCGGAGTGAAGCAGACTGCACGGCAAGGAGCCCAGAAGGGCCGGGCAGCAAGGAGAGAGCCCAGAGGAGTAGGGCCGCAGAACTGTAGAAGAGTGCTGGAGGACTGTAGAAGGCTGCTAGACTGGAAGCCCAGCGGACGAAGACTGTAGGTTGAAGGCAATGGAGTGATCTGCTGTAAGGTAGGAGCCTGGGAGGCAATGGCAGAAGGTAGCAGTGGAGCGTGATCGGCTGCTTGGCCTGAGCCTGGAAGGCAAGGACGAAAGGTAGCAGCGGAGCGTGATCGGCTGCAAGGCAGGACCCTGGAAGGCAATAGCGGAAGGTAGCAGCATTGCGTGATCGGCTGCTTGGCTGGAGCCGGGAAGGCAATGGCGGAAGGTAGCAGCGGAGCGTGATCGGCTGCTTGGCTGGAGCCTGGAAGGCAAGGACAGAAGGTAGCAGCGGAGCGTGATCGGCTGCAAGGCTGGAACCTGGATGGCAAGGACGGAAGGTAGCAGCGGAGCGTGATCGGCTGCAAGGCAGGATCCTGGAAGGCAAGGACGGAAGGTAGCAGCGGAGCATGATCGGCTGCTATGCAGAGGAACCACATACGAAGATACGAAGCTCGAAGCAAAAAGGTGCAGGAAGGACTCTTAATGCAGGAGATTGAGCTCCTGCAGGCAGCAGCTTTTATACTGCCCAGCCCAGCACAGAGGCAGGCTAATTGGTCGCACCTGGCTAAGCACACCTGCAGAAAACCGGCCACCTCCCTCTCTGTTCCTGAGCTGGTGGAAGCAGAGCAAATTCCTAAGTCTTCTGGGGATTGTAGTTCCGAAGATGACGAATAGGAAGGGCCAGGAATAGATGGTTGTAGTCAAGTGCATTGTGGTAAGTGTAGTTTCGCAAATGGGAAATAAAGTCCAAGAAGTGAATATCAGTTGATCCAAGAGTTTTCCATAGATAAATGAATACCAATTTGTCCATTTTGATCGCCAATGTAGGCGCCCATGGTGCAGGCATGACAGCTGGATTATTGCAACAGCCTCTATCTAAATCTACCTGCTTCTACTCTGCGCCCTCCCAACCTATCCAGAACAGGACTGCGAGACTTGTCCTTAGCCTCAAGCCATGGGATCGTATCGCTCCATCCCTGAACTCTCTCCACTTGCTTCCAGTGGCTGCAAGGATTAAATAAAAGACCCTTTGCATTGTCCACAAGGCTTTCTGGGGCCTGGGTCCAAAATACCTTCAGCTGGCCCTTCGTAAATACTTTCCCTCCCGACCTCTTTGCTCCTCTACCTCTAACTCCCTCAGGGTTAGTTGTTTTTCTAAGAAACATGCTGGGGGTAGATCTCTTTCTTCGGCTGGGGCCTCCCCCTGGAACAGCCTCCCTGCCACCCTGAAAGCTAAGGAGAACCATCTCTGGTTCCGGAAGCACCTCAAGACCTTCTACTTTGCTTCTGCCTTCTCTCCTCCTCTCCCCTGCTGATCTGTTCTGTCACGGCATTGTGCACCTGCTCACCCTCTGACTTTGGGCCCAGGTACCTATTCACCCTGCCACCCACCTGCAGTGCCTCCTGGCATTCACTTGCACTGGGGTCTGTATCTGTAACCCTAAAGTACCCTCCCTTTTGTTCTGCACTTATCAGACTCACCCTGTCTGTTGCCTTAAAACCTAGCACTTGCCACTAGCTGTCTGCACTACCACTGTTTGTTGTTTTTTATTATTTATTTATTCATGTTATATTTATTTTTTAATTCCTTTGCTTAGCACTTTCCACTCCCCCCCATGCACTTACCCCTTTCCCTCTCCCATGCACGTGCGCATTCTCAATGTTACTGGGCCTAGTAAGATTGTTGTTTTGTTCTCCCTTGTTCCCCTCCCTTGCCTCGTCGCGCTCTGATACACTTGTGTACGAGCACAATACAAATACAAATAAAATATGACTATCAATACCACTTCAGCATTGAATACATATCCAAAGAAAGCAAGTTCATTGTTTCCAAACGTACACTTCTCGGCATGCAGCGTCAGACCAGATTCTTCCAGTCATCGCAATACGGCTCCTAGCCGGACACAGTGTTCCTGTGGAATCTTCCCATAGACTAAGATATCATCGCTGACATTGGTTGTGCCGGGTAGGTCATGTAGCACTTTCTGGATTTCATTCTGCAATACCTCAGCAGCCGAGGATATTCCGAAATTCAGCCTGTGATACCTCCAGAGGCCGAGGCTGACAAAAATGTCATGATGTATCTTGTTTCACGAGCTAGTCATATCTGGTAGTACCCAGAACGCAGGTCCAGTTTGCTGAACACTGTTTCTCCTGTCAGATCCATGATCAGTTTGTCAATGGGTGGTGTTAACTGGCGCTCTTGCTCTATTGCCACATTTGGTAGTCTCATGTCTATACAAATGCGTACCGCATTCGGTTGCTTGGGTTTTCGTCTCACCACCATGGAGGATACCCATGGGGTGGGGCCAGACGTCTTCTCAATGATCCCCATGTTCTCTAGTTTTTCCATTTCCACAAATGAAATGGGACACACTGATGTTTAGCTTGACTGTTCTCCCCTTCAAACACCCAATCCCTTGGAACAGCTTGACATGACTACATATATCCGGGTCATACAGGTATTTCCATTGTGGATCAGGTCTGACCGGAAGGATCCTACAACGGGAAGTGGCTTCTTGCACCCATAGGCAAACATCTGTACTTTCCTGTCTTGGAGCTGAGCTAATGTTTCCAGTCCTTCAAACTTCACCAGAGGAATTACATTTACTGTTGCTCCTGTGTCTATCACCACTTTCGTGGGGATTCCGTCAGCTAGGATCAAACATGTTGGCTGTGCGGTTCTCTTTTTGTTCTGAGTTTTCTTAGCGGGTTCAATGTCTATGATCATGTGGACTCGCTGCATTTTTTTGGCTGACTCATTGGCCTTTCTGGTGATGAGTCTTCTTATGACTCCTCCTCTTCACTGTCACTGAATTGTTGCCAAACCACTGCCACGGCTCTCGCTTTGTCTTCTCTTTTTTAAGTGCTGGTGCTTAGTCACCCTGCTTCTTTCCAAGGGGGTGGGTTGAGGCAGACCGCTGCGAGGTGGTTCAGTCATTTGCATTTCCGGCAGGTAGCTCATAATGCTGGACTAGGCTCGTCCTTGTGCCATGCTCGTCTGCACCATTTGCAGAAATCCTGCCATCTTCCTTGTCGCGCAGCGGGATATTGGCAGTTTGCTGCGCCCCTGGCCTGGATTTATTGGCTGCAATGCTTTCTTCTTCCTTGTAGTAGTCTACTCATTGCTGCTTCCATCGCTGCGACTTGCTCGTCAATGCGTTCCTGTTGTCGACCCATTGGCAGGATCCGGTCTAGCGGTAGGTTCCATTCTGACAGAAATGCCCTGTGCAACCTCTCTGATGAGACCCCATTAATGATTTGCTAGTGCACTGCGATTTCCTTGTCCGGGAACTCACATCCGAGGGCCATCTCTCTGATGCGATCGTGAAAGTCAACAATTTTCTCTTCTGGTCTTTACCGGGCCATGCTCAGTTGGAAGCGTGCATAATCTCGGTTTAATTCCAGTTTGAACTTCCCATTCAGGGCTGTCTTTGCTGCCTCGCAGTCATCAGCTTGCCTTCTGTTGGCTAGGGCGCTAAAGAGTCTCAGCGCTAGCGTACCTAGGTTCAGCATCAGCAGTGTCCGCAGCTCATCAGCATCTGTGATTTTTCTTGCCTTGACGTGGAGCTCAAACTGCTGGCGCCATAATTCCCAGCGCACCGCAGAGCCATTGCAAACAGGTCAAACAGTCTCATGAAGGAGCCATGGGTTACATATAGTCCTGGAATGAGCCCTTCTGGTTCTGTGGCCACCCCTCTTGCGCTCCTGCGGATTCTCCCTCTGGCTGAGCCTGTCTACGGGCTATCCACCATGGTGAAGAGTCTTTCCTCTGTCTGGACAGTGACAGTGGTCTATAAGGTCGTTCCACCTTCCAGTGGGAGTGGTTGTCCACCCTCCTTCCTCAATCTCTCATGCCAGTCTTGGGTAGTGAAGCCAGGGCACGGGTATGGGCTGGCAGTGTTGCCTGGACAGTGAATGCACACAGGCCCACCTCCTGGACTCTGCCCTCCAGCCATGTTGCTCCTATGCTGCCTGGCGTGCAGCCACCGACACTTTGCTGTCAGATGACAGGCACACGCTACTGCTCACAGGGACACCTGCAAGCACTGCCCGCTCTGCTGATTTTCGGCTCATCAGGTGTAAACCGGTACCAGCTTCGCCATGCAGGGTTGCTTTCTGCTCTTCGTCGCTTTCTGCTCTTCGTCGCCAATGCCATATCCTGCAATCGTGCCGGTGAGCACGAGCGCGAGTACAGCGGCCTCCTTTCAGCTGCATACAAAACACATGGACAAATACACGGATAGACCTTTACGTCTATCTCCTCCTTCTCTTCCGTAAAACCTCATGAGGCAGGCTCCGCCTCACATCACGTGTTGCCAGGAAGACTACAACACCACAACACTATCCTTTTTAGTTGTGCATGGACCATTGCTTGTTGGGAAATCTCACCCTCACTCCATGTCCGCCCACCAACATTATAGAGTAAGCTATGCGCCTGCTCCCTGGCAGTCTGCCGTCTGGCTTCAGTGACTCTCTGCTGGGACCTTTCCCAGGAAGTGGTATCAGTCTATAAAGATACCTGCATTGTCTTTCTCAGGGACTGGAAGGAGGTTTGGTTGAGAGCAACCTCTTTGCTGCATTAACAGCAGGTGGAAGATAACTGGGGCCCAAAACCATAACTATAAAAGCAGTCTCGGGGTGCAATTAGTGAGTCAGTCAGAAGCACTTCGGACTCGACTATCAGAACGGGTCCTTCGCACAGTTGAAGAGAAGCAATGACGGACAAGGAATGAACCCGTCTACACACACTGTTTACACACACTGGAGTTTGGCTCTGGAATTTGTCAGGGATGTGCATTCACAAGGAGCTGGTGACGAGCAAAGTGCATGAGCGTGATGATCTGAAGCCAGGACCCTTCAAGGCCCTTGAAACTAGGCCACAAGGCTTCCATTTGCATCTGTAAGCCAGGATTTTAGTCCCTAGACCAGGGTTGTACAACTCCAGGCCTCCAGGGCTGGAAACCGGATGGGTTTTCAGGATGTCCCAATTAATATTCATGAGCAAAAATGTGCATACATTTAAAATCAATATATGCAAATGTATCTCATGAATATTAATGAGGGTTATCCTGAAAATTCAACATGGATCTGCCCCTCAATGCCTGGAGTTTTCTCCCCTGAACATTTCAGACTTAGCCAAACCCCTGCCAAAACCCCCAACACACCCTCACCACCAACCCCCTACTTACCTTGCCTCTGACTTGCTGGTCCCTGTGACGCTGGTTCCCTTTCATTTCCGTGATCGGGAACCGGCGCCACAGGGTCCTTTCCTTTATTATTATTTTGTTTTGGGTAAGCTGCAGGGGTGTCCTCTGCAACCCTCACTCACTGTTCTATTGGGGGGGACACCCCCGCAGCCCCACTGCACTAGACCGAATTGAAAAGACCAATCCAACCAAGAAGGTAGAACATTTGGTAGTACCTTATTTCCGACTTTTGGTTCGGTAGGTCTTTTCAATTTGGTCTTTTTGGACTAAACCTTCAGCAGCACTCCCCCTTTCAGTTACATGTATTCCAGCCACATAAACAATTAGTAGTTTTATGGGAATGAATGCCTGGTGGGCAGACCGCCTTCTAAAATATTTATTTTGAGTTGCTTAGATAAGATAGAAAGTGATGATTGCAAATTCTAACCATTCATAGCCTAATTGATTCAGGTGACCGTGTTCAGCTAGTGTAGGGTGGGGTCACTTTGCTTTCAGATGTCACGCGCCCCTCATAGGGACCATGCTTTGCTGGAGGTCTACTGGAAGGATAGACGAGCAGAAACAGCACAGAGTCATGATTGCTTTTGCAAGATGCAAATGGAATCCCAATACTATATTGCTAATGTGAATAGGGGAAAGTGAGGTTCCCTTCCTCGTTGCTAAATAACCAAGTGGACTGTTGCCCCTTTGCCCCTGATTACCTGGAGCCGGGGTTTCTAAGTAAGATGGGAATACGGGAACGGATGTGCACACAGGCGAAAAGGCAGGGTACACACAAACTGATCGGCTCGGCTTTCAACAAGTTTTTTTAAATTAATATACATAATATTAACAGTACCAGAATTAACAGATTCTATAATAATACCACATTAATTTGTCAGATGTGTATTCTTCCTCTTTTTTAAGGGACACAGTCATGCACGTGGGGCAACATTTCAAGATCGGCAGAATTACATTCTTCTAATGTAACTAATTTGACAGGAGAAAAATGTGTTGAGAAATTATTCTTTGAAACCACATTGAACCAGACAGGGCTATGCAGGGCCCTCAGCAGCACCCCTTGGTGGTTGAATAACAGGATGTTGACACAAAGACATAAGGTGCCAGTCTCGGACTTGGCAT
Source organism: Ambystoma mexicanum (assembly GCF_040938575.1). Taxonomy (NCBI): domain Eukaryota; kingdom Metazoa; phylum Chordata; class Amphibia; order Caudata; family Ambystomatidae; genus Ambystoma; species Ambystoma mexicanum. The sequence goes on from NC_090924.1 coordinate 352,615,408, forward strand.
ATTGTGGAAGCACCTGAAAATGTGGGGCATATTTCTACCTATATGCACTTGTGAGACTATAATTGCCTGTAAGATTGTGGTTACTGGTGTAGTGGGTCAGAAGAAAAACACCCAATCTGACTTTCCATCTCTCTTGATGTCTATTAGATGAAAGGTGAAAACTCCTATCTTTCCCTATGCTAAAAGTGTTCCATGCCTTACAAAACCAACTAAGGTGCTTGTCAGTTGTCAGTGAGAGTCCAAATCAAGATCAGTCCACTGTCCAAACTAACCTCTCCTAACCAGACCACTATCAGAACAACATCAGAGGAGAATCACTCCCTCCTCCTGTGAGCTGGTCCTTCACCAAGTTCAGTTCAATAAAGTATCCTTAGCTTGTTCTTGGTAACTATTTTTATTAAATCACACAGTTCTGCTACTAGGTTCTTCAGGGTCTCAAATGTCTCTTTCACTCGATCACTCTTTCTTTCCTTCTTGTTCTCTACTTGTCTTATTCTAGTTGTGTTTGTCCATTGCCTTTCATGAGACCAGTATATTACTTTCTCTTCATTCAGTTTTAAGATTTTCCCTTATTTAATGTCCACTCTTTATCTTGACTGGGACCAGTTTGAGTGTTCCAGTATTGATTCTAGTCTGTTATTCACTCTTAATACTATATTTTCACTGGGACAAGTATGAATGGTGTCCGGTCAAAGGGTCGACTACAAAAGGATCGAATGTAATAGGGTCGACGCAGTAGGGCCGAAAACAAAAGGATCACATTTTTTTTTTGATTATATATATTTTTTTTGGGTTTTCATACAGGTAAAAAAAGTGGTTTTTACCACAAAAACAGGGGCTGGGGACGGACCCCCCCAAAAAAATTAAAAGAAAATAAAAATGTAAAAAAAAAAAAAAATTATCCTTTTGTTTTCGGTCCTTTTGAATCGATCCTTTGACCATTCGATCCTTTTGAATCAATCCTTTGACCTATAACCGTATGAATGTTCCAGTAGCGATTCTCGCTCTTTTCACTTATTCTTGACACTTTATCTCAACTGGGATGAGTATGTACGTTCCAGTAATGATTCTCACTCTCCCCATTTATTCTTGACACTTTCTCTCGACTGAGACACATATGAGCATTGCAGTGTTTATCTTCAGTCACACTCCTTGGTCTCCCGTTTTCTCACTTACCTGGATTGTTCAGGGATAACGTCATCCGGATTCCTAACATGCTGGGACCCTCTCTTTTGCTTGTCAGGTTGGCTTATTGTTTCTTCTGTGGACTCATCTACGGTTTTTCGGTTCTTTCTTCGGTTGGTGCACTTTGTGATACCTCAGTGGAAGTGGTATCGGCACTGTTCGTGGACCCACTGATCCACCACGACTTCCTTGTGACACGCCACCACTTATCTTTCGCTCAGGATGCCTTTCATCCACCTCTGCTTCTCGTATCTCCTCTCCGTTCCAACGCAGCGCATCAGAAGCTACCCTCGGGCTTCCCTTCATCATCAGACGCTGCGTGGCCAAGTTTTCTTCAGTGTACCACTGTAAGATGATTTGAAACGTGTGGGTTCTCTCCATTTCAATGGCTACTTCTCTAACTATTATGATGCTGCTGTGAGGCTTCCACGGTGCAATGTCAAAGTCCTTCTTCTCTGTTTGATTCATGCTCTTTATTCTTCCAGTAGTTTTCTTTGTCTCAGTACACTTTATGTTTCCCTGCATAGGCACTTAGAGTATTTAGATGACAATAACAGATTCTGGTTTGTTCTTCACATCTTTCTTCACTGGATGTTTTTGAGGTGGGGTTAGGGATATATTGCTATGGGAGTTCCTCAAAAGAAGGGGAGTCTTTGCCCCAGAAGAGGAGTCTCTTCCGGTGAGGTCCCTATTGCCTCTATCCCTAGGGCAGGTAATGCAGAGCAGGCTTACCTCCCTAGCCTCACATGGCAGGCTCTCCCCCTGGGGAGAAGTGACAGAATCCCGTGATTCGTCACACTGGCGATAAGTGGCTCTACTGGCAATGAAGATTGTGGCCCTGACCCATGGTCACTGGTGTTACCCATGATGTGATGAACCCACACAAATCAAGTCAGTGCAGAACACTAGATAAAATATGAGTAGTACCTAAAATAGCCTTTTGTCTGCCTTAGTAGCTTTTATTTTATTTGCCTTAAACTTTCTTGTACATCTACTCCAATCTCATATTCATTTTGTCATCAGGGTCACTGATGTCGTTAGGTGTATGGTATCACTCCCACAACTCATGGCATTTTCATGAATTAACAGTACTGGAATTAGGATTGGCATTTTATTTCTGCTGGAGCTCAGAGTTATATGTACTACGTTTACTATGGTAGGAGCATATTTCACTCCAGCAATTACCTTGTGTTGGTGGGCCGTTACCAGTTCATATGTTATGCTATCCAATATATCACACCCATGACCACAGTGGCCTTACGGTGCCTGGGACTTGTCCGAAGGGGGGCGTATTGTGACCCCGCCTGGGTGTTGCAAGTCTTTAACCTGTGGATAGTGAGGAAGAAGGTTGGGGGGATGAGCAGATATGCTGGTAGACAAACCATTACAGTACTGTAAAAAATCAAAACACATGGGATGATGGGGAGAGGTGATATGGTTGTGGAAGTATGGACACATGTTCTTGATAAGCATAAGAAAATGGCCAGATTGTGAAGCTCGTTGTAAAGCATATACTTTACTGTGATGCCAAAAACTAGACCAGGCGATGCCCAGTACAAGACGTTGTTGGTGTGTGGTTGCGCGATGGACTTGAGAGGTGCTCAAGCTGTCCCTAGTAATGTGGAGGCTTTCACCAGATTTGTTTGTACTAAACACTCCCTTCTTAGCGGGTGAGAACTGGTTTTGCCAAGACAGCTGACTGAGATGTCAGCGCCAAGAGTTGGGCATGCATGGGGAAAACATGAGGTAAGTGGTACAGGAAGGGAGATGATACCGTCCATATAGTCATATGAGCCACTGGGATGGAATCTGGTGTGTAATGCAGTGGAGCAGGCGGCTTGGTATGCATGCTTTGATTACAGTATAGCTGCAGAATTCCTAAGAACTGAGGGGAGTGGCACACCCTCCGGCCACAACTGGACGCTCCTTCTTACCCCCACTTTCTTTCAAGTGCTTTTGCACACGGCTGCCTCATGCCTCGGCACCCCCTCTTCCTCTCTTACCTGCACTGGGGGGTGAGAACACCACTCCATTTTCTGCTTGTTTCAACCAAGCGCTGTTTCTTTACCTCTCTCGCTGCTCTGAAGATGGGGGCAAGGTAGGCAGTGCTCAGACCAGCGTGGGCCCAAGGCCGGCTCGAGTTCACCGTGAAGCCCCTGGCTAGAAAACGTGAGCCACGTCCTGCCTCCGCATGCCAAAGGCAACAAAAAGCAAGATATAAACGTTCACTTCAGCCAGAGGCAGGTGCATATGCCTCTGCTCCCGAGGCTGCAATCTTCCCTTCCGACCTATCAAATTGTTCTGCTGGCAGAGCAGGCATGCAAATCCCTTTCACACGTCATTGTATCTGTTCCGCATTTGAATAGGACTCGCTCTATGTGCACGCCAGAAGGCTGGGTGAGCAGGGAATCTTTCATTGTCAGTGACAGGCCAAGTGTGAACGCTAGCTGATGAGAGCTGGATACACGCCTTTGCACCTGAAAGCCCACACAGTGCAGCTACAATGGGCCTTCTTCCAAGCCAATGAAACCGCTGCGTCACACAAAGTGACATGCAGGTACACAAACAACGTTTTTATTCGTATAAGGGTCTGCTCTATTCATGGCATGCAGACATGTCATGACTTAACTAACTGCTCCTGCCCCCCAACATACATCATTCATCCTGTGCTTTGTTATTTCTGAGCCCAGCCGGGAAGCCCCCTTGACAAGTAAAGCACAACATCCCCACACCTTAAAGAACGACAGATCAATCAATCTCTCTATGTGTTGTTCCAGATGTCTTATTTTTGTGTGTTGGGTTTGGCGAGGAACCACATCCATAGCTGGAGGTGACTGTTCACAACTTGTATCCCCAACATTCACTATAGAATCCCCAGGAAGGTGGGGGGGGGCATTTCCTCAGATCCGAGGAGACTGAAGCACCGTGGATTTCCACTCATCAAAGCACTTTATAATGCAAAGGTTCTGGGTTACAACCTTGCCTGTCCTGCGAACACTCTGATCATGGGCCCCATTACATGCAACTCCGTCAATGCATGATCTTTAAAAGGTGGTGGGGGTTTATGCATGGTAGGTTATTTGAGCCGTTCCAGATCACCCCCTGTTTTCTTGGTGTATCTCAGCGAATGCCTTCATCGTCTCCTTTTGGGTGCATCCTGACCTTGTAGCAACTGATCATTCCTCGGAAAACGAGGCCAATAAGCCCTGGTCTTATAACACATTTTGTTAGGTCACCACTTGCTCTTGTCTGTTAAATGGTACGCTTCTGTAACATTGGGCAAGTGGTGTGTGGGTGGGCGGTGTATCATGCCATATCGCCAGAGCATGGCATAGTTACGGTTAAGATAAATGGTCTATAGAGATTCTGAAAGCAACAATCTTTATATGGAAAGCTGAATGTATGTATGTGTGTATGTGTGTTTGTCCGGCTATAGAAATCCACACGGTTGAACCCACTGCTACCAAATTTTGCATGGATTTCTCATTTGTCTGGGGCACAATTGTAGTCTGTGTTTGGATGCAAAAAATGCACTCCGTAGACACCCTTATTTACTGAGGCTCACCCCGATTCACTACAGTAGGTACTAGAAGGAGGCAACATTTGGAAAAGTGTCTGAAGCAAAATGTTCGATATGTTGGTTGTACCTTTAAAATGTATTACTACTGTATACAGTTGGGTTATGACTGGTTTCCTTATGATTTGTTTCCCTCCTGCTTAATCCTTCCCTCTGAATGCATGGCGTGTGACTGCAGGTATGAGGTCATGAATGGAACGCCAGGAGTGTGACTGGAATGTTGAGTGTGAATGTGATTCCACCCAGGGCAGTTAAGAATGATGTTGCCTGGGTGGTGGGAGCCAGTGGGCTCCCCTCTGTCTTTACTTTCTATCTTCAGTATATACCTGATATGACCTGATTGACACTGAATCCTGAATAAAGCAACTTGAAGATGTACCCTCTGAGTAATTGAGGATCCTTCACATGAGAGCATAACAATTGGTGACGAAGGTGGGATCAGAGTTGGACCCATGGAGAAACTAAGATAAGAAGGTACATGTATCAAAGAGTGAGAAATGGATGTGACTGCTGCAGGAGTGGGAGTGCAGTAATGGAGCTGATGTCTGCCTTGAGGAAGAGGAAGACCCACTGCCCCCATGAGATGATTCCCACCACCCAGCCAGGGCGATGTGTATCGAAGGAGTGAGAGGACAGTGGACTGGATAATGAGAGCAGTTCTGTAGAATAATCCTGTAAGTAGCTGGGAATGTGATCCTGCAGTAAGGTCCAGTAAACTGTTGGGACCGTTAGCCCCTAGCTGGTTCTTTTCAAGGACTGCCAAAGGAAAAATGTAGGTGACTAAAAAGGGAGAAGAGGCACCCCAAACTGCATCTCCCATCGGGCAGTAATGCTGGTGGAGGTGGCACACCTAATGGCTGTAACATGCAGGGTGAAGAGTGACTTGGTATACTGACTTTCTCCTGTGCGCTGCAACATGCTGTTTGCGCGCGCCCCTACTTCGGTTGGGCACTCACTTTGAGTTGCCTCTGAGCAAGCTGAGGTCGGTTTCTGTTGCACATTGGTGTGGAGTGCGAGACATGGTCGCACAAGGCCTGGTCACAACCCACTGACTTTGGTGGCGGTTGGATCTGGAGAGCTCTTGCCTCTGCCGCAGTTTCTGTTGCAATGGGGACGTCATACCGCTGCTATGGGAGTTGATGCATGAAACATTTCTCTCAAGGTCCTTAGATGGTGAGGGAGTCGTATTGCAGGGTTGCAGAGTATAAGGGAAGGAAGCATCAAGATCAGAGAAAAGGACCTTTCTGCGTGGAAGGAACCTGACGATCTCAAGCTGTTTGTATTCCTTTCACACCATGAAACGGATATGACAAGAGCCCACAGATTCTGAACTATAGGGCATCGCGTGACTTCATTCTTCGGTGAGGCTGTTTCCCTGTTTAGACGAGCGAGCTGGAGGCAAAGTGAAGTGTGGTATTGTCGGAGCACCACCTCGTTGGTGTCTGATTTCATCAATTTAAGGCGTAGGATTTCATGATTTATGCTGATGGGGCCCAATGCCATCAGGCGTCTAGTATCGTAGTGGTGAGGGCTTAATCCACATGATGGCCACGATAAGCACTGTTGTGTTGATGAAACTTTAAACGGATGAAATGAAATGTATTGGCGTAATCCCACACCGACATGTTATTTGCGCTGTTTCTGAGCGTCAGGTTGGAGAGTCGCTCGAGCACGTGAGAAAGTTGTAAACGTGAAGGATGTTTACCCGATTTTAATAGGTGGTGTGTATTTTGGTGCTGCGCCAAGATGTACAGTTATTTTTTAAGGTCGCCTCATTCGGACAAATGGAAGGAAACAGAAGTTTCAATGTTACAGCAAACTTCACATGGTGACATGTTTTGAACTGATGGTTGGGGGACAGTCAGGTCATTACGACCCTGGCGCTAAGGGGTTTACGGCGCCGTAAAAGGCTGCGGCGCCGTTTACCCCTTAGCGCCTAATTACGAGGTCCCTTGGCAGGACCCGACCTGAACGGCTGGTCTGGACCAGCAGTTAAAGTAGGGACCCGCAAAGGGACCTTCGAGGTAATTACAGTACCGCAATTTGTGGTACCGCAATTACCGCCTTCCCCAGTCCCATTGAGCCCTATGGGGCAAAAGTGGGAATGGGGAAGGGCCAATGTTCAATGGGGAATTACCGCCCCGCCAACCTTGGAATGGGGTGGTAATTCCCCATTGAACATTGGCAGACTCGTTACAACACCGGCAGCAACCATGGTGCTAATAGCGCCATAGGTTACCGCCAGTGTTGTAATGAGGGCCAATGTGTAATGCTGTTTGTGTTTGGATTAGGTGCAGCATAAAACGAATATGTCGGGAAATGTTATGCATCATTTTTGAATGTTCGTGCGTTGAATGTGGCTGGCTGCCTATGACCTTCAGGGTGGAGTTGAATGAATAGTTATGCACAAGATATATTTTAACAGTTTGAGGAGATTTTAGGTAGTGACCTACTAGACCTTTTAAGTGAACAGTGCAACGAAAAGATCACGGCAGTGTTTTTTTAGAAATGTATGCTGGGACACTATGGGCCTCATTACGACCCTGGCGCTCACGTAATGAAGGGTGCCGGTACGGGACCGGCACCCTTCATTATGGGAGTGCCGATTACGAGGTTCCCTTTGCGGGACCCGGAACAGACGTCTGGTAAAACCAGACGTCCATTCCGGGTTCCGCGAGGGGAAGAGGGAGCTAATAACGGACCATTCGTAATGTGCCCATTATTACCTCCCTCCCCATTCCCATTGAGCCCTATGGAGGCTCAAATGGGAATGGGGTGGGTTCCTTCAAGGAGGAACTACTGGGTCCTCCAATGTTGGAATGACCCGGTAATTCCTCATTGCAGGAACCCGGTATTGGAGCCCGGTTTGGAGGCAGCCATGGTGCTAAAAGCACCATGGCTGCCTCCAACCTCGTAATGAGGCCCTATGTTTTAGCATTTTCTGGCAAGAGAACAAGGGCATGAAAATGTTGGTCTGGGCGCAAATTCCTCAGGTTCCTGTGTGATTGATGGGGGTGGTTTGGGCATTTCCTTGTGTATTCTGATGTGGGCGGATGGTAGCCTGTTGATGTTGAGTAGGTGTGAGTTGCATGCCTTTGAGGTGATGGGTGAGAGTAGTAGCCCGTTGATGTTGAATAGGTGTGAGTTGCATGCCTTTGATGTTTTGAGGTGATGGGTGAGAGTAGTAGCCCGTTGATGTTGAGTAGGTGTGAGTTGCATGCCTTTGATGTTTTGAGGTGATGGGTGCCAGTAGTAGCCTATTGATGTTGAGTAGGTGTGAGTTGCATGCCTTTGAGGTGATGGGTGAGAGTAGTAGCCTGTTGATGTTGAGTAGGTGTGAGTTGCATGCCTTTGATGTTTTGAGGTGTTGGGTGAGAGTAGTAGCCCGTTGATGTTGAGTAGGTGTGAGTTGCATGCCCTTGATGTTTTGAGGTTATGGGTGAGAGTAGTAGCCCGTTGATGTTGAATAGGTATGAGTTGCATGCCTTTGATGTTTTGAGGTGATGGGTGAGAGTAGTAGCCCGTTGATGTTTAGTAGGTGTGAGTTGCATACCTTTGATGTTTTGTGACGATGGGTGAGAATAGTAGCCCATTGTTGATGGTGAGTAAGGTGTGAGTTGCATGCCTTTGATGTTTTGTGAGGATAGGTGACAATAGTAGCCTGTTGATGCTTGAGTAGAGTTGAGTTAACAGGTGTGGTCCAGGGCCCTGCCCACATGCTGTTTGTTGTACTGGTGTGGTTGGGACGCTGTGAATTCTCAAAATGCTATGCTATGTAAACAAAACAGACGAGGATCACAGAGACACAGGAATCGGATTATTTCAAAGCAAAATGCATTTTATTAATGCATGGTAAATCGTCACTAACAAGCAGAGCACTCTCTTGCTATGAGTGCATTTAGCAAACCTTTCTGCAAATATCGATCTATAATCAAAACAAACTATAATGCTTAAAATACTTAAACATGGCGTATGCTAAATTAATACATGAATGGATAAATGAATAAATGAATAAATGGATGGATGAATGGATTAGCTCATGCTAAACTATCATAGATAAATGCAGACTAACAACGCTTCCATATTTAGTTTTCTTTTGTTTGTGTCCAGTAGGAAAAGACTGTTGGTGGTTTGCTGGACAGGAGTGTTTCCCAGGTGTGGTATTAAGTATCCAGGTGCAGTGGTAAGTGATCTTGATGGAGACATGTCAGAATTGAGATGGCTAGAGCCTGTGTCGCAGGCGGAGGCTATTTTTGGGGAAAGGCCCGGGTGATTTGGGGCAAGAGAGTCAGCCCTGCCCACTCAATATAGGTTTCTAATGTATTGTTCTTCCATTTTTGTTCACTCTGAAAATGCCAACGAACACTTGGCCTTTTCGTGAGAATGCAGCAACATTTTTTGGTTTCCTTTCCGTCTGGCCGCCAGAGGTTCATCTTGTGTGTGTTGAGATGTTGGATCTTCCCTCCTCAGGATTTGGACATCTGATGGCCGAGTTTGTATGGCCAACAAACTGGGGTTGGTGAGAGTTATCTTTGACTGGAATCCTACCATGTGTGGTTGTTGCCATGGTGCGTTTGTAGTATGTTTGGGTTTGTGTAAGTGTGGGTGTGTGTGGTGTTGAACGTTCCTGTTGTTTCTTGTTAGACCTGCTTGGAATGGTTATATGTGGAGGTTAGCTAGGTCCTTGTTTTGGTGCAGTGTGATCAAGTGCCAGTCCATATAGTGACATGTGCTTGGGGGTGGCATTCCCAAGATCCACGAGTGCCAGTTGTGGATAGAAGTTGTTTTGTGTCAGTTAGGGTTCTGGGTGTGTGGTTTGATGGCCCATGTGGGGCAGGCAATGCTCAAATGTGGCAGGTTTGAGGGTGTCCGGTGGCAGCGGTGGGTGGAAGGTGCCTGGTGTTGTCTTGTTGGTTTAGTTGGTAGTTTTTTTGGTGTGGTCCTTTTGCCAGTGAGTTAGTTACGCCTGTTTGAATAGCCACTTCTAGTCCATGGAACTGGGTTGAGTGTTTGCCGTTTGGTGTGCAGTGATGATGTTTTTGGAATGTGTCTGGTTGTGTGGAAGGAAGGGAGGTGTGTTATGACTGTGGAATGTGTCTTGTTGTGTGGAAGGACGGGAGGAGTGTTATGACTGGTTTCCTTATGATTTGTTTCCCTCCTGCTTAATCCTTCCTTCTGAATGCATGGCATATGACTGCAGGTATGAGGTCATGAATAGAATGGCAGGAGTGTGACTGGGATGTTGAGTGTGAATATGATTCCACCCAGGGCAGTTAAGAATGATGTAGCCTGGGTGGTGGGAGTCAGTGGGCTCCCCTCTGTCTTTACTTTCTATCTTCAGTATATACCTGGTATGTCCTGATTGACACTGAATCCTGAATAAAGCAACTTACACTTACACAGCCTGCGGTACAGACCTTGTGGTTATGGTTAAGTTGCTCAACCAATACGAAGAGCAGTTTTTGGGTGGCTAATAACTTAGGTGGCACTCTACAAATCCTTACCAAACTTTGCAAACAAAGTATGTGGCCACCTCCAAATGCTTTTGCGAAGTTCGGCGTGCTTTCGTCAAGGGGGGAAAAGTTATAGGGGGATCCCAACACTTTTGAAATCCGGATAGACATACATTGAAAACGATTTTGCTTGCATCTATAGCTGAAACCGCTGGGCGCATTTGCACCAAACTTGCATGAGGAACAGCGCCATGTTTCCGAAAGCGTGTTTTTGTAAGGTTGATCTTAATCCGTCCAGTAGATTTGTTAAAAAAGGTGAAAAGTTAGGTCTTAAAAAATTAGTGATATCTCTGTCTGGTCCGCAGATTCACTTCCTAGTTCGGTGTCCGCGAATGGCTCTGGGCCAACTAGGGTTGGAAGTGTCTGGGTAGGGGAGTGATAAAATGTCAAAATGAAAGCGTTTCTATTGTTGAAAAACTGCCAATTCGCCAGTCTATTTTACTGTCCGCTACCAATAAGGACATGAACACGCCTCTATGGATGTAATGTGGGGTGCGGACACAAACATCTGTCCGTGGACTTCTATGCACATGCAAACATGATGTGCTATGTGGTTCCTTTCCGATTTTATAGATATTTAATAAAACAGGTGAGGTGAGTAATATCTGTGTGTGTTTGTAATACAAATATATATTTTAGTGGCTATTGACGTGTCTACTGTGTTTGTGACATGGTTGAAGTGTATTGTTGTGTCCATGGCCAGTGTCCATTGTCAGTGGCCATGCCCCCACGAATTTGGACAGTGGCCATGGCCACAGTAATATGTGCACAGTAAGTATGGCCATCATAGGGGTGGGGTGACTCAAAACCTTTGAAATCTGATCTTTGTGTGGATATGAACACCTGGCAGCGGACTTCTTTGGACATGGACATCTGATGTGCTATGGGATTCCTTTCTGATTTCATTAATATGCAATAAAACTAGTGAGTGTGCGTAATATCTGTGTGTGTAATAAAAATATGTATTTGAGTGGTTATTGAAGTATCTACAGTGTTTGTGACATGGGTGAAATGTGTTGATGTGGCCATGGACAGTGTCCAGATTCTTGAGGGCATACGAATGCCCCCAAGGCCTTGGCCACAGTAATATGTGCACAGCAATTATGGCCATTATAGGAAAGAACACCTTTGAAATACGATATTGTGTGTTTGTGAAAAAATAGATATTTTATTGGGTTTGGAAGTGTGTACAGTATTTGTAACATGGTTGAAGGGTATTATTGAAGTGTGTACAGTATTTATAATTTGGTTGATGGGTATTGTTGTGGGCATGGTCATTGTCCAGAATGTTGGGGGTATAGCTGCAGGCCACGGCCCCAAGAATATAGACACTGGCCATGACTACTTGGTTGTGTGAATACAAATAACTTTTGCAGACTTTGGTCCTCATTCCAATTGCAGCGGTAAGGGGTTAACGGCACCGGTAAGGATGCTGGTGCCGTTATCCCCCTACCGCCGCATTCCGAGGTCCCTTAGTGGGTCCCGCTAAGGGATCAAGGAGCTAATAACGGGCCAGATATTTGCGGGCCCGTTATTAGCTCCTTCCCCATTCCCATTGAGCCCTATGGGGGCTCGAATGGGAATGGGGAATGGTTTTCAGAATGGGGATTTACCGGGTCCGCAAAGGTCGGAATGTCCCGGTAAGTCCCCATTCCGACACCATGGACCCGGACACGGGTTTGGAGGCAGCCATGGTGCTAATGCTACCTCCAAACTCATAATGACCCCCTTTATGTAGTAGAATCTATGTGTGTTTGCAATAACAATAGCTATTTTAGTGGCTATTGAAGTGTATACAGTATTTATAATATGGTTGAAGGGTTTTGTTGTTGGTAAAGTCATGATAGTGGGCATGGACACTGAATCTGGATATTGGCTTGCCCACAATAATCTGTCCTCAGTGTTTATGGCCATAGTAACAGGCCCAGGTTGAAGGGTATTTTGAAGTGTATACAGTATTTATAATGCCCCCAAAAGTCAGGACACTAGCCATGGCTACAATCATTTGACCTCAGTCAGTATGGCTACAGTAATATGCCCACAGCAATTGATACTGGGCATGGACACTTAAGGCCTGATTCACAGAGCTTTTCCTATGGGATTGCGCCATTATAAAACACTCCTGTAAATCAGGCCCTTGAATATGCTAAGAAGGCTGCAATCTGAGCTTGTTTCTCTGTAAAAAAAAGAAAGTGTAATTTGTTATAGACAGTGGTCGAAGTGAGCGGGAGCGGTCGGGAGCGGTGCTCCTCTACTTTTTTAATGACCTTTTACAGCTCTTATACTTTTATTTTAAAAAGAAACCGTTCCGGAATGGTTTCGTTTTAAAATAAAAGTGTAGGAAGAAGTTGGAACTTGCACAGCAGTGCACTGCAAAGCACGTTCCCTTAAACAGCAGGTGCATGTGTTTGGAGGTTTGTACTGTGTGTGGGAGGGGACGTGATGATGGGGTTTGTGGGGAGTGGGTGCAAGCTAGCAGCGGACATCGTTCCCCTACTTCTTTTCGTACACTTCGACCACTGGTAATGGAACATACTTTGACACATTTATTTAGTTACAGTTGTACTCATTTACTTCTTTGGCCCTCATAAGTAGTACATTGTATGCACTATGTTTGGTACAACAGTTGTGCGTGGTACAGTGTTGTTGTGTTAGCATGTGGTAATCATTGGGAAAAAAATACATGGTGGATTGATAAAACCCATTGTGTACAGGTACAAATTTTGGCATTTACATGGTTTTAAACTTTGCCTGTTACACAATCTATGTGTCTGTGGTTGAAGTAGTTAGATACTGTGAAGGCATAATGAAGCAAGACACAGACAACAGATTAAAAGTTCAAACAAAAGTAGTTTTATTAACTTAAATGTCAGGATGGTTCAGAGACTAACTTGCCCTATGCTAATGTGAAATGTCCCTACCAAAAGAAACCAAGGAAAGTCTTAGTCAGTGGGTTCAACTTAAAAGTCTGTCTGTGTCCAAAACCTTTGCTAGCCCTCACAACTAAAGCTAAAACATGTGTAGGGATGTCAGCATCAAAAGAAATAGTGTTACAAATAAAGTTCTGTGCTTTTGCCAGCTCTGGGCTTACCTTCCAGCTCTCCCTCCCCAAGTTCAAGACAGTTCCACAAGATCTTGGTGTTCACTTCCCCGAGATGACAACACAGTTCAAAAGAATTCTCAGGGTTCCTTTCCCCATGAAGACAACACAGTTTTCCACAATGTCTCAGTGTTCCATTTCCCAAGACAACAACACAGGCTTCCACAATGTCTCAGGTTTCCCTTTCCCAAGATGACAACATAATTCAAAAGGAGGCCTCGAGGTTCCCTTCCTCAAGACAACAACACAGTTCATAAGATCTTAGGTTTCCCTTACCCACAAGTTCAGCTTTTCCAGCTTTCCAATTTATAGTTAGTTTCGGTCTCTTAATATTCAAAAACCAGTTCATGTCAACTTTACACTCCTTCCAGTTTCTTGACAGCCTATGCAGATTGCTTTCGTTTGCTTCACTTCAGCAATCTCTTTCATACACTGAGATTTGTTCTCTGTATGTTTTCTTGGCTTTCACTGATAGCGTATCCCCAATCTAGGCGCTGTTGTCGGACCACACAATCCACTCATTACAGGTCACACAACCAGTAACCCTAGGCTTTCTTGCCCACACAGGTTCTTTTGTAACTACATCTATGCTCTAGTAGTTCACATTCACTTGACTTTTTCCTTGCCAGCCTTTTGGCTTTGCCGTCCTGGAACAAGTAGTTAACCCACCTGATGGGTGCGCCAAATACATTGACCTAGCAATCCAGCTTGATCACCGATTACAAACCTGAAGGGCCGACCGCACACGCTCTGAGAGCAGGGTGTTCTACATGCGGCCCAAGGAGGCGCCTGTTCGCCAGCCCGTGGAAGCACATTCTGAACGCATGCATTTGGGTGGAATTTGAGGTCCACTCACCAAGGCAGAACGTGACAGAAAGCGGCAAGAGCAGTTATGCTTGTACTGTGGACAATCTGCCCATTTTCTCTGTAATTGCCTGGCTGAACCCCCTCGAAAGACTGTTGGAGCTATGGATGGAGCAAAGGAAGCTGCCAAGGTGGAAAACTCCAAGGCCCAACAGACATAGAGGTCGGTATGTCGAGCGCAACTAAGAATCCCTTGACCTCCCACTTTAACATCCCTGTGACCATCGTGGACCAATGCCAGCCCTCCAGGTTACACGCACTTGAAGCATTCGTGGATAGTGGAGCCATTGGAAATTATTTGGGCTTGGAGACGGCAGACAGGGTTGGGTTACCAGTCTGTGCAAAGGAAATCATAGACAATGTAACCACTGTCGATGGAACACAGCTACTCTCAGGCCCGGTTACCCATTGTACTACAAAGGTCATTAAGATGGACATAAGGAAGAAATCTCATTTGATCTGATTTCGGCTCCACAATTCCAGGTGATTCTTGGCATACCTTGGCTTGGGAAACATAACCCGCTCATAGATTGGTGTAGCAGGTCGTTAACCTTTCCCAGGGCCTGCAAACACTGTTATGAGACAGGTCTGGCACCAGAACATCCGATATCTGCATTCCAGAAGACACTCCCAGTATTGGGGATACTAGGGGTTTTACCCACAGAATACCAGGATTTTCAAGACGTATTTGCCAAAGTACAAGCCAACACACTACCCCTGCATCGTTCATACGACTGCCAGATAGACCTCGTACCGGGGGCAAAGGTCCCATGCAGCCGCATAAATGCCCTGATGGAAGGGGAAAACGCCCATCTAAAAACCTATTTGGACCAATATCTCGCAAATGGTTTCATTCGCCCTTTCAAATCCCCGCGGCTTCTCCCCTCTTCTTAGTCCCAAAGAAGTAGGGGACTTAAGAACGTGCATTGATTATCATGCATTAAACCAGGTCACGGTAAAGAACCGGTGCCCGTTACCTCTAATTCTTGTGTTGCTCGACCAAGTACGACAAGCGCAAGTGTTTACGAAACTGGATCTTTGAGGGGCCTATCACCTGGTGCGCGTAAAAGAGGGTGATGAATGGAAGACCGTGTTCCGTACCAGTTATGGAATCTACGAATATCAGGTATTGCTATTCGCGCTATGTAATGTGCCGGTGGCAGTCCAACACTTTATGAATGATGTCCTGCGAGAATTGTTAGACATATGTGCCGTAGTGTACATAGATGAAATCCTCATTTTCTCGGCTACAGTACAAGAACATGTATCGCATGTGTGGGCAGTTCTGTCGCAAGTCTCTCCCCTTTTCACCTGTTTCTCCTTGCTTGCAACGGTCTGGGATTTGTACAGGCCTGTGTGCAGGTCTTCGGATTCCAGCGTGAGGATTGCAGTCCTACGCCAAGTAGCGCCCAGATCTCCAGGACCGGGAACCAGGAAGGAATTAATGTCTGAACTCGGAGGCACGGAACGCCGTGACCCGAGCACAGGAGAAGGTCCAGGAAGAAAGCTCGATAGGGTAAGTTCGAGGAAGGGGAAATAGAAAAGGAAGTGAAATCAAGGAATCACAAAACAGGACTCGGAAGGAAGCCCCGTGCGAACTCCGGCAACACACGTCTGACTATACTAAGCAGTAGCATTGAGACGCGCAGAGACGCGGGGGCGTGACTGTTTTGTAGGAAGTTGAACGTAGCGCGTAAAGGCTGGTAAACTGCGTTCCGCACCAAACGGCCATGTTGGAAGGATCACGGAATTCAGTCCTCAATGGGTCAGGGACCACGATGTCCAGAATGGACGCAATCGCGGGTTCATGACAGTATGCCTCCTCTGAAAACCGGCACCTCCGGGTTTGCCTGGGTGGATGAGATGATATCTTCGTATCAGCCGGGGGGCATTCATGTTTGGGACAGGTTCCCAAGTGCGCTCACTGGGAGGATACCCTTTCCACTCAACCAAATACTGTAGTTGACCTCGTCGGTACCTAGAGTCACAAATTCTAGAGACCTCATATTCCAGTTGGTTATCGACAATCACTGGGGTAGATCTTGGAGCAGTTCGAGAGGGCTGCACATATGGGTTTAGCAGAGAAGTGGGGAAGACTGGATGAATCCTTTTCCATGACTCTAGTAGTCGGAGTCAAAAGGCCACTGGATTAACAATTTCCTTTATAGAAAAAGGTCTGTAATACCTGGAAACCAATTTATTTGGTCGTACATGACGAGGAAGGAGTTTTGAGGATAGCCAGACCTTATCGCCTATTGAATAGGAAGGACCAGGCCTTCTTTTGGAGTCTGCATATTGTTTAACGTCTCTTCGGGCCTTTTCTAGGTGTTCCTTTGCTTCTTTGTGTACGTTGATCAGTGTTTCAATCCAGGAATCAACCGCAGGAACTGGGGTAGGATGTGGGAGAACGGATGGTAGGACAGAAGGATGAAATCCTTGGCTACAGAAGAAAGGGCTGGTCTTGATAGCTGAATGATCTGAATTGTTGTATGCGAATTCAACCACAGGTATCAAGAGTGACCAATCATCCTGGACTTTGGTGGCGAAGCAGCGAAGATACTGTTCCAGGGTTTGGTTTACTCGCTCAGTAGCTCCATTGGTCTGTGGATGATAGCCCGAAGACAAGGCACGTTGGATCCCCAATATCCGACATAGCTGTTTCCAAAACTGGGATATGTACTGGGGTCCTCTGTCGGAAATGATTTTGGAAGGTAATCCATGAAGCCGAAATATGTGTTCTAGAAAAATCCCAGCAAGTTCAGATGAGGATGGTAGTTTGTATAGAGGTGTAAAATGAGCCATATGTGTGAACAAATCAATGGTAACCATTATAGTCGTGTAGCCTCTGGAAGAAGGTAGTTCCACTATAAAATCCGTGGCAATGATTTCCCAGGGTTTTGTTGGTAGTGCTGGTTGGTGTAGGGGACCTGCTGGTTTTTTATTGTCATATTTATTCTGATTACAGACTGCACAAGCCTAGACATAGGTCTTTATGTCATCCTTCATCCTTGGCCACCAAAATTGTCTTTGTATAAGACGGAGGGTGTTGGTGATGCCACGGTGTCCTGAATGGAGGGTATCATGGCATAGGTTTGTGATCTTTTGTCTCAACCCAGGAGTGGGAATGACCAGCCGAATATCCTTAAATAGGTATCCGTCCTTTATTTTGAGATTCCACCAATTTTCTCTTTTAAACTCCTTCCAGAGTTCAGAGGACTGAGTTTGGGCTTGAATATCCTCCAGGAGAGTAACTGCTTGAGCTACGAATATTGTCTTGGGAAACATCTTGGGAAAGGTCCGGTCCTCAAGGGGTTCATAATCAGGACATTCAGATAAGGCATCGGCTATGATGTTATGTGTTCCAGGAAAAGGATGGATTTGAAATTGGTATTGGGCAATAAAGAAGGCCCAACGGGCTTGGCGGCTGTTTCTGCACTCCAGGGATTGTAGGACTTGAAGATTCCGATGGTCCGTACGGACTTGTACCGGGTGTTTGGCTCCCAGAAGGAGATGACGCCAATCAGTGAAGGCTCGACGAATGGCTAAGAATTCCTTCTCCAGGATGGAATAATGAGTCTCACTGGGAGTTAAGGTGCGGGAGAGATAGGCAATGTGGTGTTCTAACTTGTCGCCAAGTTCCTGTTTCAGGACTGCTCCGATGGCGTAGTTGGATGCATCAGTCTCAACAAGGAAGGGACAGTCAATGTCGGGTGGAGCCAAGATGGGAGCTTGTGTGAACTCCAACTTCAACCGTTAAAATGCCAAGTCTTGAGCTGAGGTCCACTGAAACGGGGTATCTTTCTTTAATAGTGTGACAATGGGATGTACAATGTCAGAAAATGCGGGTATGAATTTCCTGTAGAAGTTAGCGAGCCCCAGGAAGGTTTGAATTTGTTTTACAGTTGTTGGAACAGGCCAAGATAGAATGGAATCAACCTTGGAAGAATCCATTCTGATCCCCTTTGGGCTAAGAACAAATCCGAGATAGTGAACAGTTAATACATGGAAAAGACATTTTTCAGGTTTGGCCAGGAGCTTATGTTCTCGTAAACGTTGTAAAACTGCCTTAAGGTGTTCTTCATGTTCGCGAGGGTCCTTGGAATAAATCAGTATGTCGTGTAGGTATACAATGACGAAGAGGAACAATATGTATGTCAGAAAAGACCCGATCCATGAAACGTTGGAAAATTGCGGGGGCATTAGCAAGTCCAAAGGGCATGACCAAGTATTCAAAATGGCCAAATGGTGTTCTGAAGGCTGTTTTCCATTAATCACCTTCTTTTATATGAATAAGATGATAGGCACCCCTGAAATCTAGTTTTGTGAAGATGACTGCACCTCTCACTGCTTCCAGGATGTCCGAGATAAGAGGCAATAGTTAACTGTCCTTGAGAGTGCATTGGTTAAGGCCACGGTATTCCAAACATGGCCTGAGCTCCTTGGAATCTTTCTTAGGAACGAAGAAGAGGGAAGCTCCCGCTGGGGACTTGGATGGTCGAATAGTTCCATTTTCCAAGTTGGTGTCCAGGTACTCCCGGAGGGACCTTTTTTCAGGTTCGGATAGAATAAACATTGTTCCGAAGGGAATCACTGCTGAAGGCTCAGTGTCAATGGCACAATCCTCAGGTCTGTGGGGTGGTAGAGATTGAACAATAGCTGTTGAGAACACATCTGAGTATGCCTGGTAGGCCTGGGGGATCTGGATAACGTTAGAGACCGTTACTGGGAATTGCTGGATTTCTTGGGAGTCTTCTAAGGAACTTGGTAAGGTGGTAGGTGACAAACAATGGGACATACAATGTTCTGAACCAAGAAATTAGGAGCCTGCTGCCCAATTGATGTAGGGGTTGTGCTTCTGCAGCCAAGGCATACCTAGAACCATGGGATAGTGGGCAGATCTTATGATATCGAATTTAATCCTCTCTTGGTGGTGGTTTATTGAAAGAAGAATCTCTTTGGTTTGATGGGTTATGGGTCCTGAAGATAAGGGTCTCCCATCTTTGGCTTCAACAGGTTGCATTGTCTCTCGTGATTCGTGGGGAATGTTATGACCAGTGACCCAATCATGATCTATGAATATGCCCATGGCTCCGCAGTCCACTAATGCCGGGATTGGGTAGGATTATTTCTTAGAAGGCGATAGGAATGTCTGTAGAATCACAAAATTGTTCTGTCCTGGAGAGTTCAAGGAAGGAATTGATGAGGAGCAGACATCTTTCTCGCGAAACTGTGCCCCACTTCGGCGTTTCCCGAAGGGCACTCTCTCACAAGGTGTTTATCAGAGGCACAGTACATGCACAGTCTGGTATGAATCCAACGCATCCTTTCTTGTGGGGTAATGGGTCCACGGAAGGCCCCTAGTTGCATGGGTTCTGGGTCCGAGGTTGGAGATGCAGCGGTCTCTGGTTTGTATGGGAGGTCCGTGGCAGCCTTTTGGGATGTTGGCTTAGACTTTCTTTTCTCTGCCTTTCTTTCCTGGATCCGAAAATCGATTTGTAGGGAGAGGTCCATGAGGGCTTGGAAGGAGCTTGGGCGAGCTACCCTGGCTAACTCGTCCTTTATCTCTTCATTTAGGCCTCTTCGAAAGAGGGTGAAGCTGGCTTCTTGGGACCAATCAGCCTCTTTTACTATTTGTTTAAAGTGGGTCACATATTTAAGCATATCTTGGCATCCTTGTTGAAATTCAAGCAGTTTTTCTTGCGCGCCTTAAACAAGCTCTGCGTGATCAAACATGGCCTTTAGGGCTTCCACAAACCCATCATAATCATCCAGCAGTGCGTCGCCCATATTGACTAGGGGGGTTGCCCAGGTCAGGGCGTTGTAGTGAGATGTGAGATCATGAATCCCACCTTTGCTCTTGGGGTGGAAAAGTAGTATGGCTTGAAGGTAAAATGCACCAAACATGAATCAAGGAAGGCACGGAGGGTTTTTGAAGAGCCATCGTATTTGTCCACTACTCCTCCCAACAAGACACTGGGCCTCATTACGACCCTGGCGGTACGGGGTTAACGGCGCCGTAAAAGGTGCCGGCGCCGTTAACCCTGTACCGCCTCATTACGAGTTCCCCTTGCGGGACACGTTAAGCATGCCTGGGAAAACCAGGCGTGCTTACCAGGTCCCGCGAGGGGAAGAGGGATCAAACAACGGGTCAACTCATAATGGCCCGTTGTTTGCTCCCTCTCCCATTCCCATTGAGCCCTATGGGGGCTAAAATGGGAATGGGGAAGGACCGGGTCTGGGTCCTTGGAGGGAGGAATTACCGGGCCTTCCGAACTCAGAATGGCCCGGTAAATACTCATTCTGTGGACCCGGACCCGGACGTGATTTCGGCGGCAGCCATGCCGCCAATAGCAGCATGGCTACCGCCGAGGTCGTAATGAGGGCCACTTTCTTTTGCTGCAGAGTCACGAGACAAGACTAGCTGCTTTCATGCAGCGTTCTCTGCTTTAAGGTTCTGGACTTCAGTGGTTAGTTCCTGCATACCTCACATGAGGTCTTGAACCGCAGCTTCCATCTCTGTATTTGTATCGGTTTTAAGGCATCTCAATCTGTCACAAGTCTCTCCCCTTCTCACCTGTTTCTCCTTGCTTTTGACTTTCTTGGGTGTGTTCTTTCGCACGGTCCAGGATTTGTACAGGCCCGTGTGCAGGTCTTCGGATTCCAGCGTGAGGATTGCAGTCCTACGTCAAGTAGCGTCCAGATCTCCAGGACCGGGAACCAGGAATGAAACAATGTCCAAACTCGGAGGCACGGAACGCCGTGACCCGAGAACAGGAAAAGGTCCAGGAAGGGGTAAGTTCGAGGAAGGGGAAATAGAAAAGGAAGTGAAATCAAGGAATCGGAAAACAGGTCTTGGAAGGAAGCCCCGAGCGAACTCCGGCAACACACGTCTGACTACACTAAGCGGTAGCGTTGAGACGCAGCGCAAGACGCGGGGGCGTGACTGTTTTGTAGGAAGTTGAACATAGCACGTAAAGGCTGGTAAGCTGCGTTCCGCACCAAACTGCCATGTTGGAAGGATCACAGAATTCAATTCTCTATGGGTCAGGGACCACGATGTCCAGAATGGACGCAATCGGTGGTTCATGACAAGTTCTCCACAAGTTACGCGAAAACCACTTATATGCCAAGCTTGAAAAATGCTCCTTCCATGCCACCAAAGTTGAGTTTCTAGGATTCGTGTTGTCACCACAAGGGATCCGAATGGACAACAGGAAAGTAGAGGCGATCCTCACCTGGCCATCACCCTCGTCTCTAAAGGGAGTGCAGAGCTTTCTTGGTTTTGCGAACTTCTAACAACGTTTTATACCAGGTTTTTCACACATGATGCATCCTATTACTACCCTCCTACGTAAGCACCGAAAATTCGAATGGACTCCTGCAGTAGAAGAGGCCTTTCTTGCTCTAAAGAGCAGATTTACATCAGCCCCTGTATTACAACATCCACAACCAGACCTCCCTTATATTGTTGAGACTGACGCTTCAAGGGTAGCAATGGGAGCAGTCTTATCCCAACGGAATGCTGACACTGGTCATCTACACCCCGTGGCTTTCTGGTCGAAGAAGTTTTCTCCAGCAGAACTGAATTATGCAGTTACTGATAAGGAACTGCTTGCGATTGAAGAGGCCCTCAAGGAATGGAGGCATTATTTACTCGGAGCCAAGCATGCCATTGCCATAATAACTGACCATCGAAACCTCCAGTACTTGCGCTCAGCTGAAGCGCAATCATCTCGACAGTTTCGCTGGGCTCTGTTCCTATCGGAATATGATTTTGTAATCACTTACTGGCCCGGAGTAAAAAACGAGAAGGCAGACGCTTTATCACGCATCGGCAAAGGGGAACAAACCTACAGCATTCCTGATCCGGTAGAAATCATTCCTGGTGACAAAATCCTGGGTCTGTGTGGAGATGATTCTTCATGGGAGGCATTCAAGCAGAAGATAAAGGACACCTGCCCGTAAGAGAATTACGAGCCAAGGGAGTCAACTTTTCCATCAAGGAGGGCCTACCATGTTATCAAGACCATCTTTACCTCCCGACGCGTGCCTTGCAGGAAAAAATACTTGCTAACTACCACAATTCGCCAATTGAAGGACATCCAGGAGTGGCAAAGACTGCTGAAAAGGTTAAAAGATCCTACTGGTGGCCAACTTGGCGACAAGACACCCACGAATTTGTCAGCTCATGTGGAACATGTGCTCAAAACAAGGCCTCGAGACAAAAACCAGCCGGCTTATTGCAACCACTGGCGATACCGCCCACACCCTGGCTTACCTTCTCAATGGACTTTGTCACAGACCTACCCCGCAGTTCTGGATTTAACACCATCCTTGTGGTGGTAGATTTATTCACCAAGATGGCCCATTTCATACCCTTAATAGGCATTCCATCTGCTCAGGCCTTGGCTCAGGTATTTCTCAATAACATTGTGAAGTTACATGGGTTTCCATCCATAGTCGTCTCTGACAGGGGAAGTCAATTTGTGTCATGGTTCTGGAAACATTGTTGCGCTTTGGCCGGAATAGAAATCCAGTTGTCCACCAGTCACCATCCACAAACAGACGGGCAAACAGAGCGCACAAATCAAACTTTGGAGCAATACCTCCGTTGCCTACTACATCAGAGAGAACGCTCTTGGGAGGAGATCCTGTGGATGGCTGAATAGGCATACAATAATTCAATACATACCTCCACACGCATGACTCCGTTTTACACTCTTTACGGACGCAACACTTCAACATATGACCCACCTTAGGCCATCAAAATGCCAGCCATTAAGACCTTACACGAAAGAATCTCTCAAGCAACCAAAGATGCAGTAGTACATCTTGAGACAGCCAAAGCTACACAAAAGAGGTATGCTGACCATCACCGACAAAAGGCCCCAAACTACAAGGCAGGAGATTCGGTATGGCTTGCATCTAGATATATAGCATTAAAAGGGGCTAGGAAATTCCAACCCAGGTTCTTAGGCACGTTCACAATTGAAAGCGTAGTTACTCCTGTTGCCATGAGGTTGACCCTACCTCCACAAATGTGCATACACCCAGTTTTTCATGGGTCCTTGTTGAAACCCATACACCCTGGGACTAGAACACTAACTCCACCAGCCCCCATAGTAATCAAAGGGGAGGAACCGGAGTACGAGGCCAAGCAAATACTAGATTCCAAAATAGTAAGAAACACCTTGTATTACTTAGTGGATTGGAAGGGATATGGGCCCCAAGATAGGTCATGGGAGCCAAGCGAGAACATTTATGCCCCCCGGTTACTACTGAAATTCCATCGGAACAATCCCACTAAGCCCGGTCCAGGAAGCACATCATTGGGAGGGGCCTTGAGGGGGAGGACTGTCATGGGTACTAGCCTAGGTTACACTACCAAGTCACCTTCATATTCAATTCATGATGACAAGGGGGGAAAACAGACAGGAGCACTGTGGGTGAGAGCATGGCGAGCAAGGACAGGGTTAATACCCATTTCACCCATTGGTACTCCGTGTGCTCATAGAGTAATAAAAAACGTCCTGTTTCCAGTAATATGGATCCTTTAGTGCCAACCCGGAACTAAGTTGAATGCTCTAGTCTTCGGGTGTGGCTCTCTATAAAAGCCACGCCCAATGAACAAGCCATGCTTCGTGTGCATTCTGTAGCCTCGTGCACACGCTTACCTGGTTCCTGACTCCAGAGACTTCTACAGCATTCCACACCTTTCACGACCGGCATGTCAATCCTCTTTACTGCGCACTCCCGCGCCTGAAAAGAGAAGACAGAGGGCCTCATTACACGGTAGGCGGTGAGCCATGGCGCTATTAGCGCCATGGCTCATGCCGGTAAAATACCGGCACCGCCTTGGCGGAAAGGGGATTTACCGCCCCATTCCAAGGTTGGAGGGGCGGTAAATCCCCTTTCCGCCATTGCCCTTCCCCATTCCCATTTCTGCCCCATAGGGCTCTATGGAAATGGGGAAGGCGCTAATTACGCCACCGCAATTTTGCGGTGCAGTAATTAGCTCCGAGGTCCCTTAGCGGGTTGGATTTTAACGCCTGCAATAAGCAGGCGTTAAATCCTCCAACCCGCAAAGGGACCTCTTAGTACGGCGGTAAGGGTTAACGGTCACCGTTGCCATTAACGGTGACCGTTAACCCTTACCGCCGTCCGTGTAATGAGGCCCAGAGATGTTAACTGACCCGTGTTTTTCTACTCACATTTTCCAGCGGCTGTCCGGAGGTTTCTGCGAGTTCCTCTTCAACTCGTGGACCGGCAAGTCACTCCCCTTCGTCTTCTCAGCAGGCGCCTCCAGATTTTCAGACTCCGAGCAACTTTTGGCAAACTGCAAAGAGAAAAGCAAAGGAAAAGACAGGTTAGAAATTGAAGAACACATTGTTTGCAATAATCTCCATAGACAATACGAACCTGAACTTTTCACACGCTCTAACCCAGTGAAGCAACTGGGAATCCACAGACATACAGTCCTTACCTGATCCGATTTAAGCGATCAAATTGTGCAAATCTGCCATTCTGGCAGCACGAAGGGTCCAGTGAGGTAACTGGCCCTGGGACAATCTTCAGGAGAATCAGAACTCCACTAACCCAATAAACGGTGGTGTTTAACATCGCAGCACCAGCGCAGCAGCCAGCAAAACCAGTACCAAGCCAGCTCGACAGCCAACTGGTCCCGCACTGTAGCGCCCCTGCAGAGGCAGGACGGAGAGCCCACCATCCCAAACTAAGAGGTGAGCCCCCTAGACACTGGGCCTGATCACGACTTTGGCGGTAATGCCGGCGGTAATACTGCCGGCGGTATTAGCCCTACCGCCGAATTCCCCGGCGCTAATAGCGCCGGATCACGAGTTCGGCGGTAATGTAATTCCCCATTCCCCATTGAGCCCATTCGGGAATGCCCCATTCCCCATTGGGCTCAATGGGGAAAATTTGCGCTCTTACCGCCGGCGGATTTCCCGCTGGCGGTAAAGGCGCACATTTTCGGCAGATTTCCCCCCAGCCAACAGCTGGGGCGAAATCCGCCGAAGTCCTGATTTGGCCGACCCCTAAATCCGGCGGTAATAGCGCGACCGCCGGATTTAAGGGTTACCGCCAAAGTCGTGATGAGGCCCACTGTATCCCAGCACACAGGGAATTGGGAAAGAGGGTTCCCTGGGTTTAGGTAACACCACTCATTAACCTGTCGTTCTTCTTATAGGTAGAATCCCAATATTCCGGGTGAGGAGACAGCAGGGCAGAGGTCGGCGGACTCCATCGCTCCTGCGAAGATTCAGGTGAGCGTGACACCCTCCTTGCCCCCAGTGTCTGCCTAGGTCTGTAGCTTGCCTCCCCAGACCCCCTTTCCAGCATTTTCATCCAGGTGAGTGCAGCATCCTGCTTAGCCCCCAATTCTGATAAAAAACTAGTTTAATCTCCCCCTGGCAGCCCACCCGCATCCCCTCGTTCCTGCTTTCTGATTTCCTGATTGTCCATAAAGTCTGCCTCCCGAGCCCGCCCTGTGACCCGATTGGCCTGCCTTGCCCCCAGTGTCTGCCTAGGTCCGTAGCTTGCCTCCCCAGGCCCCCTTTCTAGTATTGTCACCGAGGTGAGTGCAGCGTCCTGCTTGGCCTCCAATTCTGCTCAAAAATAGTTTAATCTCCCCCTGGCCGCCCACCCGCATACCCTCGCTCCCCTCTTCTTGATTTCCTGATTGTCCATAAAGCCCGCCTACTGAGCCCTGCCCGCAACCAGATTGGCCCTCCTTGCCCCCAGTTTCTGCCTAGGTCTGTAGGTTGCCTCCCGAGCCCCCCTTTCCAGCGTTTTCACTCAGGTGAGTGCAGCATCCTGCTCAGCAGCCAATTCTGCTAAAAAAATAGTTTCATCTCTCCCTGGCTGCCCGCCCGCATCCCCTCGCTCCCCGCTTCTTGATTTCCTGATTGTCCATAAAGCCATCCTCCCAAGCCCAGCCCGCAACCTGATTGGCCGTCCTTGCCCCCAGTGTCTGCCTAGGTCCGTAGCTTGCCTCCCCAGCCCCCTTTCAAGCGTTTTCACCCAGGTGAGTGCAGCATCCTGCTTAGCCCCCAATTCTGCTAAAAACATAGTTTAATCTTCCCGTGGCCGCCTGCCCGCATCCCCTCGCTCCCCGCTTCCTGATTGCCTGATTGTCCATAAAGCCTGCCTCCCGAGCCCACTCGCGACCCGATTGGCCCTCCAACAAGTACATCACAGACCACTGCACGGCAGCCCTCTGCCTGTGCAGCCCCATCGGCTAAGGACCCTGATGCAAAGGGCAGCTCCAACAAAGGCAGCTCCAGACTGTGGGCCTCATCACGAGTTGGGCTGTATTCCCAGCTGTAATACCGCTGACTGTAATAGCCCTAGCACCGACCGGTACGGGTTGGGCCTTAACGGTAAATCACCATTCCTGATTGGGTCCATTGGATCCAATGGGGAATTTTCGGTGCTAATACTGCGGGCTAATACTGCCGGCTGTAATGCAGCCGAAAACAGGGTTTGTAACCTCCAGAAAAAAGCTGGAGGTAAAACAGTCGATTTAGCACCCAACCCGCGATAGGGCCAGCCCTTCAATGCGGCAGTAATCCAGTTACCACCGCATTTAAGGGCTACGCCTAACTTGTGATGAGGCTTGTGATGAGGCCCTGTGTCTGCAGGTGTCTGCAGGGGAAGCAAGTGAAGCCAGCAATGAACAGACACCAACAAAACTGTAAGTGTGGCATGAGTGGGGTGTAGAGCAATTACTCAATTCCAGAACGCCCCCACCTCTCTACCTTACCTTCAAATAACGTAAACTGCCAAAAACCAACAGATTTGTCAATGTTAGCATGTGCCACATTTAGATTATATTGTGAAAGATAGCATGTGCCACACTTAGATGGAATTGTGAAAGATAGCATGTGCCACGCTTAGATGGAATTGTGAAGGACAGCATGTACCACACTTTGACAGAATTGTGAGGGATACCATGTGCCACACTTAGATAGAATTGTGAAGGATAGCACGTGCCACACTTTGGCAGAATTGTGAAGGATAGCATGTGCCACACTTAGACAGATTTGTCAATGCTAGCATGTGCCACACTTAGATGGAATCTGAAAGATAGCATGTGCCACACTTTGACAGAATTGTGAGGGATACCATGTGCCACACGTAGATGGAATTGTGAAGGATAGCATGTGCCACACTTTGGCAGAATTGTGAAATATAGCATGTGCCACACTTAGATGGAATTGTGAAGGATAGTATGTGCCACACTTAGATGGATTTATCAATGTTAGCATGTGCCACACTTAGATGGAATTGTGAAGGACAGCATGTACCACACTTTGACAGAATTGTGAGGGATACCATGTGCCACACTTAGATGGAATTGTGAAGGATAGCATGTGCCACACTTTGGCAGAATTGTGAAAGATAGCATGTGCCACACTTAGACAGATTTGTCAATGTTAGCATGTACCACACTTAGATGGAATTGTGAAAGATAGCATGTGCCACACTTAGACGGATTTGTCAATGCTAGCATGTGCCACACCTAGATCGAATTGTGAAGGTTAGCACGTGCCATACTTTGGCAGAATTGTGAAAGATAGCATGTGCCACACTTAGATGGAATTGTGAAAGACAGCATGTGCCACATGAATCCTGTTGCTATATATATGTATGTCACTATGTATGTCCCCACTGTCCTGCTTACGTGCCTGGTCTCAGGCCCTTATACTTATAGCCACCATATCACACCATTATGCCTACTCTCTACTGTACACCATCATTCAACCAGAACTCAGCTATACCCCTGATAATTCGGCCTAGCTGTTCACATCCGAACACGACTCCATGATCACCCCATCTCCCAAATAAAAACAAAGCTAGCTGAAGCACATTCCGGCTAGCTTGGGCGTCCCTCAGGCCTAACAAAGCCAGAACCCAGTCTGGGTGTCCACCCACCAGACTGAACACATCCAATTGATTTCCTCAGCACCACCCCTATCGCCAAGAAGCAGCTACCTTCCAACAACTACACCAGCTTCCCACATATCCGGTGCTCCAACACACCATAAGACTCTCTCTCTGTCTCTACTGACTAGAACTGTGGTTCCCAAGGGCGTTCAACCTACCAGCGCTTTGAGATCATACCAATGATACATATGGCGCTATATAAATGCCAAGTAACATAGCATGACATATTTGCATAAATGTTTACTTCATTACTTTAATGGCATCTTCATTCTTTAGATGTCCATACATTGAGTTCAGTGTGTCCACATATCTTCTCTCTTTAATGGCATCACTTTACATCTGCCAGACTTCACTTATAGTTCTTCCATGTCCACTGGTGTCTGCAGACTCATGTCTACTGCATCACTTTGAGGATACAGTCAATACGGTTGTTTGAGCATATGACGTCTCTCATACCTTCGATGTGGTATTGGGATAAACCGGGTGTGAAACACAGTTCTTTCTTGTTGTTCTTCCAGTATGATGGAGGTGTGGGGGTGGACTCTATAAATGATGTGTATATCTGCCTCTCTACATTCCCCCCTCTGGTCAAGTTTTAGGCCACCTCAATTTTGTTCACCTTTTCTTCACACTGTGGTCTCTTTGGGATTCATATCTTTGTCACCCCCCTCAGATCACTTGCCTTCTTTACGTGTTCATCCACACTCCGCATAATTTGGCAACACTCCCCAGTCAGCGAACAGAACACCCAACGTCCTACATAGTTCTGATGATCCTCGGGATGATAAAATGTTGTTCCTTGCGGTGCTATAGGTCTTCCTTTCGGGTGCTCACGGGTGGTGTTCTCAGTTTGTGTGTGCTCGTCAGCCACAGTATTCACATCAATCATTATCTTAATCCCAACATCTTGCTTTGCTGTTTTCTTGCATTGTCCTATGATTGTGCTTAGGAGAAAGAATCCCAGCAATACTAATGCTCCTTCCATGCCACCAAAGTTGAGTTTCTAGGATTCATGTTGTCACCACAAGGGATCCGAATGGACAACAGGAAAGTAGAGGCGATCCTCACCTGGCCATCACCCTTGTCTCTAAAGGGAGTGCAGAGCTTTCTTGGTTTTGCGAACTTCTACCAACGTTTTATACCAGGTTTTTCACGCATGGTGCATCCTATTACTATCCTCCTACGTAAGCACCGAAAATTCAAATGGACTCCTGCAGCAGAAGAGGCCTTTCTTGCTCTAAAGAGCAGATTTACATCAGCCCCGTATTACAACATCCACAACCAGACCTCCCTTATATTGTTGAGACTGACGCTTCAAGGGTAGCTATGGGAGCAGTCTTATCCCAAAGGAATGCTGACACTGGTCATCTACACCCCATGGCTTTCTGGTCGAAGAAGTTTTCTCCAGCAGAACTGAATTATGCAGTTACCGATAAGGAACTGCTTGCGATTGAAGAGGCCCTCAAGGAATCGAGGCATTATTTACTCGGAGCCAAGCATACCATTACCATAATAACTGACCATCGAAACCTCCAGTACTTGCGCTCAGCTAAAGCGCAATCATCTCGACAGTTTCGCTGGGCTCTGTTCCTATCGGAATATGATTTTGTAACCACTTACTGGCCCGGAGTAAAAAACAAGAAGGCAGACGCTTTATCACGCATCAGCACATCGGCACATCGGCAATTCTGCTAAAAAAATAGTTTCATCTCTCCCTGGCTGCCCGCCCGCATCCACTCGCTCCCCGCTTCATGATTTCCTGATTGTCCATAAAGCCATCCTCCCGAGCCCACCCCGCAACCTGATTGGCCCTCCATGCCCCCAGTGTCTGCCTAGGTCCGTAGCTTGTCTCCCCAGTCCCCTTTCGAGCGTTTTCACCCAGGTGAGTGCAGCGTCCTGCTTAGCCCCCAATTCTGCTGAAAACATAGTTTAATCTCCCTGTGGCCGCCTGCCCGCATCCCCTCGCTCCCCGCTTCCTGATTGCCTGATTGTCCATAAAGCCTGCCTCCCGAGCCCACCCGCGACCCGATTGGCCCTCCAAATGTTGGACATCACTGACCACTGCAGGGCAGCCCTCTGCCTGTGCAGCCCCATCAGCTAAAGACCCTGATGAAATGGGCAACTCCAACAAAGGCAGCTCCAGACTGTGGGCCTCATCACGAGTTTGGCTGTATTCCCAGCTGTAATACCGCCGACTATAATAGCCCTAGCACCGACCGGTCCGGTGGTATTACACCGGATCACGGGTTGGGCCTTAACGGTAAATCCCCATTCCTGATTGGGTCCATTGGATCCAATGGGGAATTTTCGGTGCTAATACTGTGGGCTAATACTGCCGGCTGTAATACAGCCGAAAACAGGGATTTTAACCTCCAGAAAAAAGCTGGAGGTATAACAGTCGATTTAGCACCCAACCCGCGATAGGGCCAGCCCTTCAATGTGGCAGTAATCCAGTTACCACCGCATTTAAGGGCTACGCCCAACTTGTGATGAGGCCCTGTGTCTGCAGGCGAAGCCAGTGAAGCCAGCAATGAACAGATACCAACAAAACTGTAAGTGTGGCATGGGTGGGGTGTAGAGCAATTACTCAATTCCAGAACGGCCCCACCACTCTACCTTACCTTCAAATAACGCAAACTGCCAAAAACCAACAGATTTGTCAATTTTAGCATGTGCCACACTTAGATTATATTGTGAAAGATAGCATGTGCCACACTTAGATGGAAGTGTGAAAGATAGCATGTGCCACACTTAGATGGAATTGTGAAGGACAGCATGTACCACACTTTGACAGAATTGTGAGGGATACCATGTGCCACACTTTGATGGAATTGTGAAGGATAGCACGTGCCACACTTTGGCAGAATTGTGAAGGATAGCATGTGCCACACTTAGACGGATTTGTCAATGCTAGCATGAGCCACACCTAGATGGAATTGTGAAGGTTAGCACGTGCCACACTTTGGCAGAATTGTGAAAGATAGCATGTGCCACACTTAGATGGAATTGTGAAGGATAGTATGCGCCACACATAGATGGATTTATCAATGTTAGCATGTGCCACACTTAGATGGAATTGTGAAAGATAGCATGTGCCACACTTAGACAGATTTGTCAATGTTAGCATGTGCCACACTTAGACGGATTTGTCAATGCTAGCATGTGCCACACCTAGATCGAATTGTGAAGGTTAGCACGTGCCACACTTTGGCAGAAGTGTAAAAAATCGCATGTGCCACACTTAGATGGAATTGTGAAAGACAGCATGTGCCACACTTAGACGGATTTGTGAAAGATATCATATGCCACATGAATCCTGTTGCTATATATATGTATGTCACTATGTATGTCCCACTGTCCTGCTTACGTGCCTGGTCTCAGGCCCGTATACTGATAGCCACCATATCACACCATTATGCCTACTCTCTACTGTACACCATCATTCAACCAGAACTCAGCTATACCCCTGATAATTCGGCCTAGCTGTTCACATCGGAACACGACTCCATGATCACCTCATCTCGCTAATAAAAACAAAGCTAGCTGAAGCACATTCCGGCTAGCTTAGGCGTCCCTCAGGTCTAACAAAGCCAGAACCCAGTCTGGGTGTCCACCCACCAGACTGAACACATCCAATTGATTTCCTCAGCACCACCCCTATCGCCAAGAAGCAGCTACCTTCCAACAACTACACCAGCTGCCCACATATCCGGTGCTCCAACACACCATAAGACTATCTCTCTGTCTCTACTGACTAGAACTGTGGTTCCCAAGGGCGTTCAACCTACCAGCGCTTTGAGATCATACCAATGATACATATGGCGCTATATAAATGCCAAGTAACATAGCATAACATATTTGCATATATGTTTACTTCATTACTTTAATGGCATCTTCATTCTTTAGATGTCCATACATTGAGTTCAGTGTGTCCACATATCTTCTCTCTTTAATGGCATCACTTTACATCTGCCAGACTTCACTTATAGTTCTTCCATGTCCACTGGTGTCTGCAGACTCATGTCTACTGCATCACTTTCAGGATACAGTCAATACGGTTGTTTGAGCATATGCCGTCTCTCATACCTTCGATGTGGTATTGGGATGAACCAGGTGTGAAACACAGTTCTTTCTTGTTGTTCTTCCAGTATGATGGAGGTGTGGGGGTGGATTCTATAAATTATGTGTATATCTGCCTCTCTACATTCCCCCCTCTGGTCAAGTTTTCGGCCACCTCAATTTTGTTCACCTTTTCTTCACACTGTGGTCTCTTTGGGATTCATATCTTTGTCACCCCCCTCAGATCACTTGCCTTCTTTATGTGTTCATCCACACTCCACATAATTTGGCAACACTCCCCAGACAGCGAACAGAACACCCAACGTCCTACATAGTTCTGATGATCCTCGGGATGTTAAAATGTTGTTCCTTGCGGTGCTATAGGTCTTTCTTTCGGGGGCTCACGGGTGGTGTTCTCAGTTTGTGTGTGCTCGTCAGCCACAGTATTCACATCAATCATTATCTTAATCCCAACAACTTTCTTTGCTGTCTTCTTGCATTGTCCTATGATTGTGCTCAGGAGAAAGAATCCCAGTAATACTAATGATCCTTCCATGCCACCAAAGTTGAGTTTCTAGGATTCGTGTTGTCACCACAAGGGATCCGAATGGACAACAGGAAAGTAGAGGCGATCCTCACCTGGCCATCACCCTTGTCTCTAAAGGGAGTGCAGAGCTTTCTTGGTTTTGCGAACTTCTACCAACGTTTTATACCAGGTTTTTCACACATGGTGCATCCTATTACTACCCTCCTACGTAAGCACCAAAAATTCGAATGGACTCCTGCAGCAGAAGAGGCCTTTCTTGCTCTAAAGAGCAGATTTACATCAGCCCCGTATTACAACATCCACAACCAGACCTCCCTTATATTGTTGAGACTGACGCTTCAAGGGTAGCTATGGGAGCAGTCTTATCCCAACGGAATGCTGACACTGGTCATCTACACCCCGTGGTTTTCTGGTCGAAGAAGTTTTCTCCAGCAGAACTGAATTATGCAGTTACTGATAAGGAATTGCTTGCGATTGAAGAGGCCCTCAAGGAATCGAGGCATTATTTACTCGGAGGCAAGCATACCATTACCATAATAACTGACCATCGAAACCTCCAGTACTTGCGCTCAGCTAAAGCGCAATCATCTCGACAGTTTCGCTGGGCTCTGTTCCTATCGGAATATGATTTTGTAATCACTTACTGGCCCGGAGTAAAAAACAAGAAGGCAGACGCTTTATCACGCATCGGCACATCGGCACATTGGCAATTCTGCTAAAAAAATTAGTTTCATCTCTCCCTGGCTGCCCGCCCGCATCCACTCGTTCCCCGCTTCATGATTTCCTGATTGTCCATAAAGCCATCCTCCCGAGCCCACCCCGCAACCTGATTGGCCCTCCTTGCCCCCAGTGTCTGCCTAGGTCCGTAGCTTGCCTCCCCAGCCCCCTTTTGAGCATTTTCACCCAGGTGAGTGCAGCGTCCTGCTTAGCCCCCAATTCTGCTAAAAACATAGTTTAATCTCCCCGTGGCCGCCTGCCCGCATCCCCTCGCTCCCCGCTTCCTGATTGCCTGATTGTCCATAAAGCCTGCCTCCCGAGCCCACCAGCGACCCGATTGGCCCTCCAAAAAGTACATCACTGACCACTGCAGGGCAACCCTCTGCGTGTGCAGCCCCATTGGCTAAGGACCCTGATGCATTGGGCAACTCCGACAAAGGCAGCTCCAGACTGTGGGCCTCATCACGAGTAGGGCTGTATTCCCAGCTGTAATACCGACGACTGTAATAGCCCTAGCACCGACCGGTCCAGTGGTATTACACCGGATCACGGGCTGGGCCTTAACGGTAAATCCCCATTCCTGATTGGGTCCATTGGATCCAATGGGGAATTTTCGGTGCTAATACTGCGGGCTAATACTGCCGGCTGTAATACAGCCGAAAACAGGGATTTTAACCTCCAGAAAAAAGCTGGAGGTAAAACAGTCGATTTAGCACCCAACCCGCGATAGGGCCAGCTCTTCAATGCAGCAGTAATCCAATTACCACCGCATTTAAGGGCTACGCCCAACTTGTGATGAGGCCCTGTGTCTGCAGGTGTCTGCAGGGGAAGCCAGTGAAGCCAGCAATGAACAGACACCAACAAAACTGTAAGTGTGGCATGGGTGGGGTGTAGAGCAATTACTCAATTCCAGAACGCCCCCACCACTCTACCTTACCTTCAAATAACGTAAACCGCCAAAAACCAACAGATTTGTCAATGTTAGCAAGTGCCACACTTAGATTATATTGTGAAAGATAGCATGTGCCACACTTAGATGGAATTGTGAAAGATAGCATGTGCCACACTTAGATGGAATTGTGAAGGACAGCATGTACCACACTTTGACAGAATTGTGAGGAATACCATGTGCCACACTTAGATGGAATTGTGAAGGATAGCACGTGCCACACTTTGTCAGAATTGTGAAGGATAGCATGTGCCACACTTAGACGGATTTGTCAATGCTAGCATGTGCCACACCTAGATGGAATTGTGAAGGTTAGCACGTGCCACACTTTGGCAGAATTGTGAAAGATAGCATGTGCCACACTTAGATGGAATTGTGAAAGACAGCATGTGCCACACATAGACGGATTTATCAATGTTAGCATGTGCCACACTTAGATGGAATCTGAAAGATAGCATGTGCCACACTTTGACAGAATTGTGAGGGATACCATGTGCCACACTTTGGCAGAATTGTGAAAGATAGCATCTGCCACACTTAGATGGAATTGTGAAGGATAGTATGTGCCACACTTAGATGGATTTATCAATGTTAGCATGTGCCACACTTAGATGGAATTGTGAAGGACAGCATGTACCACACTTTGACAGAATTGTGAGGGATACCATGTGCCACACTTAGATGGAATTGTGAAGGATAGCATGTGCCACACTTTGGCAGAATTGTGAAAGATAGCATGTGCCACACTTAGATGGAATTGTGAAGGATAGTATGTGCCACACATAGATGGATTTATCAATGTTAGCATGTGCCACACTTAGATGGAATTGTGAAAGATAACATGTGCCACACTTAGACGGATTTGTCAATGTTAGCATGTTCCACACTTAGATGGAATTGTGAAAGATAGCATGTTCCACACTTAGACGGATTTGTCAATGCTAGCATGTGCCACACCTAGATCGAATTGTGAAGGTTAGCACGTGCCACACTTTGGCAGAATTGTGAAAGATAGCATGTGCCACACTTAGATGGAATTGTGAAAGACAGCATGTGCCACACTTAGACGGATTTGTGAAAGATAGCATATGCCACATGAATCCTGTTGCTATATATATGTATGTCACTATGTATGTCCCCACTGTCCTGCTTACGTGCCTGGTCTCAGGCCCTTATACTGATAGCCACCATATCACACCATTATGCCTACTCTCTACTGTACACCATCATTCAACCAGAACACAGCTATACCCCTGATAATTCGGCCTAGCTGTTGACATCCGAACACGACTCCATGATCACCTCATCTCCCTAATAAAAACAAAGCTAGCTGAAGCACATTCCGGCTAGCTTAGGCGTCCCTCAGGCCTAACAAAGCCAGAACCCAGTCTGGGTGTCCACCCACCAAACTGAACACATCCAATTGATTTCCTCAGCACCACCCCTATCTCCAAGAAGCAGCTACCTTCCAACAACTACACCAGCTGCCTACATATCCGGTGCTCCAACGCAACATAAGACTCTCTCTCTGTCTCTACTGACTAGAACTGTGGTTCCCAAGGGCGTTCAACCTACCAGCGATTTGAGATCATACCAATGATACATATGGGACTATATAAATGCCAAGTAACATAGCATAACATATTTGCATATATGTTTACTTCATTACTTTAATGGCATCTTCATTCTTTCGATGTCCATACATTGAGTTCAGTGTGTCCACATATCTTCTCTCTTTAATGGCATCACTTTACATCTGCCAGACTTCACTTATAGTTTTTATATGTCCACTGGTGTCTGCAGACTCATGTCTACTGCATCACTTTGAGGATTCAGTCAATACGGTTGTTTGAGCATATGACGTCTCTCATACCTTCGATGTGGTATTGGGATAAACCAGGTGTGAAACACAGTTCTTTCTTGTTGTTCTTGCAGTATGATGGAGGTGTGGGGGTGGACTCTATAAATGATGTGTATATCTGCCTCTCTACATTCCCCCCTCTCGTCAAGTTTTCGGCCACCTCAATTTTGTTCACCTTTTCTTCACACTGTGGTCTCTTTGGGATTCATATCTTTGTCACCCCCCTCATATCACTTGACTTCTTTATGTGTTCATCCACACTCCACATAATTTGGCAACACTCCCCAGTCAGCGAACAGAACACCCAACGTCCTACATAGTTCTGATGATCCTCGGGATGATAAAATGTTGTTCCTTTCGGTGCTATAGGTCTTCCTTTCGGGTGCTCACGGGTGGTGTTCTCAGTTTGTGTGTGCTCGTCAGCCACAGCATTCACATCAATCATTGTCTTAATCCCAACAGCTTTCTTTGCTGTCTTCTTGCATTGTCCTATGATTGTGCTCAGGAGAAAGAATCCCAGCAATACTAATGTTCCTTCCATGCCACCTAAGTTGAGTTTCTAGGATTTGTGTTGTCACCACAAGGGATCAGAATGGACAACAGGAAAGTAGAGGCGATCCTCACCTGGCCATCACCCTCGTCTCTAAAGGGAGTGCAGAGCTTTCTTGGTTTTGCGAACTTCTACCAACGTTTTATACCAGGTTTTTCACACATGGTGCATCCTATTACTACCCTCCTGTGTAAGCACCAAAAATTCGAATGGACTCCTGCAGCAGAAGAGGCCTTTCTTTCTCTAAAGAGCAGATTTACATCAGCCCCCATATTACAACATCCACAACCAGACCTCCCTTATATTGTTGAGACTGACGCTTCAAGGGTAGCTATGGGAGCAGACTTATCCCAACGGAATGCTGACACTGGTCATCTACACCCCGTGGCTTTCTGGTCGAAGAAGTTTTCTCCAGCAGAACTGAATTATGCAGTTACTGATAAGGAACTGCTTGCGATTGAAGAGGCCCTCAAGGAATCGAGGCATTATTTACTCAGAGCCAAGCATACCATTACCATAATAACTGACCATCGAAACCTCCAGTACTTGCGCTCAGCTAAAGCGCAATCATCTCGACAGTTTCGCTGGGCTCTGTTCCTATCGGAATATGATTTTGTAATCACTTACTGGCCCGGAGTAAAAAACAAGAAGGCAGACGCTTTATCACGCATCGGCACATCGGCACATCGGCAATTCTGCTAAAAAAATAGTTTCATCTCTCCCTGGCTGCCCGCCCGCATCCCCTCACTCCCCGCTTCTTGATTTCCTGATTGTCCATAAAGCCATCCTCCCGAGCCCATCCCGCAACCTGATTGGCCCTCCTTGCCCCCAGTGTCTGCCTACGTCCGTAGCTTGCCTCCCCAACCCCCTTTCGAGCGTTTTTGTAACGCTCACCTGATTCCCACGGAGGCGCAGATCTTGACTGGGTTGTTACCGTGTCTTCAATTGTAAAGCGCAGGACTCGGCTGGTTCCCTGGGCTGGACCTCTTCTCACGGTATGCCTGACTTGAAGAGTGAGGTGTCTGCAGGCAGAAGAACAAGGGGTTAATGAACGGTGGTTGGACGGACTTCTCTTCCTCACTCTCTCTTTCCTTGAGGCCCAAAGGATAGGTGTGCTCACCTTAAGTAGGTGAATGCTGGGCTCTCTATCCTGCGACTGGTGCAGGGGCGCGGGTACCAGTTAGTCCACTGGTGATATTGTAAACCTCTTACTTGCAGAGGACAACTTTGAGCGCGAGGCCGTCGTTAACTGCACGATCGGTTCCTTATATGTATCTGAACACCTTTAATGAAGTCCTTTTCTCTTACAGGCTTTGGATGCGGTAGGCGTTGTTTAATGGACGCCAAAGTACGTGCAAGCGCGTAAGTAGGTGGATGGCGCGTGTGAAGGCACGTAAGTTGAATGGCTGCTGATGGTTTTAAACGCACTCTTTAATGTCTGTTTTTCTTTTGTAGGTTTTGGATGCGGTAGGCATTGGTTCATGGACGCCAAAGTTCGTGCAAGCGCGTAAGTAGGAAGATGGCACGCGTGAAGGCACGTAAGTAGAATGGCGGCTGATGGTTTTAAAAGCGCTCCTTACTGTCTTTCTTTATTTGCAGGTGCGGGTATGCAGCGCTTGTTGGAATCCGGAGCGTGCGTCGCACAGGTAAGCAGATCAAAATATGCAAAATGACTGATCAATGTTCTTTGCCTTTACAGGGATCGATGGACTGCCAAGGAATGCAGTGTGAGGATTGGAAGATGCCGATGGATCGGGTTAGTAAAAATGCTGGCTTTTGGCTTTAAGTTGGCTTTTGCTAACCTGTTGTTTTTTTTGTGCTGGCAGGTGCGGCTGAAGACAGGATCCCAGGAAGGTAAGAGTTTGTTCCCACAGGTGCTGGAGCTGGGGTTTTCACTGGAAGACTGGAGCTGACTCGGTGAGTGTCCTGCTGCTGATGCAGAATAACGTGAAGCACGTTGCATCAATCGGGCGTGGTTTAAATAGTGTGCAGGAGTGCTTAGGCGTCTTCTTCCACTGCCTCGCCTAGGTAAGGAAAGAGTTCCAGTTTCTAGAAGAGTCCCAGTGTTCCTGATCCAAGGAGTGGAGCCTGCCCCACCCAGGTAAGAAAGTAGTCCCTGTCAGAAGAGGATGTGGACGTCATCTTGTTGGTGAGTATGCAGCATGGTCTGCTGTAGGTAGGTCCACCCAAGCACTTTTACACATCTTATGAGCCCGACGCTTCCAGTGCCGGGACCGATGATCTTTATGAGCCTGGCGCCACCGGCGCCAGGACAAGGTCCAAAAGGTCCCAATAGGGGCCGGCTGGTGCCCGGAATGAAGGTTATGAGCCTGCTTCCAAGGATGTTGGGCAGGTCCTGTATTCTTGGAAGTAGTGATCATGACAGCACCCTCCCTCAAGGCCCCTCCCAAGCTTGTCTTCTCCGGGGGTTTTGGTTTGTTGGGGAAAGTTCGATGAAACCTTTTGATCAGCCGAGGTGCGTGGACATGTTCTGAAGGTTCCCAAGACCTTTCCTGGGGACCGTAACCTTTCCAGCTATCAGATAGTATAGCTTCGAGTTGGAAATCTTGGAGTCCAGGATATTTTTAACTTCGTATTCAAGTTCTCCATTAACTTGAATGGGTTCTGGAGATCTGGTCAGTCGGGTCTCAGGTTGCATAGGTTTTAGGAGGGATACATGGAAAACTGGATGTATCTTCATGTGGGAAGGTAGGCCCAATTTAACTGCCACTGGATTTATTATGGCTGTGATAGGATAGGGTCCCGGGAGGACGCCCTCTTGTGGGGGGGAGACTTTAACTGCGTGATGAACGAAGACACAGACAGATCATTAACGCCGCGTACCCCCAACGGCCCTGCCTCTCGCGCTCTCCGCACTGCGGTCGCGGACTTGTTCCTGGTTGATGCCTGGCGAGACCTACATCCTATCGACAGGGCCTACTCATTCTACTCAGCCCCCCACGATTTACACACCAGGATAGACCACCTTTTCGTCGATAGCGCACTGATACCGCTGGTTGAGTCGGCGAACTACCTGGGAAGATCGATCTCGGACCATTCTCCTCTCCTGATACAGCTTCACCTGAGAGGCCCGCGGCCCCCTATCCCAATGTGGCGCATGCCAACTGAAACCTTAACGGACCCTGCATTCAAGGAAACCCTGAGAGGGAAACTAGACGAGTACGTACAGATCAACAAAGGATCGGTCCAGAAGTGGAGCACATTCTGGGAAGCCATGAAGGTGGTAACGAGGGGTGAGATAATAGCCGAGGCCGGTGGCATCAGGAGGCAACTGAGGAAAGAGCTGGAGGACAAGGAGGATGAGATCAGACAACTGGAAGATGCTTCGCCTCCGACCGCTGCCAGGGAAGCCAAACTGAAGGACATCAGGGAAGAATGCAGGACAGCCCGGGAGAGGCTGTCCAAGTTCGACTTCTCCACACGGACCCTGCGTGCACACAAGGAAGCAGACAAGCCCGGCAAGATACTTGCCTGGTTATGTAAGAGGGAGAACCCAAGGCAGGCCCTTAAAGAGATCAAAGACGAGGGAGGTACAACACAGAGGACGCAACTAGCGATAAATGAGGTCTTCTCAAGCTATTACGCCAGACTCTACGCCCACAACGAGAGAATCCCTGAGGAAGACATAAGAGACACCCTGGACGAAATCGGACTACCCAAGCTGAGCCAAGAACACCGCACCAGGCTGGAGGAGGCTATCACATTAGAGGACATATCGGAAGCGATCAGGTCCCTCTCCACCGGCAAGACACCCGGGACGGACGGCCTCACTCCAGAATTCTATAAGGCTTACGAGGAGACCCTAACCCCGATATTGCATGAAGTCTACTCGGAGGCTTATGAGTCTGGAACCTTGCCGAGCAGTATGAGAGAGACTCTCATAATACCAATGCTCAAGCCGGGCAAACCACCTGACGTGTGCGACTCGTACCGCCCCCTGGCTATGCTGAACTATGATGGCAAAATCCTCACGACTATACTAGCCAAGAGGCTCTCTAGGGTGATAGGGTCCCTAATACATGAAGACCAGAACGGCTTCGTCCCAGGACGCAACACCACCGCCAACCTGAGGAGGCTCCAACATGTTGTGGCACAAACAGCAGAGAGCAGGGAGGACCTAGCGGTACTCTCGCTCGACGATGTAAAAGCTTTCCATTCGATATATTGGGAATGGCTGATCCTGACCCTGAGAGAGTTTGGCCTAGGGGAACACTTCATCCGATGGGTCGAGATACTCTATAATAACCCGGTGGCCCGGGTGAAGACTGGTGGCATGGTATCAAGTGCATGGCCCATCCAAAGAGGAACCAGGCAAGGGTGCCCTCTATCGCCGATGTTGTACATTCTGGGCCTGGAACCAGTGGCAATCTATTTCAGGAAGCAATTGTTCGACTCTGGCATCAGCATTGGCGGAACATACAACATCATTTCCTTATATGCTGACGATGTCCTTCTATACCTCAGGAACCCCCGAGAAACTGCCCCGACAGCACTGGATGTCCTCGATAATTTCGCCAAATACTCGGGGATAAAATTTAGTAGACAGAAATCATGCTTCTTCCCCCTTGCGGGACTCAGAGGACTGGACACAGAGGAACTACCCGGAATGGGGATCCAGTGGCAACCGGAGGCCTTCCGCTACTTGGGCTTAACCATTATGCACACGCCAGCCTCCACCCACGAGCGCAACACCGAAGCAGCAATGTGCGGGGTTCGAAGGTCCATTAAATTCTGGTCAAAGCTCCCCCTCTCAATGATGGGTAGAGCTGCAATCTCCAAAATGATTATACTCCCAAGATTCCTCTACTATTTCACCAACATCACTCACTACATCCCCCCGCCTTTCTTCAGGAAACTGGAATCGCTGGTCAGGGACTTCCTTTGAACATCCTCACGCTCCCCCACACCGAGGGCGGCATCCAACTACCCGACTTCCAGAGATACTATCTCGCATCACAACTGACACACGTAACGAAGTGGCTCTCAGATGAGCCCTCCGCAGAGACTGGCCTCCTTCGCCAACTGACTGGGCCTACGCACCCTAAGGAGATAATATGGGGCTCGCAGGTGGGCCCTCCTGACCCGCCCATGATAGTAACCTTGGGGAGGCGGGTCTGGAACAGGGTTAGAACACTACTAGGCCTCCATCACCCGTACATGCCCGAAATCCCCATGCTGACAGACGTGTGCAGGACCCCCATCGACCTCCCAGTAATGAGGAACTGGGAGACTTGTGGCCTCTACACATGGGGAGACATGTTTGACGAGGGAGCCTTTAGGGACTTTGATTCGCTGCAACTAAAGGATGGACTCTCTTCGGGACAATTCTTATTTTACCAGAGGGTGAGGCACGTAGCTAAGACCAAATGGAACACATGGCCTGAGGAACCAGAGACCCACCCCCTTGTTCAGGAGATGTATAACTTGAGTGACGGCTGGAAGCCGACATCGAGGCTCTACGCCCAGATAAACGACCGAATTAACCCCAGAAGAGCGCGCCTGTAAGAGAAGTGGGAGACCGACTTGGGGATTGAAATCACGGAGGAGGAATGGGCAAGAGCTCTGTTGTACCCTAAGGAGGTGTCACGGAACGCCAGGTTCAGGATGATCCAGCTGAATGTCCTTTACAGGACCTACATGACCCCGCATAGGATAGCCACCTTCAACAACAAAATCCACTCGACATGCCCATGGTGCTCCTCCGAACAAGCGGACTTGATCCACATGTTCTGGGCTTGCCCCAGGTCCTAGAAGCCCTGGCTTGCTGCCGAGCGAACCTGCAGGAGAGCTGGACTGGAAAGGTACGAATGGACACCTAAGGAGTGTCTCCTGGGCACCCACCCGAGACTTGGCAAAATCAAACATCTAGTGAAGCTCATGGACATGGCATCCATTCTTGTGAAAAGAACAATAGCGATGGCTTGGAAATCGCCCGCAGGCCCCAGATACGGCCCTTGGATCAGGGAAATGGAAAGATGGACCATGGCCGAAACC
The DNA here is from genome assembly GCF_040938575.1 of Ambystoma mexicanum. NCBI lineage: Eukaryota > Metazoa > Chordata > Amphibia > Caudata > Ambystomatidae > Ambystoma > Ambystoma mexicanum. The sequence continues at coordinate 352,658,310 of NC_090924.1, forward strand.
TGGGCCTGGGAGGAGGGAAACAAAAGAGGCGGGGATGACGTGAGCTCAACACTGGAGTCCTGGAAAGCCCTCATGAGGGACATGATCTTCTCGACCGACTTCAAACCTCCCTGAATAGCCCAACAGGACACAAATTCCAGGTAAAATACCACAATCAGACTGATGAGCCCGTTTGCGTTCCAAGTGCCGTGCCCTGAAACGGCCACGAAGAGGGGTGGCCCTGGCTCTGGGCCAAACACGCAGAATAAAAACCACGTTACGATTCCATGGGAGTGCACAGTCAAGGTTGTTATCACTGTTAATTTTGTTTGTTGTTATTTGTTGTTCTCTTAGCAGACACGACACATGGTCAATAATATAAAGCACACCTCGTGCTCTACTGCTATGTATATTATTGCAAATGCCAATAAAAACACTTAAAAATGAAAGTGATAGGATAGGGTCCCAGGTATTTCGGGTTGAAGGTGCGTGGTCCTTTTAATGGTAAATGTTTAGTGGACAACCAGACTTGGTCTCCCACTAGATATTGGGGGGCCTCTTTTCGATGTTGGTCTGCTCCTTTTTTGTATTGCTCCTTAGCCCGTTGAAGATGAGTAGTGGCTTCCTTAAAGGCTTGAGTGATAGCAGAATGTAGATGGTCTACGGAAGGCGTTCCGAGATCCTGGGGTGGATCAAGGTTGGAGGTTCGAGGATGGATTCCATATAAGAGGAAAAAAGGGGTATTTCCGGTTCCAGAATGGATTGAATTATTATAAGCGTACTCGGCGATCCAAAGGATGTCCTTCCAAATGCCTTCTGACTGCTGCAGCATGCAGCGTAAATACTGTTCCAGAGTTTGGTTATTCCTCTCGGTCTGTCCGTCGGTCTGGGGGTGGTGGCTGGTTGAAAGCCTTACGTCAATTTGAGCTAGTCGACAGCAATTTCGCCAAAAGTGGGAGATAAACTGACTTCCTCTATCAGAGACCAACACTGAGGGGAAGCCGTGCAACCGAACGATGTTTTCGAGGAATTCTCGGGCCAGAACTAAAGCTGATGGAAGACCTTTCAGTGGGATGAAGTGAGCCATCTTGGAGAATAGATCCACAACTACTAAAATTGTGTTATATCCGGAGCACAGCGGTAAGTCAGTGATAAAATCCATGGAGAGGGTATGCCAGGGACATGGTGGAATGTCTAATGGATGTAAGAGGCCTACTGGTCTTTCCTTCAGACTCTTATTTTGGGCGCACACACCACAGGAAATTACGAAGTCTCTAATGTCCTTCCTCCAAGACGGCCACCAGAAGTGTCTTTTGATTTTTCTCAGAGGTTTTGGCCATACCGGGATGCCCTTCCATTAAGGAATCATGATAACAAGAGATTACCTGTTTTTGTAACTCTGCACAAGGTAGATATAGTCGTCCTTGGAAGTACAGTAGGTTCTTATTCACTGTGAAGCTTTCTCCTTTAAGTGGCCAGTTCTGTAAATCTGCCGGAGTTACGAGTTGTTTGACTTTTGCTTCAACATCTTCAATGGATTGCGCGACGACCAGACCTAGAATTCTTTGTTCGGGAATTATAGGTACGGGTTCAGGATTGACCATGTGTTCATCAACTCCCATCCGGGAAAGGGCATCAGCTTTGCCGTTCTTGTTGCCTGGTCGATAAGTGATCACAAAGTCAAACTCAGCGAAAAATAGTGCCCAGCGGAGTTGTCTCGAGGATTGAGCTTTGGCGGTCTTTAGATACTGTAAATTGCGGTGATCTGTGATTACTGTGACTGTGTGTTTGGCTCCCAGAAGGTAATGCCGCCAGGCCTTGAAGGCGGACTAAATAGCCAAAAGTTCTTTATCTGTGATGGTGTAGTTGATTTCGGGAGCCGAGAACTTGCTGGACCAAAACGCCACGGGGTGTAACTGGTTAGTTTCTGGATCTCTCTGCGATAGCACTGCCCTCATTGCAAGACTGGAGGCGTCAGTCTCAACGATGTAAGGAAGCTCCGGGCGGGGATGTTTTAAAACCGGTGCAGAGGTAAACTTGGCTTTTAGCTCCTGAAAAGCTTGCTCCGCTTTTGCAGACCACTCAAAACGTTTGTTCTTTCTTAAAAGGGCTGTAATGGGCTGGACTACTCGGGAAAAGTCTGGAATAAATCTGCGGTAGAAGTTGGCGAAACCCAACATGCTTTGGACTCCTTTTACAGAAGTTGGTGAAGGCCATTTGATGATTGCGTCAACTTTTCTTGAATCCATGTGGACTCCGTTGGGTGATAGAATAAATCCCAAAAATTCGACCTCAGTAACATGGAAAACGCACTTTTCCAGCTTGGCAAAAAGTTTATGTTGGCGAAGCCTTTCAAGAACTGCTCTGACGTGTTTCTGATGATCTGCCTCAGAGGATGAGTATACAAGGATGTTGTCAATGTAAACAACTACACACACGTCTATAAGTTCCCTAAAGACGTCATTCATGAAGTACTGAAAGGCGGCCGGTGCGTTGCATAAGCCAAAGGGCATTACTTGATATTCAAACAGCCCATACCTGGTGCGAAAGGCCGTCTTCCATTCATCGCCCTCTTTAATTCGTACCAAGTGGCAAGCTCCTCTGAGATCTAACTTCGTATAGATAAAGGTGCCTTTAACTTGGTCAAGGAGTTCAGGGATCAACGGCAGAGGATATCTGTTCTTTACGGTGATCTCGTTCAGGGCACGGTAATCTATACAGGTTCTAAGGTTCCCTTCCTTTTTCGGGACGAAGAACAGAGCTGAAGAGGCTGGGGACTTTGAAGGACGGATGAATCCGTTAGCCAGATACTGGTCCAAATACTGTCTCAGGTGAAGATTTTCTGGCTCGGTAAGGGCATAAATTCTACTGCAAGGAGGAGTGGATCCGGGTATCAGATCTATTTGACAGTCGTAAGACCTGTGAGGAGGTAGAGAGTTAGCTTGATCTTTCTGGAAGACGTCTTGGAATTCCCTGTAGTCTGAAGGTAGTTGGGGATCCTCGGAAGTAGTTGCTGCCAGCTTAATGTCGAGCCGAGGATAACAAGTGGGGACACACTCCGGAAACCGAATTGTCTTTGCTCGCCAATCAATTTGGGGATTGTGTTCCTCTAACCAAGGAATTCCCAGGATAACTTGAAACTGAGGGGCCTTGATCACATCAAACACGATCACCTCACGATGTCCACCTTGGCTTAACAACGTCACTTCCGAGGTGGTATGAGTTACTGGTCCGGAAGCTATTTCCGTGCCATCCACTGTGGTAATAACGTCTTTAATTGCCTTGGGACAAAGAGGCAAATTCATCCTGGATGCCATTTCGCGGTCCACATAATTACTGATTGCTCCGCTGTCAATGTATGCTTTAATAGCATGCAAACGATCCGGTCGCTCTGGGCTTATGAGGACCATTGACACTATGAAATGCGAGGTCAAAGAACTGGTTTTTACGCTCGGCAAGCGGACCTCTACACTTGTCGGGCGAGGTCGTTTCCCGGCTCTGGCTTTTCGGTACCTTTATCGGAAGCACCCACTGTCTGCTTCGAAGGTTTCACTGGGCATTCTCGAAGGAAATGTCCTGAGTTTCCGAAATAGAGGCACAATTGCAGTGGTCTTCTTCTGTCTCGTTCCTTTTGGGTTAATGGTCCTTTTACGACCCCTATTTGCATAGGTTCTACAGTATCAACTCCTTTGGTGGAACTCTGTGGTCTTGAAAAAACTCGAGCTTCGAACCTGGAACGATCTGCTTTCCTATTCTGTAATCTGTGGTCCAGTTGAACCACCAAGTCAATATATTCAGAACAGTCTTGTGGAGGATTCACTACCTGGGCTAGAACATCTTTGAGTTCTCCACGCAAACCTCTGTAGAAAAGCGTAATCCTCTTATCCTCGGGCCATCTGGTTTCAACTACTAGTCTGTTGAATGACGCAATATAAGGCAGGAGATCCTGATTACCCTGTCGTAATGAAAGGAGTTCATTATCCAAGGCCTGCCCCTGTGAGTGTCTTGCAAACAGTCTCTCCATACTGGTCTGGAAGGCCTGGAAATTACGGAGAATTGGGTCATCCTGTGTTACCAGAGGAATTGACCAGTCTGCAGCACTGCCACCAAGATATGAAAGCACAAAAGCTACCTTAGTCTGGTCTGTTGGAAAAGCAGCTGGTCTACACAGAAAGTGCAAGCGGCACTGATTGATGAACACTGCAAACTTTTTTGGATCACCTGAGAAGCGTTCGGGCGGAGCCAAAGGCACATTTCCGGGTAGATTAATTTGTACCGGATTAGGTGAGGTTGCTGAAGTATAACTTCCCCCCGAAGCAGGCAGGAATGTTTGACCCGCTTGTGTTTGTAACAGCTGTCTAGCGAGATCATCTTTTCGCTCTTTGGATATAATTAACTCTCTCCTCAAAGCATTTGTTTCCTGACGGGCTGCCTGTACTTCTGCTGTTAATTCCCCTAATAACTGGGCTAGTTGGTCAGTGTCTGAGGTTTCCATTGCGCCCGGGTGGGAGATTTGCGGTGGGCTTCGCGTTCTGTAACACTCACCTGATTCCCACAGAGGCGCAGATCTTGACTTGGTTGTTACCGTGTCTTCAATTGTAAAGCGCAGGACTCGGCTGGTTCCCTGGGCTGGACCTCTTCTCACGGTATGCCTGACGTGAAGAGTGAGATGTCTGCAGGCAGAAGAACAAGGGGTTAATGAACGGTGGTTGGACGGACTTCTCTTCCTCACTCTCTCTTTCCTTGAGGCCCAAAGGATAGGTGTGCTCACCTTAAGTAGGTGAATGCTGGGCTCTCCATCCTGCGACTGGTGCAGGGGCGCGGGTACCAGTTACTCCACTGGTGCTATTGTAAACCTCTTACTTGCAGAGGACAACTTTGAGCGCGAGGCCGTCGTTAACTGCACGATCGGTTCCTTATATGTATCTGAACATCTTTAATGAAGTCCTTTTCTCTTACAGGCTTTGGATGCGGTAGGCATTGTTTAATGGACGCCAAAGTACGTGCAAGCGCGTAAGTAGGTGGATGGCTCGCGTGAAGGCACGTAAGTTGAATGGCTGCTGATGGTTTTAAATGCACTCTTTAATGTCTCTTTTTCTCTTGCAAGTTTTGGATGCGGTAGGCGTTGGTTCATGGACGCCAAAGTTCATGCAAGCGCGTAGGTAGGAAGATGGCACGCGTGAAGGCACGTAAGTAGAATGGCGGCTGATGGTTTTAAAAGCGCTCCTTACTGTCTTTCTTTATTTGCAGGTGCGGGTATGCAGCGCTTGTTGGAATCTGGAGCATGCGTCGCACAGGTAAGCAGATCAAAATATGCAAAATGACTGATCAATGTTCTTTGCCTTTACAGGGATAGATGGACTGCCAAGGAATGCGGCGTGAGGATTGGCAGATGCCGATGGATCGGGTTAGTAAAAATGCTGGCTTTTGGCTTTAAGTTGGCTTTTGCTAACCTGTTGTTTTTTTGTGCTGGCAGGTGCGGCTGAAGACAGGATCCCAGGAAGGTAAGAGTTTGTTCCCACAGGTGCTGGAGCTGGAGTTTTCACTGGAAGACTGGAGCTGACTCGGTGAGCGTCCTGCTGCTGATGCAGAATAACGCGAAGCACGTTGCATCAATCAGGCGTGGTTTAAATAGTGTGCAGGAGAGCTTAGGCGTCTTCTACCACTGCCTCGCCTAGGTAAGGAAAGAGTTCCAGTTTCCAGAAGAGTCCCAGTGTTCCTGATCCAAGGAGTGGAGCCTGCCCCACCCAGGTAAGAAAGTAGTCCCTGTCAGAAGAGGATGTGGACGTCATCTTGTTGGTGAGTATGCAGCATGGTCTGCTGTAGGTAGGTCCACCCAAGCACTTTTAAACATCTTATGAGCCCGACGCTTCCAGTGCCGGGACCGATGATCTTTATGAGCCTGGCGCCACTGGCGCCAGGACAAGGTCCAAAAGGTCCCAATAGGGGCCGGCTGGTGCCCGGAATGAAGGTTATGAGCCTGCTTCCGAGGATGTTGGGCAGGTCCTGCATTCTTGGAAGTAGTGATCGTGACAGTTTTCACCCAGGTGAGTGCAGCGTCCTGCTTAGCCCCCAATTCTGCTAAAAACATAGTTTAATCTCCCCGTGGCCGCCTGCCGGCATCCCGTCGCTCCCCGCTTCCTGATTGCCTGATTGTCCATAAAGCCTGCCTCCCGAGCCCACCCGCGACCCGATTGGCCCTCCAACAAGTACATCACTGACCACTGCAGGGTAGCCCTCTGCCTGTGCAGCCCCATCGGCTAAGGACCCTGAGGCAAAGGGCAACTCCAACAAAGGCAGCTCCAGACTGTGGGCCTCATCACGAGTTGGGCTGTATTCCCAGCTGTAATACCGCCGACTGTAATAGCCCTAGCACCGACCGGTCCGGTGGTATTACACCGGATCACGGGTTGGGCCTTAACGGTAAATCCCCATTCCTGATAGGGTCCATTGGATCCAATGGGGAATTTTCGGTGCTAATACTGCGGGCTAATACTGCCGGCTGTAATACAGCCGAAAACAGGGATTCTAACCTCCAGAAAAAAGCTGGAGGTAAAACAGTTGATTTAGCACCGAACCCGCGATAGGGCCAGCCCTTCAATGCGGCAGTAATCCAGTTACCACTGCATTAATGGCTACGCCCAACTTGTGATGAGGCCCTGTGTCTGCAGGTGTCTGCAGGGGAAGCCAGTGAAGCCAGCAATGAACAGACACCAACAAAACTGTAAGTGTGGCATGGGTGGGGTGTAGAGCAATTACTCAATTCCAGAACGCCCCCACCACTCTACCTTACCTTCAAATAACGTAAACTGCCAAAAACCAACAGATTTGTCAATGTTAGCATGTGCCACACTTAGATTATATTGTGAAAGATAGCATGTGCCACACTTAGATGGAATTGTGAAAGATAGCATGTGCCACACTTAGAAGGAATTGTGAAGGACAGCATGTACCACACTTTGACAGAATTGTGAGGGATACCATGTGCCATACTTAGATGGAATTGTGAAGGATAGCACGTGCCACACTTTGGCAGAATTGTGAAGGATAACATGTGCCACACTTAGACAGATTTGTCAATGCTAGCATGTGCCACACCTAGATGGAATTGTGAAGGTTAGCACGTGCCACACTTTGGCAGAATTGTGAAAGATAGCATGTGCCACACTTAGGTGGAATTGTGAAAGACAGCATGTGCCACACTTAGACTGATTTATCAATGTTAGCATGTGCCACACTTAGATGGAATCTGAAAGATAGCATGTGCCACACTTTGACAGAATTGTGAGGGATACCATGTGCCACACTTAGATGGAATTGTGAAGGACAGCATGTGCCACACTTTGGCAGAATTGTGAAAGATAGCATGTGCCACACTTAGATGGAATTGTGAAGGATAGTATGTGCCACACTTAGATGGATTTATCAATGTTAGCATGTGCCACACCTAGATGGAATTGTGAAGGACAGCATGTACCACACTTTGCCAGAATTGTGAGGGATACCATGTGCCACACTTAGATGGAATTGTGAAGGATAGCATGTGCCACACTTTGGCAGAATTGTGAAAGCTAGCATGTTCCACACTTAGATGGAATTGTGAATTATAGTATGTGCCACACTTAGATGGATTTATCAATGTTAGCATGTGCCACACTTAGATGGAATTGTGAAAGATAGCATGTGCCACACTTAGACGGATGTGTCAATGTTAGCATGTTCCACACTTAGATGGAATTGTGAAAGATAGCATGTGCCACACTTAGACGGATGTGTCAATGTTAGCATGTTCCACACTTAGATCGAATTGTGAAGGTTAGCATGTGCCACACTTTGGCAGAATTGTGAAAGATAGCATGTGCCACACTTAGATGGAATTGTGAAAGACAGCATGTGCCACACTTAGACGGATTTGTGAAAGATAGCATATGCCGCATGAATCCTGTTGCTATATATATGTATGTCACTATGTATGTCCCCACTGTCCTGCTTACGTGCCTGGTGTCAGGCCCTTATACTGAAAGCCAACATATCACACAATTATGCCTACTCTCTACTGTACACCATCATTCAACCAGAACACAGCTATACCCCTGATAATTCGGCCTAGCTGTTCACATCCGAACACGACTCCGTGATCACCTCATCTCCCTAATAAAAACAAAGCTAGCTGAAGCACATTCCGGCTAGCTTAGGCGTCCCTCAGGCCTAACAAAGCCAGAACCCAGTCTGGGTGTCCACCCACCAGACTGAACACATCCAATTGATTTCCTCAGCATCACCCCTATCGCCAAGAAGCAGCTACCTTCCAACAACTACACCAGCTGCCCACATATCCAGTGCTCCAACGCACCATAAGATTCTCTCTCTGTCTCTACTGACTAGAACTGTGGTTCCTAAGGGCGTTGAACCTACCAGCGCTTTGAGATCATACCAATGATACGTATATCTGCCTCTCTACATTCCCCCCTCTTTTCAAGTTTTCGGCCACCTCAATTTTGTTCACCTTTTCTTCACACTGTGGTCTCTTTGGGATTCATATCTTTGTCACCCCCCTCAGATCACTTGCCTTCTTTATGTGTTCATCAACACTCCACATAATATGGCAACACTCCCCAGTCAGCGAACAGAACACCCAACATCCTACATAGTTCCGATGATCCTCGGGATGATAAAATATTGTTCCTTGCGGTGCTATAGGTCTTCCTTTCGGGTGCTCACGGGTGGTGTTCTCAGTTTGTGTGTTCTTGTCAGCCACAGCATTCCCATCAATCATTATCTTAATCCCAACAGCTTTCTTTGCTGTTTTCTTGCATTGTCCTATGATTGTTCCCAGGAGACAGAATCCCAGCAATACTAACATTAGTATTGCTGTCAGTAACTTGAATGCATTTGCCTGCCATGCTGGAACCCATGAGAGCAGGTATGAACATCAACCTTCAACGTCCCCGGTTTCATCTTCTTCTTCCACCATTTTTGTATGTAGGGTCGATAACAGAGTTATAGCTTCTTTCAGTGTTCCATTTTCTCAAGCATGTGCAGGATTGTATGTAAAGCAAGAAGGCCTGATCTTTGCTCAAACTCCTCCTTCCATTGCTGTAATTAAGTCCAGGACATACCTGTCTTGGAGGGTCATGCGTCTGATGCATTAAATAGTTTTATTGTTGTGTTAATTGTTCGTAGCAGTTCCCAACTTGTGATTTGTAACCACTTGGCATTTACTGCAGAGTGAATTCGGCATGAATATGGCTGTAAATATCACTGCCGTCCTACTGAAGAATTTGTGCTCATTGGAATGTCATGATAAGCTTGTATTGATTTTGCCGAAAAGTCATTTTCTCTCTTCTACCTGATGAGGTTAAGTAGCCTCTTCTTCCTTTGATGTGCATCAATTTTCGGAAAGTTGTCTATGTGGAGGTCACTTTGAGGGACCACCAATGCAGGAACATGTATTACCACCATAGTGCATATTCGTCCCCAATTCAGAGGCAACTTCATGTAAACTCTAGATCCACAGGCCCACTAGTGGTCCATCAGCATGGCAGTTCCTCCTTTCATTCCTGGCACATCGATTACGTGCCTATATCCTTAATTGTCTCCAACTTTCGTCTGACCACTGTTTCTGAAACACACTGTCACATTCTTCACTGACTTATCAAGGTATGCATTTATATGCTGATAATCTTCTCCAGCATCCCACTTAACCTGGTTAATTTGTTTGGAAATATAAGGGAAAATGTCACTTGTGTTTTTGTTAGGAATAGAAACAGATGTCTCATTATTGGACGCTCCATCTATATTTATAAAACATAATTTGATGAAATGCTATAAGAAGAAGGAAATAAAAACAACACATTGTACAAAATGCAATTACAAGAAATATACTTTATCAGCATTTCGTTCCTTTTACTATTTATAATAACCTCACTGTTTTATAATGGAAATTGCAATAATATTGCAATGAGGATCCGGAGGAGCATGGGGGCTGTCTTGGGATTTCCAAAAAAGGTGATAATATTCACTTTTTGTCTCACTAGAGCTGGATAGGACTGACATATATATATAGAAAACAGCAGACAAGAATGTGCACAACGTTATAGGCAATATAAAGTGTTGTGTGCTCTTTGTCTCTTGAAAACATTGGACCTCATTACGAGTTTGGAGGTAGCCATGATGCTATTAGCGCCATGGCTGCCTCCAAAATCGTGTCCGGGGTCTGTGAATGAGGAATTAATGAGTCATTCCAACCTTGGAGGACCCGGTAATTCCTCATTCACAAAACCATTCCCCATTCGAGCCCCCATAGGGCTCAATGGAAATGGGGATGGAGCTAATAATGGGCCCATTATTAGCTCATTGGTCCTCTTGCAGGACCAGCAAAGGACATTTGGTCTGACCAGACGTTCTGTGCGGGTCCCGCAAGGGAACCTCGTAATAGGGCGGAATGGGTTTACCGGCACCGGCACCATTACCGGTGCCGGTAAACCCATTCCGCCAACCTCTTAATGAGGCCCATTGTCTCTTTTACCTAACTGGGAGAGTTCTGTGAACACTGAAAAGTTATTAATTTCCCTTTAAACTTGTGAATGATTGATTGTTTGAATTGTTTTCATTTTGATGACTCCGGTTGGCTCTTCATAGCAGATCTGGTCTGCATATGTGGAACTTCTTATCTTGCTTCCCTGTCAATGGGTGCCGGAAGGGTAGGAGATACTAGGCAGCACGGTGGCATCAGGGTTTGTGCATGCACCTGCCCCAATCCATCTGGAAAAAGGACATACTACTACTAACATATATCTCTAGCCATTACATGTTTGCAAAATATCCACATAATCTACATGCAGATGCTGAGAAGGACCATTGGGACAGGGTATTGCTCCTATCACTGTTCACAAGGAGGGCCCTGCTGTGAATTTCTGACAGACATTAAAGTTACAACTTATTCTCACAAATTTGGCAAAACCAGTCTTCTGCGATCATGGCTGCAAGACTCTCTCTGGTTATATGCACAGGGCAGTGAAGCTGATCTAGCGCAACTTTCAATAATGCTAGAGGCATAACTGGCTTTCCAGTACTATCTTGTCTCCATATAGCCTCTATGGGGGATAAAGAACACCCGTGTCTTTTCCATAAATCTTGTTCCTCTTGTGGAGCTCGACCCAACTCAATTAACTGTACAATGGATAGTATAGTAAAGCTTTTTTTCATCATCATGCATCGTTCTGATATTTACTTAACACATTCTACTACAAAATTTGAAATGTTGGGAACACATGCTCCTCTTTTTGCTTCAATTTCTGCGTCTTCGTTACCGCAGGAAATCATGTCTACCCTTTTAGTATGGGCTGGGCACTTCACCACGGTGATAGCCAATGGGTGCTTCAGTACCCTAATACGTTTGTCCAACAGCGCTGCTTGTTGCACTAGTGTGCTGTCTGGGCAGAGCAAACCCCTCCTTTTCCAATGTGACAATCCTGTGTGTATGGTAGGTAGACGTCACATTGACGGAGTCAGAGTACACTGTCACTTCCTCATCCTCATATCTCTGAAGTGCAGCAATAAGCACAACTAATTCTGCAGCCTGTGCTGAACAATGCAAAGGCAATCTTGCACTTGTCACTACTTCACTAGTGCTGATCCTGTATGTCTTTCTTCTGTAATTTGATCAATGTTCAAAGAACCATCAATCAATATAATTTCCACTCCCTCCCAGAGTGTTTTCTTTAACGTGGGGAATATTGTGATAAATCTCAGTATATGTTGTGCAATCATGTACATAATCCTCAATTTCTACTGGTTCTGCTGTAAATGTTGCTGCATTCACTACTCTACATCTTACCATTTTTATAGCTAGATTTGAAATGATCACCTCATATCCTGATGCTCTTTGTGTAGTCAATGTGCTTTAAGGTTTCTCCAAAATGGCGAATGAGGAATGCTCGACAAATAGCGTCATTGGGCACCCCGTTGTAATACTTGCAGCATTTTCAATTGCGAAAGCAGAAGCAGCTAATGCTTGTTCGAAGGGGTAATGCCCTCTCATTAGTGGGTCTAAAATCCCACTGTAATAAGTTAACATGACCTAATGTTGTCTTCTGAGTAAGAACTGTTGTCATCACCGCTCCATCTGAATGCGAAAATAAATAAAACTCCTCATTATAGTCTAGAATCCCTAACACAGGGGCTGTACAAATCGCTCTTTTTAACTCTTCAAATCCTTCTGTCATCTAGTCTGTCCATACTACCTCACTTTTAGTTGCCTGCGCTTATTTGAGTCCTTTTAAAAGTGGTCTAATATATGTACTGTAATCAAAAACCCAGGCCCTACAATAATTGCATAGGCCTAACAATTGCTGCATTTCCCTTACTGTCTCAGGTTTTAGGGTTTTCATGATTGCTCCTGATCTCTCAGGTGTCACTTTTCTCCCTTCTTGAGATATTAGCTGCCCTATATACAGGACCTCTTCCTGAAAATACTGTAGTTTCTCCTTGTCCACTTGGTATTCTTTTTCTGCTAATACTGTCATTAACTGGACTGAGTCCTCTTTGCATTTTTCTTATGTCTCAATGCACACTAATATGTCATCTACATACTGAATTATTGAGCTCTGAAGTTGTATATTACCTAGTTCCATTTGAAGGACCATATTTAAGATTGATGGGGACTCACAGTACACCTGTGGTAATCTTGAATGTTTACATCGCTGGTTTCTATCCGAAAACCAGTTAAAATCTTTGGAGTCCACATGAAGGGGAATTGAAAAGAAGGCATTCTTTAAATCTACTACTGTAAAATATTTGGCTGTAGCTGGGATGTTACATAATATCGTAGCTGGGTTCGGAGTCAGAGGAAACTGTGCTTCGACAATATTGTTTAAAGGGTGTAGAATAAATCTCCTTGACCCCCGTTGATTTCTTTACTGGGTACACAACCGTGTTAGATGGGGAATTTGATGATACCAATATTTCCTGCTGTATCAGAGCGGAAATGGTTTCCAATATACCTTCATCTGCTTCTCTGGACACGCGGTACTGTTTTGCTCATGATGAAATTGCTCCTGGCTTAAGCTTTATTTTCACTGGTCCTGCTCCGCTCAATAAACCGACATCATATGGACTGTTGGTTCATAAAATACTTGGCACCCTTTCTAGATCTGTCTGGTAAAATGATGGTTTCTTTCTTACCAGTGCCATTCTCTGTGGTATTTCCTTATCCTCCACTTTCATCCAATAGGTGAGACCTATGAAAAATATTAATTCATCATTTGAATTCTCATCTCTGAACAACTCCTTGTCTGTCAAGTGTGCTAGTATATACCCTTCATCAAGAGCTATTACTGTTCTCCATGCTCTTCCTTCATGATCTGTCCCATGAATAATCACCCTTTCCTCTCTCATTATCACTTCCTCCAGTTTTCTGGGAATAACCTGTCCTTCCTGTTCATCTATAGGGACTTCTTGTCCAAACACAAATGTGTCAGGTGTTCTAGTAATTCACTGTCAATTCAGGAAGCTATGTCAACAAAATATTTACTCCATACAAAAATACTTCTGGATCTAAAGGGACACCTCCTAATGCCTTTTGGCCTCAAAATGCTAATACACTTTCTCTTGCATTCATGAATGTAACCCTGGAGTGGAACATATTATCCCTTTGTTAGTAAAGGATATTGTCATATTAGGTTTTGTCATCAAGTCAGGTCCTAATGGTGTCTGTCAAGAATACAATAATGGCATAGGTACTTCATGTTCTCCTATTGAAATTGGTAATTCATCAGTAAATGGAACCAAACTAATAGCCACAGAGAATCCCTGACATTGGATTCTTTCCCTCTCAAACACAAGAGAGAGTCGATCCAGTATCGACAAGAAACAAAAATGTCTTACCTACTGCCGTTACTCTGACCCTCAGTTGCTCTTGGGGGAATGGTGTCACAGATAGACAAGTCAGGTCACTCTTTGGGCTTTCCAATTGTGGATATAAATTCATCTCTGTACCTGAAAAAGGATTCCCTTCCTCTACTGTCACACTCCCTAACCTTGTCTTAGGTGTTTGTGGGGATCCTGTATTCACCTGACATTGTGGCATCATTGCCTGTTGCATCAAAGTGTACTAGTGTGTCTGTACTTGTTGTGTTTGCCTAGGCGCTTGCTGTGGTTGTCCTTGTGACGACTGTGGTTACAGCGGAATCTGCTGTGTTTGCTGTATTCGTGGTGCATTTGCATGATACTGTGCATGATTTTAGGCATAATATCTGGTTGTTCTGTATTATACTGTGGGAAATAACCCGTCCTCTCTCTTGGAGCTTGCCAGTTCTGCTGAATGCTTCCTCTACTTCTACACGCTCGGGCAATATGTCTTGTCCTCCCACAATTCCAACACCATTGTGGCTGTCTTCCATTAAATCCCTCCCCCTTGAGGGTTTTGAAATCTGCCTCCTTATCCCCTAAATCTATTGCCTCTACCACGTGGGCAATAATTGTAACTGCCCTGATCTATGGGCTACCCTACATTAATTGACTGTGTAGGTGGTAATTCTTGTGTGACTACTCCTTTGCTGCTCGTCAGTACTGCTCCTTCTAAAGAACATCTTAACAACCTCTTCTGAACTAACTTTGCTTCCTCAAGATTCCTATTCTCTTTTTTATTTATTCTTTTCTTGAAACAAACGATAATGATGTACGATAGTCAACTATATTTCTGGCCATGGCTTTGCTTCCATCCCTGCCAGTTTTTGAAACAGCCTTTGCCCTTGCTCAGGCAGTCCCTAACATAAAATATGATCAAATAACGCTACGGTTTTATCTCACGGTTCTCTCATCTCAAGATGCTACAGTTCTCGAATCTCCTGAATTTAAGCGACATGATCTTTGTTCTGTCCCATTTTCCATGTCATAATCACGTCCATGTCTGACGTATCAGGATGGCGTACTCTAAGTGCCCTCCATATGTCTGCTCTGCAATTATTAAATGGTGCTCCATCATGTTTCGTGCTGTTACACTCGCTCTTCTCCAAATGTCATCAGCGCCCTAGTATAGCTGCTAGTGGGCCTTTTACATCACCCACTGCTAATGTCATTTGGGCTGTCATTCTTTCTAACTCATAAATCCATTTTCTCGCTCCTGAAGTCAAACTGGGTAATTTACATATCAAATGATCTTTATCCATTTGCGGCCACGGTACATATTGTGGTCGTCCTCCTGCTATCTCTAATAACGGGAACTGTGTAAATCCTGTTCAACAATCGTATCCACCCATGCTTCTTGTCTTCCAAGTGGGTCTGGATTCACCCGCTCGTTTTGATCCTGGCAATGACCTCAATCTACTTACATAAATTGGGACATTTCCCCTACGCTTGTGGTCATTCAGGATATGACATAGGTTCTGGTGTTTTTCCTTACGGTTCTCCTAAATCTGACCACTTTACCCCTCATTCCATATGTTGCTCTGTAGAGGAGACACATGTGACCTCTCCTCGTGCTCTCTCATTTTCTTCCCTTTCTTGGTCTGACATCATTATACCCCAACTGTTATGGCTATTATCCCTCTCCTCATCAATATCTATTCTCCTTAGGGACAGTGTTCTATGATTTTCCATCATTACATCATCTGATCTGCCTCTTGTTTCTCTTGGTGGAGACCCTTCGATACTCCCCCTGGTCTCATAACCATCTTTTCCCCTCATCTGCCTGTATAGGTCTCCAATTATTTTCCCCATGCTTTCTGCCTCATGGCCAGCTGCCGATGTTGGTACTCTAGGTATCTCATGCAGCTTCCTGCGAGGCTGTTGTGACCTTCTCTCTCCTCCCATCGTTCTCATTCTTCAACTGGTATTACACATCTATTAACAATGTGATCTATGTTGTCATCCCTTTGTCCTCTACTCCTTCTCATTTCTCTCTTTTCTAACTCTTCCCATCTTCTAATCTCCCTTTTCTCTTCCTCTTCCCACCTTCTCTGTAGCTTTCTTTCTTTCAATCTTTGAGTTTCTATTTCCTCCTGCTTCTTCTCCCCATCTTTTCTCTCCCTCTTCTTTACCTGTGCTTCATACCTTCTTCGTTCTTCCTTTCATTTCCTCTCTTCTTCCTTCTCATCTTTTTATGCCCTTTCTTGTTCCTTTTCCTTCCTTTCTCGCTCCTCTTTTTCATCCTTTTCATTAACATCATCAATACCCTTTCTGTCTAATTTGAGTAATATCTGTTCTCTCATCCACTCATTCTGTAGAAATGTCACTTTGCTGGCTTTATCTTTCTCTCCTTTTTGTCTCTTGGTCTCTTCTTCTATCTCTATCAGTCTCGTTACGCTCCTCATATTTACTATGTACTTGCATTCTTTAATCTTACTTTCTTCTGTACTATCTACACTACTATAAGCGGGGTGTGCATATATCAGATTAATATACCGTGCCACTGCTTTTAACTCCTTTAGAGGATCAAATCCCTGTTTCTCAGTGGTTGTACTAATGTCTTCAGAAGAGAAAGAGAAGCCAAGGGTGTTGTGCTCTCCCCTGCATGCTGATTAAGCATCCACTCCTTCTCGGGTGGGTCTTCTTTCTTGCTGAGATATATTTTTCATAGCTCTAAAATAGCTAATCTTTTTTGTAACTTGTTCCCTGTATACGCAGCATGTAAGTATGTTGTCATGTGTTGCAATACTGTTCTTGATATGGAACCCTCTTGAAGCCACGGCATGAACATTTTGTAATCTGTGCCTTGCACACATTTAGCATGATATTTCCTAATCTTCGGTGTGCATCTCAGTAATGTTTTGCACGGGTGTAGAAAGGGAATGTCCACTATAATGACAAGTAATTTTTAACTGTCAATACTTGATGGATCTTTTATTCGGTTACCAGTATTATCTCAATGTTATTCTTTCCTTTTTTACAATACTTTATATATCACAACAATCAATTTGGGCAAGCACCATCAATCACCACCCATTCCTTAAAAATAGATTCTCCAAAAACCTTTCCAAGCCTAAACAATAATATTCTCTTTGTTTCTTCATTACAGTTCTATCGATTCACACTATCCTGTTGTTATATTATCTAAGAATCATATCTTGCAATATTTTATCTCCAACTGCTACCCTTGTTTTTAGGGTCTGCTAAGCAGTGAAATTATTACTATCATTCTATATTTCCAGTGTACAACCTAAATTATCACAACTAATAAAAACCGTGTATCTTTCTCAACCAAATCAACTTTTCAGTCTAACATATTCACAACCCCAAACAAATGGGCACAACAAATTCTGCAATTGTCTTTCTTACTTTCTCTAGTAAAAGTATCTCATCTCCATTTGGAGTGTGAAACGCATCATTCATATTGGCCTTGCCTCAGGAATCTCTTACTCCATCTTGGAGTGTGATGCGTTCCCTTCTTGAGAATAGGTATTTGAGGTACCTTTTCTTAAATAAATCCTGTTATGTTTTTCCCCACTATATATATTTACACATGCAACATACACCTTCCCCTTTTATTTGTCACTTTCGATGTTCTAGTTACGTCCGTTGCTCAGTTCAAATCCTTTAGTATCGACTCTTCCCCAATCAACCTCTTTGCCTTCAGTCCGCGGGGTGCCCGTGGGGATCGGACAGGAATTTCTTCAAAGACCCACCCGACCATCTCAATTTACATGCGTGCTTCTTCTGCTCTCCACAGGAAACTCTGCCATCTTCCGGCTGATGGTGGAAGATGTAAAAAATCAGAGAGTCTAAATCTGAACCATCTGCACCGCTACCAAATGTGCAATAACACCTAGAGTGTTCCAAGTGCCGAATGGGATTACCAAATGTTCTCAGGCCCAAATAACCGGACAGACTCAAAGAATATGGCAAATACTACTTTATTATATTATCAGTTCAATAAAGTGGGGAAACCCGGTGAACAAACAGATTGCAGCTTACACACTCTCAATGCATTTCGGCAACACAAAATGTATACCTCAACATACGTCAGCTATGACATCATCCTACGTGGCTAACAGTAATATCCTACTGGGTGGAGGGATTGGTTAAAAGAAACATATACATAGTCTGTGTAAGTGTTAGTATCATCATTGGATGCCTCTTATCTGGTAGGCACGCCTTGAACCACCTCTAACTAAACAAAATACAGATAATAATGTAATACCAGCAGCTGATAGGCCTGTGCAACAATGTATGGTTCACCATTACATAGTCCCTCATGATTGGTTGGCACTCCCTTACCAACCTTGGGCATTTGGCTCGTTAGCAGCACTTAAGGAATGAGACCCAAGGTGCAAGGGGACAACCTCAGACGACTGCCTTGCTTAGCTAATTAGCCTACTGTCTCTCATCAGTTAGGCCCGAAGCCAAGGCTTCTTCATTGTAATTGACCTTGCTGACTATTCTCTTCATCAGAACTTTAAAGGGAGTGCAGTTACGTTGCCGTCTTGGTCTGGAGCTTTATGAATAGGCCTTGTTTTGCAGTACTGAATCACGTGTCAGGAAACCATGATTTTGTCCATTTTGCCCTTTTTGTTTACTGTTATTTCATTCAATTATATTGGGTGCTATTACGCTCCTTGGCCTCTGGATGCTTGTTTGCTACATTCTGCATGTGCTTTCTGCATCTTTAACTAAACAATGCTTGGTACTCGCAATTGTTGATCCTTTACTTAATCTAAGAGAAAAATGTCCTAAGTACATAGTTTATACTCTTCGACTTCTTTTGAGCTATGTAGTTGCTCTTGCTGCCGCATCCTTGATTCTGAGCCAAACAAAATACCCTTTGTTCTTGCACAAATTTGTATTCCAGTGCCTTTCAGCATTGTAGCCTTGGTTTCCCTTCTCCAGTCTTCTTGTTTACTATTATACAATGCTGACGTCCATTTTCTGTATGTCTCATCAACCTTGCGTTTCTGCATGTATACGTTTATTACATCTGTTGTCACTAACTTTCTTTTCTTAATTTATGTTTTTTCTTCATATTCGCATATATGTTTACTTAGTCACTTTAATCACATCTTTGTTCGTTAGATGGCCATACATCGAGTTCAGAGCATCCACGTATCGTCTCCCTTTAATGGCGTCACTTAACATCAGCCAGACTTCACATATAGTTCTTCTATGCCCAGTGGTGTCTGCAGGCTCATGTCTACCACATCAGTTCGAGGATACGTTTGATACGGTTGTCTGAGTGCATAACGTCTCTCATACCTTCAATGTGGTATTGGGATAATACCAGGTGTCAAACAAAGTGCTTTCTTCGTGTTCTTCCACTATGATGGAGGTGAGAGGGTGGGCTCTGTAAATGACGTGTACATCTGCTTCTCTACGTAACTAATGTTGGAAATGACATTTTTCTGTCTAATATCCAGAATGCTTTGAAACCGTTTTTGTGAAAGAAATGATAATTATAGAGGAGAATAAAGTAACACATTTGGTGGAATTTAAAAGAAAAAAACATTTAAAAAGGCTATTTTAAGAGCCAACACTAAAGTAAGGAACAAATGCAGTAAACTAAAGATAAAACCCTCCCTTTTATTTTTGCACAGTTTAGTTTGTGCACTATTTTACCATCTGCCGACTAAGTAGGGGCAGAAAAGGAGAGAACGTTATGGTGTTTGGTTGTGTAATGTGTATGGGAAGTGTAAAAACCTTGAGTATGGCTGAAACACCTACCATGCACGTTACACTTTGTGTTTTTTTTTTGTATGATAGAGAAACGTATTTGGCACAGAAGATTATTTCTGTCATGTTTCGTTATCTATACTATAGAAACGCTCCATTATTTCCATTAGGTAGCATGCACAGAGAGATGGAAACAATCTCACGCCCTCGCAACGAAAGCAGAACTAAGACATGGAATGCAAAAAACGAACAAGATAAGATCAAATATAACCAACAAAGACAGTTCTGGGTGGCCATGCAGTTGTCCATGGGGATAGTCTGTAAGAATTGATCTCAGGTCCCCTGTGAAACTCTCCGAATTATGGTGGAGGGTTTCAAGTAGAAAAGAGAGATATGTCTTCTGGAGAATATTTTCTGTCTTTCTATTTTTTAGAGAACTCAGCCCTATGCTGTGATCTGGTCCTGAAGAAAGCAGTTAGACTGTAGCATAAACCGCTGAAACTGATAGACAGACTATAAGGGTTTGGGCTGATTCCCTGAATTCCAAGGACACTCAGACTAATTGAGAGCCTGGGTAGAAAAATCATTTTTAAATGTGTAGCAGAGTTATCTGCATATTTTAATACAATGAAGAGAGAGGAACACAAGTAAAGAATACTCCTCCAGGTGTTTGGGATTTTAGTATACCGACAGTAGGAAAGTAGTGAGTTCGACTGGGGTCAGCTTTCTTTCAATCCCCTTTCCTAGATAGCCGGTACGTCAGCTCCAGCTATGGACAGAAAAGTAATCAGAGCGAGGGATTGTTAGACTTTACAAAAGGCAGATTTAGTAAGCTTTAGGCCACTTAGTGTTTAGAAGTTAAGAATAGAATTTCATGAAGAACCACCGTCTGTGTTGTGTGAATAGATTGTGACCATCAGGCGGAGGTTGTTGCTCCTTAGCCCTCCCTCCAGATTGTTATTCCATTAGCATAGAACATAATGCTAAAGAAAATGTTAGAGAATCTTATAGAGTCTAACTACTTAACGCAAAAATGTTAAGTAGATGGAGTCTTTAAGATTAGTGGTTCTTTTTGGTTCTGTTTTGTAAATGTGAAAGGCAGTTCCCCATGGAACCTTTTTTCAGTTTTTTAGTTTTTAAATAGGGAGGGAAGGTGAGGGAGGGAAGGGGCACCAACCACCAAAAGAGGGGCACAGGTGTACTGAGGAAGATGTTGAGGGCCTGGTCTTAAATCTAACGTAGGGGGCAGCACTTCTCATGCTCCTTCACAGCAGTCTCAATTGTGCTTCCAATCTGCTCCCCCCTGCAGAGGCCTGCATCACAGTACAAACAGAGGACTGTTGTCTGTGAAAGGAAAGGATCAACAGCCTCTTTAATGGCCTGCAAGGCAGCAGGAGGAATCCCCTGCCCCACTGCCGTGGATTGCACAGTGGCAGGAGCAGTTGAGGAAGATGGGGTAGAGGAGATGAGCCTACTACCTGAGAAAGGAACAGTCTTTCTCAAGACACCCGGGTGAAATGTGCGGATGTGGCGGCGCATGGAGGTAGTACCAAAGGAGTACTGCCCATGTTGTCCACGGCTGAGTGTGGATCCACACTCAATGGATTTGACATGGGCAACCTGACCCTTTAGCACCCCTCCCACAGTGGTAAAAAACTGCAACACCCATGATTTCTTTCGAGTGCCCGAGGTAGTAGGTACCTAATTTACCTCATCTTTCTTTTCCTCTCCCTCCTCTGCTGCAGTGCCCCTGTTCCCATGTCCAGGTCTTCCAGTTGTTGGTGGTGGCCCCTGGGGAGGAGGGATGGCTATGACAGATGCCATTCTTGGTTGTGGAAAAGCTTTCTGTCCTTCCAAAGCCAGCTGCTCTTGTGTGCTCTGCCAGAATTTTATTGACTAAAAGTAATTGGTGGGTCCCCTTGGAGGATTTGTCTGCAGTCTGTCCTCCTGTCCACAGCCTCAGAGTCTGAAAAAAGGCTATGAAAGTTACAAAAAGTTCTGAGAACTAAGAATGGCACCAGCAGGTGTGGAAGGTTAATGTTTCAACTTGAATCTTCCTATATTGGCTGAAAATTCAATATCAAGATGTCTGTGGAGCATGGACAGTGGTTGCGGACACGTCATTATGCCACATCAGCACAGTCACATGATAACATTCGTGAGCATTTGTTGTGTCGGCACACGTCCGTGAATGGCAGAGATGAAAAAACTGCATGAAAAGTTATAAAAAGATTAGTATTAACAATGTTCCTAGCAGGTGGGGAATTGTAAAGTTTCAACTTCACACTTTCTAGATTGGCTGAAAATGTGGTTTGAAAATATCCATGGACACAGTTGCAGACACATCATTATGCCGCATGGGTGCAGCGACATGATGAGCTTCTCGACCGTCCATATCAGCGATGGTATGACGTCTATGGACTACGACACACACACAACCATTGTGCGTGAAGGAGCACAGCATTTCCAATCTAATTATAAGTGCATCATGGCAGAACGGACATGCCTGAACTAGGCGGGAGGTCCGCAAACGTCACTCACCTGAGTGACGTCACAGTGATGGATGTATGAGGATATGAACATGTGTGAAGTCTGCAGACTATTAATTGGCATTTTAAATAAAATCATAACGGGAAACATAAATAGGGGTATTTGGGGTTGTACTTTGTCATGATCAGGTGAAGCAGGTAGAGACATTTCGTCAAAACGTCTGTAATTTACATTTTTGAATTGATTCAGGTGATTGCTGGGGGAAGAGGGATGGGTACAACTAGGGCACTGAAAATCAACATTTCTGATTAAATGATTCTTAACATATGTCACAAGTTCTTTAAATTGATTACTAATTTCTCATATTTGTAAATATAAGTTGGTGATTTGATTTCATACATGTGTTCATTGTGGTTCCCTTTGTAGTACTTGAGCTTCTTCATGATTACTTTTGGGTGTGCGCTCGTCTTCATTATGCAGTATAAAAAAATGAGAAATTTAAATGTGCAATAAGTTATGCATAAGTTACATTATTTGCTTGCTTTAACATATATCGTTTACCATTAGTGGCTTGTTCATCACTTATAACTTTGGGGAAGTACTCCTCCACCCACGTAAGTGTGCTTGGCATTTCTGTCAAAATATAGAATTGCCATATTTGTTCATGAATAATGCTTATAACGAATGGTTTCAATACAAAAAAAAATAAAGTTTACATAGAAGGCCGTCAGAGATTGTTTTGCACTGTGTGGTTCCTGTGTCTCAGTGTGTGTGAAGAGTTGTAGTGAACTGATGACGTGGGGTGTACAGTTATGCTTTGTGGTTGCTATAATTCATAATATTGTGCGCTGAATCACAAATTAATGTTTACATGTGTAAAGGTTTATTTGTAGATAGATGTATATTTGGGGTGTACTAAATGTTGGTAATGTTGGTTTATATGCAGCCATAACTAGCGCCACCTCCATGCACTGCAACCAGGACATCAAAGATGACATCACAAACAGCAACAAAATAATGGTGGGCTTAAAAGGGCTTGAAAAAAAAATTCACCTGAAACGTGAAAGTGCAATATTCCATTTGAGCCAAGTCAGACATGTCTCACTGCCACCTAGTAACCACCGATTGAAGCTAACCTCAAGGTGAGAGCCGTATTAGCAAGATATTGTAGGTTTTCCATTTATTCTCAAATGCAAGCGTTTTGCTCCAGAACATGTGTCTTACAGGGCAGTGTTACTTTATACATAGCTTAATTAAACCAAGCCAAACATTTTGACTGGCCATCCATTCTCATGCTCCCATCCTTGGCTTTTACCTAAAACCCAGTACTAGCCCCTCTCTCCAGTCAGCAACTGCATTCTTATGCTGTTTCTGAGAAGGGAAGAGTTCCATATTGTTTTCTGCATTTAGCATTATTAATGTGACCCGAGTGCAGGGGAAGACTAGACTGTGGCAAAGGGCATAATGACTCTACGTGGTGCCACAGAGAACAACATATGTATGCCGTACCAAGTTGCTTATTTTATTTGATTGTGGAAACTTTGGTTTGCACATGTTTTGTGTGTATTTCTTGGCTTATCCTTCCATGTAGCTCTGAACATTTTTGATGGCTGCCTTGTTTTTGTGTTTTTAGAGACAGGGCGTCCAAATTTGCGTTCCATGATTCCCGAGTACAAACATAATACCTCTTCTAAAAAAAATGGTGCTGCACACGGTCATCCCAGGAGCAAATAATCTTCCTTCGCTCCTCACTCATGGCCATCGCTGTGCTCGAATTTCCAAGCATTTTACTGTGGACATGTGTACAGATGTACCCTGCAGTTCTGCATTAGCAGAACAAATGCAGTATAACAGCATTGATTCCAACTTTCATTCTCCCCATTACAATTTCATCAGGCCTCCCAATGATGGATCTTGGAAACCCTAAAGCTTGACCCACTCACATTGTCTCATTTGGTAATGGGTACTATATCAGTCTTTATTTATTTTATTTATTTCATTTATGTAGCGCCTAGAGCCAGAGGATTCACAGCACTTTAATAACCAGGTTTTTAAGAGTTTTTTGAAGACATGGTATGATGGTTAATTTCTAATGTGTCCGGGGAGTGTGTTCCAAAGGGTGGGAGCAGTGACACAAAAACTGGTGACCCCGCCTCCCACTCCTGCTCGCTTGAGGTTGAATATGGAAGTAAGCAGAGCGCAGCTGGAGGAGGAACGGAGGGATCGAGTCACTGGTTTTGCTGCAATGCAAGGGGTCAGGTAAGAGGGGGCATTCTGGTGCAGACATCGGTGTCCGATGGCCAGCATTCATGCTTTTATAAAAAGCCAATGCACCTCCCTACTTTTTGCAGAGATGTGGTCGGAACGTCTTAGGCCCAAGTCCACCCTTAGGGCCTTATTTTGTAAGAGTTGCAGTTTTGCAAAATTCTTGGAGGTGGTACCTGAAAATAGTACATTGCACTAATCGAGCTTATTAAAGATGATTAATAATGGCTCATGCAAGAGTTAGGCAGTTTGAAGGAGACATACATTTCCTGCTCAAGTAGATGAACTTGGTTGTGTAGGCTGTGGTAGACGCCAACGCATTGACTTGGCAGGACATGTTAAGTTCAGCATTGACATAAACACCAAGTGTCCTCACATGCTTGGAGACCTGGATGGTGTTTCCATCAAGTTTAAAAGAGGGGTAGCATGGGTCCAGGGTGCTCACACGACAAGAGGAGCCCACGATGAGAAGCTCGGTTTTTTCGTCATTGAGACAGAGGTTGTGGAATTCCATCCATTTCTGAATGACACTGTAGGTCTGTTCGATCATTTGAATGTCATGGGCGTAATTCCATGATATTGGCAGTAGAACTTGCGTGTCATCAGCAAAGTTGGTATAGGGGATACTCAAGGCATCGAGTTGATCAAAGAGTGGCTTGCTATAGGTGTCATAAAGGGCATGGGAGATGCATGAGCCCTGGGGGGCACTGCATGGAATGCGGATGGGATCAGCAGTATAGTCACCTATTAAAACCCTGAAAAAACGCTCACTCAAGAATGATTTGATCCAAAGGGACGCCTGATGAGAGAAGTGGAAGTTTGTCAGGAGGTGTTGGCAGAGGATTTTGTGATGTACAAGGTCGAATGCTGCTAAAGATCTAGGAGGAGTAGGATGGCCGTATTGCCCAAATCGCAGAAGCTATCGAGTTGGATTTTGATATCCAAGAGTGCTGTTTCAGTACTGTGTTTGGGTCTGAAGCCAGATTATCTTGAGCCTAAAAGATGGTATTGTTCTCGGGAGATTTGGATCTGGGAGTAGGCATCATGTTCTAAGATTTTGAGGAGGAAAGGTACTGTGGTGATGGGCCAGTAGTTAGTGGGGAGTGTGGGATCAAGGGAGGGTTTCTTGACGAGAGGTGAGACCCTGGCAGTTTCCAGGCAGTTTGGGATGTTGAAGGAGATAAAGGAAGCATTAACAAAGTCAGGTGATGCTTGGTGCTAGGGTAGCTGCACATAGTTTGATTATGTGAGTAAGACAATCATCAGCTTTGCTGTTAGATTGTAAGAGGTGTTGGATAGTGGTGGCAATATCATCTGTGGAAACAGGGGAGAAATGGAACTGGGGGTAGGGTGTGGGGGTGCTGGGGTGTCAGGGCGGGGGTTTAGCTACGCATGCTTGTTTCTTGGTGGCGATTTTGTCTTTCAGTTTGTTGATTTTGTTACAACGGGCTGCCTGGATGGTTGAGCACCAAGCATTGCTGATGTGGACCAAAGAGGGGGTTTGGAAGGGGTTTGCAATTCTTTAAGGATGGCAACCAGGTTTCAGTGATCGCCATTTGGTCTAGCTGGTGTTCATCTATCTAGTCATGGACGTTGGTGGTGTGAGTACAACGGGAACGGGCATTAATCAGGGCTCCATTGAGTTGTAGGCATTTTTCCGGTGGGGACTCACTCTTGTAAGGATTGAGAGGTTGCAGGGAGTAAGGGGGTGGTTCAGACAGGAGAGGAGGGGCGGGTCTGTAAGGTGATATAACAAGTTGCTACCGTGCCCAGGATAGGGAGAGTGTTATGGCATGGTGGGAGCTCTGGTGGTGAAGTTCTGGAGCACAGCCTGGCGGCTCTCGGGTGCCTAAACAAGGCTGTGAAAGAAGGGGACTGGTAGCTTGGGAGCTAGGTTTACATAGTCCTGATGTAGGGCTTGGCCCTATAGTTCAGTGAGTGCTGACTGGACTAATAGGGATGCAGAGTGGTTGTGTGGTGGAGAGGATTGGTAGCGAGGATGTAGGGGAGGGAAAGATGAGGAAGGTGGCAGTTGGTGGCCCTGGTGAAGCTGGTGAAAGCGGTGGCAACAGGGGGTGTGGAGCTGTAACTATGCCAGCCCTAATGCAAATGCAGTGGTGGTCTTGTTTCTGCAGGTCTTGTGGCAGCTGCCACCAATTTAATTGGTTAGCAAGGTATCTCGCCAGAATGGGTGTACACATGTACAAAGTGGGCAGGAATGGTGTTGGGGGTGTTGTGGGGGATACTTGCAGTGTTACTAGGTAACACGTTGATAGCGCAGAGGCTCGCTGCTGTGTTATCTGCTGAGGTGTAAATGGAGCAGGAGCATGCTGCAGGGAGAGCGCAGCTCAATGTGAGCTGTCATGGTATCAAGGCTGGTGTTGTTATTATTGTTTGAAGCACTGTGGAGACAATCGTGTGCATTGGGTAACGCGGCACAAGGGAGACAGAAATAGCGTTGGGGTGGTTTGCGGAATAATCCTGATCAATGCAGGAAAATACATAGATGGAGGACTCAGACGAAGAGGAGGTGATCTTCTTACCTCTACAAATAGTGGGAAGAGCCATAGGGAACAGCAGGCACAGTGGGCACAGCCACACGGGAAGTCACAGACAGGCTCAGTGAGCTTTATACAGGGGCCCTGAATAGGGGCCGGCGTCCCCTTCCGGCTCAGTGAGGGCTTCTCCTTTGAAACCACTGGGGCCCAACCCGGGACTGGATGTAGGTGGATGCCTCCAGAGCCAGAGGGATGCTGGTGTGTGCAGCTGAAATCACAGAAGCCATTTTATCATGTATCCTCGGCTTGTTCAAGCTGGGGCATGGATGGAGTGGTGCTCAGCTGTGTGCAGTGTTTCTGGAGTTTCTGCCCTAGTGACACATTACATAACTCACCCATAACTGCCACAGGTGTCAGCGGCATCACAGAGGTAATCACAGAGCTCCTCCACATGCTTTATAAAACTCATTTGGGATCTTTGCATTTTGTGGTTGAAGAGGGAGCCCAAATTATAGCTGAAAGCTCCAGCATTGTCCAGCCGCCTAAAGAGGATAGGTCCTTATTGTGGAGTTCCCAGTTCACCTGTATGAACTCATCCTGGTCCTCATCATGAGGGTAAGTCGCTAGAGTTCCAGGCAAGCGATGTTGCGTAGTATTTGCTACCTCTTACTCCTAGCTCCTGAAACAACTTGCTAGAGCAAGGATTTGCATAGTTCCTGGCAGACCTTTTCTTCTCAAATTGTGTTTATTTTTCTTTGAGCAATAATGCACAATATTAAATTTCCCTAAATGTAGGTGTTCTATCAGTTAAATTGTGGATGTAGCTTTCAAATGGGTCCTTTTCCCCTCCTCAGGCCCCAATCATGCTGTTCTGTGAAGACCTATCATGGTCTTTATGAGGAATTGAATTGCATCAATAAGCTCAATTCTAACCCCATCGATCTCTTGTTCTGATTCGCTGCTTATAAGAAAGGAGGATTTCTTGGCCAAGTTCAAGCACTGCAGACCTTACTTTGAACGATCACATCATTTGCATGTTTGATTTTTGGCCCCGAGTGGTGGGGAGTGGATCCCCCTCACAGGGCCTCCATCCTATCCAACAAAGTTTTCTTTCCCGATAACGACCAGTGGTTTATGGTCCAATCCCTTCACTTGGCACCATCTCCACCTCACCTCTTTTCACAACTGTTCAACATGTACATATGAAAACTCACCCAACCTCTACCTATTGCCCACTTAAAATGTGTGTGCTTCGGAGACCTGAAGTCCAGCAAGGCCATTGGTGGCTCTTTCTCGAGCTTTGCTGTTATTTAAAGAAAGGTGCGTTGTCATATCTAACTCTTGCCACTTCTAATTTTGGGATACCGCCCACAGCAGAGCTGCCAAGCGGCCTCGCTCTCTTAATGCCAGGATGCACGAGCTCCGGCACGTAGTACGTTCCAGAGTCAAATGTATTGTGTCCATGACAACGACTGGCTGGAGGTCACTCTTCTGACAGTATCAGGTAATATTATCCCCACCAATAATATCCCCATATATATGGTCGTGGGGTAAGGCCATAGGCGATATTATTAGTGGGGATAATTTATGGGGTTTTTGGGGCAGGGAGTTGCGGGGGTGTACCCACTACATTAAAAACATAATAGGGGTTGCGGGGGTGTCCGCTGCAGGTTCCATGGCTTATTATTGCCACAAAAATATGGCGATATTTTTCCGGTGATATTAACACATGGAACCCTTCTGACAGGTGGTCAGTTGGCCACTATGCTATGGTGATCATCTCCGCTTCCCCAAGACACAGCACACCCATATTAAAATCCCTACTCACGGCTGCAAAGGAGGGTGCTCGTGAGCACTCAGCTCTCTTCAGGTTACAGTTAATGGAGTGTCTAGGGCCGTGCGCAGGTTGAATTTACCCTTTTATCAATATCCCTATTATCAACATTTGCTGTATCGAGAACATGCGGCCCACGGTCTGCTAATTTTAAAGATTGCCGCTTGCCTGATGGCCTTCCAGCAGTATGTCTTGCTCTAAGTGAGACAGCTAGCCGAATTAACAGGCCACCTTTCACGGCGTGCTTTGTGTCTAGCCAGCTGACTGCACATCGCAGAGCACGCACACGAGGTATTAGATGTCATCGTATCCGAGCTAATTGGGATGTTGGTTTTAATTGTTATCTTCTATAATCCTCTAAAGCCTGATGGCAACTCTATGTTACCCAGTTAAATGTGCTCGGTGGACCGGAGTCACATGGGATTTTGGCTGTAATTTCAACCAGTGATTTAAAGATACACTTTCTCTTCCAGAGCCTGGGCACGACCGGGTTAAAATAGAACTGTGCATAGTTATTTATTTATTTTATAATGCGCCGTAGGCCTCCGAGCGCACAGAGAACAGCTGACAGACAGACAACACACAGGTGATGGATCGAGAGAGGTGCGTTGAAGGAGCGGGGTGATTAATCAGACATTTTAAAGAGAAGAGGCTTAATAGTCCTCTTAAACCTAAAGTAGAGGAAGACCTCTTGAAGCGGGAGGGATTGCATTACACTCTTGAGTGGCCCACAGTTCAAAGCTTACACCCCCAAACGTTTCTAGCCTATCGAGGTTGATGTAGTGCATTGCTGTTATCGTAGCAAGATAATCTGGTTGGTTTTTGGGAGGATATCGTTTTAGGCATTTCTAGGTCTTGTTGCAAGCAGGAACACATTTCTTAAACGCACCATAATCTGACAAAGAAAGAATGTGGTGTATGGACATGAAAGCTGCAGCTTTTGCATGGCCCTGATTTACAGCCTGACAACGGCCCTCATAAACATCAGGAACGCAAGGCAGGGACTACGGAGGGATTTGCTTGGCAGATCCCTGCTTTCCCATGTCGAAAAACAGGGGTTAAAATGCGGCACCTATGACGTGCCGTTAACATTTACTGTAAAAGTTTCCCCTTGTTAATTAAGGCATTTCCAGACCACAGCATCACTTTTCTAATATTCTGAAAGCTTAAGGACACTTTCATAAATTAGGAAGGTGGCAATCTTTCAAGACATGTTGGCAGTGATACTGCTGCAAGCGTTGCTCCCACAACGAGGGATTTTAGCAGGTTTTACAGCTCGAAAGCAGGTCATCTCCCCTCCAGTCTTTCCACCCACCTCAGAATGGTGGTGCTGAAAACTGGAATGGAGAATGCTGACTTTCTACACAGCTCATTCTGAGCTCAGGATAAACCAGTGTAGAAAGCCAACATTCCCCCCTCCAGTTTTCAGCACCACAATAGTGAGGTGGGTGGAAAGACTGGAGGGGAGATAAAAGCTGCTAAAATGTCTTGTTGGGACTGGGGTACAGTGCTTCAAGAAGCTTTCAGAAGCATTAGCAATCCTTGTATTATAGCTTGAATAGCGCCATATGAACCATCGAAATTGCAAATGTGTTTGACCACAGATATTTTTTTGCTGGTCTGACACAATTTGCCCTTTTAGTGTTCCTTGTCCTTCCTTCTTTCTTCCCCTGACATTCACGGTGGGAAATTCCTTTGTGTGATTTTTATCTTCGGCAAGACGTGTGAGTGAGCTCCAGGCTTTGTTTGTGGAGGATCCCTTCTTGATTTTCCACAAGGATAACGTTGTCCTGAGGACGAATCCATCTTTCCTGCCGAAAGTGGTCTCAGATTTTCATCTAAACCAGTCAATCTCCTTGCCCGTTTTCTTCCCAAACCCGGCTTCGGAAGACAAAAGGGTTCTGCATTGCCTAGATGCTAGAAGAGCAAGTTCTATCTGGACAGAATATCTGAATTTAGGAGTTCTTCACAACTATTGGTGACCTTTGGTAATGCGCAGGCAAAGCAGGCCTCCAAAGCAACTATCTCCAGATGGGTTGGGGCCTGTATTATGGAGTCTTACACTGTTCAGGGTCTCCAACCTTCTAAAGGGATTCATGCACACCTGGTACAGGGCAAAGCAGCTGCAGTTGCTTTTCAGAATTATGTCCACTGGGAGACCATCGCGAAGGCGGCGACATGGGCCTCTCCATCGGCTTTTTGTAAAAACTACTGTTTAGACCTGAGTTCCAGAGCTGATGCTCAGTTAGGCAAGGCTGTGCTCAAAAACGTTTTTCAGTAAGGAGTTTCCATCCACCCATAGTTCCTGTTAGTAGTGCTTGGGAATCTCCGATAAGTATGGAGGAAAGGGGACGGGACGTAGGAGTATTATAAAGTTACTCACCGTAGTGACCATCTTACTCCTAGTCCTTAGTCCCCTTTCCTCCAAACGTCCACCCTCCGTCCCCTCTAATAAGGTTCCTCTGTTATTGCTTAAAGGCGATAGAAAAGGACTGATGGGCGATGCACTGAGCGGAGCTAAGGAGGGCAGGGTTATAGCCGCGTGCGGTACCCTGCATAAAAAGAGAGGAAGGACACATTTTTGGAAAAATGTGATGCTTTTTCAAAGTGCTCCGGTCCCGTCCCACAGGACGGAGGACTGTCCCATAAGTATGGAGGAAAGGGGACTATGGACTAGGAGTAAGGTGGTCACTACGGTGAGTAACCTTATAATAATGTGATAGTACTTATTTCCCCCAAGGTTTATCTGGGCCTACTTGTATTTAAATAAACAATTTATTTTTACAATACATAGGGCCTCATTAGGACCCTGGCGGAAAGGGATTTACGCCGGCGTAGAGCATGGCGTACCTTTCCGCCTGACTACGAGTTCCCGTAGCGCCATGGTGATATTTTACGCCTGCTTTTTGCAGGCGGAAAAATCCATGGCGCTACGGGACTTGTTGTTAATTACGCCACCGTAATTTACGGTGGCGTAATTAACGCCTTCCCCACTCCCATTATGCCCTATGGGGCAAGAATGGGAATGGGGAAGGGCAAAATGGGGATTGGGGACTTACCGCCCCGCCAAGGTCGGGATGGGGCGGTAAGTCCGCCAACCACCACGGCGGAATTGGCAGCTTAGCGCCATGGACCATGGTGCAAATTGCACCATGGTTCTCCGCCAGGGTCCTAATGAGGCCCATAGTGTTTGATTGTTTTTTTTAACCATTTGTATTACTATTTAATTTGTACTGATTCTACAGCCCTCTCTCCCTCCTAAGATAAGCCTGGCTGCTCTGCCTACGCTACCATGAACCCAGGTGGTACAACCTTATGCTAAGAGTGGAGTCCTGCACTTCCTCAGTTGAATGGTTTTACTACGCCCTAGTTGGACCTCAGAAAAACTGCTAACAGTGAGTCCAGTACATGTGTGTGTATGTATGTGCACACAGGTGGCATGAGATTGAATAGTGTTGTGTTTAGGCAGGGTGGGAGAAAGTGTGTTTATCACAAAATATCTGCTTTCATAGGTCCCCATGTCTGGCTGGTCTCATCCGTGGTACCCTGTATTGCCTCATACCAGCAGCCACTCTAATATTTTATTTGGGACATTTTATGTTGGATATATTATTATTGGTGTTGCATGTTATGGTATGCTATGTTTCTGCTATGTGGTTGTGCTATTATACCCTGTGCTATATGAACTATTTTCTGGCCAGCTCTCACATGCTATGTTTTTATAGGTTTTGTATTCTTTGTTATCTTATGTTATGCTGTGCCATATCATGTTAAGCTTCTGGGACATGTAATGCAATGCTGCTCTGTTGGGTTTGGGTTTTAGCGCTTTTTCCCAAATAGATCTTTGGCACAAATGTTAATATTTGTATTGGGCTTTTAATGTAGATGTTCCTTTTGTTTTGGTGACCCACCCACATCCCTCTTGGACCTCCACTTCCTCCCTCATTGCATCTTTATCTAATAATTTTCTACCATTGTGTTTTTCTTTTTTTAATTCTCAGTTCCCAAATGTGATTGTGTAACTAAATTAGATTCTTAGGTTTTGAGGAAGTTTTGCTCCTTTTTGGTTTTATTTATTTGTTTATTAATTTAACCTCCTCCCCCTTTAATTTGTTTAGGCCCAGTAACTACCTTTGTTATACTAGCTGGTTATGTTGTGTTATATTATGTTTTGTTATGTCATTCCAAATGAATGCCATGTTCCTTTGTACAAGACTGACAAGCGCTTTGAGGCAACTGTAAGGAGACATGTAGCACATGAAAAGTCCTGTCATGCCTCCAGCATTCCAGGACATGTAAGCTGGCATCCAGACTGCCACTATACCCATCCCGGCAAATCTCCCAGCATTGGTCACAGAGGAGTCACAGTCTTAGAGAGCCCATAGTTCCTCTTTAGAGCCTGCTGTTTGCGCCCGAGAGAGAAAGCAGAAGTCCGCTCTACTGCCACTGTGTGGATATTTTCTACTCACCCACGGTAACAACGACTCCCAGGAGTAAAACACATTTCACACACACTAAAAACATTTCACACACACTAAAAACATTTCACACACACTAAAAACATTTCACACAGAAGGGTGCTAGAACTTCACTGTACACAGAAGGACGGATATCTGGCACTCATCCATAATGATTTACCCCGTTTTTCTCTGTCCACATTGCCTTTCATACAGTTTACTCATGACTTGGCCATGCTTGGCCAGGCATCTAGGCCTGGCAGCCCAACAATGTCTATTCTGAACGGTTTTTGTGTGAGATATTAAACATACTCCATGGACGTCATTTAGGCGTCTCCAGGGGTCGCAAGTGGGACCCCTGAGGTCTCCCTTGTTACTCCTCTCGTCTCCCCTGCTACCCTTAAAAAAATGCTAATTTATATTGCGGATCATGGGCTGTGGCCAGCAGCATGTGGCTCTTTGTTTCTGGAGCGACTGGTTTTCTGATAGCAATAGCCGGTAGATAGCTCAGTGGGTTTAGTGCTGGCTGCTGCAATGTGTCTGTGATCTGCAGGTTCGACTCCCAGCAAGGTAAACTCAGTCTTTCATTCTGCTGAGGTTGATAAATGAGTACTAACACAGGTTGGGTGATATTGTATGTATATTTGTTCTATATGAAGTGCTAAACCATAAGTGCTATATAATAGCACATCATTATCATTTGGCATTGGACGTCTACTTGCATTCACAGTGATTTGGTAATATGGGCCTACAGGTACTCATATTGATCCATTCTTGTATGAAATGTATATAACTGTACAGTGATATCGGAACCATATTATTCAGAGTGTACTCAGAAACAATGCTATGTGATACCACTTCCTGTTTTTTCGAGTGGTGAAAGGTCGTGTTCCATCGCATTCCATGATGTCACTTCGGGGTGGGGTCAAATGGTATCACTTCCTGTGATGTCATCCGAGGTCAAGGGTCGTGTGATGTCACTTCTGCTTCCCCTGGCATTTTGGTGAAATGACTTCCCTGACGTACTCCCAGGCAAATAAAAGCCAACGCACTGCAAGAGCCTGCTGAAGCATACCCCGAGGCCAACAAATACTAGGTTTAGTGATTGGAGAGGAAGGATAGCTCAGGGGCAACGCTTTTGTCTTAGAAGCAAGATAACACACACAACACAGATTCGAATTTCCGATCCCGTGCTTAAAAACCAATTGCTGGTATTATGTTCATTATACATGAACAATAAAATTAAAGACATACATGTTTGTTGATCTCTCTTAAACAACTGCCCTCATATAAATGTTCATTCCTCTTTTGGAAACCTTAGATTTACCCTCCTGACTTCTTGCAGCCAGGCTATCACGAACACTATGCTTACTTCTGTAACCTGCCCCCATCCCCGTTAAGCCCCTCCCCCTGTTTGTTGCATGTTATGTTATGTTTTGTTATTTTGCATTTATATAGCGCCTTATATACCATTGGTATGGTCTAAAGGCGCTGGTAGGTTGAACGCCCTTGGGAACCGAAGTTCGGGTCAGTAGAGAGAGTAGAGAGAGTCCAAAAAGTGTGTGTGCGCACCAGGTATGTGTGAATTCAAGTGGTCGCTGCTTCTTAGCAGTAGGTGTGGTGGTTGAGAGATCAGGAGTATGTGTTCGCTCTGGCCGGCTTTATCCAGAGCGAGTGTGGTTGCGTTAGGCCTGAGGAGAACGCCTGGCTGGGGGGTGTGAAACCAGCAATGTTTACTTAGAGTGATGTGGAGTGAGCGGGAGATGTAGATATGAGAACAGTTCTACCGAATGGTGTCATAGGGCCTCATTACACGGATGGCGGAGAACCATGGCGCTATTAGCGCCATGGTTCATGCCGGTAAAATACCGGCACCGCCTTGGCGGAAAGGGGAATTACCGCCCCATTCCAAGGTTGGCGGGGCGGTAATTCCCCCTTCCACCATTGCCCTTCCCCATTCCCATTTTTGCCCCATAGGGCTCAATGGGAATGGGGAAGGCGCTAATTACGGTACCGCAAATTGCGGTACCGTAATTAGCTCCCTGGGTCCCTTTGCGGGTTTGTTTTAAACGCCTGCAAAAAGCAGGCGTTAAATCCCCCAACCCGCAAAGGGACCTCGTAGTAAGGCGGTAAGGATTTACTGGTACCGGTATTTTACCGGTACCGGTAAATCCTTACCGCCATCCATGTAATGAGTCTTATAGTATCTCTGTGTTCTAGTTGGGTGGTGGTGTAAGGGAGAGAGTAAGCGTGGGGTGTGGTATGATGCATTTTTTTTCAAACGTTCCTTGCATTCCAAAGCATATTATGTTTGTCATGCAGTTCTGTGTTGGCAGGTCCTTTCTATGCATTTTTGTTCATTTCAGGTGTTCAGGATTGTCCTACCCATTCATGTCTGCTCGACATATTCATGTACTCTGGTTCACTTTGCGTGCTCAAGTCTGTCCTTCATTCTCCAGTGAGCTTCACGCATGCTCTCATGTGTTCCATA
This sequence comes from Ambystoma mexicanum, assembly GCF_040938575.1. Lineage (NCBI taxonomy): Eukaryota > Metazoa > Chordata > Amphibia > Caudata > Ambystomatidae > Ambystoma > Ambystoma mexicanum. Next base: position 352,693,926 of record NC_090924.1, read on the forward strand.
CGTATGCATTCCTGTCCTGGCGCATGCACTCCAGTCTACCGAACGCTTGTACTTTTGACTGGCTACGCGTTCGTCTGCTCTGTATACTCAACCGCTCTGTATACACCTCTTTTCAGTACGCTCATTTGATCTACACACTCATCAGGTCTACCCACTGATACCCTCAACATACTATTCCTCAGCTCCACGTACTCATCCATTCAGCAAACTGCTCCGTTCAGCATACTCATCCGCTCTACAAATCCATCTGCTCCATGTGTTCGTCCGCTCCACACAGTCATCTGCTCTGTACACTCATCCGCTCCACAGACTCATCAGCACCACATACATTCTTCTGCATCTATATACTCGTCCAGATTAGACACTCATTCAGTCCACAACACTCATCCGGTCCAACCACTCATCGGCACAACATGCTACTCGTCGGCTTGACAATACTACTCTAATTGGGTACACTTCTAAATTCAACTTTCTCAGAGAGGCAATAGGGCGCAACTTCTAAATGCAAATTGGGTACACTTCTAAATTCAACTTTCTCAGAGAGGCTGTTGGGCGCAGCTTCTAAATGCAATTGGGTACACTTCTAAATGCCATTGGGTACACTTCAAATGCAAGTGGGAACAGTTTCAGTTCTAAAAATTAAATTCTAACAATTCAACTTTCTCAGAGAGATTGTTGGGCGCAGCTTCTAAATGCCATTGGGTACACTTCTAAATGCAAGTGGGAACAATTCTATATTCAACTTTCACAGAGAGGCTATTGGGCGCAGCTTCCAAATGCAATTGGGTACACTTCTAAATGCAATTGGGTCCACTTCTAAATTCAACTTTCACAGAGAGGCTATTGGGCGCAGCTTCTAAATGCAATTGGGTATACTTCTAAATGCAAATGAGAACAATTCTATATTCAACTTTCACAGAGAGGCTATTGGGCGCAGCTTCTAAATGCAATTGGGTTCACTTCTAAATGCCATTGGATACACTTCTAAATGCAAGTGGGAACAATTCTAAATTCAACTTTCACAGAGAGGCTATTGGGCGCAGCTTCTAAATGCAATTGGGTACACTTCTAAATGCAAGTGGGAGCAATTCTAAATTCAACTTTCAAAGAGAGGCTATTGGGCGCAGCTACTAAATGCAATTGGGTACTCTTCTAAATGCAAGTGGGAGCAATTCTAAATTCAACTTTCACAGAGAGGCTATTGGGCGCAGCTTCTAAATGCAATTGGGTATACTTCTAAATGCAAGTGGGAACAATTCCAAATTCAACTTTCACAGAGAGGCTATTGGGTGCAGCTTCTAAATGCAATCGGGTACACTTCTAAATGCAAGTGGGAGCAATTCTAAATTCAACTTTCAAAGAGAGGCTATTGGGCGCAGCTTCTAAATGCAATCGGGTACTCTTCTAAATGCAAGTGGGAGCAATTCTAAATTCAACTTTCACAGAGAGGCTATTGGGCGCCGCTTCTAAATGCAATTGGGTACACTTCTAAATTCAGCTTTCACAGAGAGGTTATTGGGCGCAGATTTTAAATGCAATTGGGTACACTTCTAAATGCCATTGGGTACACTTCTAAATGCAAGTGGGAACAATTCTATATTCAACTTTCACAGAGAGGCTATTGGTCGCAGCTTCTAAATGCCATTGGGTACACTTCTAAATGCCATTGGGTACACTTCTAAATGCAAGTGGGAACAATTCTATATTCAACTTTCACAGAGAGGCTATTGGGCGCAGCTTCTAAATGCCATTGGGTACACTTCTAAATGCAGTTGGGGACACTTCTAAATTCAACTTTCACAGAGAGGTTTTTAGAGATTCCATCTAAGTGTGGCGTATGCTAACAATCACTGTTTGACATTATACTGCAGGCCACTGAAAGGTAGGTTAGAGTGGCAGGAGCTTTCTGGAGTAGAGTAATTGCTCTACCCCCCACCCAAGCCAACACTTACGGTTTTGTCGGTGTCTGGTGGCTTCCTTGGCTTCCCCTGCGGACACCTGCTGACACTTCCTGGAGCCGCCTCTGTTGGAGCCGCCCTTGGCCTTGGGGTCTTTAGCCACTGGGGGCTGCCGGGCAGAGGGCTGCCCTGGGAGGATCAGTGATTAAGGGCGGGACGGGCGGGTCGGGAGGTGGGAGTTGGACTAGGGTGGGGTGGTGGGGCAGGCTGGGAGGCGGGCGGGCATCGGGGATACCTGGAAGGGGAGGCAGGGAAGCACGGGGCAACGCAGGGCCGGGGGGGCATACAAGCAAGCAGAAAACGCCAATGGGGTCGCGGATGGGGGCACACTCACCTACTCCTCAGCTGGAAAGAGGAGTGGGTGCGCCGAACGGGTCGCTAGACCCAGGCGAGCACCACAAGCAGCCAACCAGGGGTGGGGGGCGGGCTGGGAGGCGGGGGGGCAACAGGGATACCTGGAAGTGGAGGCAGGGAAGCACGGGGCAATGCGGGGCCGGGGGGGGCACACAAGCAAGCAAAAAACGCCAGTGGGGTCGCGGATGGGGGCACACTGACCTACTCCTCAGCTGGAAAGAGGAGTGGGTGCGCCGAACGGGTCGCTAGACCCAGGCGAGCACCACAAGCAGCCATTCAGGGGTGGGGGGCGGGCAACTGGGATACCTGGAAGGGGAGGCAGGGAAGCACAGGGCAACGCGGGGGGGGCTCACAAGCAAGCAAAAAACGCCAATCGGGTCGCGGAAGGGGGCACACTCACCTACTCCTCAGCTGGAAAGAGGAGTGGGTGCGCCGAACGGGTCGCTAGACCCAGGCGAGCACCACAAGCAGCCAATCAGGGGTGGGGGGTGGGCTGGGAGGCGGGCGGGCAACGGGGATACCTGGAAGGGGAGGCAGGGAAGCACAGGGCAACGCGGGGCCGGGGGGGGCTCACAAGCAAGCAAAAAACGCCAATGGGGTCGCGGAAGGGGGCACACTCACCTACTCCTCAGCTGGAAAGAGGAGTGGGTGCGCCGAACGGGTCGCTAGACCCAGGCGAGCACCACAAGCAGCCAATCAGGGGTGGGGGGTGGGCTGGGAGGCGGGCGGGCAACAGGGATACCTGGAAGTGGAGGCAGGGAAGCACAGGGCAATGCGGGGCCGGGGGGGCACACAAGCAAGCAAAAAACGCCAATGGGGTCGCGGATGGGGCACACTGACCTACTCCTCAGCTGGAAAGAGGAGTGGGTGCGCCGAACGGGTCGCTAGACCCAGGCGAGCACCACAAGCAGCCATTCAGGGGTGGGGGGCAGGCAACGGGGATACCTGGAAGGGGAGGCAGGGAAGCACAGGGCAACGCGGGGCCGGGGGGGGCTCACAAGCAAGCAAAAAACGCCAATGGGGTCGCGGAAGGGGGCACACTCACCTACTCCTCAGCTGGAAAGAGGAGTGGGTGCGCCGAACGGGTCGCTAGACCCAGGCGAGCACCACAAGCAGCCAATCAGGGGTGGGGGGTGGGCTGGGAGGCGGGCGGGCAACAGGGATACCTGGAAGTGGAGGCAGGGAAGCACAGGGCAATGCGGGGCCGGGGGGGCACACAAGCAAGCAAAAAACGCCAATGGGGTCGCGGATGGGGCACACTGACCTACTCCTCAGCTGGAAAGAGGAGTGGGTGCGCCGAACGGGTCGCTAGACCCAGGCGAGCACCACAAGCAGCCAATCAGGGGTGGGGGCGGGCAACGGGGATACCTGGAAGGGGAGGCAGGGAAGCACGGGGCAAAGGGGGGCCGGGGGAGGGCTCACAAGCAAGCAAAAAATGCCAATGGGGTCGCGGATGGGGGCACACTCACCTACTCCTTATGTGTGCCCTCTTCCCCACCAGTTAAACCCAGTGGAAGGGCTCCAACTTCCAGAACAAGTAATATCGATGCCAGGGCTCAAGACCTGAAAACAAAAAAGTGGGGGGACTCTGACGAGCATTGGGAAGTGACGTCAGGGGACGACAAAGTAAAATATGTTCATTTCATTCATGCTTTAAAAAAGCATTTGCTAAGAGAACAGATTTTCATATTACCTTGCTGCTTAAGTACAAAATGCATGCACCTTTTAAATCTGGGAACCTGTAAAACAACATGTCCTGTACCGTAAAATGTCAATGAAAAAAGTGGGCGAACACCATCCACCTGCGTGGTCCCTGCTCAATACCACCCTTTCCCCCTCCCATACATTCTCAAGTATATATAGTAAACATTACGGCCATTACTTTCCTTGTATGCAATATATTTTTCAGTTATGTTTGCGGTTTCTTAAAGACCCGGACCCTAAATAGTACAATTATTTCACCTGAATAATATAATAGGTAAAATAGGAAAGCTGGGATTTGAGCCCAGTTTTCAATGTGTTACAATTTGTAATTTGATAGCAAGCTACATCTCCTCACATCCCATCTCATCTTTAGTTTTAGAACAATGTAAAGATATGGCAAAGCTAGTGAATTCATTGATAGAGCTGAGCTATTGCTTAACCAGAGGGTCTGGGTTTACTCTCGGAGTCAAAATGAGCTCGCATGGAAAAAGACCCATACCTGGCTTTCTGCCTCCCCAGCCCCCAACTCAAAACCCATACCGACACTTTGCATACCCAACCCCTACAACATAAGATCCTCACTTGTCATCCTGCCTCCTCACCCATATGCTTAACATAAATTGTTTAAATGATTTATAGACTCACACTATAGAGTGTAAACCCACATGAGTGAGACTTTCTCTACAGATAGTTATGGTAAATAAGGCACAGTGTTGAAAAGTGATCTGCTCAGGATCACACGATTGATCAAGTGTGAAAGGTGGGTATTTGAGCCCCATCTTCCTGGCCCTGCATTTCCAGTTCAGAAAGAAGAGTAGACTTCATCTTCTCCTAGTCCTCCTCAAAGAAAATTCTTAACTAATATACTGTTCAATAAATCTGTTTTTTTCTAAGCCCCAATGTATCGGCAAGGGGGAGGCCTATTAATCATATGTATCATGAGGCAAATACATATGAGGAACAGACTAAGATTATAATTATAATGAAAATGTATTATCATTAGTTTGTACAATTGTGTGTCTTTTCAAATAACCAAATCACATGATAAATCAACCTGAAGAGTATAAGAGAAGTAGCAACTGAAACATATGTTCAAAAAATAAGTATGCATCACTTAGAAAAAAGAAAGGGGGTCAATCCTGTCCAGCAATTGGTTGCATTAGCATTTATGTCAGACAAAGATCTCAGCAACAGTCAACCTGCTGACCTACCATTCCAAATGTGTTCCTCTCTTTCATTTACCCTATTTTCCTCCTTACCCATCATGCTCCAGTGTCCTTCCCTTGCACCACATTCACAGTGCCACTCTGTTTCTTACAATTAATTTTCAGATCTCTGTTCCCTTTTTGCTCCATCCTTTAAATATTAACTCAATTCCCATCCCCTTACCTTGCACACAGCTCCTTCCATTGCCCAAATTGCTCAATCACCAATTCCTTGCCACTGGTGCCCTTTTATTGCCCATCACACCAAGCCCATTCCCTGCCCCTCACAACCTTCTGTTGCTTTGCTTACAGTTAGACAGCAGACCCTCTTGATTTGCTAGTCATCCTCTGCCAGACACTACAAGAAGCCGTGGTCCGGGTATTTCTGGTAATTGTGGTTTTGGGGCATGCACTTGGATAATGCAGAGTGAAACACTGTGCTGCCAAGTTGCACTTTCTTGAAAGGTTGGCTGCATATTTCAACTCCCGGAAGCAAAGAGAACTCCAAGGGGAATACGGTTTGCACCTGGTGATGAACAGGGGCCTATTATATGTATGTTTTTTCAAATGAGGCGCATGTGTGTCTGTGTCAGTTTCTGTGACTAGGTTGATGTGTTTGAGTGTATTTGTGACAGTAAAGTATATGTTGAAGGATGTATCTTTGTTCATGTCAATTTGTATCTAAATATCTGAATGTGATGTTGATTTGCATGTGCATCTTTTGTTGGTTGCTTAAGAGAGGTGTGTTCTGGACAAGACAATGAAAAGCTATAACAGACATAGGGGGTCATTTGGAGTTGGCTGGTAACAGTAAAATTGTCAGTGTTTGGCAAATACTGTTGATTTTAATGTCCACCCAATTCAGGGTTTAATCAAATACCATAATTGGTATTCCATGGGAATATCGCAGGTAGTATTCTCGGCAGACATTTTGTAGAAAATCTACCTTTTTTTGCCTCTATGATGATGCTGAAAATGGCTGAAAGAAAACGTTTAAAAAACGTTTTACAATGCCGCCATCAGAGGTTGTATTTCTGAAATGGCACTGGAGCTATTTCAGAAATACCACCTCTGCTGGTAGTAAACTGAGTAATGCCATGGTATGAGCTGGAAACTTTCTTCAGCTGTACTTAAAATTCTGCCGAGCTCTGTATGACCACCTTAGTGTGTAGTCTTCTAATAATTCATACCTAAATATTACATCTTCCTATGTGTTTTTCAACTGTGTCCAAAGGTAAGCACCACAAACAGTCCAACAGTCATTACTATAACCACAATATAAATATCATCCATGGGTGCTAGTAAGGGTGCTATTAAACTCTTTTTGTATGAACACACTGATGATCAAGAAATTTACCAGAATATAGGTGAAGCATTTGTATAGAATCAACCGAGGGCAAACTCTAATAAGGTCTGTACCCTTACAACCTTGGCAAGTATGAGTCATGATACACTGCTGCAGCTTTCCAGCTCGAGACCCAGGTGAGCCGAACTAGCCAGAGACCCTCCAGTGCCTGTAATTAGTAGATTTTGCACCGCTAGGCTGCTTGCACCGTGTCCCCCGGCCCCTCTCCCAGCTTCCTTTCCCTCCTCCCGCTTCCCTCCCGCCTCGATGGCCGCCCACCAACCCTGACTGGCTGTCCCTCTGTGTACAGTGAATTGAATATAGTCGCGCACATCGGCGTGCTCGCTTCCTTTCCAGCTCGAGACACAGGTGAGCCGAACTAGCTAGAGACCCTCAAGTGCCTGTAATTAGTAGATTTTGCACTGCTAGGCCCCACGTGCAGCGTATCCCCGGCCCCTCTCCCAGCTTCCTTTCCCTCCTCCTGCCTTCATGACCGCCCACCAACTCTGATTGGCTGTCCCTTTGTGTACAGTGAATTGAATATAGTCGCGCACATCGGTGTGCTCGCTTCTTTTCCAGCTCGAGACTCAGGTGAGCTGAACTAGCCACTAGCCAGAGATCCCCCCTGCTGCCCTGGTGAGTAGGATAAGCTTTTGAGACCCTCTGGGCCTTTGCTCCACCTAAGAAGCTGCACTTTGTTGGTGCCCCAGTCCCTTTGGCGCCCCTCCTCGGCCTCCATTCCCCAGCCCTCCCTCACTTCCTGACTTCCTCCACTGCCCACCTCCCACCGTCCCTGATTGGCCATCCCGGCTCACACCAACTGCCCTGATTGGTGCCTGGATCGTGTCAACTGGGCCTACCGACCCATGCCCTCTTCCTGATTCTCTTTCCCTCCCACCTCCCTGCTCCCATTGATCCTCTTGGCCCTCATCACCGCTCCTCCCAGGGCAGCCATCTGCCTGCGCAGCCCGTACGGCTAAGGGCCCCAAGGCAAAGGGCAGCTCCTACAGAGGCGGCTCCAAGATGTGTCTGCAGGTGTCAGCAGGGGAAGCCAAGGAAGCCAGCAGCTAACAGACACCAACAAAAACTGTAAGTGTGCCATGAGTGGGGTGTAGACCAATTACTCTACACCAGAAAACTTCTGTCACTCTACCTTACCATCCCATAACACAGACTGCAATAGACTTAGCCCATGCATAACTAGAAAGTTGTGACACCTCCAGCCGGATATCAACCATGACAGTGTTTGAAATGTTGCCTTTCACTGCATCCTAACATACTAGTCAATGTTAACAAGTGTCAAACCTGGAGGGAATTGGGGACGCTAGCCTACGTCACATCTAGATAGATTTGTGAATGTTAGAATGTGCCACTCTTAGATGTAATTCCTAACATGGGCCTGCGCCGCATCTAGACAGAATTGTGAATGTTAGCATGTGCAACACTTAGATGGAATTTGAATGTTAGCAGGTGCCACACTTAGAATTGAGAACATTAGCCTGCGCCACATCTGGACAGAATTGGGAATGTTAGCATGTGCCACACTTAGACGTAATCCCTAATTTGGGCCTGTGCCACATCTAGACAGAATTGTGAATGTTAGCATGTGCAACACTTAGATGGAACTTGAATGTTAGCAGGTGCCACACTTAGAAATGAGAAGATTAGCCTGAGCCACATCTACACAGAATTGTGAATGTTAGCATGTGCCACACTTAGAGGTAATTCCTAACTCGGGCCTGCGCCGCATCTAGACATAATTGTGAATGTTAGTATGTGCAACACTTAGATGGAACTTAAATGCTAGCAGGTGCCACACTTAGAATTGAGAACATTAGCCTGCGCCACATCTGGACAGAATTGGGAATGTTAGCATCTGCCACACTTAGACGTAATCCCTAACTTGGGCCTGTGCCACATCTAGACAGAATTGTGAATGTTAGCATGTGCAACACTTAGATGGAACTTGAATGTTAGCAGGTGCCACACTTAGAAATGAGAAGATTAGCCTGCGCCACATCTCGACAGAATTGTGAATGTTAGCATGTGCCACACTTAGACTTAATTTCTAACTTGGGCCTGCGCCGCATCTAGACAGAATTGTGAATGTTAGCATGTGCAACACTTAGATGGAACTTGAATTTTAGCAGGCGCCACACTTGGAATTGAGAACATTAGCCTGCGCCACATCTGGACAGAATTGTGAATGTTAGCATGTGCAACAATTAGATGGAACTTGAATGTTAGCAGGTGCCACACTTGGAATTGAGAACATTAGCCTGCGCCACAGCTAGACAGAATTGTGAATGTTAGCATGTGCAACATTTCGATGGAACTTGAATGTTAGCAGGTCCCACACTTAGAATTGAGAACATTTGCCTGCGTCACATCTGGACAAAATTGTGAATGTTAGCATGTGCCACACTTAGACGTAATTCCTAACTTGGGCCTGTGCCGCATCTAGACAGAATTGTGAATGTTAGCATGTGCAACACTTAGATGGAACTTGAATGTTAGCAGGCGCCACACTTAGAATTGAGAACATTAGCCTGCTCCACATCTAGACAGAATTGAGAATGTTAGCATGTGCAACGCTTAGATGGAACTTGAATGTTAGCAGGTGCCACACTTAGAATTGAGAACATTAGCCTGCGCCACATCTAGACAGAATTGTGAATGTTTGCATGTGCCTCACTTAGACTTAATTCCTAACTTGGGACTGCACCGCATCTAGACAGAATTGTGAATGTTAGTATGTGCAACACTTAGATGAAACTTGAATGTTAGTAGGTGCCACACTTGGAATTGAGAACATTAGCCTGCACCACAGCTAGACAGAATTGTGAATGTTAGCATGTGAAACACTTAGATGGAACTTGAATGTTAGCAGGTGCCACACTTGGAATTGAGAACATTAGCCTGCACCACAGCTAGACAGAATTGTGAATGTTAGCATGTGCAACACTTTGTCGGAACTTGAATGTTAGAAGGTGCCACACTTAGAATTGGGAACATTAGCCTGCGCCACATCTGGACAGAATTGTGAATGTTAGCATGTGCCACACTTAGACGTAATTCCTAACTTGGTGTCACGCCGCCCCCATGTTACCTACTGCACCCATAAAAACAAGGACACGCTCTACCCCGTCTGTGACCTCCACCCCTCTTGCCACCCGACACACACACCTTAAAACAAACACCGCTTTGCCTCCTCGCTTTCTGTACAGCAGGGCACGGCAAGGCATGATTGGCAGGACTGGCGTTTATCGCCCTTCACATCGCTGGCAAACGAAGTGGAGACTTCTTCATCGCCGAGAGACGCGAGGTTCATGGAAACCTGCACATCACGGCGCGTCATGGATCACGTGACTCATGGTCCCTTAGCAAAGCCGCAGCGTTTGTTTCCACACCTCACGTGATGATGGTCACGTGTTTTCTCCCGTGGGATAAAAGGAGACCGGAAACTGTAAACGTTGCTTCACAGCTGTTTTCGTCTGGCTCAAGTGTCGCCCACTACCTCGTTCTAAGGATCTTTACCCATTGCCTGACCACGGTTTGCTTCACGGATTGTCACTCTTGGCCCTTATCTGTTATTGACTGAACTTTGGTTTACCTATTGACTATTACGCTTCGCTCAACGGATTGCTCTGTGCTTAACCCTTCATCTGCCTCGACCTGGATCGCCTGTTTTTGACCTTGGACTGCTTGGTTTTCTCTACGGATCACGTACCAATCTGGGATTTCCATCCTGCACTAGGTGTTCACCTTGCCCTCTGCCTGGCCTAATAGCTGTCTGAAGGTCTACGCCTCTGTCAACCTTTTCCAGAACCACCTTCATATCATCACAGGTACATTGTGTTACCGTATTTGGCATTTAGTATACATCGCATTGTCCTGTATTCTAACCACATTGCACCTTGCCTTACAGCGCTCAAGGGGTTCTTCCGGTTGTGTCCCACGTCCAGGCTTGCGGACTTCCACCTGTGGCTTCAAAGATCACACTGACAGTGTTTCTGGTATTGTCAGTGTGATACTTGGGGACAGAGTGGTTGCCCATACTCTGCACGACCATCAAGTTTGTAACAGAGACCATCAAGTTTGTAACACTTGGGCATGTGCCGCATCTAGACAGAATTGTGAATGTTAGCATGTGCAACACTTAGATGGAACTTGAATGTTAGCAGGCGCCACACTTAGAATTGAGATCATTAGCCTGCGCCACATCTAGACAGAATTGTGAATGTTAGCATGTGCAACACTTAGATGGAACTTGAATGTTAGCAGGTGTCACACTTAGAATTGAGAACATTAGCCTGCGCTGTATCTAGACAGGATTGTGAATGCTAGCGTGTGCCACACTTAGACGGATTTCCTAACTTCGCCCTGCGTCGCATCTAGATAATATTGTGAAGGGTAGCGAGTGCCACACCTAGATGGAACTATGAAGATTATCAAGCACAACACTTAGAAGGAAATGAGAATGTTAACATGTCCGACACTTAGATAGAACTGTGAACATTGGCATGTGCGGTATCTGGATAATATTGTGAAGATAGATGAGTGCCACACCCAGACTGAATTGAGTAGGTCAGCGGGTGTTACACTTAGAAAGAGCTGTGAATGCTTGCATGTTAAATGTCACATAACCCACTAACCAATATAAACTCAAACTCTCTGCACACTTAAAAACTCTCACAACCATCTCTCGCACAACAAGCTGCATGCACTCCACCACACTGCAACAACACATAAGTCGCACCAACAGCCCACGCGGACTGACACCGATCCAATACTCGCACCAAAGCCCAGCACCCGGTGTCTACCGAGTTGAAGCTGCCAACAGTACACCACTCCTCTCACTATCCTACTCCCTCTTCACCTTACTAACCCATCCCACCTTCTCATTTACAGATCCTCCAGAGCGCATGGGGACCAATTCCGTTGGTGACGTTGCGCTATATAAGTAACGTTAACATAACATAAAATAACATTGTTACAGACCAATAGTGTGTGGGGAACAGTGGTACCAACATTACCCCCCGGAGTCACAGAATCGTTTTTTAAATGCATGTATTGCTACTGGGCGGTATGAACATACGCCTGCAGCCCTGACTCCTCTCCCTGTCACTCACTGTGGAGGCCCATGTGTGGGGACCATCCAGGCACATCTACATCATTGCTGATATCAAGATGATTGCCTTGGCCCAGTTACAGAGAAACTGGGCAGGCTTTGCAGCACTGGTTCCTTTATGGCAGGCCAGATGCTGGAGCAGTTCGTCTTTTCCAATCATTTCTTTTACATTTTGGAGCTCTGGCCCATGTGGCAACAGCCCAGCCAGCCTGGCAGCCAATTGCCCCTTTGTCCCCCTTGCCAGTCTGCTCCTGGCTTTAAGGGACCCTTGCTTTGTTCGGTCCCTTAATGTGGGTAGCGGGCCGTTACTGACAGGGTCGGCCTGCCGCTCCGGGGCTTATCGCCGCATTAGTGACAGCTGATGATGAACATATTGCATCCACTGTCTCATAGCTTTTTACAGTAGAGTAAAACTACCCAAGCCCTTGTAAACATATTATATCATTTAGAGCGTGTTACCTTCCCTCGTCTCACTAGGGAATTTCAATATCCCTCTGATATCATACCTGGGTTTTTGGGATAAGGATTAAAGGAGGGATAGTACAAGGACAAGAAATAATATAGGGGAGCCCTCTATGAAGGGAAAGTGGAGTTAAACAAATACAAACGGTACAAAATAAGACATTTAGGGTTGAAGAAAACCTTAATATATTGTTGCCTCATGGTACCTATCCATTGAATTCAATGGGATCGACCTTCAAAACACCTCTGGCATCACCCTGCTTGGAGACTCAGTAGGTTGAGAGGTGTGCATTGTTATGTGCCAAATAAGAATCCAGCACCAGCAGCTGGGCATCCTTGGGACTGGCAACACGGAGCCCAATGAAATCATGAAACACTAGTTCTGTGCCCCGATGTGGTCAGTTCTTCATGTTGGGTGACACAAAGTCCACCAGATCAATGCCTGAGCAAATGAAATTACATGTTCTTGTTTTTGGTGGGTGGGAGCCTATTGAAGTCTATGGAAGAGGGTGACATTAGGGCATGGCAGCCTGCACCAGACAATTGCGAGGGAGTTTAGAGGAACACATTCCCCGCTCTGCATATGTGCAATCTTAAATTGTTCTTACCTACTGATTGTACAGTACTTGGTTTCTCCCTAGAATGGTTAGGGTTATACAAACATACACCTTCATTTTGGTGGGTACTGATGACGGGGAAAAAAAGGAAAATGGCTGCCTTCATTTCTTTCCCATGTTGTTTCGCATTTCTGATGAGAGTGGCTGGAAGTCTTGGTGCAAGGGCTCAGGAACTCCGCCCAACCAGATTACCGCCAATAGAAATCAGTATGCCAATCAATGATGACGCGCTGAATTCAGATGGACTGTGTCTGTATTTACAGCACTTGCATGAAAAATACATAATCTGTAGGAATGGGGCAATGGCTGCCGCCATTGCTGATATACACCATGCAAATGCATGCATGGTGGTGACTGAGGTGTAGACACGGTAGGGCCTGAGCGGGCAAGGCCCACCCAAAATCTATAAATGCCCACTCATCAGCCCATTCTGGGCATTTGCAGATCTTAATATCACTGCGGTTGGCCCAACTACATTAGCTTCACGCCCCACTTGTTAGACAATCCTGGCTAAGCCTCTGGGCTGCGAACACCCTGCTATGTTTACATGTGTGCAGTGGCGGGTGTTGAACTATTGATAGATCCCAGGTTTTGCACCTTCATTTGCAACCATGCTTGTGCACATTACAATGCTATAATTCTGTGTGACTAGGCGACAGCTCTTGCCTCCTCTGCTGCTTTGCTCTGGGTGTGGTGGAGCAGGGAGCTCCCTTGCATGCCCTGGTAAGTGGGTGGACTTGTGGATCCTGAGCTAGGCCGGGTGACTGATTGCCGCTGGATACCTTGGGGTAAGCCCTGAATGGGCCAGCTGGGCAGGTTTGGTCGTCAACCTGTATGGGACGCAGAGGCGCCACCCTTATGAAAACGCTGCCCCCCCCCACCGGCTCGCATTCGGTTATGTGTTTGTTTTGGTGTGCCATCCCAGTGACCTCATTAGGCCAACCCTATGAAAATTGTCGGGTGGCACTACTGGGACGACACCCCTGCAGGAGGCGGCCCAGCAGAAGAAATGCAGTAGGGTGTCGATTCTCCTTCGCTCAGCAAAGCAGAGAAGCACACGGCATGGTAGGTTAGGCTGGGCCTCCGAATTGATGGCTTTAAAAGCTGCGGGTAAGAGCACTTGTAGCACGGCTTCTGAGGCTTTACTTCCTTAAGATTATTTAACCTTTGTCTGTGGTGTGAGCATACCCAATCCCAGTTTTCTGTTAGTGGCTCACACAGTCGAGAGGGAAAAAGGTGGCGCAGGGTATCCTCCTTTTTTAGTGACTCCAGTTTCTCTTCTCATGCAACTCTGCAGAGGAGAGAGAAGTTTAAGGCCATGTTGAAGACTCTCAAAAGAGACGGCCAGTAGTAAGAGCAGGGTCAAGATGCATCAAAGAAAGGAATCACCTTCTTCCTTTATGCGTTCTTCTGACTCCTTCTCAGCCTCTGTGTCCTCTACAGATGAAGACCAAGAACCAAAGGGGACGTTTTGGGATCTGGAGACAGCGGGCAGGCAAGTTTATGGCTCATGTAGCCTCCAGGATGCAGTTTTCTGAAGATAAGTCCTCCTAGCCCAACCGTAGGCAGACTGTTTGTCAGTTCAACAGAAAGTTAAGAAGGGCGTTTCTCTTATTCAAGACATAAGAGATAGGGTCATGATGGAGTGGAAAGAACCTGACCATGTCGCTATTACTCGATTCATGGAACCATTGTATGATTCTCAGAAGGGATGAGCTCACCTTGCTAACTGCACTGAAGACTCTTATATCCAGCTTTACTGGGCAGTCTTCTGTGTCTTTAGAAGAGGCAGCAGTTCAGGACCTGACCGACATGCAGGTGGACTCACCCTTGAGAATACCTTTTGCGGCAGCCCACCTATCTTTATGCTCCTTCACACATGTATCCTACACTATTTAGCCCTTTCTTGATGATTTCCAGGAACTCTACTCCTTCATTGAGGAAGGTCAAGAATGTTCAACCCTCTGGGACTCTGCATCAACAGGTGGAGTTCCTTTCTGATTTGGCATGCAATGGCGTCCACACGGCCTCGCTCACCATGGGCATGACTGTTGCTGTCAGAAGGTACATACAGATGGAGAATTCACAGAAGAATGTGTCTTTCAGACTCCAATATGCTAAGCAGCTTGGGGATGAACTTAAGGAAAAAAGTTCAAAGGGTTCTGTGGCAGGTCAGAAGTTGAACACAGACTCTGATTTCCATCTCACTAGTTGTGTTTATTAAATGAAAGGTAAAAGCTCCTATCTTTCAAAATACTAAGGGGGTTCCCTACCTAACACAACTAAGGCGCCCGTCAGTTGTCAGTGAGAGGCCAAATCAAGATCATTCCACTGTCCAAACTGACCTCTCCTAACCCGACCACTATCAGAACAATAAATTATCTTTAGGTGACTTTTAGTAACTACTTTGATTAGATCACACAGTTCTGATACTGGGTTTTTCAAGGTCTCAACTGTCTTTTGCACTCTATTACTTTTTTTTCCTCCTTGTACTTATCTTATTCTAGTTATGTTTGTTCCTTTCATATCAAGGCACAAGTGTAATCCTTTCTCTTCTTTCAGATTACAGATTCGCCCATTATTCACTGTCGACTCTTTATCTTGACTGGGACGAGTTTGAGCATTCCAGTACTGATTCTTTTGTCCTTCTTTCGCTTTTAAAATGATATCTCGACTGGGACGAGAATAAGTGATTCAGTAATGATTCTCACTCTATTTATGTTTGATACTTCATCTGGACTGGGACGAGTTATTTATTCGCACTCGCTTCATTTACTCCTGATACGTTGTCTCGACTGGGACGAGTAGGAAAATTCAAGTAATTATTCTCACTCTCTTCATGTACCCTTCATACTTTGTCTCGACAGGGACAAGTAGGACTGTTGCCCTAATTATCTACAGTCCCCCTGCCAGATCTCCCGCTTTCCTCGTTACTTAAATTGTTAATGGATAACATCAATAGGATTCGTAACAGACTGCAGCCCTCTCTTTTGATTGTCATGCTGGCTTCCTGGTTGTTATGTTACGTTATTTGTTTCTTACGCACCACAGTCGGCAGGCATCAATGTGTGGAGAGGGCAGATCAGAAGATAGGAGGAAGGAGGAAGACATCTGCATTAGTATTTTAAGAGAATAGCTCCTCTGCGGTCTCATAGGCAGCTTCTCTGTTCTTCCTCCTCTAGTCGGTTTGCTTAGTGTTACCTTCTTGGAACTGGTATCAGCATTGTTGTCGGACTCCCTAGTCCACCACAGCTTGTTTGCGGTCACACCACCACTTGTCTCTCGCGCTCTCTCAAGACGCCTCGCGTCTCCCTTGGTTTCTCACATCTCCTCTTCTCTCCAATGCGATGCACTGGAAGCTGTGCCTGGGCTCCTACTTAGCATCGGACGCCGTGTGTCCAAGTTTCTTTCAGCGTACCCTGGCAAGTTAATTCGAAACACACAGGGTCTCTCTCCTTCACTGTCTCCGCCTCTAACTTTTATTACACTATTACACTGCCGTGGGACTTCCCAAGCACAACATCAAAGTCCTTCCTCTTTGTTCGATTCATGCTCTGAATTCTTCCAGCTTCATCTCAGAACACCATCAATTGTCCTTCATAGGCATACTTAAAGTATTTGTATGACAAGAACAGGTTCTGGTTGGTTCTTTATATATTTCTTCACTGGATGCCTTTGAAGATGGGTTAGTGATATGTTCCTTAGGCAGTTCCTCATAAGAATGGGAGTCCTTGTCCCTTGTCTTGTTTGCCTCTACCATAAGGGAGGGTGTTGTGGAGCAGCCTCAGCTCCCTGGCCCCCCAGGGGAGAAGAGCCGGAATCGGACTATTCGCTATAGTTCATAAAACGTGAAGCACTAAGGGACTTTTAGGAAAAATAATATGTCCCAGCCACGTTGTTGCTTCCCTGCCTCATCAAGTCGTACCAGGTATTCTCAGACAGCAGGAAGAAGCCGGCCAGACTTCAGGGGCCAACATAGCGCTCATGCTCAGAAAGTCAGAGCGGCATGTTCCCGACGATGTCACAGACCTAAATGGCACAAACCCTTTCCGGCAGCCCTGATGAGAGGGAGGCTCAATCTCTTCTGGGGTACTTGGCATTCCCCCCTCAAATATTTTTGGCTATTAGGTGTCATACAGGAAGGCTACAAATTGAATTTTCATCAACCCCTCCAGACCCAGGAATACAGGACATTTCATGGCCCAGCGATCTTCTGAAGAGGATCACTGAGAATGGATGAGGAAAGAATTTCTGGGTCTGGTGAGGATGCAGGCGATTTGGCCAAGCCTTCGGGCCTATGGGTACCTGGTTGTTACTCGTGGATTTTCCTCGTCTCCAAAGTGTTGGGGGAAGGCAGAGTTCAGGTTGGTCCTGAATTTGAAGGAGGTCAATATCTTTGTGTCGAACATTCTATTGATCTCAACTGGGACTGACTTGCTTCATTGGATATGAGTGAGGCATATATCACATTCCGATGCTTCTGAACGGCCGCAGATTTCTGAGGTTTGCAATTTCAGGTCTTCATTTCCAGTTCGTGATTCTCCCTTTCGGGCTCAGGTCGTCTCAAAGAACCTGGGTATTTGCTCCATTGATCGGGAAGATGCACGAGGAGGATCTGAGAATGTACCCCTGTTTGGATGACCGGATGCCTCATGTAACTTCTGCTCAGACATTGAGGGGGGTTTCACCAGAGTACCCTCAGCCCTGGCCAATCAGAGGTTCTTGATCAATCTGTGAAAGTCACATAAAGAATCCTCTCAGGATCTTTTCTCCATCGTGTCCCATTTATGGACCAATCTTTGCCAGGTTTGTTTGCAGTACTCCAGGGTCACCATAATAATTCAGGAAATCAGGGAATTGTGTCATTTAAGAGAAGTTTCGGCCTTGGCCAGAAGGTGGTTTGGTGTCTGTGGCCTTATGGCAGTAACAGTTTTTATAACTTCGTGGGCAAGACACCACATTAGGCCCATTCTGTGGCATCTTAGGCAGCTTGCCTTTCGGGTGGCAGGATTTCAAAGTGATTATCCCAGTCTCCCCATCGTTGGTATTATCCCTGCATTTGTGGTTAGATCTGAGCAATCTGCTCAGAGGTTTCCCTTGGATCTGCCACTTTTAGCAGTGTTCACCACCAACGCCAGTGCTTTGGGTTGGTGGAGGTACTTGGACCATGACTATGCAAGGGAGTAGGTTAGCCAGTGAATCTCGACAATCCTCCTACTGGATGGAGCTAGAAACAGTGTTTAGGGCCCTCTGGGTACATGGCCCAGATCATAGCTTAACCTGTGAGGATTCTGGCATACAACTCGATATCTCTCCTGTATCTGCATTGTCAGGGGAAGGGGGCTCTCCATCTCTGGCAATGCTATCTCTCAAACTGATTTCATAGGTGAAGAAAAACATACTGTCTCTAGAGGCAGCCCACATCAGGGGAATATAAAACATGCTGGCAGATTCCCTCAGCCAGACATTCCCATCATCCAAGGTGATGGCACCCAAAAGTTGATCATGCATCATTATGGACTTCAGAAGGTGAATATGTTTGCTCTCTTCTCATCCGCAGACTCCTGAGGTTTTGCTCCAGGACAGTAGACGAGCAGGCTTGTACAGTGGATGCTTTTCCCGTAATTGTGGCCCGGGCCTGCAACACATGTGTCCCCATAGTCCACTGATTCACAGGGTCTGAGGCCCATCAGGAGGCCCTCTGTCCAGGTTCTTATGGTGGCCTCTCAGTGGCTTTGCAGAGCTTGGTTTCACCTGCTATTGCTTCTGGCAGCAGCTCCTCCACTCCAATTACTGACATTGCCCCCTTCCATCCACACAGCAGACTTTTTGATATGCAACAGCTGGGTATGGGAGGTCTGGTCCTTTAAAGGGAGTGTCTAAAAAGGCAAGGTCCTTCCTCTACCATCCTTCTGGCTGTCCAAAAGACCAAGGGCCTCATTACACGGATGGCGGTAAGAGTTAACGGTCACCGTTAATGGTACCGGTGACCGTTAACCCTTACCGCCTTACTACGAGGTCCCTTTGCGGGTTGGAGACTTTAACGCCTGCTTTTTGCAGGCGTAAAAAACCGACCCACAAAGGGACCAGGGAGCTAATTACGGTATCGCAATTTGCGGTGCCGTAATTAGTACCTTCCCCATTCTCATTATGCCCTATGGGGCAAAAATGGGAATGGGGAAGGGCAAAGGAGGAAGGGGGAATTACCGCCCCACCAACCTTGGAATAGGGCGGTAATTCCCCTTTCCTCCAAGGTGGTGCCGGTCCATAGCACCTTGGTCCACCGCCGTCCGTGTAATGAGGCCCCAAGAAGCCATATACACTGCGAGCATATGACAGACACTGAAACACATTCAGAGACTGGTGTGCAAGGAACTACTTGCTACCATTGGACTGTCAGCCTTCAGACATCGCCAGATTTTTAAAGAATGGGTTTCATAATGGACTTTCCATTTCATCTAGGTTGGAGGAGTCCAACAAATCTGACTCTGTCATTTCCAGACTATTGAGAAACTAGCTGATATACCTGGCATTGCCCGGGCTTTCATTCTCTCATAGGTACAGCTGACTGTGCAAAATGTGGTGCACATTGGTGAAACAGTGTGGAATTTTGTAGTGAGCAAAGCCACAAACCCACCCACAAACTTTTACTTTTGCTGAAATCTGACGAAAGGGGTGGGGTGTCCAAATGTAATGTAGCCAGTAATGTCCAGAGGGTCCTAATAGGTGAGTGTGCAACATTTAAGGAAATTGGTGAAACAGTGGGGAATTGTATAAGGAACACAGCTTCGCCAAGCCACAAACCCTCACACATTTTCCCTTTTGCTGAAATCCAGGGAAAGGGGTGGGGTGTCCAAATGTCATGTAGCCAGTAATTCTGGAGGATCCTAAAAGGTGACTGCAAATGTTTGTGCAAATTGGTGAAAGGGTTTGGAATTGTATAGGGAACATACACGAAGCCACAAACCCACAGACCCACACCCATTTTTTCAATTTTGCTGAAATCCAGGGAAAGGGGTGGGGTGTCCAGATGTCATGCAGTGAGTAATTTCCGGAAGGCCCTAACAGGTGATTGTGCATAATTTGGTGAAGATTGGTGAAAGGTGTGGCATTGTATAGGGAACATACACTTTGCCACACACCCAGAACTGTTTACTTCTAGATATATATAGATGTTTCCAGGTCTTGCCCTGTGATTAAATGTCTCTCCCCTTCCTGGCATCTTTCCCTGTTTCTCAGGGCTCTCCAGGTTTTTCATTTTGAGCCCATTGTGATTGATGATCTCAAGAATCTTACTCTAAAAGTAGTTTTTTGGCAACCACCATCTCGATGCACAGGATTGGGGAATTGGGGGGTGCATCTAACTTCCCCTCCTTAACTTTCTATTTCCCCAGAAGCAGCTAGTTCAAGATGTGATCCCGCTTTCGGCACCAAAGTAGATTCTACGGTACCTTTCATCTATCTCAAGAAATTGTGATTATGGCTCTGGCTTGTAATCATACTCATGAAGCAAGAAAGCAGTTGACTTCACCAGATGTGACAGAGGTGATCGTGCCTTAACGGGATAGGACTACCTACTTCAGATCTTCCAACAGTGTGTTTGTTAGATTTGTGAGGGTCAACAGGGGCCACAGGGGTTCTTCTTCTTCCATCATTAGGTGATTAAGGAGACAATTTCTTTGGGAGGGGTGTGTTTGTTAGATTTGTGAGGGTCAACAGGGGCCACAGGGGTTCTTCTTCTTCCATCATTAGGTGATTAAGGAGACAATTTCTTTGGGAGGGTGGTTGCTCAATGTACCAGGGTGGTGGCATCCTCTTAGGCAGAGGATAGGGTGCCTTTTTTAATGGGCATCTGCCGGGGTGCAACATGGTCTTCCCCGAATACTTTTGCACATCACTATCGGCTATCCGTTCCAGGGTGGGTGGGTCAGGTGTATGCTTCGTCAGTGATGCTACCAGGCGTGAGGTGGAGGTGATTACAACTTGGATTTTGGAAGTGTCTCAAAAAGGTGTGTGGTGAAGGCGGACTTTCCTTAAGGACTGTGACAAGGAAAAGAAGGACTAGCTGTAATGAAGATTACCAATAAGTAATTCAAGCATTCATTGATACATATTTGACGTGAGTTGAGACGGGTCAGAATCTCTGCATCAAACCTCTGCATCAAACTTAACTGCGTAAACAGACTCTTTACCCTGGTGATAACACCAATATAAAAAATTATGCTAATATTTGGAGCTGTCCAAGATTTTGGTACTTCCAATCAAAGGTTTTACTTCTGCTCTGTAGCCCCCTAGGCTTACTAGAGCTTTTTCAGGCTGTTTTCTAAATTGAAGAGGCAAGAGGGCTTTACTGCTTAAAAAGGCATCCAGCAAAGCTTTCCAAGTACTGCAGTCTGGACTGCCCCTTTGTGTGATGTGACCAAGTCTGATATGCATATGATCCTACACCTGTAATGGCACAGCAGGTTGAAAAAGACAACAGTTTGAAGGGTTGCTTAGAGCTATGCCAGGGCTTATGAATTATTTTGAAGCTTCAATCGATCGCTCTTCGGTTTTTCAATGTCCTGTTCCTTTGTATAACTAACCATCACAGGCCATTTATTTATGTATTTATTTTATTTATTTATTTGTTTCATTTGTATAGCACACACAAACCCTGAGGCATCAGGGCATTGGAGAGAAACCAGTTTCATGTAGCCAGAGGCGAGCGGGCAGGCGTAGGAGGAAACGTAGTGGTTATTTACAAAATGGAATCATGATACATAGTCAGCAACACGGTAAGATACATTTTGGTTACATTACAAGTGTACTTCCAATTACATCAGGTGCAGAAGAACAAAAAATTGCACAGCCGTTAGATTTTGAGCGTGTTAGTTAAACAGCCAGGTTTTAAGGGCTTTACGGAAGGACCAATAGGATTCCTCCGCTCTTATTGCATATGGTAGGGAGTTAGAAGGCAGTCACTGCTCTTCCTTGGTGCTGCCTTGCCAACGCCCTCATTTTCGAGCAGAAGGCCGCTTCAACTTGTTCGATGCGCTGGTCTCATCCTTACTCCGCAGTCATGCGATGAAAAATTCGGCTTTGTTAACTCAGCCAACCATGAGCAGCCTCAGAGATTGACCTTCAAGCGGGCTCCCCTCGTGCAATTTCACAGCCCCTTCATTTCCATTACAGCCCTGCTCGCCTCATTATACTTAATCTACTCTTCCTTTAAAGAACTGAAACCCAATCAATTAGCACGCTACCGAGAGCCGTGCGTGGTCAAAAGGCAGAGAGCCCCAACCTTCTCTGAGGAGAAAGGCGGCGATCTATAGAGCGCCGTGTTTCATTCCTCGTGGGGCACAAGTGAATTATTGATCATAAACCCCTGTGAAGTGTTCACAGCGGGAAGCAGTGGTGTACAGTATGGCCACCGCGCAACCACAGAGGAGCGAATACAATCAAAGTGGAAATAAGCCTGTTTAAGGAAGTAAATGTTCCACTGCAGCAACCAAAAAAGGTGGGAAGAAAAGGAGTCCATGAGGGATGTATCATAAGGTACATAATAGAGGCCGCTAGCTAGGTCCTAGAAGCCCCACTCTTCAACTCTGTTTACTGGTTTGCTGTGGCCAGGTTTGTTGCCAAAGAATTTGAGGTGGGCCATCCTTTTCAACAAAAGCAGGTGTAGTGATGCGGCTAGTGGCTATGTAGGCCTCTAAAACGTAACTCGGTGATAAGCACCTGCGGGAGAGGTGCCAGCCAATCAGATGTCCAGGAATGCGAGCTTGAGTAGACAATGAAAGTATGGGTTCTATGATGCCTGCCAGTATCTATTGAGGTTGCTGCCATTTTCTTTTGGCTACTGGCCCCCACCTGTATCCGTACACAGACCCAAACTTTGCAGTCGCTACCCGCTACCCTACCCCCAACTCACCTGATTTGGCTAGCCTTCTCCCCAACACCATCTGTGCCCGTGGTGCACTCATTATCCTCCAAGCACTATTACACACAGGTTGTATTTAGCCTGCTATGTGTCTCAGTGGAGTGATGCATCTGCTATACGTATCTTTTTTTTACCTCATAATCGCCATTTCAAATCCTGGCAGGCCCACTCAGCCTTTCTGAGGTCAATAAAATTGAGTGCCGTGACGATGGTCAACAATAAAATTCTGTTATCTGCCCGCAGCACCACAAAACCCCGGTGAGGGTGAATGTGTGTTCTACACATTCACTCCATGTTATCCTACGTTTTCTGTAAGGAATTTGGTGCGTGTGGACTGTGCAAAACCATTTTCCCTAAACATGTAAAAAGCCCTTTAGCAACCCAGATTTTTTGCAGGTATGCTAATAACGTTAGCGTCTGTGGGATGTCCTTAGCCAGCTTGTAATGTGCTTAAGCCCTCGGTGTAGGCTTATCACCTCAGCAGGGAGGGGCAAGATCTGGAGCTTTCTATTTTGCATAACTGAGAACAAATCTTAGATAGAAGATATTATATAATAGGGTATTTATAACACGCTTAAATAATACCCAGAGGTTTCTAAGCGTGGACCCGAGGATCGAACCTGAGGTGCTCTGTGTCGTATTGTTTCCAAGGCGAGCACGTTGCCCCTGAGCTATGCTCCCGAGACAAAGGTCACAGTTGCAGCCATTCTATCCCCGCATCCCAATGCTGAGGCTGTCCAAATCAGTACGTATGCTTCAATGTTAGAAACCTTTTAAATATTAGGGGGAGTGTTGCAAAAAATGAGATTATGACCAACCCCCGTCTGCTTTAATCTATAGATGGAGCCAGTGGGATCACTTCAACATGTCCCTAACATCTCACTCCATCGATATGCAGAAGATACCCAATTCTACCTAGAGGTTAGTTGTACCCAGGACATCTCATGCCTCATCTTCATCCAAGACCAATCACAAGCACATACCTAAAGCTCAATGCCGGAAAGGCAGCATACATCCTACTCATACAAGCAGGATTCCATTCAAGGGAGACTAAACGACCTGCACCTTCATGGCTCCACATCTCACATGGCCCGACTGCCAAGTCCCTCACGTTCACTATACGGAGCACTCCTTCTGGCAATGTATCAACAAAAAGGCCCAAACTGGCTGCTGCCAGCTAACCCTCCTCCAGAGGATAAACCTTCCACAATATAAACCCGTCAAAAAATCTGCGATAAGCTTTCCTGTGACCAAATAGGCTGCACAGTAATGCACCAATGCCCTGTGGTGCAACTCATAATAGGAAACAAGAAATTCTCTCCTTCTCAACAACTAGGCCATCACGTCGCCCCTCGCGCCACCTGACTCACTAGATGCCACCAACCCCTCTCCGCCCACCACCCAGTACGGTTGTATACGAATTGTTCGTTTTACAACTGTTCGAATTACAATTGACCTTTTCACAATTGACCGAATTGTGAAGGTCAATTGTAACATATATGTGGGGGGAAACCCAAAGCCAAACCCCCCAAAACCCATATATATATATATATATATATATATATATATATTACCAAACCGATATATATATATATATATATATATATATATATATAACCAAACCGATATATATATATATATATATATATATATATATATATATATATATATATACGGTCAATTGTGAAAAGGTCAATTGTGACCCTTTAAATTCGGTCAATTGTTCATTCGAACAATTGTAAACGAACAATTTTGGTAATACCCCCAGTACAGCTGTACCTCATACCCTCCTACACCCCACGGTATATCTGTTCTGTTGATACCACTGAAAAGCACTCTCTTATGCATATGTAATGTCGACACCTCCATAAAGCACTCTGTTATTTATCTGTATTGGAGTATACCTCTGTAAAGCGCTCTGTAGCTCCTCGAAGCTAGGTCCTCCCTCAAAAAATACCAGAATAATAATAAAAATAATAATAACAAATTCAACCATACTCCTGCCATCCGAAGGGAGCCGCACTGGCTTCCCATCTCAGCCAGAATACTGCTTGGATTACCAATAAGGCAACCACCTCTGGCACGCCTGCTGACTTGGCTGCAAGACTTTGTAGCTCAGATGGTTTGCATTCCCCAGGCCGTTGTTAGGCTTGAGACGAAACTGGTGTGCAAGGAAAGAAAAACAGAAAACAGGGCATCTCTTGCTATGCCCATGACCACCGCAACACCACCCTAGTGGCAAACTGGACAGCGCCATTTTACATGAAGTTTAGGACGGAACTCGAAACCGTAATGTTCAGTCATTACCTATACGCAACCTCAGCTCTGTGTATTCCGCATCACATCCAACCCTCATGGGCAGAACATCCCATGTCATTTACTGTAACTCCCTTCTCCTTACCACCTATACGCAACCTCGGCACCGTGTCTTCTGCATCACATCCTACCCTCACGGCCAGAACATCCCATGCCATTTACTGTAACACCCTTCTCCTTACTACCTATACGCGACCTCAGCACCATGTCTTCCGCATCACATCCTACCCTCATGGGCATAACATCCCATGCCATTACTGTAACACCCTTCTCCTTACTACTTATATGTGACCTCAGCTCTGTGTCTTCTGCATCACATTCTACCCTCATGGCCAGAACATCCCATGCCATTTACTGTAACGCCCTTCTCCTTACTGCCTATACGCGACCTCAGCTCTGTGTCTTCCGCATCACATCCTACCCTCATGGCCAGAAAATCCCATGCCATTTACTGTAACACCCTTCTGCTTACAACCTATACGCAAACTCAGCACCATGTCTTCCGCATCACATCCTACCCTCATGGCCAGAACATCCCATACCATTTACTGTAACACTCTTCTCCTTACCACCTATACGCAACCTCAGCACCGTGTCTTCTGCATCACTTCCTACCCTCTTGGCCAGAACATCCCATGCAATTTACTGTAACACCCTTCTCCTTACTACCTATACGTGACCTCAGCTCTGTGTCTTCTGCATCACATTCTACCCTCATGGCCAGAACATCCCATGCCATTTACTGTAACGCCCTTCTCCTTACTGCCTATACGCAACCTCAGCTCTGTGTCTTCCGCATCACATCCTACCCTCATGGCCAGAACATCCCATGCCATTTACTGTAACACCCTTCTCCTTACTACCTATACGCGAACTCAGCACCATGTCTTCCTTCCGCATCACATCCTACCCTCATGGCCAGAACATCCCATGCCATTTACTGTAACACTCTTCTCCTTACCACCTATACGCAACCTCAGCACCGTGTCTTCTGCATCACTTCCTACCCTCTTGGCCAGAACATCCCATGCCATTTACTGTAACATCCTTCTCCTTACTACCTATACGCGAACTCAGCACCATGTCTTCCGCATCACATCCTACCCTCATGGCCAGAACATCCCATGCCATTACTGTAACACCCTTCTCCTTACTACCTATACGCGACCTCAGCTCTGTGTCTTCCACATCACATCCTACCCTCATGGCCAGAACACCCCATGCCATTTACTGTAACAACCTTCTCCTTACCACCTATACGCAACCTCAGCACTGTGTCTTCTGCATCACATCCTACCCTCACGGCCAGAACATCCCATGCCATTTACTGTAACACCCTTCTCCTTACTACCTATACGCGACCTCAGCACCATGTCTTCCGTATCACATCCTACCCTCATGGGCAGAACATCCCATGCCATTACTGTAACACCCTTCTCCTTACTACCTATACGTGACCTCAGCTCTGTGTCTTCTGCATCACATTCTACCCTCATGGCCAGAACATCCCATGCCATTTACTGTAACGCCCTTCTCCTTACTGCCTATACGCGACCTCAGCTCTGTGTCTTCCGCATCACATCCTACCCTCATGGCCAGAACATCCCATGCCATTTACTGTAACACCCTTCTCCTTACTACCTATACGCAAACTCAGCACCATGTCTTCTGCATCACTTCCTACCCTCTTGGCCAGAACATCCCATGCCATTTACTGTAACACCCTTCTCCTTAATACCTATACGCGACCTAAGCACCATGTCTTCCGCATCACATCCTACCCTCATGGCCAGAACATCCCATGCCATTACTGTAACACCCTTCTCCTTACTACCTATACGCGACCTCAGCTCTGTGTATTCCGCATCACATCCAACCCTCATGGGCAGAACATCCCATGCCATTTACTGTAACACCCTTCTCCTTACTACCTATACGCAACCTCAGCACCATGTCTTCCGCATCACATCCTACCCTCCTGGCCAGAACATCCCATGCCATTACTGTAACACCCTTCTCCTTACTACCTACACGTGACCTCAGCTCTGTGTCTTCTGCATCACATTCTACCCTCATAGCCAGAACATCCCATGCCATTTACTGTAACGCCCTTCTCCTTACTGCCTATATGCGACCTCAGCTCTGTGTCTTCCGCATCACATCCTACCCTCATGGCCAGAACATCCCATGCGATTTACTGTAACACCCTTCTCCTTACTACCTATACGTGACCTCAGCTCTTTGTCTTCGCATCACATTCTACCCTCATGGCCAGAACATCCCATGCCATTTACTGTAACGCCCTTCTCCTTACTGTGTATACACAACCTCAGCTCTGTGTCTTCCGCATCACATCCTACCTTCATTGCCAGAACACCCCATGCCATTTACTGTAACGCCCTTCTCCTTACTGCCTATACGCGACCTCAGCTCTGTGTCTTCCGCATCACATCCTACCCTCATGGCCAGAACATCCTATGCCATTTACTGTAACGCCCATCTCCTTACTGCCTATACGCGAAATCAGCTCTGTGTCTTCCGCATTTCATCCTACCCTCATGGCCAGAACATCCCATGCCATTTACTGTAGCACCCTTCTCCTTATCACCTTATGCGCGACCTCAGCTCTGTGTCTTCCGCATCACATCCTACCCTCATGGCCAGAACATCCCATGCCATTTACTGTAACACCCTTCTCCTTATCACCTATACATGACCTCAGCTCTGTGTCTTCCGCATCACATCCTACCCTCATGGCCAGAACATCCCATGCCATTTACTGTAACACCCATCTCCATATTTCCTATGCTACTCTCAAGGGCACATCTAGAGCTTTGTTGCTTCCTTGCTAGCTTTCTTGCTTTATAAAATCCCAAACACACATTCACCTACTGACTCAGGGTCACAGCCCTTCAATCACAGACATATTTGCCAAATATTAAGATTTCTACTCATTCTTTTGTTGTCAAAATACTGTTTGATTTCATGCAAAGCAGAGAGGAATGTCTTGACATAGGATTATGATACACATTTTAGTAGTTTAATAAATTACATTTTAATTTCTTCTTAAACTAGTTTAACTAGTTGTGACCCACCAGAGAGGGTTTGTTGCCCAGTTTTCCTGTAATGCAGCCCCCGAAAGCTATGTTGTAGTCTTTTTTTGGTGGCAGAATTCTCGTCTGAGCTCATGCGAATCAACACACCTAATCTTTATCCCAGCTTTTGCTAGGACCAAGTGTTTGCCTCTTAACTTTCAGGAAAACCTGCTTGGAATGTTTTTTACAAACTTCCAGTTTGGCGGGGTGTGACGAATCAACTTCCGAGGTACCAGTGGTCCAGGGATGAATATCGGTTTCTTAACCATCAATCAGTCCCACACCTCAGTCCCACCAGAAGGGGATCTGAAAAGATTGGAAATACAAGTAAATTATAGACCTCCTTGTCCATCTTTGTTAACGCTGGACGGAACAGCAGGATTATCTCTGCAAGGTTGTGGATCATTGGTAGTTGCCACACAGCACAAATACAATTATTACCTGAAGATAAAAGGGACTATCCAGTCAAGGTTGTATACAAATATCTACTTTATTATTATCACAGCAGACAGTTCTAGCACACTACAAAATACAACCCACCCTGTAAAGGAACACGGAGGACAGACAGTTTCATGAAGGAAAGGGATGCACTCTGTATACTGGCAGGAGAATAGTCGGTGAAGCAATCAATCTTAGCTGTTCAATGTTATTTGGTTTCAGCACGAAGGGAACAAGGGGTCGTAAATGTCACTAGGAGGCTTCGCGGAAGGACCAGGGGGATAGAACCACAATGTACCTGGTGCTTGAGATGATCTTGATGCTCGACAGCATCAGGTTGGTTGCAGGATGCGTTGCAGCTCTTGTGACAGAGTTCAAGACGGGAGACAGCTGCGGGTGTCAGACAGAAGGCAGTTCGGAGAGCGAGGCTGGACGGACGGCTGCAGGCTGGCCTACACAGCGACTCGGCTCAAGAATAGTTGTCTCTGTGCTGGTTGGCAGATATGAAATGCTGGTCAAGGTTAATCGGATGGCTTTATTGACTGCAGAGTGAAAACAGTCAGTGGTGCATCTGGTCGCAGTTTGAGGACTCCACTGCCCCGTAAATGTCCTTAAAAGATGGATGCTGGTTGTTGCGTGTTGTGGCACTCCTCCTAGCTTCTTCACTGGGCATGTGTCATCCTTTAAGGTGGACAGGCCAAAGCTGAGGAGAGTGTTGCAGGCAACTGCCATGTTCTTTGGTCAGAGTCTCTCTGGCACTTCCCTCCTAGGAAGCTTGCTTGCAGAACCTAGCAGGGCACTCTGTGTGATGGCTGGGTACCGGTTCTGGAGCTGCTGGATGGGTCCTTGGAGTTTGGTATCTCCCTCTGTTCCCTGGGAGATGTTTAGCGGAGGGATCTTGCTTCCCTCTTGGAAATCCTGGCCTTCCTTCACTGGCAGAAGCCATTAGGCAGACTATACCTTCAACCAGGGTCCAAATGAGCCCTTCTTCTTACTCCTTTCGAAATCCCCCACCAACTCTTTTCTCATCGTCCACCAACAATCTTCTTTTATGCGTGAGGTCAGGACCTGAGTGCTTTGAAACAGGAAAGGAAAGGGGTGACAACATGTACTCCTATGTCCCACCCATCTTCCTGTCTGTTGAATATCCAAGTGTCTCTCTACTTAACTGAGCCCTCTGTGACTCTTGATCAAAGCGGAGCTCTCCCTTGAAGTTTGTGTTGAGAACAGACTTCTGTCTCCCTCAAATTACACACTTCTTCCCTTTGAAAGTTTGAAAGAGGGTTCCCTGCAGTAAACAGTTGTCCCAGACATGCCATTCACTGCCCTTCATACAGAGGTGTGGGAGCTAGCTTCAAGTTGACACATTGCATATCAAAGAGGAGTAAGTGTCCTGCCCCCTTCTGTCAGTTCTGCGCTCAGGCCTATTGCAGGCCTGTTTCAATTAATTCTCTTCAGTATGCGCTGCCACCAGCTGAACTTTAGACAATAGAGAGGGAAGATCCATGGGGACTTTGATATTTTAATTAGACTGGCCATGGCCGGAGGAAGGTGTTGCCTTCCCCCTTCCTGAGATGCTTTAATGTACCCTTGGCTGTCACATATCAGCTCAATTTTGACAGGGTTGGATTGTGCCTGTAGGCATGTGTCCCTACCCGGAGTGGACTTGACTATGTGTTTGTTGTGTGGTCGAGCAGTGGAAAAAGTGTGCGGATTAGCCCCACACATTTTCTGAGGTTGATTTTCAATCATTCATTTTCATTTTAAAACTTCAAAAAAGCACAGGCGAGCCCACACTCCCCATGTGGATGGCCGAATTCCTCACAAAGTGGCTGAAACTCAGGCAAAAGATCTCATAGAGCAAAGTACTGTAACAATGGCGAGGCTATAAGGTGGATAGGAAAATAAGTCCAACCTAATTCCTGATAACCTTCAGTAAGAACAGAAGGACCTCCAGGATTTAATACAGCAGTTCCCAGTTGTTGGGAGGGTTAAAAACTTCTTCCATTCAGTCAGAAAACCCACAGAGTAATTGTATAACTTAAAGCCTTGAGGTTCGAAGCAAAATAATAGTGGAAGAAATTGAGAAAATGTGAAAATTAGGGGCCTTAGAACCATCAGAGAACCCCTGGTCCTTCCCTTTAGTCCTTGTCACAAAACCTGATGATTATTGGAGATTCTGTATAGAACTCCATCTCAGTCTTTGGTAATTACACTGTGCCCTGAATTGACAAGCTAATCCAATGCGTGGTGAACGCCAAGTTCATTACCACCTTGGACTTGCCAAAGGGCTATTGACAGGTCATTGACAGGTCCCATTAATAAGGTTACTAGGGCCTTAAGAAAAATTGAGCTCTGAGCCAATCCAAAAAGTGCCACCTAGCCCAAGGTACAGTGAAATACTTGGGTTACTTTGTAGGGAATGGTTTGATTGAACCCCAAACTGAAAAACTGAAGGTTATATTATAGCCTTAACTCCCCCACCAAAACCCAAGCGAGAGCTTAAAGCCGTCTTGGTGCTAGACAGATATTACCAGCGATTCATCCTGAATGTCTCTACCGTAACTGCAAACTTACCAGATAAGCTTAAGAATGTGCAGCCCAACCAACTTGTCTGGACTAGGGAGGACCAAATTGTTTGGGCACCTTAAAGAAGGCCCTATGCAATGAGCCTGTCCTTAAAATGTCAGATTTTAGCAAGGAGTTCATCCTCTAAACAGGTGCCTCTAAAGTGGGCTTAGGTGAACTAGGTCTCGTATCAATCAAGGCCATTGTCTCCTGGCATGCTCTAATGCTTTTTAGGAAATATTAATGAAAACGACTCACGAGTCGACCGTGATACCAATATTAGCTTCCGTTCTTCAAAACAACCAGGACAAGACATTAAACACCTGGAAAGAATGTTGTCTCCTCACCATGATGCAAGCAGATATTGATGACAATTTGCTAATCACCAACCCAGACCGGGCCAAACAAAAGCTATGGTATCACGACTGGAATAGCATCACAGAAAGATACAATCAATACATGGTGTTCACTGAAGGTCATTTTCTCCCAAAGCTATTCAATCAGATTACCATATATCTCCAAAAATCTCCAGACCAAATATATCGAACCAACAGGATGAGACTACGCTTCGGCCTATGGCCGACAAGAGCACTGCTGGCAAAACGAGCAAAGACCCAGGGCGCACAAGACAAGTGCAGATTCTGTAATTTGGAAATCCATCCAGAGAGCCTACTTGCTCGTCCATTGTACTCAGCTAATTACATTAAGGGAAGAACACTTTTATAAACCTTTCTCCGAATACCGCCTATTAACTCTGTATCAAATGTGGATTATGATTTGTAATGCCCAGCATATATCTGTAAATCTAGCCTCAATCAAGTTCTTACTGCAATTAAGTCTATAATTGATCTCTTTCAATGGCATAAACTAAACCCTGCAATCTATGGAAACCCACCAACGATTTCCCCCATTGATATGAGAACTGATATATGCTCTGCAACTCTATTTTTATCCTTTTATTCAAAAAGTTGTTTATATAATCTTCTCAATGTCAAATTGTAATCATGCTACTAAAGGATGGAAACCATTCTTGCCTTTAGCCACTAACATGCTCATGATCATGTTCCTTTCATATATTTGAAAAGTTGATTTTACAACTAAAACAAATAAAAAAATAAAAAGTTAAGAAAAGTGGGTTTAGGAGACATCCTATCTCAGTTGTATGAAGGCCATGAACACCCAGTCTTGTATACCAGCAGAAAAGTGTTCTCCTGGGAACAAAGTAATACAACTGTAAAACTAGAGTCTCTGGCTATTAAGTGGACCATTAACAGTTTGAAATACTACCTAATGGGAAGTAAATTCTGTCTCATTACCAATCATTCACCTTTGACGTGGATGTATTTGAGAAAAGACACAAACGGCAGAGTAATGAGGTGGTTTTTGGATCTCAAGCCTTTCTGTTTCACGGCAGAATATCAAAAGTGCAATGAGAAAAAGAATGTAGAATTTCTCAGTCGTTATCCTCTTGGTCGACTAGAGAAGGATTTACCACTGAGATGCCACCAAACTCATAATGAGGCCCAAAGCCACAGAGCCAGAGAAGGGCGGTGGGTCATACTGGGAGGAGTGGCAGGAAGAGTGGATGATCAGCAGAGGGATCTGTGGGCTAGCCCAAGGAACACTCACAGCACTACCATTTCAGGAACCATAAGCACATGGCCCAGATAAGTAACTCGAAGCACCCACCGCTGGAGAATCGGAGAACAGGCGTACCGAGATGCCGACACCAGGGTCACACAGGATACGCAATTGAGGAGAGGGCAAGCTAAGCCCGAGATGCAACACCTTAAGGGAACAGAAGAGGTGGTGCTGGCGGCGGTCAAACTCCCCAATTCTTCCGAGGAGCATCACCCAAGGAAGAGAAGTGATCAGGGCAAGAAAAATCAAATCCCAAGGGTGGGGAGAGACCCGAGACCCCAAGGCTGGGGAAAAAAAAGAAAGACCTAGGCAGGGTGAGAGACCAGAGACCCCAATTTGGGGTGAGAGAAACCAAGCCCCAAGGCAGGGTAAGAGACCGGAGACCCCAAGGCAGGGTGAGAAAAAGAAAACCTCAAGGCGGTGTGAGAAACCTGAGACCCCAAGGTTGGGCAAGAGAAGCGAAACCCCAAGGTGGGGTGAGAGACCAGAGACCCCAAGGCGTGGTGAGAACGTGAGACAGCAAGGCACGGTGAGCAAAGCCAGGTCTGAATGCAGGGTGAATGGAACCGATACACAAGGTGTGACGAAGACGACAAACTGACTAGCGGGAGAGAATTCTATTGGACTGAATTGAACAGTACAGACAAGAGAAGCTTAGAGAGATGTTCAGCCTACCAGTGCATGGTGTACACAGAGGCAGAGGGGCCCTATTGAGAAAGACACACGAGGTTGGGGGTCAGAAGCCAATCACCAGTCATTTGCTCAGGGCTAAGGCCCAAGTGTATCTTTGTAGCAATTATTTGTTTTGTTTACAGTGGTAGGGACCGAACTCAGGCAAGCATATGATTCTGCAAAGAGTATTTTTTGTTTTGTAATGGACATCCTAACGAGCAGCACCCTTTTATAGTTTTCTTTGTAGACTAGAGCCAAGACAATTAGAGTTAACAACAGTATAGTTTTTTTGGTGATCTAGAATAAAGAAAAGTTTAACCACAATACTACCTTGTCTGTTTCCTGAGTCGATCTGCCACACTACGCTCACTGGTAGGGCTGGTGAAGCACCTCTACCCAGTATCAA
The DNA here is from genome assembly GCF_040938575.1 of Ambystoma mexicanum. NCBI lineage: Eukaryota > Metazoa > Chordata > Amphibia > Caudata > Ambystomatidae > Ambystoma > Ambystoma mexicanum. The sequence continues at coordinate 352,727,760 of NC_090924.1, forward strand.
AGACTTTCAGAAGAGGTGACTTGTCACCCTTGTTTGCTGCCACAAGGGCAGAGAGTGGGATAGCAGTGAGAGCTTCTGGAGAGCAGAGAGGAGACTTTTGCAGCTTGGCTGAAAGCTAATTATATTGAATAAATATATGCTTGTAAGCAGGGTTGGATAGGGATGAGAAATGGGCCCGGACACCCAAAATAAAGGGACCCACCCCTCGCCTCACAAAAGTGGCCCACCCCTCGCCTCAAAAAAAGTGACACTCAAACCATCATCTGGGAACCGCGTCAATTCATGACTTTTCAGAAAATGCTACTTATGGAGGGTTCATGTGTCTGTTGCATGTTATGTTTTGTGTAAACGATTGAGAAAGTGATAACATTCCTTCTGTTCTTTTTTTTAAAAAAAACATCATCACATAGCTTATTTTGCAGAACCAGACTCAAGGCATGTCTACTTGTTGCCACCAGTAATGAAAATAGAGTTGCATTTAATAAGCACTACGGCCAAATGATGACACTGGAAAGTACCTTGCAAGGGTATCAGGTAATATTATCCCCACATATATGGTCGCTGTAAATAATATCGCCGGGAAAAGGTTGTGGTGATATTATATGGGTGACCATATATATGGGGACAGGGACAAACAAAAAAAAACAAAAAAAGTTTGGGGGTTGCGGGGGTGTCCCCCGCTTGTTCCATGCAATAATGTCGCCACAAAAAACAGCAATTTTTCGGCAATATTTTTTCATGGTAAGATTTTTGTGGTGACATTATTACATGGAGCCCTTGCCAGTTGTATTTATGCTCAAATATTACATTACAACACACCTCATAAAATAACATAACTTTGCATACAGTTCTCAATTGTCTGAGAGGCTAGGCTTCCCCGAGATTGTCTCAATTGTTTTCCATGATCTAATTGGGTTACGCAAACAGTAACTGCCCACTCGATGCACAGAACAGCAAACCCTATACAAATTAATGGTCCATAAAATTAAACAGACCCTACAAAAGAAGATTCAAATTAGACTTTATGTGCAACAGTATAAGTAAGTGTGTGTGTGTGTGTGTGTAGGATGTTGATACCATGCATTTAAATATACTACCACAGGCAGACAAAGTCTCATGTCCACGCAAAAGAAACAAGTATTTGCACAGTCTCTACAACATTATCGAATGTCCGGATCATGCATAATAGTGCATATGAGAAAAACAAAATATTTCCAGGAACATTGCAAATTCGGTGGGGGTATGGGGGGCTATCCTTGCATGTAAATATTGTAAGTCTCGGGGGAAGCCTATCCTCTCAGGCAATCTCTCCTAATACCTCACACGCTGTGCAGCTCCCACGTTAGCTCCCTATAGCACCCACAACGTGTGAAGCAGACTCCCGGGCGGCCTAGTCAATAAGTCGCCGTGATGGGAAGCAGATGGAACAACAGTAGAGGCCGCCTGTGAACCTCCAACCCGGAAACATGCCCTGACGTCTTCTTCTTATAAATAACCACCTCTTTCATCTCCTCCAAGCTACATACTGCGAAATCATCCAAAACGTCTTGCTGTTGTAGTAACCAACAAGCCACCCAATCTACCGGCGAGTCCTGCGCCCTCGCGTCATACCCCGCTCTAACCAACCAATTGTTGGTGGGCTCTTACCAAAAGGCACAAGCGAGTCCATGAAAGAGGCATTGCCGGCGGCTATGACACCTTACATCAGGTAACGCATGGAGGGCTGCAATTCCAAAATGCCTGTAAAAACCCCATGCCATCGACCGCACAAGCATGCAGGAAAATGTGCAGTCTTTTAACATGCATAATTTGTTTATTTATAAATAGTTGTAATTACCGGCGTAACTTCATCGGATCAATGTCGATCTACATTGCAACTCGATGGTCAATATGTAACAGTTCAAGTCAGAGGTTTCAAGTCTGACCAACAACATTTCCATGACTGCGCAACGTGCATTAACTAACTGAACTTTCACAGCTCCTTTTTCATGGTAGAACAGCGATGCGGATCTCAGCTCATTTCCGAAACTTTATAGCCGTTAAATGACACAAGGCGCAATATTCAAATAAACCTATGGGGCAGCAACCGACCATGTGGTAACAGAACACACACCCACCCCTGCGACCTTGCCGCTTCACAAGGCACAACAGCATTCCCTCGCCAGGCCTCACACATCCCGACGGCCGTCAGAGTCCCTTAAATCATCCACAACCCTCTGCCAACAACCATAGAACCTGACATGCAATTGTATCTTCAAAAAAGTGGTTGTTCCTAAAGAATCCTTTAGGAACTCCTGTCCCCTGCACACTTTCTAATGTCTGAAGATCAGACCAAAAATTCAAGTAGGTAATCAATAGTTCATATTAACCATTTGGTATAATTGACAATTTGATATATGAAACTCTCTTTTTCAATATTTCGGTAAAACACAATATTTTATTATACAAATAAAGAAGCCCAACGTGTTTCGAGTCACAAACTCTTCTTCAGGGGCAATATCACAATTCATCAGATTTCTAGAAAATAGAAAAGAAACATCTTAGAGTAATATTTCACACTGTATTTTCAACAATAACAAAGTAACTATTTTTTAACAATTTTTAACAATTTTTAACAAATCACGGATTAATACATACTTAGATCAGTCAGGGTCCTCTCTAACATAGAGGTGAATCAGCTAGTGTAGCTATTATTAAAAATGTGGAGAAAAAGAGCTTCGCTTGGCTCAAAATAACCAGAATTCTATCGTATCAATCCGCACATGCAGTCAAGCGAGATTGCTGTCAAAAAATATTTACTCAGTATGGTCGGAAGAAAAGCGGACACCACTTACCCCAACAAGTGGGTGTCTAGATAAGGAAACAATCCTAGAGGTGTATATATTCATGAAGTAAATGATTGATAGGACCCCGCGTCCAACGGTGATCAATATTAGGTCTGCAATACAAATAATACCTCTAATTAGGAAAAGAAGTATAGTCTCGCTGGAATGTAGTAAAAGAAAATAGATAAACACTTAGATCGATAATGATGTCCTACTCAACGGTACCCAGAAAAAATCCTAACCGCAAAAAGCTGAAAGTAAGAAGAAAAGGATAAGTGCTAGTTTGAATAACGAGTCAGTCAATGGTACAGAGAAAGGTACCTAAGCTATTTACAGAATCTCTTTGGTCTTCCCAAATACTAATACATCGTCTGAATAGTTTAAGCAATTTGGAACGTGTCAAATAACACAATGTATTTCATCTTGAAAAATGTCTGCAGCCGATGAGATGCCGAAACTGAGTCTTTTATATTGAAAAAGGCCGAAGTGTTGGTCCCCCTCGTCTTTTTAGTACTGAGATGAGGAAGAGGGATAGAACAATGATGATCACTAGATGTGGGACACAAACATTGCGCTCTAGTCTTTGGAAAGTAATCATGAGGACCGGGAAGTTTATAACAAATACACCTGATCAGACACAATAGGAGAGACGGAAGCTGCAGGAGAACACAGCTTTTGCTGGAGCTTGTTAGAACAGGGAGCGCAAGCATTCTGTGCAGAGTCTCACAGAGGCTGACGAGAGTGTAGAGATAGACGCGCAGACAAGGAGAAGTGTGCTGCGCTGATGTGAGAGGCAGCCAGAGCTGGTTGGGGCCCCAGAGAGGAAAGCAGGAGCCAAGTGACTAACGGGTCGCATTCCCAGTCAGTGCGCAAAAGACAGGAAGGACGGAAGAATGCAAGGGGTGGTGCAGGTTGCCGCTAAGATCAAAGGAAGAGAGTGGATCACTGGGGCGCTTAGCATCAAGGCTTGCATGTCCTTGACAGCACACAACAGAGTGATTGAAACCAATGGAGAGACAGATGTGAATGCAAATGAGAAAGGAGATGTAACCCGTTGTCTGGGTAAAAAGTCTAAAACATTTACAGACAAGTTCACGAAAGGATCAATGATCCCGTACTGGGAAGAGAGGCTGGTACTAGCCCGAACAGTGCGTGAAAAGGGTAAGGAACCCAATACTTGAAAAAGTCAGTGAATATAATTGCAAAGTTTGCTAAGAAAGAGTTGGTGAACCAATATTGGAAGAAGGTTAGTTTGTGGAGGAAAAAGAAAGAGATTGAGGATCGGAGTCCTGGCAGGCTAGTTAACCAGGAAAATAGTGAGTCAGGGACTGACAGGAATGACAAGCTTGAATTATCATGGCAGGAGAATAAACCAGGAGTAAAGAAAGAAAGTGAAATTGTATTTGTGAATCAAGATTGAAACTTCCTAGCAGGACAGTGAACCAGGAGTAAAGAAAGTGAAGCTATATGTGTGAACCAAGAGTGAAGCATCCTAGCAGGAGAGTAAAACAGGAGTAAAGAGAGAAACTGTAGTAACTAATTATAAAAAAGGAAAAGCCCTACCCTGTTAGGAAATTGGTGAGAGATTCGCAAGCACTTCAGCATCAGCAGGGGAGTACACCAGGGTAAAAGGAAGGAGCCATTAAAAGAGAAGGGAAGAGTCATTTCCCTTTTGAGTTTGATGAAGATGCAAAGTGAAGTGTGACACAGATACCGAAGAAGTTGTGAATATGAAAGAGACTCAAAGGAAGAGTTCTCCTGCTTGAACTATGATAAAGCAACATTGAACAGACCACAGTAAATCTAGGGGAAGTGAAGGCTCCTTTGCCTGGTAGAACTTTATTTCCTCTTTTTTGACACTTTAGAACTTTTTGCTTTCTACCATTGAGAGAAAGCTACACCCATAAAGCTTGCAGATAGCCCTTGTACACATTATTATGAGTTTAGTGTTTAAGGGACAGTTTAGTGTTTGGACAGAGGACATTCATTGATTGAACATCCTGACGCAGACGTTCCTTAGTTTTGTTGAGGCATGGAAACTCCTCCTAGGATCAGGGATAGAAAGGGTTGCTCCCCCTCTTATTATTTTGTGCTTAATAAAAGTGTATAACCCATACTAAACACGCCACTGTGTCCGAGTCTTACTTTTGATCCCTTACAATACCATGACTTTCAGTTATACCATATGGATAGTATTTTGATGGACTGCCTTGTTGCAGGTACTTCCTGGATGGAGTTGGAGAGAGAATTTTAGGGCTCTCTGGGTATCACGTGCTAGCTGCTGTGTAGGGACAGTAGCATTAGGGGAGACTGTGTAAGGGTGGCAATGGAGTTCCTAGCATGTTGGAGATGGGTGTTGTCTTTTCTAGATAAAAAAAGAGAGATTTGTTGAATCTGCCCTCTGGAATAGAGCCGCCTTCACAGGTGGCAGAAGCAGGAAGAAATGGAAATCCAGGATGGATGCCAGGATTCTAATGGCAGACCAAGACGTAAGGAATGGTTCGTGATTGAGATTTAACTTCCTGAAGTGCAAAAACAAGCACTCTCCAACTCCATCCAGGAAGTACCTGCGGTGAGGGAGACAACATTATATGAGACATTGAGAGGTCGTGTGGCAACCGCTTTGGGGCATGGCGTGACTCCATTGCAGACACAAACTGTGCTACCTACTGAAATTACTTGAGGGGGGTGGCTTGTCTTTCTCATGGATTTAGAAGAAGCACTGAGAAAGCGTGATGGATCCAAGACATGTCGGGCATGGCGTACAAGTAGGACAAGGATATACAGGGTGGCGAATGAAGCAATATACTGAGGCTGGTTTTTGGATCTCATGCTGGTGGTAGCTTTCCCCAGAGCCCTTCTGGAATCTTAGTGGGCATCCCCCAAAAGTGCTACTATAACTATCTGCAGGAAAATCTCATGCACATGTTTTATGAGAGCCCAAAGGGAAGTAACTTTGTGCTAAGAGCTTTCTAAGATCCAATCAGGGAATCCGGAGGTCTGGTGGCACAGAGCATGTTGTACCAGGGTTAGACAGAATTCCTTTTCAGGGCACTTTTGGTTGGTAAGGAATGCCGAGGCTATGGAAAAAGTAGAATGTTGCCCACACTTTAGATGGGGATGAGCATGGGGAAGTGACCTTCTTTTTTAGAAAATATAATACAGTGGGTGATAAGGTGTCTACATTTTTTATAGGATTTGGGGTGGCGTCCTTGACTGCTATGCCCAATTATTTTGGGGCTTTGATTGGGTGAGCTTTCATTTACGTTTTTGTTTCCTTCTCTTTTTCCTCTCCCACCAACTCCTCTCATTTGTTTTCAGATACTATTTCCCTCTTTCACCTCTTCTCTTTGTTTTCCTCTACAAACCCTCCCCATCTGCCCCCCCTTTTTTCCTCCAGTATAAGGAAGACTCCAGATAATCCTAAATGCTGCCTGTTGCCTTGTTTTCTGGCTCCTAGTAGATATTGTTGTTTTAATCTGCTTTTATTTGGTAGGTATGTAAGCGGGAAAAGTGAGATGATTGTTTTTTAATGTGGTTTGTTTTTCCTGTGGGCTCAATAAAGTTTTAAAAAAATAAAAATAAATAGGTTTAACCTTCCAAAACCTTTACGGTCACTCATTCTGTGGAGATACGCACACAGATCAATCTTTATTTAATTGAGAAAATTGACTTACTTTGTGTTCTTATTGCCACTTAGAGAGTGTTATCCTCCAGCTCTGCGTGTGAAGAGTGTGCAATATTTTATTTCTATTTCAGCGACCGATATTTTGTCATTTTAATCTTTTCTTTAAAATCCACCTTTTGCTCTCTGGATGTTAGTCTAGTCAGTTTCATGAAAACTGTTGCTGCACATTCCCTGGAAGCGCTTAGCACCTTCCTTAATGCTGCCGATATTTGAACGCGGATCACCTAAATATGGGTCTAATTTCACGTCTTTTTAATAAATCCACCCTGTGTCCTGGGAAACGAGTATCCTTCACCCAATTACTATCCTTCCTTTTCCTGGAAAGATGACTGAGAGAGCTGTAGCTCCCAACTACCTCAGATTTTACAAGTCACTTTCTTGCAGTAAAAAATGAGACGCAGGATTGAAGTAGAAGTGAGAATTTATTAACCGGGCAACCCAACCCGGGCTTCTCCAGACAGTACCCCAGTGCTAACTGTCCCTGCGGCATCTTCCTGCCCACCACGCTCAAAATGTATCATTTACATGGCAACTGCACAATACAAGGAATGGGAAGGAGGAGGGAGCAGAAGGAGGTAAGGTTAGGGATGAAGGAAGTTTAGGGGGAGGAAAGACAAGGAAATATAACTAAACAAAGATATAGCAAAGTTTTCATCCCAAACATAGCACTCAGACTACTATGAAGAAGTCATAGTACAAATATGTATTAAGCGCAAAATACATATATCATAATTCAGTAAAAAAACTTTGTTAACGGGACGTTATGGTTAAGTTGCGCAACTAAAAACCTATGAAATTCAGTGAAAAAACTTTGTTAAAGGGACGTTATGGTTCCAAGTAAAACCGGAAAACCCCAGAAATTCACCAGTTATGGTAAGCTAAGCAATCATAACTCACGCCACCACCGTGCACTGCTAAGCCTAACACCCAGGACATCAAAGATTATATCACAAATGGACAAATGTGTTGTTTTCCGGGTTCTGTGTAAAGTCGCGTAGGACTGGAGACGACTGGGCGCGTTTGGCTATGCACCCTGTAACGTCACGGAGAGAGACGGGGAATATGAATGCTTTGATAATGTCAGGCTTAGGGGCGGGAGATATGATTTAGTATCGCAAAAGCAGGTCAGCCAGGTTGATGGGGCAAGTGATAGGATTATCACATAATGTCGGCGCACAGCAGCCTGATTTATCGTTTGTTTAGTGGACAAAAAGTCGGGTAAGGCCCATAGGAAATTGTAATGTCAACGGACATAAGGAGGGTTCTTAGAACACTTTCAACCTGACAACGAACAATACGAACAGCGTTCTCAGAACACCCCCATTTTGTTTAATTGCAAACATTACCTCCACAGGACCTTCTTCTATTTCTTTAAATTCCTATAACTCCTCCCCCACATCCACATCACTCAGTTTCATATTACCAAGCCGGAGCATGGGACCTTCCCCGCAGGGAGGGTGAGGAGGGTCGTCAGTACTTTGACGAGGAAGAGTAGGACTAGGAGTAATGAAGATTACCTGTAAGTAATCAGAGCATGTCAGGAAACCGCGAGTGTTCTTAAAACACATTCAACTTACCAGAGTACAATCCGGACAACGTCCTCAGGACACCCCCATTTTGTTTATGTACGAACATTTAAGGACACCGCGAGTGTTCTTAGCTCAATTTTAGCCTGCTTGCGAACAAAACGGACACATACTCCGTCCTCAGAACACCCCACCATTTAGTTTATATAGAACATTTCAGAACAGCCGTGTTGTCCGCAGACAAATCGAACACAACAAAAGTGTCTAGCATATAAAAAAAACAGAACATTGAACCTATCTCATACTCCTCCACCCTCCCCAAACACTCTTACACACCAACACACTCCACTAAATACAATTTTTAGTCCAAGTTTCATCGTCGGCGAATGCAAGATGGCGGGCGCCACAGAAAATCTGACACTCTTCACGCACCACGCCGTCCAATCAGCGAACACGTTGCATGTCCGCGGACATCAAGCAAGCCGCTCAGCCAATCAGGGCACTGTCCGCGGAGCGAACCGGGAAGTCCGTCCGTGGAGCAAACAGAGATATCACTAATTTTTTTGCCTTACATTTTGGTCATTTTAAAAAAAAACTACTGGATGGATTTACACCAAATTTTGCAAAAGCATGCTTTCGGGACCAAGCCCCCGCTCCTGCCGCAAATTTGGTGTAAATCCGTCCAGCGGTTTGGGCTGTAGGCGTGCACAAAGTTTTTTCCCATTATGTCTATGGGAAAAAACAAATGTTTTGGGACCCCCCCTATAACTTTGCCCCCCCTGGACCAAACCTCTCCAAACGTTGCAAAAAAAATCAGAGTGGGCCATATACTTTTTTGCAAAGTTTGGTGAGGATTCGTCCAGAGGGAGCGAAGTTATAAACCACCCAAAAAATGCTCTTCCTATGGAAACACCAAATTAACCATAACTACATGGACGCTACCGCGTCCATGTGATAAAACTGTTTCATGGCACTATCTACACTAAATAAAACTAAAGATCTGCTGAAATTCCCAAGGGAGCTGTGAAAAACAAGGACTCAAGAGGGTGTAACTCCTGGTTTATTAACTTAATTTGCCTAATTTGAAGCTTTTGCCTCCACCACTGATTGGTTCTATTATTTTTCTGAATTGGACAGTGAGTTCAGAAATATGAGTGTGTGCAGTGCAACTGTGAAGCATATTGCATTATCCTCTATGATCTGCAACAATGCTCTTGTCTACACTATAAAAGTGGTAACAGCAGCCACTTTGAGTCCCCAGGGCCAGATGTAATCCCACCCGACATTTTTAGAGTTGAAGGAACACTCTGAGCTCCCAATTTACTGCAAAGGAGACAGGGATTCACATTTTCTAGTCAGATACCCGATGGGCTATAAAGATCTGGTTCCAGCCAATCAAATTACGTTATATTTTTCTTTAGCTAATCCAATTGAAGCTTTTCAGTTCAGAATAGTGGCTCCATGGATTTAGCTGCCAAATCATACATAATATGCATAGGTTGTGGACCTAAATGGAGAAAAATCCCATGGTACGAAGCTTATAAACATGCCGATTCTTAATATGACATCTGTTATGATATGAAAAGGAAACTCTTTAGTAATACCGGTGGTGTGAGCTATAGCATAAGGAAGCACTTTATATTCAGTAAAAAAGACTTCAGTTAAGGGAGAGGTAAATTGAAACAGCTCAATGCAACAAAGCCCCTGAATAATCTATGATAACACAAAAGTTGCAGTGACTTTAAGATGATGTTTTAACATAATTGAGAACGTTTGGAAGCTACACAACCTTAACTCTGACCCTTCCTGTTACTCAGTCAATGAGCACACAGACAACATCACAGTTTTTGTTACTAATTACATCACAGATGACGACGTTTATTACATCGTCAGTGACATACTTTTATAACAATGTATTTAAAGTATGAATTCATATGTCCAGCATTAGGCATATTGTCACAATAAAATACATCAAATGTAAAATGTGACAACTATTGACGTTAGAAGTGAAAGGTATATGCACAAAAATATCACATGAAGATTGATGTTAGTAGAGCGATTTATCTTAAAACAATTACCAGGAGTTACTCCTCACGTCATCATCCATGTACTACATACTATTTTACACAACCATACGATGAAACATACCTCCAAGTGACAGGTACATAGAATGTTTACAGCCAGAAGCTGAGAGTGAAGAAAATAGTATCAGAAAGAGAAAAATGAGTAAAATATCTGGAAATGATGGAAGTGAAAATTCTGAGCAGAAGATATTAAGAAAACATTGTTAGCAAAGAATGTTCAGTGCCACAAGAGCTTGTAAATGTGCCAAATATAAATTCCATGCAATGAAACATTTAAAAAAAAATGAAATAAGACCTGAGTTACTAAGAAACGTCAGAGAATTGTTCACCTGAAACATTATTTGACAACAACATATTCTATACAAAGAGTCATGAGGTTATAATGATCATAATGTACACCAAGACAAATTTGACCTGAACAGAGCACATCATTGTGGAATAATATATACTTCTCAACCCCTGCATCTCTCAAGTGTTCAATATGGGTTTAGAGGGGTTCCCGAACACTTTTTCCTCTCCAATGGCCATGGTGGATTTCAGACTCCTCCACAATGTCCATTACAGATTTCAGAGGGGTTTCTTCTCCAGTGTGCATTTGCAGGATTTGAAGGGGCACCTGGAATCTAATATGATTAGATCATGACCTTCACAGCTTCTCTTGACTGTCACTCTCTATGGTCTTTGTGGAGTGGGTTTCCATAGTAGTCAGAGCAACAGATGAGGAACTCCCTCCCTGTCTTCTGGACTGAGCTCTCTTGACTTGCCTGTCTCTCCTCCCCAAGTTTTGGATTCCAGTCCTTCCCTCAATTCTCTCTGCACTCCATCGCACCTTTATGGGTGCTTGTTTTTCTTTTCGACTCTGTCACCTGCCCAGCCCTTCTGGAATGTTCCAGCCGATATGCTGACAGGGTTCCTTTCTTCACCTCTTCTTCTGACCCGAACTTCTCATATTGTATTGTACTACCTTCTCCTTTCTTTTCCCCAACCACCATTTTATGTTTTATCACCTTAAATCTTTCATCAACTACCTCATGTTTTTACCACTTCCTCCTTTATTTCTCTAACCACCTCTTATTTTTACCACCACCTCCTTTCTTTTTCAAAGCACCTTATGTTATTACTACCTCCTCCTTTCTTTCTCCAACCACCTCCTGATGTTAACACCCGTCTTACCTCTCCAACAACCTCCTTCTCAGTTCTCTCCTTTGTCTTCCATGTGTGCTCTACCTTCGGCACTCTATTCAAAACTTTTCTCACCGGCTCCTTCCCCTAAATCCCACACCAGCCGACAAACTCTATTTTTTACAGAAATGTGATCCTTCGCCCTGGGCTGGGGTCCATGTGAGGGCCTGCACACATACGCTATGAATAGTGAAGGGATGGGATTGGTCCCCCCTCACCGGCTCACATGAAGCCATTATGGACTTTATGGACTGGGCCAGGTTTTAATCTGCCTTGTCTGCCCTTTTGGAATCGACTTCTTCCCCTTTCTTGTTACTGCAGGTGACAAGCATCAAGAAATATGCAGAGACAAACTTTATGAGACACTACTTTATTTTTGAATGAAATACACCTGGTGGGGCAAAAAAGTCAAGGTCAGGAAAGTAACTCAAATCCTTCAAGAGTCTGAGCCCCTGAGTTTACCCCCTTCTGGGTTAGAGTTGTTTGACCCAATCCCCTGACCCTGATCACTTGAGGAGGTCTCTCAACTCTCTTTGAGTATCTGAGGGGAACATTCCCAGTCCTGGGCTTCTTGTATTTTTTGTTTTTTTCGTCTCACGTGTCTGTTGCCAATTTTCAAAGTGGTTCCCAAACTCTTTTTTTTCTCCAACATCCTTTGTGGGTTTCAGAGGGGTTCCTGAATCCTTCCCCATCTCCAATGTCCGTTGCTGGGCTCAAAGGGATTCCCAACCCCTGCTGATCTTCACAGGCTTCACCAGGCCATCATGTCTAACGTCTTTATGGACTGGGCTCCCGTGCAGGCAAAGCTATGGAAAGTGCAAAACCCACACGGAAGGGCATCAAAGTAGGCATAACCTCTAGCAGATCGCAGACCGGGTTGTACTTGATCAGAGACCTTCCCAGATTAGGATAGGAGAGGAGCATACAAAGTGGGCAACCTCATATACGGATCAAAGAACTGCCAGAAAGGTAGAGACTTAAGTCCTTTCCTGAAGCGGGATAAGACAGGAGGAAATTCCACAGCAAGGCACCAGCATAAACAGGTAACCTGGTACTGAACATTTTCTACATAGAAAGGCAACCGGCAAGGGACCTGCACAAGGCAGCCCATAAGGGTTCAGTTGGAAAATCCTTAATCACCTTACATTGGAGGTATCCGGGCTCCATCACCCAGTACGACCAACACATAATACAAAGAGTTTTAATAGAGATCCAGGCCTCAACCAGGATCCTGTGCAAGGATTACAGGGGGGATTGATGTGGTTAATGTGTCTGAGAGCACAAATAAGTGTGGCTGCCTTATGTATGACCTGCAGCTGGTGGAGGAAGGACTTGAGGACAGTGGTGTAGCTCAAAATGTGGCGGGCTCTCTGCAAACCATGTTGAATGCCCCCTAAACCGCAGCTCGGCAACAAAAATGAAGAACGGGTCGCGCTACACTCCTGCTGACTTGGACCACCACGCATGTACACTGCGCAAGATGAACATTCTGCTGCAGGGGCCCACTGCACTAGATGAAAGATGTAAGGTATGTGTTTTAATCAACCCTTAAATCTTTCACCTAGCTTAGATACACCTAGTGTAGAAACAAGGCGGCTGTGTCTGGCTCCTGATTCCTGACACACACATTTACCAGCAACCTCTGTGTGTGGCCAGTAATATTACGCACAGTAATGATACCATAAGAAAACAGTCATGCTGGTTCTGCCAGTATATACCAGTAGCCCCTTGTACAAACAATTGGTTGTTAGCTTTGCCCTTAATGTCTATAAAAATCTACTACCACAGGAAGAAAACATGTTATTGCTGCTGCACAAATGCTTGTCCAACCACCAACACCTCAAGGCCAGTAAAGCATGCAATGCTACAGTAAGGAACCATTTCCTTGTTTGGCTGCTGAAATGCCTCCACCCACGACACACCACGTAAGCACACTCATCATGTTGACCTTGCCCTTAACACCAGTAAAACATGCATTTCCACAGTAAAAACATTTACTTGCTGACTGCACAAGTGCCCCCACCCTCCCCATGTAAGAACGCACATCATATTGACCTTGTCCATTATGTTATTAAAAGATGCCAAGCTACAGAAAGAAAACATCCAGTCTGTCCACCCCATTGTGCTTTAATCCCCCTATCCCGAGGCCTCCTCAATGTAATAGCATTCATATGATGGCTTTTCCCAGAAATACCAGTAAAACATGTAAGAAAACTTCCATGCTCCAATACCCATTGCCTGGGCCCCAGCCATGTACGCATACCCATTCCCCCACCAGCCACTCAACCAGTGACAGATGTTGATTTTTTTATTGGAGGGGTGTGAACATTTCCCACAAATATGAGAATTTTGTTTAAATAATGGATTAAAAAGGTGCATTATGCAGCACACATTCTGTGAGAAACTCGGTAAAAAGCGAGACAGTTTGCAATTCGTTTTCTATGGCAACTCCAATCCAAAAACCCAATAGCTGCAATTCACAAAAAAGTGCACAGGAGCATTTCCCAAATGCATTTTCATGATGCCTTTGCCCACAATATATGCCAGTTGAAAAACATTTTCAAGCTGGCTGTGCCCATACATGTCCATGATGGCTAGACCAATACATACCAATATTCCCAAAGAAGAACATACTCATGTTTGCTTTGTGTGTAATGCCAGTTATAATATTATAACAAAACATGTCCAGGTTGTATGTGCTGATATATGTCAGTATCCCCACATAAGAACATACTCCTGTTGGGGGCGTGGCTAACCGCCATGTGAAGAGGACGTTCGCTCCTTGCGCTCCGCTTGATGCGACCATCATAAGCTGCTTTTAACTACTTTTTTCGGGGGCTCCGAACCCCACGAACCGCCTCATCGAGGGCCGACATCCTGCTGCACCTGCGGGTCGATTCCTGTGGCCCTGGAGGACCGGTCTCGCCCTATAGACCGTGCGACACGATCCCGCGGACCAGGGCCAAGATGGCGGCTCCCGAGCCCTGCAAGATGCGGCGGCCCGCACTCTAAAGCCGCTCGCGCCGTAACACTCAGCTGAGGGCCGAGGACACACGAACGCCCAGCTGGACTGACGAGGGGGGCCTGTGGGGCACCCGTGAAGCTTGGAGCGCGAACGACGGTGCCAACGGGACGACCAGCCTGGAACGTCCCGGACGAGGGCGCTGCCAGCCACAGAACCGGGAGCCAGGGTCTCGGAGGCCCTTCGAGGTGAGCGGGGGGGACTAACGCAACCGACACATACAGGCGTGCCCGGCCTGGTAACCCGAAGAAGCGGCCCCGGCGCACACTATCCGTCCCCCCTGTGCCTACGGAGCCGCCCACAGCATACAGCGATCCGCCATCGCGGCCCACCCGATACGGCTTCCTCGGCCACTCCATCGCGGCTCACCCCGGCCACCTCGGTAACAGCGAAGCCCGGAGGCTCAGTCGACATGTCTACCAAAGGAGCAAGGGCTAAGCAACGTCAGACCACCATCGACACGTTCACGGCGGCGGGGCCCACAGCGCCAGATAACATGAGCGAGACTCTTGCTGCAGACCTACCCGACCCCTTGGGGCCTTCAGCGGAACCTAGTAACACACAGATCCTTGAAGCTATCAAACTTTCCCAGGCAGCCGTGGAGCATAAAATAGACGCTGTCGCCATAGACTTGAACCTCCTGCGCCAAGACGTCCGATCCCTGGCCGGCAGAACAGAGGTGCTGGAGGCCCAGGTCCGCGAGAACACGGAAGCTAAGACAGTGCTCCTCAAAGATGTCGATGCACTTCAACAAAAAGTTAAAAACCTAGAAGACAGGGTCGAGGAGGCAGAGGGGCGCGCACGCCGCAACAACATTCGCCTCCTGGGGCTCCCGGAGGGCATCGAGGGATCGGACCCCACGAACTTCGTAGAGAATCTCCTGATACAGGAGATTGGAGCAGAAAAACTCTCTCAGGGCTTTGTAATCGAAAGGGCTCACCGATCCCTCACATCGAAACCCCCTCCTGGCAGCCCACCCAGACCCGTGATCGCAAAAGTACTTAACTACAGAGACCGGGAAACCATCCTCACCTTCTCGCGGTCAGGCGGCCAGATCTGCAGGGGTTCAGCCAAGATATCCATCTACCCTGACTATACATTTCAGGTTCAAATGAAGAGGGCACAGTTCATACACACCAAAGCAAGACTGAAGGCTGCAGGCCTACGCTACATGCTCCTCTACCCCTCCAGATTGAAGGTGATACGAAACAACAGAACTCACCTCTTCGATACCCCGGCAGAGGCCCGAGACTGGATGGACAGGGAGCAGATCCCAGATGTCGAAGTCAGGAAACGACAACCCCGCTGAGCCCCGTCTCTCAGGGCCCCGGTGCCTTTCGGAGGCCCCACCATGGAACGGCCACTTACGCCGCAGCTGACCGGATTTCATAACACGAGGCGCCCGGACGAACACTCTCCTACCCCTGGAAGTTCTTTCTTGTTAAGGGTACTCATTACCCGCCCGTAGGGCACCATGCGACCGTCCTTCGGTCTAAAGGAGCGGAAACGGGTCTGTCATAGTGAGGAGCTCCTCACTCGACCTGGTTTATGTTGGGGAAGTTCACAGTTACGGGGGGGAGGGATAGGGGAAGTTGGCACAGTTGTTAAGTGCCCGAATCAGGGACAACCAAGACCACCAACATCCATTTCAGTCAGCACGGACGAGGCACCTACCCTCCGCTGGATAGGCTGGCAGTCACTGAAGCAGAAGTTCAGGGGTGCAAGTAACCCGGCTGAGACCCGCATGCACGAATCTCCAGGAAACCACAAGACCCCCACGATCCTCCGGCCACTGGTGGTGCTCCCGGGGGCGTTGGACATAGCCACCAGAATCCCAAATCTCACATGGCCGATTCGTTGAAAATCCTGACGTGGAACGTCAGAGGCATGAACAGCTTCGTGAAACAACGGCGCATACTCTCCTATATTAAAAGAAGCAAAACCAAAATAGCCCTGCTACAAGAAACACACCTTACATCGGACAAACTGAAAGCATTGGCAAAGGCCTGGCGTGGTACCCTGGTAGGTTCCTCCTACTCCTCCTACGCCAGGGGTGTCCTGATCTGGGTGGACCCCTCTGTCCCCTTCCGGTTGGTCGGCTCCAAAGCAGACAATGAGGGCAGGATGGCAATTGCATGTGGCACCATTGAAGGGAGAGAGGTTTGTCTAGTCAGCACTTATGCACCCAACCATGATGCAACCACCTTCTTCCACTCCCTGTATCCACGCCTCGGCCCTTACAGGGACCAAACCATGATATGGGGGGGCGACCATAACTGCACCTTAGACCCCCTGAGAGACAGGTCGGACGATAAACATACACGCCCTTCCCCGCCTGCCAAAATTCTGTCAAGGTTGATACAGCAGTTACAACTCCGAGACTTGTGGAGAGAACAGCACCCAGATGCACGTGTGTTCTCCTTTTACTCCCCTCCTCACGCAGTCCACACTAGGATAGACTACCTTTTCGTGAGCCTAGAACAACAGGCAACGTTCGGCGGTGCTCAGTACCAGCCCAGAGTACTGTCCGATCATTCCCCACTAGTAGCCACCTGGGAGATCTACCCGCCTAGACCCCCGGTCCCCACCTGGAAACTTAGGGCTGAAGCTCTCCTAGACATAGCCCTCCGCGAACACATTGCTGATAGGACTGAAGACTACTGGGAAAGGAACCTCAACAGTGTTAAACACATAGGCACCGCCTGGGAGGCATACAAGGTGGTCCTGAGAGGGGAGATGATTGCAACCATGGGCGGAGCACTGAGGTCGATTACTTCCTCCTTAGAACATGCAGAGAGTGAGTTGGGGGAGCTCGAAGGCAGACTAGACCCATCCCCAGAACATTTACAGAAGGTGATTGACCTCAAACAAACCTGTCTCACGCACTGGGAGTCCCTGGGTAGGCTGAGCTATGCCAAACACACTGAACGTACCCACGCTCTAGGTGATAAACCTGGTAAACTCCTAGCTTGGCTGTACAAGAGAGAAGCCCCCAGAACACCCATTTGCCAAGTACTCAAACCAGATGGCTCCCTAGTGCACACCCAGACTGAAATTAATTCGGTGTTCTCTGACTTTTACAGCAATTTATACGCCGAACCCCCACCCGTGGACGTCTCCGACATAGAGGACATCCTGGACGACATAGATCTCCCCAGGCTAGAGCCCCATATGACGGACGCCTTGGACGAACCCATCACCCCAGATGAGGTCAAGGCAATCATTAGGTCACTCCCAACCGGTAAGTCCCCAGGCACTGATGGCCTCCCTGGGGAATTTTATAAATTGTACGAGGAGACCTTGGCCCCACTGTTGGCACAGGTGTTCAACGAAGCCTACGAGCGGGGTGCCCTCCCCGACTCCATGAGGGAGGCGGTGATTGTCCCTCTCCTGAAACCCGGGAAAGACGGATCGCACTGCGGCTCATATAGACCCCTCTCCATGTTAAATGTCGATTGCAAGATCCTAACCTCCCTGCTAGCTAGTAGACTGCGAAGGGTAATTCCCCACCTGATCCACCAGGACCAAACGGGTTACGTGCCCGGTCGCTCCATAACAGAGAACCTGCGTAGGTTGCACCATATTATGTACAGCACGGAGCAGAGGCCTCAGAAATACGCGGTGGCGTCACTAGACGCCACCAAGGCCTTTGATTCAGTGCGTTGGGAATGGCTTTATGCCACTATGGCTAAAATGGGGATAGGACCTGCCTTCCTGAAATGGACCCGGCTAGTCTACACCAACCCCACCGCTAGGGTGCGCACGAACAGGACCTTCTCAAACAAATGGGCGTTACATAGAGGCACTCGCCAGGGCTGCCCACTCTCCCCGATGCTATACATCATCGCCACCGAACCCGTAGCCACGTACCTTAGGCAGGAATACGGAGATGGGGGTATTGTAATCGACGGAGTGACCCACCTCGTCTCTATGTATGCGGATGATACGCTATTGTTCTTACATAACCCCGAACACCTCCTGCCCTACATCCTAGAAACACTGGACGGATTCAGTAGATACACGGGTATCCGTATTAACAAAGATAAGTCCTGCCTCTACCCGCTTGCCGCCCTACATAAAGATGGCCCTGGATCCCTCCCCTCCCTAGATCTAGAATGGCAAGCGACCTCCTTTAGATACCTGGGAATCACCATACACCGGGACCCATTCACGGAACATACACTTAATACGGTGAGAGCCAAAGACGCTCTAGAAAAATCTATGGAATTCTGGGGTAAGCTTCCGCTCTCGATGGCCGGTAGGGCCGGTCTACTCAAAATGGTTGCTCTCCCCCGCCTACTATATAACTTTACAAACGTTCCCTACAATATCCCCCCCTCCTTCTTTAAAAACATAAACAAACTATGCAGACGGTTCCTTTGGCAGGAGGGCAGACACAGGGTGGCGCTGGACACACTCCAAAGACCTTACGAGAGGGGAGGAGTTAAGGTCCCTAATTTCGAATTGTACTACCTGGCGAGCCAGCTAAGGCAAGTGATGCGATGGATGGCCGATGAGACCTCCTCGGACACTCGGCTCCTCCAACCTGCATTACCCTACCTCCTCCTGAGGGACCTACTGTGGGCACAGGGCAGATTCACACAGCCCCTTCCATACTTAATTAGACTTGGAATAAAGCTCTGGAACAGAGCGTGCAAAACTGTGGGGCCAGCTGATCCTTTCTCACCTCAAATCCCTATAGCAGCAATTATGGCTCATCAGCCATGGGGCTTTCACGAATCACGCACCCAATGGGAACCTTACGGAGTGGCCACCCTGGGAGACTTAATGCGGGATGAAGAGATCATGCCCTTTCCTGATCTCGCTGAAACTACGGGATTACCCGCTGGCCAATTTTTGCTCCATGGGGCAGTGATACACGCCATTAGGGTCAGATGGCCGGAGGCTACCACCCCCATGACGGAAAATACGGTCATAGAAACACTATTGAACACAGCCGAGGGCGGCCATGAAACCTCGCGATTGTACGAAACCCTGCTCCAGGGCACGACTAACACCGAGCTTAAATGTAGAGCAAAATGGGAAATCGAATTTGGCTTAGACTTCACGGATGCCGAATGGGAGAAAATAACCCACTACCATAAAAAAGTCTCCAGGAATGCCCGATTGCAACTCATTCAACTGTACATCACTAACAGAGCCTACCTAACACCAGAGGCTATATCTAATTTCAGGGGAGCCGAGGTCCAGCTATGCCCCAAATGTAGGGAGCCGAAGGCGGGTATGACGCATATGTTCTGGGGCTGCCCGGAGATACGCCACTTCTGGACACAGGTTCAGGGGAGGGTGGCGGACGCAGACATCGAGCTAGAGGTGAACTGCCCCGCAGTATGCATCCTGGGCAGATGCAAACGCAACCACAAAAACAAACCTCTGAACAAGCTCAAAGACTTGATCTACATAACTGCGAAGAGGCGCATAGCCATGGGATGGAAGAGCCCTAGGGCCCCGCATGAGGCATTGTGGTGGGGGGACCTGACTAAATGGATAACGGCGGAGACTGGCGCGTGGGAAACGGCAATCCTTGAACAAAGGCTAGACTCCAGCGGAGAACTACAACGCTGGGTGGCCTTGACTGAGCCACTTCTGCATCCTAATAACTCTGACGATGCCTCGGATGGATCGGACTTCCCTAGCCATCAATCTGGCCTATCGTAATGGGACAATAATGTTTACTTGGTCTTGAGTTGGGGGGGTGGGGGTGGGAGGGTTACGTTACTTTCTGATTATTCGTCTGATACTCAAGCGATGTATACTTGTTTTTGTTAATCTGTTAAAACCAATAAATACATTTAAAAAAAAAAAAAAAAAAAAAAAAGAACATACTCCTGTTGCTTTGCCACTAAAAAGTCCATGGCACAATAAGAAAGCATGTCCAAACTGGCTGCACCAAAATGCCAGTCTAGCCAGGTAATAACAGTAATCATGTTCGCTTTATCAAAGATACTCCGTAAAAATGCAATGCCATTGTAGGAAATGGCTAGACTGGTTGCACCAAAATGTCAGTTCAGCCAGATAATAACACTGATCACGCTTGTGTTATCAATGATGTCCAGTAACAAATGGTATGCCACAGTAGGAAATAGCTAGACTAGATGCACCAAAATGCCAGTCTAGCCTCATAATAACACTTATCATGTTTGTTACATCATAGATATCCAGTGCAAAATGGCAAGCCTGCTCCCTAGGCTCCCTAGTGCCTTGCACCGACACATAATCACATTTCACATTTAATATGAATGTGATTTTCTGTGCCTACGACACTCTGAGGGCCCCAGGGGACAGACATGGCAGTTTCCCAGTAAAACATGTCATGCCTGCCTCTTGAGGCCACCAGTGCCTTTCACGCACAGATAATCATTGATGTGAGTTTGCGCAAGGCACTGGCTGCCCCAGAAGGCCGGCATAGAATTGCATGCGTGGTGCTGGAAGGCCCAGTAGGCAGGCAGACTTGGCTTCTGTGATAGATGCCCAGTAACAACTGCCATGCCTCCCCCCTGGGGCACCCAGTGCTTTACACACACACACACAATCACATAATCAAGTATGTGTGCATGTGCCGTGCTGGGGGATCCAGGGGCAGGCATTGCATTTTTGGATATGTTTTTTCTGGGTATCTATGGAAAATGCCCAGTAAAAGTCTTCATGCCTGCCCCCGTGCGCCCTAGCGCCTTATATGCACAGATAATCAATTATGTGTGCGTGCATGGTGCTGTGGGCCCAGGGGTCTGGCATGGCATATTGACTGAGCATACTTAGTAAGACAAGGCATGCCTGCCCCCTGGTCCCCCCCCCCAGCACCGCAAACACACAATGTGATTATGTGTGCATGTGAGCCACTTGGGGGGCCACTAGCAAAATACCATGCTTGCCCCCTGGGCCCCAGCACCTCACACAGGAGCTGGTTTAGGCCTGTTGTGGGTGTGGGGTTTGTGCAACAATGGCATTTTTAGATTCCCACTAAAAAGGCTATTGTAGCACCACCCCCCTTCGCCCCTCTTCCCGCACTACCAAATTCAACACCTGGCGGCCCAGCACAAACATACACACACACACACACACACACACACACATTAACATAACATTCATTCACACACGCTCAGCCATCTATACATAATAGACTCACTCATTCACACACATATTACATAATACAAAGCACATCCTTACATGCACGCACGTAGAGTTGGGGTTTGAGAAGGTGGTGGTGTTTTCGGATTCATTGAGTGGGTTGCAGGCGATTGTGGCAGGGGATGGTGATAGGAAGGTTGTGATTTTGGACATCAGGAGGAAGATTGATCGGTGTGTGCGTGGGGGGATGGATCTGGAGTTGGCGTGGGTCCCCAGTCACAGTGGCATTTTGGGTAATGAGTTGGTGGATTTGGCGGCCGGTGCGGGTATGAGGAGAGGAGCGGTTGATGTGAGGATACCTTTGAGTGTGGATGAGGTGAAGGCTGTGGTGGTGAAGTGGGTTATGGATGAGTGGCAGGAGAGGTGGGAGAGTGGGGTGAAGGGCAGGTGGATGTTTGGTGTTCGTGAGAAAGTGTCTATGAAGGTGGATGCAGGGAAACTGGAATGGAGGAGGAGGGAGGAGGTGATGCTGAACCGGTTGAGTATAGGGCATGTGGGGCTGAATGACAGTCTGTTTCGAGTGGGGAAGCATGAGTCAAGGGACTGTGCGGTGTGTGGGTTGCCTGAGACTGTGGGACATTTTCTGCTTGCGTGTGAGAGGCATGTTGAGGAGAGAGAGTTGATGAGGGTTCGGTTGTCTGCGCTGGGAGTGGCTGAACTGAGTGGGAAGGCTTTGCTGGGAGGAGTCGGGGTGAGAGGCAGGGAGAGGAGCAGTGTGCTGCTAGATTTTGTGGGGCAGACGGGGCGGTGGGAGGAGTTATGAGAATGTGAGGGCTGTGTGTAAGATTGGTGGGGTAGGTGCACATCATCCTTTTGGATGGGGAAGCGCCTGCGTGGGTCCGCCCACGCATTTGATAATTTGAAGAAGAAGAAGCAAACATACATCATAAACATCCAACCCCGAAGCACGCATGCAAAGGATTTTTTTTGTCTTCTGTGAGGGACCCCAGCTCCCACACTCCACCGCACAGACAGGAGCCAGGAAGCAAGGACAGCTTGCTGGCTCCTGACCTGCGCAGTGGAGGCGGAGCCCGAGTGCCTCTATCCCACTCCGGAACCAGAGCATTTCTTTTTGAAGTTGAAGTGTGTGTACTCTGACTTCAGAACAAAATCATTTATTTCATGTCTTTCTGAAGTCAGAGTGCACACACTCTCAATTCAAAAAGACATGCTCTGAACTTCAGAAAGACAATTTCTTTTAGAAGTCGGAGTGTACATCATACTCTGACTTCAGAAATAAACGATTTCTCTCTGAAGCTGGATGGCAGGGCCCCCACCTCAGGTCAGTGTGCGGCACAGTCCGGCAGGGTCTGCGGGAGACCCCATTATGCCAGTGCTTGGGAAGGCAAAGGTAAAGTATATTACAATAGTCTAACCTCCAGAGAACTAGAGCCTTAGTCACTGCCACCATGTGAGAGAAATTAAGAAAAGGGAGAATGCCCTGAAGAAGGTGCAGCTGGGAAGAAGATTTTGTTTGTAGGTACAGGACCTGAGGAGTGAAGGAGAGTGAGAAATCGAATATGGAGGCTCTAGGTTCTTGGCCGCACAAATCCGGGTAGATGGAGTGAGCCATCGTCAAGGACTTTGCCAAGACAGCAAGCTATGGCAATGTGGCGGTATTTCGCCAGGACCTCAGGATCATCAGTGTTTCTTTCATGGAGATGCTAGCTGCAAGTATATTTAGCTGAGCTGTTAGGGAATGACACCAGTGTGGAAAATAAGCGGTTTGGCAGGGCAGCCAGGGGCAATATAGGGCTTCGTGCTGAGTTTTGCAGTAATTGTGTGCTAATTCCAGTCAATTATCACCAAAATCAGTGACCGTTACCACCACTTGGTCCCGTGGGTTTACCAAAGGGATTGCAAACGGTAGTAAGGGGGTGTTAGAATCCAATTTTAGAGTTGATAGGACTGCAGGGGGATTTTGGCAGAATTACTGCAAGTGGTATTTCCGTCACAGTAATTCCGCCGATTTTTGGCATTCGATAATGTGTCATGTTGGAGGTAAAACAGCATTTGGCAGAGCATGAAATATGGTGGCAATTCCATAAACGCCAAAAAAGAGGAATTTGCTGCTCCGTCAAACTCGGAATGAGGCCCAAATGTCCTTTATTGTGCTGGCTGGGCAGTGGAATAGCTGATCTACAGCTGCCTCCATGTTTTTTTACAATATTCGTGATGCCTGCCAGGCAGGAACACATGTGAAGGTGGAGAAAGAATATGTGGGTAGAGCAAGGATGGCTGGATCAATGCATTGATGGATGTAACATTGCTGTTAATGGTCTGGGTAGAATGAAGCCTTTCACTGAGGAATGACGGTACAGTGGGCCTCATTACGACCCTGGCGGAAATCGAAAAACGATGGCGGAAATGCAATACCGCCATCGAATAGCGCTCGGTGCGATTATGACCCGTCACCGCAAAGTACGATGCCATTAGCGACACCGTAGTGAACGCCAACGCTAACTGCACCAAGTACGCGCGCGCGCGCCATGCCAAACCGTAATTACCACCATGGCGCAACGGTACGCGAATTCTGACCCTAGCGGACATGCACCTAACGCCATCAAGCACGGCGGAAAGTACCATTCCGCCATGGTGAGAAGTACGGCATCGCGAACCAACCGTAAACGGCCCCACTGAGTGCCTGTACACCGCTCCCTGGCCACATTGTACGACTCCCCGTAGGTGCAATGAAGTCACACAATGCAACCAGTGAAATGTACTAGTCATCCATGCCTGCCAACGAACAAATGAATCTCAAGAGGGGCCAATGGGAGCTGCAGGGCACAGATGGCACGAATACAGAAGCTATCCCAATGGACATGACCTCAGTCTCCCACCAAGAAACGCACGCAAACACAGGCACCTGTGACCAGCAATATTCCGAAAATCACATCATCCCACCAATCCACCTGGCTGACCGGCATCTGTTACACAAAAGCTAATCCCCCGCCCCTGAGCATGACATCATTAAAACAGTCATATTGGCAGCCCTTATCCCTGACCTCACTGGGCTTCGTAGGCAAACGCGCCCAGCACAGTACCACGCAACTATACTCCGAAGCTGGAACCCAATGCAGATCTCCTCACAATACATCGCTCCCCAAATAGGAATATGCCACATCACTTGCAAAGAAGAACGCTACACGGTCCATATCAGAATAGAAATTTAATGCACAACAAATTCACCAAGCCCATACAGCCATTAGGCCATGAACTCCAAAACACATTTCACCATTGTGGGCTGCATCCGCAATAAATTACCAGCTACTTCTCGTGTGACGCCCTGTTCCTTCATGGTACACAGGGGCTACATTCTCGTACGAAAAGGCAACATGGAAGCGCCTAGAACCGCAGGGCCGTCCCAATAGGGAGGCACTAGTCCAGCTGAAAGGCCGAAATGTTGCTCCTAGCCACTAGTACTGCGTAAGGGCATGTGGCCCATTGGCGATCGTCCCATAAGATCGTAATGCTGCTCCACTGATTAACACGAAGCAGCAGGTGTCGGGAGTAAAATCCATCTGCAGGAGTGGCATACAGATGGCAGTGGCAAAAGGGGAGGAGATACCTGTCAACCAAATGAAATGAAAAAGAATAGTATGGCCATCAGAACTACATTTGAATTACTCACTTCAATGATCACACCAAATCCACAGCCATATGCATGCTAGCCCACTCCAAAGGATCATCACCACCCAAAAACCACTTGCGAATCATAACTATCTATATCGAGGTGAAAACACCATCACAAACGAGTGTACCTGTGCATGCGTCTGTTAAAACAGAATCCATCAGATGGGATTGGTAACGTGCATAGACACAAGTGTCTGAAGGCGCGTCGAGACAGGGAGGGCTCAACAAGGCCAGATAGACGATGGTCCCACTATGGCAGCCCTGCATCACATAGCGCAGGGGAGGCGGACAGATTCCAAGAAGCCCTGTACATGGCAAACTCTGTATCGAATCATCTGTCCATGCATCCATTCATCATTCCCTCATCCCGTAATGAAAACGCCTGTTTCCATACTCACATAACATGTGAAATTTCCATTGAGTCTGTGCGTTATGCAGCCTGCAAAATCCACTGTGCCCCAGCCCGTAATTCCAGTGTTGTGAAGTAACATGTATTTGGGAACGTCCGGCCTCATCGTCCACTTCGCCATTGCGCATCCCAAACTATTCATATCAATCATTGCATCCTCGCCATGGCCCCTGTCCCAAGGACATTGAACAATAGAACGTTATATTTGCAGTCAGACCTGTGGGCATCTCCTCGCCGCTAGCTGAAAACCGAAAGCGCCGCCCTTCGAATTCCTCATTTGCAACATCACGTCGAAAAGGCATCTGTGGCCGCTTGAAATCCCAAATTAATCCATCTAGTGCGGCTGTGTGTGAAAATGGCAACTGCCTTCACTCACAAATGGGACGCCCCGCCCGTCGTTGAACCTCGGTACAGTGATGCATGAGGGTCCACCGTTACTCGAGTACTACGTTCCACTGACCCTTCACAAGTCTGTTCGCGACTGCAAAGATAGTATGTGAAACAATGGGACCATAGCCGAATGAACATATCAACCAATGTTACACTGCCATCGGGTACAAATACATGATTGTAATAGCAAGATGCCATTCGTCGAATTGCAGCGTTGTGTGCGGGACGTGCTCGCCCAAAGGGGAGAGCAGCTTGCACAGGTGGAATGAATCACCACAGGTGGAGGCCATACAGCCAGAAAACACATAAATTGCACACCCAGTCTCCTCCCACAACCACACCCACTCCGAAATGCTACCGGCAGGACTAGCTATGTTGGCCCTGGGGGACCTGATAGCACTGCAAGTACTCCAACTTCAAGAAGAAGACGAACATCAACTACAACCGGCCGCACGACGGAGACGCAGGAGGAGGAGGAGAGCAAGGCAGGGCCAGCAAGGGCCGCCAGCACAGCCACTACCACCACGCAGGCAGCCCGCAATCCCACGCCTCCGAGCACATCCGTTCAACCTCACTGATGAGCAGATCCACACCCTCTACCGTTTGGACCGGGACACCATAACCGCCATTGTGGACATGACACAGGCTGACCTTGTCAGCATGATAGATAGCCCCACCGCCATCCCACCCCTACTGAAGGTGGTGTCTTTACTCCACTTCCTGGCCACAGGCACCTACCAGCACACAGTCGGACAGTTGCATGGCATTTCACAGCCACTGTTTTCACGGACACTATTGCAAGTGCTCGATGCCCTCCTGCAGCACGCAGACGACTACATCTCTCTACCACGCTCGGAGCAGGAAATTACCAACACAAAAGTGGGATTCCATGCACTTGCCGGCATACCGGGTTGCATTGGTGCCATCGACTGCACCCATGTGGAATTGGTCGTCCCACATGCCATGGAGGCCCAGTACCGCAACCGGAAACAATTTCATTCTCTGAATGTACAAATGGTGTGTGACTCCAACAGGATCATTACACATTGTTGTGCCCGATTCCCTGGATCAACCCATGATTCTATGGTCTTGAGGAACTCTACAATACCACGCTACATGGAGCGACACGCAGGGAACAGATCCTGGCTACTCGGTGAGTCTCATTTCATGCATGATGATGTGGGGTATGTGATGCGGCAATGACCTGGCAGGAAGGGGGGGGGGGTGCGTACGTAGCAATGGCATTCCACATAATTTGTTTATCGTCCACATACAGGTGATGCCGGATATCCACTGAAGAGATGGCTCCTCACACCAGGCCGGAACCCACGGGACCAGCATGAGGAGGACTACAACCATGCCCACTCACGTACCCGTGTAGTCATAGAACAGGCATTCGGCCTACTGAAGACTCGTTTCCGGTGCCTCAGCAGGTCTGGCGGGGCACTCCTGTACCGCCATGTGAAGGTTGCGAAGATGGTGATGGCATGTGTCATGCTACACAACATGTGCGTACGTAGAAATGTGCCCATGCCCCCTGACGCAGAACTGCAAGCACCTGAAGATGGTCATGATGAGGGTGGGGATGTGGCAGCACCTCAAGGAGTCTGCGAGGCACAGGAGGGCCGTGACATTCGTCAGCATCTCATAGATGCATGCTTCTAGCACTCACGCCTGGTGGCTGATACATGGACACGGGACTCGTGGCACTGTGTGTGTCTGGTACATGCACAATATGGACTGTACGCCTATAATGGCCTCGTACACAAAGATCAATGTCCACACATCTCATTGGTTGATCGTGCATTGTTTATGGCATATGTGATATCATGTTAAACACCCTATCGACCCGCCACCCAAGTGAGCCCAACACCCCTCCTCCACCCTCCTACCTCCCCCCCGAACACCAGTGTCCAAAGATGCTCATTGTCAGTGGGCAGTCGCTATTGCAAGCCCCCTCTGCGGGTATCAGGGGCACCCCTGCCTGTGGAGCGCAGGTTCCTCCGAGATCTACGTTGGGGGCTTCCCTGGACGGAACTTGCAACGGATGATGTCTCTGCCTGCTCACGTCCATGCATGTCCCTAAGGGTTTGTGAGAGCTCAGTGAGCACACGGCGCACTGCGGCAAGTTCGGCACATACGTCTTTGGACGTCGCATGCAGTTCCCCCCTCAGGCTCTCGGTGCTTCTCTCCATTTGTACTCTCAGGCACTCTGTGCTACTCTCCATTTGGACTCTCAGGCACTCGGTGCTACTCTCCATTTGTGCCCTTAGTGTCTCTGTACTTCTCTCCATTTCTGCCCTAAGTGTCTCAGTTGATGTTTCTATGTCTGCCTTAGTGCCCCCACATTCATCGGCATGGTCCTTGAGGAGCGTGGCCAGTTGCTGCTGTTGCACGATTAACTGGTCGAGGGACTGTTGCCTCTGCTGGGCCATGGCCATTTGCGGTGGTGTCACAGAGTGGCTGTTCGCCTCATGTTGCCCTGCCACAGGGCTTGTGGGGGATGGCCAGTCGTCGTCTTGGGGGTGCCCCTGCGTGGTATCCTCATGGTGTACCGGATGGAACAGACAGGGGGATTGGGACAGGTCATGGATGGATCTGACTTCGACATCCCCGTTTTCTGTGTCGGAGCATGCTGCCATTAATGCAGTGTCACCTATGGTGCTGCTGCCACCAGAAGCAGTGCCTACTGTGGCATCCATTGGGGGGACCTGTGGTGGTGGTGGTGTGGGCATGCTGGCTGCTGGGGTGCCTGTTGGAGTTCCCTCCTGTGTGCTGCCACTTGATTTGTGCTGCTGCCGTGTCTTGATGCGTGCAGCTGAGGTGGAGGGTCTTTGGCCGTTGGTCTTGGCCCTCTTTGCAGGTGTGCTGGTAGGGGTGTCCTGGAGCTCGTCGTTTGGATCGGACCCTGTGGTGGAGTAAAGGAGGGCGAGCGTTATTAATGGGTCTGTGGGAATTGGAATGGCAATGTATCACATGCATTGGGGTGGTACCTGAGGGTGATTTGGGTCGGGGCCTTGGAGGTGGTTTCATTTGTGTGTGGAGTGAGGGTGCAGTTGTTTGGCAGCCTGCAGTTAGGGTGTGCCTGCTGCACGTGTAGAGGGTGTTTTTAGGATTTTTAATTATTTATGTATTTGATGTGAGTTTTGAAGTGTGCTATCAGGCCTATGTATGTGGACGTTCTCCTGGACATGTGTTACTGTTGCACTATGTGGGCACGTGGTACTTCACATGATTGGACATTGTGGTTTTGGCATTGTTTTATTTGGGCCACCTACCTGATTCTTCGGATGTCTGCACTCCTTTCTCCATCCCTCCGACTCCCTCTATGCTCTCCATTCCTATGGTGGAGGCACAGATTTCTTCCCATGGGGTCAACTTGATGGGTGATTCCGATCCTCCCCCGGTGGCTGTGGCAATGTTGCGGTTGGCAGAAAGTATGCTACGGACGCGTATCCGCAGGTCGTCCCATCGCTTTCTGCATTGCTGTGGGTTGCGGGGTGCGGTCCCCACCGCACTTACCAGCTGTGCCACCAGGGCCCATATGGCCTTCTTGTTCGCAAGTGCCGTCCTGGTCATTTGCTTGGAGAAGACGGCGGCTGCATTCTCCTGGAGGGTCTCTGTGAGTACGGTGAGTTCCTCACGGGAGAAGTGGACCTGCCGCTTGCGGTCGCATGCTTTCTTCGCTACTTTTCCCATTTTTCTTGGTTTCACTAGGGTGGATGACGGGTTGGGATGTGTCTCAGGGTAGTATTTTTAATGGTTGTGTGGATTTTGTGGTTTTATAGGTGTACGGCGTGATGTTTCCCGTTCCGGGACCATGCTTTTACTTCCGTTTCCGTATATTTACGGTCACCGTACTTTCCGGTTGGCGCTCACTGCGGTGTCCGCTAAGATGGGTGGCGGTATTGCACCTAGGGCGCCGTACGGCGGCGGTGTGGGCCGTTTTGGGGTCATTTCCGCCATCGCGGACTTTGCACTTCCGCCATGGCGTGGTGCTCGTGCCCGATGGGTCGGAATGAGCCGCACTTTGCTCCATCGTGCAATGGCGGAAACGCTATTTACGCTGTGGCGGTCCGGTCAGTCACTTTCCGCCAGGGTCGTAATGAGGGCCAGTGTCTGCAGGCGATTGAGAGGTGATTGGCAATGCAGAACAGCCACCAGCAGCACCCGTTGCGCTTGTGCAAGAGGACCTTTTACTTGCTCTTGATAGTACCAGAGTAGACCCTCATGTGGCATACAGAAGCCTTTGTTTCCCCTCCCCGGACTTAGATTTGTGCCAACAGGATTCTCCTACTTCTTTCTTTATGTTGACAAGATATGAGTGAAAACAGCAGCTACATTTCTGGGGGATGCAGAAGCAAGGAGTCAAGGACTGTGCTAAGAGGCCGCAAGGTGGAAGCAAAGTCAGCAGTGGCGGCAATCGCCATCAGCCAGAGCGAAAGAAGCTCCACATCAGCTGAGGATCCTGGGGGCAGCCCCCTTACCAGTTTGACAGTGGGAGCTGTCAGACCGGTGTGGCCCCTCCAATGCTGGGCCAGAGCGATGATGTTTATGAGTGACAACTGAGTAAATAAAAAGGCATCCAGTGTAAGCCCACCAATGTGAGTGGGGGCAGACTGTGAGGGCAAGAGCATCCTGGAGTAATGGCTCTGGTCTTCAGGATGTCTAACAAGATGTTGACATCTCATGAATGGGAAAAGTGTTACAGGCAGATTGGAAGCTAAGAATGAATTAAGGCCATTCCATAGCAAAAGGAAGTGTTGCCCTGTGCCCTGTGGATAGCTAAGATAAGAAGGCAGGAGTTGGTACCCTGACGGCATTTGCATGCTTGGCTCTCGAAGGAAGGAGGGTCCGCTGTCGCAATGTGGGTGGTACTAATGGAAGCAGGAAAAATAAAGGCAACATCCCCGCTTAACTTGTTCCGTCTGTTATTTCCTATGATTTTGAAGTCATCGGGGAGCAAGGAGTCTACAGTGGAAGTCCAGCAAACCGGGTCTCATTGAGCCAAGGAAGCCAATGTCCTGCTCATCAAGCCATGTCATAAATGCACAAGGCACGCTTCTTGGTGGATCTGGAGTTGAGGGAGCTCATTATAAAACAGTCTTTTCTAGACAGTGGATAAGAAACATGCAGCAGTGTGTCGACGGGTAGCTAACGGGTCAGTCGGCGCAGCCAACTGGTAATGTAGTTGGTCAGACCAGGAGGCCTCAGACCAGGAGGCCATACTGATAGCGGCACTTCCAGCAGAGGGGGTAGGAGGAAGAGGACAGGACGCAGGCGACCAAAAGCAAGCCAGTTCATGTGGGGGCCCACCATTGCTCCCCATTCATTAGCAGAAATGTAATTCAAATTAGTGCAAATATATGATTAACCAGCAAATATGGAAGGATTGCTACTCCAAATAAAAGCTTTTTTATAGACTAACTTTTTAAAATTCAATAAACTAAAGGGCATGAATGATTAGATCGAATCAGTTATAGCTCTTTGTATATTGGACAAACTATGAGATGTAAAATCCTAAAACATCTGAAATTGATGAATAATAAGAATTTTGGGGATTTTAGAAAATTAGATGTTTTATAATTGGGCCTCATTACGACCCGGGCGGTAAGGGGTCAACGGCGCCGTAAAAGGTTGTGGCACCGTTAACCCCTTACCGCCTAATTACGAGGTCCCTTTGCGGGTCCCTAGCTTAACGGCTGCTCTTGACCAGCCGTTAAGGATTGGACCCGCAAAGGGACCTTGGAGGTAATTACGGTACCGCAGTTTGCGGTACCGTAATTACCGCCTTCCCCATTCCCATTGAGCCCTATGGGGGCAAAAATGGGAATGGGGGAGGGCCAATGGTGAATGGGGAATTACCGCCCGCCAACCTTGGAATGGGGCGGTAATTCCGACATCCACCATGGCGCAATCGTTAAAATACCGGCGTCAATCATGACGCTAATAGCACCATGGTTAACGCCTGGGTTGTAATGACCCCAAAATCCGCTGCTAATTTTAAAAGGGATGATTACAAATGACCCCTTCTCTGTGGGATTTTAATTATTTTTGGTGGGGTGTAAAAAAAGGCACTGAAATCCATGTGTTTCCAGTTTCCACTGCCCTTTTACACCTCATGTACGGTGCGTCCATGGCAACTTGTAATAGCAATGAGTGCATGTGGGAATCAGTGCAAAAGATCCACCCTACTCCATATTGAGGGCCTATGCCATACGATTCAGGCCCTAATTAGGAAATCACTTAGTAAGATGTCAGAATTGAGAGTCACGTTAATTATGGACATGCCCTTGAGGTGCAAATTTGCTTCCAGAAGACGCTAGATCTACAACGTAAGAACGATGAGGTTGGAAGGGTTATTGGAAGTAGGAGGAATATCATATGGAACTGAATGTACAATTACATAAATTAATATACAATGTGGTGTTACTACCCGAACTGGCGGACCGATAAGGTTTTAAGGTCATTAGCACCTCGGGTTACCAAAGCGGCAACCCAGGGTGCTACAAAAAAGGATTTTCCTTCCTACAACGGGACGCGTGCGGCCTACCGTTGTACGAAAGAAAATCCTTTACCAACATTTCCACGATGGAAAGGGAAGGCGGGGCTGCATGCGGAGCCCCTCTTCCCTTTCTATGACAGCCGTTCTGCGCAGAGAGGAATCTGCGGTTGCAGTGGCGAGTGCTGCCGCATCCGCAATAAGGTAAGTTGGGGGTGGGGGAGATTATATATAATAAAAGGGGGGCAAGTCTGATTGGCTGGCTTCCCCGGCCCGGGTGCGTATGTTTCTGTTTAAAAACAATACATGCGTTTGTGATAATGTTGTGTGTTCTGTTATGCTATTGTAATTTGCACTATGCACCAGCGCCAATTTTATGGTCTCCAGGCGCTCAGGCAGGTCTGGAAATTAAGGCGGGTGGTGTGGTTAGTTATTAGGGATGAGAGGGAAAAGCGCAAGACAGCTTTGATGCGCTGTTGGTAGCTTCGGTTTGGAAAAACCGGTCACTGTGTGCTGGTATGATCTCTGATTTTAGTTGATTGGCATTTGTGTGATGTTTTGTGGGTGGTTGTATACAGGTGTTTTAAGTGCGTCTTGGGTGCTGTGGAGGGTTGATAGAGTGTCTGCAGAATGGGTGCTTTGCGGCAATGAATGCATTTATTAAACATATAGATTTAAAGGAAGTCATGACAATAATTGTGAGACACCAGTTGGAGGTGATGAGAAGGTTGGCTTCCGGTGCATGCATATTGAGAAGATGAAGCCCACGGTAACATAGACAATGAATACAGATATTACAATAGATCATCACATATCTTTCAGATACTTACTCCTGAAAAAGGGTGTCAAAATACCCAAAAGACTTAGATAACCAGTTTCATAAAACTGTATCTGTGATAGAATCAGATATTTCATGAAAGTGCATGGCTAGCTGAATAATACTAAGAATATATGGAAATAGGGACATTGGAAAACCTGTTTTAGTAAAGTTGGAGATCTGGCACCCAACAGAATGTTGGATCAGTTTGTTTAGATGTTTCCAAGTGCATGGAACTGGGTAATGTGTACGCAGAGCATCAGGGGTGTGGGGGGATTTGCTACAGCCTACACCATTGAATGAACGTAAAAATGTTTGCACTGACGAAACAGACGAGAGAACCACATCAGAATTAACTAATTAGTTTAACCAATCCTTGCCAGTATAGAGAGCCCCAACCTGACCTGTGAGTTTGCTCTGTCATGCTTATGTAAACCCGCATTTCCTGTGGGATTTCATGAGCATGGACCATTTATCACATTGCATTGGTTTTCATGTTTGTTTCCACTCTCATATCATCCTTTCGGTCATACGGAGGGTTTTTCTTTTTGGCGCGCATGAAAGGGTTGAGAACGTGATGGTAGGCTCCACCAGCAGGGGGAGCAGGTTTATCTGTGAGGTGATTTCACCTCAGGTCTGCTGTGGGCCCCTCTGCTGGCGGAGAGAGTTGGAGAGCTCCCGTGGAGGATACGTAGCCTGAAGGGGATCAATAGCGGAGTGCAACAGCGAGGCGAATGAAGAGAGGAGCGCGCGCCTGGTGCTGAGGGCATCCCGGCCCTCTGGAGTTCCAGTGATGGTCCCTTTCGCTAGGCCGTTTGCCTGGCATATGCCAGTCTCTCTCCCCCACACGGGGTCGGGGGAGTGTGCGGGGCCCGTTTGTTAAGGACACACATGGCGGGTCTTTCTGCCGGGAAGCCACTGCTGCCTAGAAAGAGTGAGAGCGGGGCAGCATTACGCTAAGAACATTGAGTCATAGAAAGAGTGAGAGCGGGGCAGCATTACGCTAAGAACATTGAGTCATAGAAAGAGTGAGAGCGGGGCAGCATTACGCTAAGAACATTGAGTCATAGAAAGAGTGAGAGCGGGGCAGCATTACGCTAAGAACATTGAGTCATAGAAAGAGTGAGAGCGGGGCAGCATTACGCTAAGAACATTGAGTCATAGAAAGAGTGAGAGCGGGGCAGCATTACGCTAAGAACATTGAGTCAGTTATGAGAGGGAAACACTTTTGTCATGGACCTTATTAGGCTCGCCACTTTCTGGGTAACTCTAGAGACCTTGAATTTGGTGAAGTCCCCCCAGGTTGTCCTCTATGCCTATAATGCACTTCCAAGCACTGGCCCATGTCTTTGGCCCTTTAGTGCCTTGAAATTCCTGCTGCCACCAATGTTTGGTCTTGAAGAAAAGTTTCCATAGCAAGGCAAGATATCTGTACAGCCAGGTCCTATTCTACTTTTCCCCCGGAAATGTTGGAGAGTTTGCTTCTCCAGCTCTGGTAATCAGTCCAGTGGTAAACTAGGGAGACAATCCTTATCAAGGTCCGCAAGTTTCAGGCAAAGCTCTTTCCAATGCAATCAAGAGCTCCTTTTGCTGATCAGGTCAAAGACTCTCAGGCAGTCCAAAATCCAAGAGAGTTTCGAGTGATTCTAAGCCCCCAGTATGATGACTGTAGCAAAGTGGTGCACTGCTTCTGGTCAGCAGGCCGGATGCGGCCCTTCAGGACCTTATTTATGGCCCTCCATGTCCCCTGAGTTGGATGAAGGGTTGCCTGGCCTAAAGTCAGTTTTCTTTGCCTCCTGGTACCTGCAGTGTTATTTCTATTGAAAACATGATTTAACTCCCAAAATACAAATATGAGGATTAACACTATCCTAACACTGCTTGTAATACCATTGTAAATCCGCGGGAACAAGGAGTGGTAACGGTAATTGGGTTTGGTGGTAATTCAGAAGATTTAGTTGTAATGAGGACCAATGTAACACATGCGACAGTTAAAAAATAGAGCAATAAATACAAATTACTACTCAAAACCCATGTGTTACTCTTTTGTTTTACTGAAATGTATCTATCGAATCCCCTACCATCCGCTCATCCCTGTAGACAGTCTGGCCCACTGTATGAGAATTGTGTGGGAATGTCCCCCCTAAACCCCTCTTGCGACTCGTGATCCGGCACTAATAGCGCTATTAGCGTTGGGCAGTATCACGGCGCAATCAGTACCGGGATACCGCCCAACTCGCGATAGAGAACTATGACCTCATGTCCTCTACTTGGAAGTCACAGTATACCCAACACCCAATCAAAGATGTCGGCAGCTTCAACCACTGTCAGCAGATCCTATTTTAGGGTGAGGTATCCAGCCCCTAGCTTCAAAGGAAGGCCACATAGCTGGAATGTGCACAGAGAGCGATACTCCCGGCTAGGCTTGGCTAGGCTTGGTATACCAGGGAATAAAGCGGTCCTCCAGCACACTGCAGTTTACTGTTGATGCCACTCCCTCCCACCGCACTATGTCTGGAGAAGTTGTGTAACTGGGCCTGACACATCAAAGGGGTAAATGGCCTATAGGCTCTCTCTCTCCTAATTATAGTTGCTAGATGGCCGATTCCACCTGTTTAGCAGAGTTAAAGATGTTAACAAAACTATACTTTATGATCAATGGACTCTGTTTTCTTTTTATGATCTTAAATTTCATAAACATTCCAAAAGTCTAATGTGCATCTCGCCATGGCCACCTGATCTAATTTAACTATTTCTAAAATGTATTGAAGCCTTGGTCTAAGGATCATACTGAAGGCCCTTTTCTGCTAACAGCACATGGCAGGCTAAAACTGCAGGCCTAAAGAATAATGCTTTCTCATTCCCAGGTCCTTTACACCCTCTTAGGTCAGTCACTGTCTAAGCCTAGTGCTTGGGGAAAACCTAAGTGTGCACTTGTTTTCAAATTAATCCGCTCAGATCGTAAAGTGCTTTGAAGTCAGCGACCCCCCACACTACAGAAACATAGGTAACCGAGTGCAGCACTTCCTAGGCCTCAGTCGCTAGGTGGACACTAGAATAGAGTGTGCAACACTACTGAAAATGGAAAACAAATCCTGGGGGCACATGGAGGGCATATGAAACCTTTTACAGGACAACTAAAAGAGCATAGGATTGGTATCGCCAAGGGATCAACACACATGGCATGATATAAACATGTTACTTTTATAACACAAATGGACCCAGGAATTAGGGGTGCTGGGGTAGAAGACTGGGTGACTTTCACAAAAGAAACTAAAAGGAGCAATGAGAACGTGCCTGAGGACTGTATTATGTCAGCCTTTCCCCGGGACTCTACCTCCTTGCAGTCCCTCATGGTTCATGGGTTCTCCTGCACCTCTTTCACCGTCAGTTGACCCGGGACTTTCAGCTCTCTTCTCTACTCTTCAGGGCCCCTCCATCCCCACCAGCCAGATAATCGGGAT
This sequence comes from Ambystoma mexicanum, assembly GCF_040938575.1. Lineage (NCBI taxonomy): Eukaryota > Metazoa > Chordata > Amphibia > Caudata > Ambystomatidae > Ambystoma > Ambystoma mexicanum. The sequence goes on from NC_090924.1 coordinate 352,764,451, forward strand.
TTCGGACTTATTTCAAGTCCCGCTACACCTATAGTCTGTTCCTCTAAATCTGAGGTAGCTGAGGGAGCTTTAAGGGTGCACACAGGAATACTGGCAAGTGACTCAACCCCAGCCCTTGCCAGCAAAGCTTGAACAGGATCTCCCTCGTTAGGACTTTCTGCTCCCAGCCTGAACTTCCTGCACTGTTTCCCCTTCATTGCTATCTCCTGTCTCCTTTCTCCTCAGTGCACTGCAATGATCAGACCCTCCCCTCCCATCATAGCTCTCCTCATCCTTCTCTGGGTGATTCTGACTTTTAACCCTTCATTTATTTTCTTCATGGCTTCCATTTTTATTCATGCTCAGGTCTTTTTTTGGGATCTTTCTGCCTTCTCTTCTCTTTATCACTCTCTTTACCCTTGTTGGGATCGCTCCACTTGGTGCCACCTCCTCTTCTCTTTCTCCTTCTCTCCTTCGGTGTTCTCATCACCTGCTAGATGGTGTTTCTGCGGTTCCATGTGTTAATATCCCCACACAGATATCGCCATAAAAGAATATCACCATATTAAGCCATTGAACCTGCGGGGGACACCGCCGCAGCCCCTGGTCCCATTAACCCCATAAATTATCCCACTAATAATATCCCCTATGACCTTACCCCACAACTATATATATAGCAATATTATTGGTGGGGATAATATTACCTGATACTGTTTCTGCAACTATGTGGCCCTTCTCTCTATTCCAGGGCGTCACCATCACCTTATTGATGGTCTAGGGGTTTCCCTTCCTCGCAAGGTCTGTCCTGCTTCCTTTATCTCTACTTCCCTCCTTCCAACATATATCACTTTCGTGGCCCTGCTCCTGCCCCTCGAGATCTTTCCCTTTGAGAAAGGGGTGAACTGGCTCGAACCAGATTTAAGCCTCTAAACAATGGGGGTTCTAATCAGCTGAAACGATTCGAACTATTCTAGGTTCACCTCCCAATGATCCTGTAACTATCAGTGGCCCACTCAACCTGTCTCACCTCGTCATCATCATGATACCAGCTGGAACCTAGGGTGTGCGTCATCACCTCCTCTTGCTTCTTCGCCTTCTCCATCCTCTCCCACTTCACCACCTTCTCCTGCACCTTCACTTCCTCAAACTTTCCTGCCTCGCAAACTTCCTCCTACATCTTCACTTCCACCAACTCTCCTACCTTGCCCCCTCCTCCTGCACCTTCACTTCATCAAGCTCTCCTGGGTCGCCACCTCCTCCTGCACCTTTACTGCCCCCAGACCACCTTCCTCACCACCTCCTCCTGCGCCTTCAATTCTGCCAGCTCTCCTGCCTTGCCACCTCCTCCTGCACCTTCACTTCCTCCAGCTCTCCGCTTCACCACCTCTTCCTGCACCTTCACTTTCTCTAGGCCTCCTGCCTCACCCCCTCCTCCTGCACCTTCCCCTACTCCAGCTCTTCTTCCTCACCACCTCCTCCTGGACCTTCACTTCCTCCAGCTCTCATGCCTCGCCACCTCCTCCTGGACCTTCACTTCCTCCAGCTCTCATGCCTCGCCACCTCTTCCTGCACCTTCACTTACTCCAGCTCTTCTTCCTCACCACCTCCTCCTGCACCTTCACTTCCTCCAGACCTCCTGCCTCACCCCCTCCTCCTGCACCTTCACTTCCTCCATCTCTCCCGCTTCACCCCCTCCTCCTGCACCTTCACTTACTCCAGCTCTTCTTCCTCACCCCCTCCTCCCGCACCTTCACTTACTCCAGCTCTTCGTCCTCACCACCTCCTCCTGCACCTTCACTTCTCCCTGACCTCCTGCCTCACCACCTCCTCCTGCACCTTCACTTGCACCAGCTCTCCCGCTTCACCCCCTCCTCCTGCACCTTCACTTACTCCAGCTCTACTGCCTCGTCACCTCCTCCTGCACCTTCACTTTCTCCACCATTCTGCTTGACTTTGTTCTGCTACTCTGAATTCCCACAATTCCTATCTCCTTACTTGTGATTTTGTAGGTGACCATTCCCTCCACCTTGGTCGGGCTTCTCCTGGTGCTTTGCTGCTGGTTCTCATGACTGTTTGTCCATGGAGAAGGGGTTTATGTGCTCGATGTGCTTAAGTCATTTGGGTGGGGGTATTTTGAGACCACCATCTTGGAATTGTTAGAATTGTGCATGTGTGTTGGAACGTGGCTGAGGCCACTAAGCGGAGCTATCAGGATTGGTGTCTCCTCTGGGTTCTCCTGATCTCTCACCGCAATGGCAGTGAATCTGTTTGGATCTTCTGGAAAGCCGTCAAACCTTGTATGATCTTGGAAACAGCGTGAAAACGGTGACTCTGGGGTTAAAGGGTCCAGCGAATCCATATAGTATTCAGGGATTGACCTGTTATATATGCAGTGCTGCAGCTTGCATAATGTGGCGGTCCTCTGGCCCATGCCCCCAGAGTTGTGGGGATGGCCAGAGGATCCTCCCCATACCACCCAGGCCCAGCAGTGCATAGCAGATGGCGGGGACAAGTCCCCAGAGTCGCTGCCACACACACCTTAAGGGCTAAGCAGGGCACATCACCACATGACACATATTTCCTCCATGCAGTACTTCCCATGTAGCCCATGCCTGAAATATTCAATGCAATCCCTACTCATAATTAGCTGGTATTTTAAAAGCAGGTGGTGTGCAAAATACCTTGGGCCGATCCGGTTAAATGTCCTCTCTGTAAAGACAACCCTTAGACCGGTGGAGATTAATGGCCTGGTTCATGGAATATTTTCCACAGTGGAAAGTGGAAAGTGACTGATTCATGGAACAGTGCAAAGTTTCTTTTTGCCATGCAGAGTCACTTTGCACAGATAAAATATACACTTTGCACTGTTCCATGAATTAGGGTGGAGCATTGCAAAGTGTTTTTTTAGTGCAAAGTGACTTTGCACTGTTCCATGAGTCAGGGTGTTTGTTAGCAGTGAAAAGTCACTTTGCACCGTGCAAGAAATTCCATGAATCAGGCCCTAAGGCTCGACCTTTCGGGGGAATCACTAGGCGATTGATTCTGGGCAGTAGGCAGACCTAGTGAGCCAGCTATTGCATTAACGAGTTGTATCTTTGTTTCTTTGCTACACCCGTTGTTTTTGTCTGGAATGGAGCTGGGATAGATCTCTAAAAGTGTCAGGCTTATGAAAAGTGGTATCTTTAGGGGGCTTTGCCTTCGGGGTTTTGCCTTCCCCCTTTCCTTTCTTTTCTTGTGGTGGCCATCGGTGTTTGTGAGGGTGGTGGCGAAGTAAGTACTCCTGTGATGTCCCCTGCCTTAGTGTGGGGGCCTAGTTGCAGTTTATTGGGGATCCTCTGCAAGCCTCCTCCAAGTACAGCATCCACTAGTTCAAGGTGGTTATCCTGCCCCTTTGACAATCTCCCTGCCCCCCTGTTGGCCCCCAACATTAGTGAGGGGTCTGCTTTATGAGAAATATGTTTTGCCTCTGTTTCAAGATAATTTGCAATCTAAATAAAGGACCTTGAACTTTACTTTCACGAAAGAAATCTAACTGTGCATGGCATTTACACATTTGCATAGACACTTTATGCCCGGGACAGTGCCATGATGCCCCCGGGCTGCTTTGTGCACTATTAATTCAAATAAATAAATAAATAAATTCATTCAGAACTCTTCATACAATGTTTCCAAAATCTCCAATCTCTTATGAAACGCAACATTGGTTTATGGTGTTTTTGTATGCACACACACAGAACACATTTTAGACACTTAAACATGCAGTTGCTTCAGTCCAGTTTTCAGACAGATGGAGCCATCGTTGCAGTATTTTTTAATGAGACTAGGAGGCTGTTCAAGAGGAGCATCCCAGTGTACCTGTCCTTCACGAAGCATCTCGGTGTGAAGGGAGTTAGCGAGAGTTATAGGCAACGGAGGAGGCCTTTTCTGAGAAATATTTTACTCGGGGCACATCACTCATTTGGGATCTGAGATATCGTGACAGGTTTAATGTGCAATAGTCACTGAGCCGTTTAGAGTTATTTTTCTGCTCAATATAATTTGGTGTTCAGGGTTATTCCTGAGCCAAGTAATGAGAAGGCAAATGCCCTGTCAAGGTTGTGTACAGAGTTGAGAGTAATCTACCTTTAGGATCTCCGATGATGGGGAAAAAAACGTTTGGTTTGTGATGTTCTTTTTGAAAGATTTGGAGTCACATACGGATGTTACATCTTCTCTTCATCCTTCAAGTAACCTCATTGGTGTAAAGGTATGTTATTTCTTGGACATGCCTATTGAGGAGCTGCAGAAAGAGGTTTTTAGGATGTGTCATGTTAAGAACGGGCTTGTAGTATATGTGTGGAGCCACTTAAGAGTTGGTACAGCAATCTTTTTTTTCATTGTAACCTTGCAAGATTATTTCTGATTGATACTGTCAGTGTATGGTGACATTTTCAGAGGTGCATGGATGTAGGGAGCAACGGGCCCCAGAGTAACCATCAGGCAGAGAGAGTCAGTCAGACTCTGGAAAAGTATCTGCATGTTTTAATTCCACCAGACGAATTGGAAGTTCTTATTGCTAACTGCAAATATGCATTTAAACGTTCTGGGCATTCTGCAATTCTGGTTCCACCCTGGTTTGTTTGTATTGAAGCATTCATAGTTTTTTGAAGATGTCCTTCCACCTCAACCGTTGGTTCCTCCGTCTGTAAAATTTGTGTGAGTTACATCCTACCTGGGGTATGGTTGATTAGAATCGGAAAGGGACAAATAGTGTTATGATGAGATGTATCGATTAGTCTCAATATCTGTTATCCTGGGGTGATAAGGTGTGGTTTTCCTTAGAGTTTTGCTTACTTGGTTTTTGTTGGTTGAATTTTCACCAAGTTTTTAATATTCATTTTACGTGGAGTGTATTATTAATCCTGTATCTCTTTGTCTGCACTTGCCAAGTGATTGATTTTTCTTTCAGGACTCGCCTCTGGAAGGCTACACATATCTCTGTTTACAATACAGAGGCCGCAGGTATCTTTGCACGAGAAATAATTAGAACACTGTGAATGTGTCCGCCCTTTTCTCCTGCCTTTCAGATGTTTGGGTTCAAACAGTAATGCAGACTTTCCTAAAAGGGTGTGAGATGATCTCAGAGATCTCTATGGAGTCTGGAGAATGCCTTCCCAAAGTCCTGCAACTAAACATTAAACAGTTTGTGAACACAGCAAAGTAAATATCTCTTCTTGGTAGTCAGGCATGTTGTCTCCAGAGATATTCAAAATGGTTCACCCCTGAAGATGACTGCAAGTTCGGAACTCGCCTCAGCATTACATGAGGGAATTACGTTTTGTGATTGGTTGTAAACCTTACTGGCCAATAATGAATGCCTCTAACACTGGTATCTACCCAATCTTATCTCTCTGCGTTTACTACTCGATGAGCACCAGAAACATTTCTGAGAGTTACTTGGGGGCATCTGCAGTCTCAGTTATCAGTTCTTGCAAGGCCAAAACAGTGACTGAGGGAATTCTTGGAAGGAAGCTCGTATCCATCATGCAGCTTCCTTTCAGGGCTTCAAAGCCCCTGGGCATTAAAGTGCCAGGTAACTCCCTAGTGGGCCGCTGCAAACACCCCATATGATGTAATATGTTTTTCTTTCTCACACAAGGGCAGTCTCCCCATCACCAATAGTGCCATTCTTCCACCCATGGAAGTGGCAAAGGGCTGTGGGCTCTGTCTAGTTACACGGAGGTCAGTGATTTCTTGGCAGGATTCTCTCCATACATCCAGAGTTCACAAAGCACAATGAGGAGTGAACATACTGTTCACGAGGATGCACAGATTCCTCCTATATGAGTTTAGCGGTATTGTGAAGATTTACATCCTGCAAAATGTTGGAGGTAAGTCTTCCACCTTACCACCAAAAATCGTCAAACGTCATCTGGATTACCACAATTACTGGTATGATATAATATGATATGGTATTTATAACGCGCCCGTACACAAGTGTTTCAAGGTGCCACGTGACAAGGAAGGGGGAGACAGAGGGAAGACATGACAAGTGATCCTTCTAGGCCTTGTGTCATTTGGATTGTGAAAGTGTGACAGCAATAGTGCAAGGGGGAAAGGGAGAGAGGGAAGCTCCGGATAGAGGGTAGGGAAAAGTGCAATCAGGGCACCATGGCCATGCCTAAGTGCAAAATTCGAAGGGAAAGGGGAGGCACTAGCTAGTAGGTATAGTACAGATTAAATGTCTTAGGGTTTCAAATGGATAATACAATTGTTGTTAAGAGAACTTCAGGTGCACAAGGGGGAATGCCTCAATGCCACTTGAGACAGAAGAAGGACTATACAAAACAAAACCGAATGTTGCCACCCTGTAGCCCTATAGGGCACTCCTAGGGGGACATACAGTCTCAGAGGTGTATCAAAGGTCACAATTGTGGGCTGCCCAAGGTAGGGAGACCCACAACTAGACCAGTAGACTTCTCAATTTGTTTATCTCCAAAATAAGAGAGCGTTATTCTTCAGATGCACAGTAGAACAGAACAAGAGTATCAGATCTGTTCGTATTTAGATTTCCGTAATATGTCATCCCAGAGACATTCATGTCACAATAATTCAACATATATTCTTGTGGAAAAGGTAAAATCTTTATCTCATCAACATCGGAGAGGTGCCGATATATATCATAGTGAGATAGTAGACATAGTCAATTCTACACATCAAGCCATGACGTGTTAGTTACAAAAGTGTATCAAAAGCATATAAAGAAACAGTCAATTATACAGATTAAAATCTTGTGTTTACAACATTTTACACAAGTGTAGTGATTATACACCAATAATTTCACAGTTCATCCCAATGTGATCTTTTCAGATTGTAGTGTAGCCAACGCGTTTTGGATTTCTAAAGATCCATCTTCAGGGCAAATGAGCTATTAGTTCCTACGAATCATAGTGTTCTGTTTGTAGATACCTAAATAATTGTAAGTGTAACAACTTAGTGTATGTAAATAAATAAATAGGAAGTATATGTAACTGTACCGGTCTGTATTCGATTGTACTAACCTTCAAACCCAAGTTGTGGTGGAGTTAGAACGATAAGGTCTGTTGGAAGAAAGTAAACTATGTAAGTAATGTAGGGCCACTTGACAGCAGTTGTACAAGAATACCTAATCCTCTAATATCATTAAAGGGTGGAGATTGAATAAAGGTACCACTCAACCAGCTTTGCAGATGGAGGTTGTGGTAGCCGGGCCTTGACAGCATGGCGGTCATACAGGTGCAAGGTTTGCTGATGTACGTCAACGCAGTAAAGAGAAGAAAAAAAAAAAGAGTTGAGTTGATATACATACATGAGGCACAGAGTAATCACTCCCTCCTAGGGGGGTATTTCTTCTGTGAATGAGGGAATCTGATCACTTGCCCAGATGCCAAAACACAATTGTATTGGTGTACTGATATGGTAAAAAGAGAGAGAACTCCCCGAATGTATAAGCGGGAATATCCGCATATAGCATGTTGACTGAAAATAGTTCAAACTATGTCAGACGATGATAGACATGAGCGCTAGCAGTAGTTGCGCAACTAGTTGCGTGCATATTACATTGCGTGTAGCCAGGTTACATGCGTCCGTGAGGATCGCCAATGGCGTGACAAAAATGTAAGTCTATAGTCAAGTACATATTCGCATGACATTCATTGAGTCAAGATATGGAAGTCGTGACAACCAATGTAAGCTAGCTTAACGAGGGTATGCAAGTGGAGATTCCAGCTGACCGCCCAGGGACGCGCGGCTTTGTACCTCCATTATTTATACCATTGCTATGGCACCGGGCGCGCATGCGCATCAGTGCCACGTCTACACCCCACCATCTTGGTGTGAGACATAGTTACCACAAATATCCAAGGTAATCAGACAGGCGTTTGTGCACTGATGCAATACTGATTCACCGCGTCAGAGTACAACGGGGAGTTCACTAAGTGATTTTTCATGCTGTAAATTTGTAAAGAATAAATCAGTGTTATAACGTAATCAAGCAGATCTGTGGAGTTGGACAATAAAAAGTAATTCGTAGTACAGCATGAAATGGCATTTCCCAAGGATTAAGACTCCGTTATATTTGAGTGTGAAGAGGCAGTAACAACTACTCAACCTTAAAGCCATCACTCGAAACATGGCTAAAAGGTGCCGTGGAGGCATAAACATGGTGGACAGCAAGACAGGGGGCAAAACCACAGATAAAATTCTGCGGGGTGCTCCTTGCCTGCTAGATTATTGCTAATAAATGGTGAGGCAACACCACAATAGATGTTGCGGGGTATCCCTTGGTTCCCTCAATGTCAATGTGGGCCTGTGACTTTCTTTATGGCCTGTCAGTCGTTAGTTAGTTTTAGAAGAATCTCAGTCTTACTGGCGTTGAGGCCGAGATCATTGAAGGTACACCATCCCTGATTTGTGGATAGACAGTCAGGAATGAGTGAGGAAGGAGAGTAGGCTAAGGGAAGCCTGGAAGAGAGCTATGTGTCATCCCCATAACAACGGAAGTTAGAAGAGAAGGTGGAAATCAGGTAGGCCATAAAGGATATGTAGACATTGAAGAGCCAGGGTGAGAGGATAGAACCCTGGGGGACAACACAAGTGCAGAGATAGGTGGTGGAGAGAAAGGACCCAAGTTGGACCTGGGAGGGTCGGTCCAAGAGTAAGAACTTCAGCCACACCAGAGGATGATCCTTGATGCCCAGGTTCTCACGCAGTCGATTAATCAGGATGACATGATTGACCATATAAAAGGCAGAGGAAATGTCAAGGAGGATGAGGACAGTAGGAGAGCTGGAGTAAAGGTTAGAGAGCAGATCTTCACTTGTGTTCAGAAGGGCAATCTGTGCCTCTGGCTGCTCTGAAGCCGGGCTGATGGTCATGGAGACAACCAAGAGATTCAGTGTGTAGGGTTAGCTGGGAGATGGCCAGCTTTTCCAGTAATTTGCCCAGGAAAGGAGTGCTGGAGATTGGGCGATAGTTTTCCGGACCGAGGGATTGGCAGAAGGCTTTTTTAGAAGTGGATGCACAAGGGAATGCTTGAGGAGGGAGGGGAAAGATCCAGTGGCGAAAGAGTGATTACAGAAATCGGCCAAGGCTGGAGCTAGGGTAGCAATGTGGTCCTTGATAGTTCTGGAAGAGCAAGGGAACATCTGTTTCGAGGACACTTTCATAGATCGGATTTGTCTAGAAACATCATCATCAGGTGTTACCGTATAGAGGGAGGAAAGAAGGAAAGGAGGGGGAGAGGTGGCCCTATGGGGCCTGAGAGAGGGAGAGAGAGAGAGAGAGGAAGACGAAAGTGACAACAGGATTTCCTGGGTTTTAGTGGTGAAATGAGAAGCCAGAGCAGAGCAGAAGGGCTGGGAGGGAACAGGAGAGGTGGAGACTGCAGTAGGATTGGCCAGCTCCTTGCAGATTTTAAAGAGATCGGCCATATTGTTTGAGACCACAGAGATGTGGGCTTGGATGTGGGCCCTCTTCTTGGAGAAGACAGAGAGTCTCGATTGCCTTTGTAGCAGGTGGTAGGCCAGTTTGTCTGAGGATGCTCCTGTTGCCCCCAACTTATGCTCAGCAAACTGCACTTACGTTTTAGGGCGGACAGGTCGGAATCATACCAAGAGTTGCACTTGGAGGTAGGATTCAAATGGATCCTCATGGCAGGGGAAAGGAATTCCAGAGTGTTGGAGTTAGAAAGATGCAGATTGGAGAGGGCTGTGTCAGAGTGGGAATCAGCCGTAGCCATAGGAGGAGCAGAGAAAGTGGAGGCAAAGGCGGCCACTGACACTTGCTTCATGGGCAAATGACCGAGACGGAAGGTGGCAATGCTGGGATGGGCTTTGCCTGTGGGACAGGAAGCTTCAGGTGGGAGGAGAGCAGAAAGTGGTCAGTCCAATAGAGAGGAGTATTGAGAGGACTAGAGAGGGGGATGTCAGAGTAGACGAGAACATCTAAGGTGTGTCTGGCAGAGTGTGTCAGACCAGAAGGTAGAATGGAAAGGGAGAGAGAGTCGCAAAGGTTTGCGGAAGAGCCCACAGAAGGGGATTAGAAGCATCCAGGTGGATATTGAGATCTCTGAGGAGGAGAAGTTGAGAAGAAAGGACACGAAGAGAAGAGGTAAGATTTGCCCATTCTGAGAGAAAGAGTGCGACCTGACCAGGTGGCCTGTAGATGGTGGCCACAGTTAGAGGCAGGTCAGGAGAGATAGAGAGCCTGCAGACCAGACATTCAAAAGAGGAACAAGCCTGCGTGGGAATGACAGATGCAGGAACCCACTTAGGAAAGATCAGGGTCACTCCAACTGTTTGGTTCTGGGATCGAAGAGGATCTTGTAGCCCTCAGGGAGGAGAGTGTCAAAACTAGTAATAGAGCTGGTCATGAACCATTTCTCAGTGAAAGAGAGGACATCAAGGTCAAGTTCTTCGAGGAGGTAGCAGATGTTGGAGGAGTGTTTGACAGCAGAGCGAGAGTTGGGAGTAGCTACGTGAAGCAGGTTGCCACTTTTGAAAGACTTCCAGGTTAGGGTACAGGAGTGAGGTGCACCCAGCGAAGGTGGCAGAGGCAACTGGGAGTGGGCAGAGGCAGTAGACAGAGGTGGCAGAGGGGCTAGAGAGGAGGAGGAGGGGGGTGTCAGAAAGGAGGTCAAAGTAGTAGCAGGAGAAGGGAGAAAGTTGATAAGACGCAGGAAACGGCTATCAAGAGGGAGGAGATTGGGCTGTCACGAGGAGGGTTCAGGGGGGGGCAAACTGCCCCCGGCCTCACACTTGCAGGGAGCCTCGCAGCCCCCTCTCCTAAGTGGAATGCAGCACAGTCTCCCGTGTCCTTTATTCACACGGGGAACTGTGCTGCCCGTGCAATGATTTTGCTTTTTGTTGCAAAGCCGTTTGGCTCTGCAACAAACAGCAAAATAATGGGAGACAGCAGGGCTCAGAAGTGAGCTCTGCTCACTCCCGTTATTCAGCTGACAACGTGGACATGCTGAATGACACGAGAGTGCTCCTCTCCTGTCAGTCAGTGTGTTCATGTGGTCAGCGTGACCACGCTGACTGATGGAAGAGGAGTTCTCTCGTGTCAGTCAGCGTGTTCATGTTGCTCAGCATGACCACGCTGACTGACAGGAGAGGAGTTCTCTCTTTTCATTCAGTGTGTTCATGTTGTCAGCGTGATCACGCTGACTGATGGGAGAGGGCTCCTCTCCTGTCAGTCAGTGTGTTCATGTTGTCAGCGTGATCACGCTGACTGACAGGAGAGGAGTTCTCTCTGGTCAATCAGTGTGTTCATGTTGTCAGCGTGATCACGCTGACTGATGGGAGAGGAGTTGTCTCTTGTCAGTCAGTGTGTTCACGTTGCTCAGCGTGGCCATGCTGACTGTTGGGAGAGGACTCCTCTCCTGTCAGTCAGTGTGTTCATGTTGTCAGTGTGATCACGCTAACTTATGGGAGAGGAGTTCTCTCTTGTCAGTGTGTTCACGTTGCTCAGCGTGACCAGGCTGACTGATGGGAGAGCAGTTCTCTCTTGTCAGTCAGTGTGTTCATGTTGCTCAGCGTGACTACCCTGACTGATGGGAGAGGAGTTCTCTCTTATCAGTCAGTGTGTTCACGTTGCTCAGCATGACCACGCTGATTGACAGGAGAGGGTTCCTCCCCGTCAGTCAGTGTGTTCATGTTGTCATCGTTAACACGCTGAATGATGGGAGAGGAGTTCTCTCTTGTCAGTCAGTGTGTTCACGTTGCTCAGCGTGAGCACGCTGACTGATGGGAGAGGAGTTCTCTCTTGTCAGTCAGTGTGTTCATGTTGTCAGCGTGATCACGTTGACTGATGGGAGAGGAGTTCTTGCTTGTCAGGCAGCATGTCTACGTGTTGGCTGCGTGGATGCTTTTTAAGGATGCATGGAGGTAAGTGTTTTTATTTTAAATTAAAAGTGTATATGTGTATTTAAATTAAATTAGTATGTATATTTGTATGTTTGAATGCATGTTGGTGTTTGTGTCAATGCTGTGTTTGGTTTTATGTATACATTCATGTATGGAGTTGTGTAACTAGTGGATGAATGCATGGGTGAAAGTGTTTTTTGTGAGTGTGTGTTCAGCACCACGCCCCAAATGTAGCCGCCCTGGGGGCCACTTCATTAAGGAGTGGGTTCATGGCATCAGAGGTGCACCTAGGCTAAAATGTCAGGGGGGAAAGGGGACTAACACTTCAAATGTTGGGAGAGGCGCTAACATCAGAGGCTATGAGGAAGGGGCAAACTTCCTTGTGTGGGGGCACCTAGCATCTTTCCACATTTCGAATGAGACTATTCTGGTGAAGCTTCAATGTTACAAGCAGCTACCCCTTGCTTTCATTTCTGAAACATCACACTTAAGGACTGCTGTGAGAATGAGATGTCTCATGTCACCACTTCCCTTCTAATCACTCCCCTAGCATGCAAGTGCTAACCCCACATCACAATTTCAATTACCTACAAATGTATGGATATGAATGCAGGTGCTAACAGTGAAATTACTTCTCATGGCCATGCTAATCCCTATGGCAATTCTCACCCAGTCCCTGCCCTCCCCACCCAAAACAACTCCTCACTGGAACTCTTTGAGCCAGCTTTAAACATGCCGTGCCATCAAACTTTGCCCTCAATGTGCCTGCAAGTGTTTCCTCAAAGGAGTCTTCTGAGAGTTCATGACTTCATTGGAGTTGTAAACCCGCAACTGGTGTAATAAAAATGTCTTAATCAGGTCTGCCTTTGGCCACTCAACTTAAAAACACCCTGCGTGTCTTTCACTGAAGTTCTTTTAAAAATAAGCATTGGCAAAGCCAACCGTTTTGGCTTGTGTATAAGTATTAGGCATTTACCAGCCACTGCTATTAGATACTCAAACCATTTTGCACTGGCACTATCAATGGCCAGCTAATACCAATACAGAGGTGCCTTTCCCATGCCTACACGAATGCCCAAACTGTTAGCATTGCCAGTGCTCTTTTTGCTTTACCCTTTATGCACAGGACTAAGCATCAAGGTTAAAGCAAACATACTACTTGGCTAAATTGTCCCACATTGAATGTAGGCCAATCTAGCCAGTAATAACACGTATGGTACACAGTCAGCCTGGATATACTTTCTGTGACATGGCATTTTTACTGGCTGGGAGTCCGTACATGGTAATAATGGCATATATTGATGCAGCCTGCATCGACATAATTAGAACAACCAGCATGAATATATTTTTATACTAGCATATCTCGCGTGGAAAGGCGGCATGACATATATTGGAAAATGTTCCTATGCACAAGGTGTGATTTGCAACTATTGGGAATTTCCATGTGCTTCCATACAAAACCAATTGCAAACTGTATGGATTTCTACCCAATTTTGGAAAGAGAACCCCCCTCAAGCAACCCTTGTTTGGTTTGGGCTCCCTCACTGTGCTCTGCTGATTCTGCCTAATTGGCACAAACATTTAAGCCTCTTAAGTTCAGAAATGTACCAGCCTCCACTGTACATCATTTGTCACTGTGTATGATGTGTGTTTTAATGCACACACAGGGGCAGGGTGCTCCTTAATGATATGATATGGCATTTAAAACGTGCCTGTACACAAGTGTTTCTAGGCGCGACAAGGCAAGGAGGGAGAAACAAAAAGTACAAAACACAGATCCTACTAGGCTTGTGTCATTCAGATCATGCAAGGGCAGGGAAGGGGGTAGGGGAGAAGTGCCAAGGGTGGGGTAGAATGCAGAAGTGCAGTAATAAAGGAGAAACAAGAGTGCAGCCAATGGGTGGCAAGTGTGGGTACTCATAAGTGCAGCCAACGGGTGGAGAATAAGAGCAACAGCAGGGACTGTATGGTTACAGATACAGACCACACGTGCTTGGGACCCATGAGGCAGTGCGGGATTGCAAGAGGACAGGCAGGGACCTGGGCCCAAATTCAGAGCTTGACCAGGTGACCAGTGCATGGATCAGGCAGGTGATCAACAAGGGAGAGGAAGAGAGAAGGCAGAAGCAAAGAGACAGGTCTTGAGGTGCTTCCGGAACCAGAGATGGTTCTCCTCAAGTTTCAGCGAGGCCAGGAGGCTGTTTCCAGGGGGAGGCCCCAGCCGAAGAAAGAGATCTGCCGTCAACTCTTTGCTTGGAAAAGTGACTGACCCTCAGAGAATTGGAGGTGGCACAGTGGAGAGCTCATGCCATCTTATATATATTTATTCATATGATAAAAAAGTTAGTTTGGCATGAACCTTTCTTCAGTAGAGAAATCTAACTTTGCTGTAGTTGATTTAGGGTTGTAGTGATAAACCATATTTGGGATCCTGCACACAAACTCAAGGGTAGATTTCTCAAGTCTCCTGTTTGCGGATGTGCCGCCGCTGGCCGAGTGCAAAACATTGTAAGGGACCATCGGGTACTGCCATTAATGGGAGAGGAGGAGAAAGGAGAGAGAGAACAGAGTACATATGAGGGGTCCATAGGTCAGGAGTGGAATGAAAAACCTCTGGTGAGAATTTGTCTGGAGGAAACGCTGATGGAGGTTTCAGCAATGGGCAGGCCTGGGCTGGAGACCAGGATATCCTTCTTGAACTTTTTTCCTTCCAGATTTAGTGAGAGAGATAGGATAGGAGATAGACTAGCAGTTTGAGAAGATGGGAGAGATTGAGGGCACCATGGAGGGTGCAAGGAGAAAAGAGGAGAGAGTGAAAGAGAGAAGAGGGTGGGAGGAAAAGAAGCACAGCCCAGAGATGCACAACACATGATGCAAAGGAAGGGAGGGTTCACACAATAGGAAGAACACCGGAAGCACAAGCCGGTAACAGACTACAAGGGGATCTAAGGTAACTGCATGAACGGAAAAAAGGTGGTGGGGACACCAGAGAGCACCACATAGAACAATGGATAGGCACAAAATACAAGTGTGGCAACTGCTGGAGGGGAAAGACTGATGGATGCGCGGAGGCAGAGCAAGTTAAGACAGGCATTAGGTTAAAGAACGTGCAATGCAAAACACCCAGATATGACTTTCCTAGAAAGCGAGGACAAGGCCTAATTTTTTTAACACAACAGCAATGTCAATTCAGTGAAGAAGTGGTGTTCAAAGCCTATGCCTCTCTGTTTTCATGAAAACACGATTTCTGCCGGTAGCAATTCTGCTGAAATCCCCATTGAGTTCTAGGACCTCCAAAAACTGGGACTTACAATGCCCTCTCACCACTTGTAATCCCACAGTAAATCTGCGGGATCAAGTGGTGGTAATGGTAATCGAGTTTGGCGGTAATTCGGCAGATTTGCCCCCAAATTATTGAGGCATGACTGCTACAAGATATAAAATGAGAATTGAAATAAGAGGATTCCGACATTGGCCCATAAATTGCTTTTGTGATAGGTTTTTAGAAAAAAGCCATTCATAACCACTTTTTCTCAGTGAGTTCTACTGACGCTCTGAATTTGCAAGCAGCAGATCATGCTACCACCATTCATCATTCACACAGCTGTGGTTAGAAACCTCAGTCTGGTGTTTACTTATTGTACCACAACGTTGGAAGACTTTTTCTGGTTCTGTCCTCTACTAGCTCTGCTTCAGTTGACAGCTTCGGTGGTCTCTGTTTCTCACACAAGTATGTCCGGGTCATTTCTAAGCTTCAATGGGTTTGTTCCAGTGACATCTATTTTCCGGAAAGTTGGGGTTAGGTTTGAGGCTATGCAGATCGCCTGTTTATCCAGAGCTGTGATGGTATTTTCTGTTGGGTGTTTACCTGTTTCGCCACATCCATGACTGGCTACTGTCCTCCTGTCCTCTCATAGCCGGGTTCAGTTAGCAGTCTCCTTCCTGCATAGCTGGAGATGGGTTTGAGGCTCTCCCAATCACTTGTTTATCCAGAGCTGTGATGGTATTTTCAGTTGGGTGTTTACCTGTTTCATCACATCCCTGACTGGCTACTGTCCTCCTGTCCTCTCATAGCCGGGTTCAGTTAGCAGTCTCGTTCCTGCATAGCTGGAGAGGGGTTTGAGGCTCTCCCAATCACTTGTTTATCCAGAGCTGTGATGGTATTTTCAGTTGGGTGTTTACCTGTTTCATCACATCCCTGACCGGCTACTGTCCTCCTGTCCTCTCATAGCCGGGTTCAGTTAGCAGTCTCGTTCCTGCATAGCTGGAGATGGGTTTGAGGCTCTCCCAATCACTTGTTTATCCAGAGCTGTGATGGTATTTTCAGTTGGGTGTTTACCTGTTTCATCACATCCCTGACTGGCTACTGTCCTCCTGTCCTCTCATAGCCGGGTTCAGTTAGCAGTCTCCTTCCTGCATAGCTGGAGATGGGTTTGAGGCTCTCCCAACCACTTGTTTATCCAGAGCTGTGATGGTATTTTCAGTTGGGTGTTTACCTGTTTCGTCACATCCCTGACTGGCTACTGTCCTCCTGTCCTCTCATAGCCGGGTTCAGTTAGCAGTCTCGTTCCTGCATAGCTGGAGATGGGTTTGAGGCTCTCCCAATCACTTGTTTATCCAGAGCTGTGATGGTATTTTCAGTTGGGTGTTTACCTGTTTCATCACATCCCTGACTGGCTACTGTCCTCCTGTCCTCTCATAGCCGGGTTCAGTTAGCAGTCTCGTTCCTGCATAGCTGGAGATGGGTTTGAGGCGCTCCCAATCACTTGTTTATCCAGAGCTGTGATGGTATTTTCAGTTGGGTGTTTACCTGTTTCATCACATCCCTGACTGGCTACTGTCCTCCTGTCCTCTCATAGCCGGGTTCAGTTAGCAGTCTCGTTCCTGCATAGCTGGAGATGGGTTTGAGGCTCTCCCAATCACTTGTTTATCCAGAGCTGTGATGGTATTTTCAGTTGGGTGTTTACCTGTTTCATCACATCCCTGACTGGCTACTGTCCTCCTGTCCTCTCATAGCCGGGTTCAGTTAGCAGTCTCGTTCCTGCATAGCTGGAGAGGGGTTTGAGGCTCTCCCAATCACTTGTTTATCCAGAGCTGTGATGGTATTTTCAGTTGGGTGTTTACCTGTTTCATCACATCCCTGACTGGCTACTGTCCTCCTGTCCTCTCGTAGCCGGGTTCAGTTAGCAGTCTCGTTCCTGCATAGCTGGAGATGGGTTTGAGGCTCTCCCAATCACTTGTTTATCCAGAGCTGTGATGGTATTGTCAGTTGGGTGTTTACCTATTTCCTCACATCCCTGACTGGCTACTGTCCTCCTGTCCTCTCATAGCCGGGTTCAGTTAGCAGTCTCGTTCCTGCATAGCTGGAGAGGGGTTTGAGGCTCTCCCAATCACTTGTTTATCCAGAGCTGTGATGGTATTTTCAGTTGGGTGTTTACCTGTTTCATCACATCCCTGACCGGCTACTGTCCTCCTGTCCTCTCATAGCCGGGTTCAGTTAGCAGTCTCCTTCCTGCATAGCTGGAGATGGGTTTGAGGCTCTCCCAATCACTTGTTTATCCAGAGCTGTGATGGTATTTTCAGTTGGGTGTTTACCTGTTTCATCACATCCCTGACCGGCTACTGTCCTCCTGTCCTCTCATAGCCGGGTTCAGTTAGCAGTCTCCTTCCTGCATAGCTGGAGATGGGTTTGAGGCTCTCCCAATCACTTGTTTATCCAGAGCTGTGATGGTATTTTCAGTTGGGTGTTTACCTGTTTCATCACATCCCTGACTGGCTACTGTCCTCCTGTCCTCTCATAGCTGGGTTCAGTTAGCAGTCTCCTTCCTGCATAGCTGGAGATGGGTTTGAGGCTCTCCCAATCACTTGTTTATCCAGAGCTGTGATGGTATTTTCAGTTGGGTGTTTACCTGTTTCGTCACATCCCTGACTGGCTACTGTCCTCCTGTCCTCTCATAGCCGGGTTCAGTTAGCAGTCTCGTTCCTGCATAGCTGGAGATGGGTTTGAGGCTCTCCCAATCACTTGTTTATCCAGAGCTGTGATGGTATTTTCAGTTGGGTGTTTACCTGTTTCATCACATCCCTGACTGGCTACTGTCCTCCTGTCCTCTCATAGCCGGGTTCAGTTAGCAGTCTCGTTCCTGCATAGCTGGAGATGGGTTTGAGGCTCTCCCAATCACTTGTTTATCCAGAGCTGTGATGGTATTTTCAGTTGGGTGTTTACCTGTTTCATCACATCCCTGACTGGCTACTGTCCTCCTGTCCTCTCATAGCCGGGTTCAGTTAGCAGTCTCATTCCTGCATAGCTGGAGATGGGTTTGAGGCTCTCCCAATCACTTGTTTATCCAGAGCTGTGATGGTATTTTCAGTTGGGTGTTTACCTGTTTCATCACATCCCTGACTGGCTACTGTCCTCCTGTCCTCTCATAGCCGGGTTCAGTTAGCAGTCTCGTTCCTGCATAGTGGAGAGGGGTTTGAGGCTCTCCCAATCACTTGTTTATCCAGAGCTGTGATGGTATTTTCAGTTGGGTGTTTACCTGTTTCATCACATCCCTGACTGGCTACTGTCCTCCTGTCCTCTCGTAGCCGGGTTCAGTTAGCAGTCTCGTTCCTGCATAGCTGGAGATGGGTTTGAGGCTCTCCCAATCACTTGTTTATCCAGAGCTGTGATGGTATTTTCCGTTGGGTGTTTACCTGTTTCATCACATCCCTGACTGGCTACTGTCCTCCTGTCCTCTCGTAGCCGGGTTCAGTTAGCAGTCTCGTTCCTGCATAGCTGGAGAGGGGTTTGAGGCTCTCCCAATCACTTGTTTATCCAGAGCTGTGATGGTATTTTCCGTTGGGTGTTTACCTGTTTCATCACATCCCTGACTGGCTACTGTCCTCCTGTTCTCTCGTAGCCGGGTTCAGTTAGCAGTCTCGTTCCTGCATAGCTGGAGAGGGGTTTGAGGCTCTCCCAATCACTTGTTTATCCAGAGCTGTGATGGTATTTTCCGTTGGGTGTTTACCTGTTTCATCGCATCCCTGACTGGCTACTGTCCTCCTGTCCTCTCGTAGCCGGGTTCAGTTAGCAGTCTCGTTCCTGCATAGCTGGAGAGGGGTTTGAGGCTCTCCCAATCACTTGTTTATCCAGAGCTGTGATGGTATTTTCCGTTGGGTGTTTACCTGTTTCATCACATCCCTGACTGGCTACTGTCCTCCTGTCCTCTCGTAGCCGGGTTCAGTTAGCAGTCTCGTTCCTGCATAGCTGGAGAGGGGTTTGAGGCTCTCCCAATCACTTGTTTATCCAGAGCTGTGATGGTATTTTCCGTTGGGTGTTTACCTGTTTCATCACATCCCTGACTGGCTACTGTCCTCCTGTCCTCTCGTAGCCGGGTTCAGTTAGCAGTCTCGTTCCTGCATAGCTGGAGAGGGGTTTGAGGCTCTCCCAATCACTTGTTTATCCAGAGCTGTGAAGGTATTTTCAGTTGGGTGTTTACCTGTTTCATCACATCCCTGACTGGCTACTGTCCTCCTGTCCTCTCATAGCCGGGTTCAGTTAGCAGTCTCGTTCCTGCATAGCTGGAGATGGGTTTGAGGCTCTCCCAATCACTTGTTTATCCAGAGCTGTGATGGTATTTTCAGTTGGGTGTTTACCTGTTTCATCACATCCATGACTGGCTACTGTCCTCCTGTCCTCTCATAGCCGGGTTCAGTTAGCAGTCTCGTTCCAGCATAGCTGGAGATGGGTTTGAGGCTCTCCCAATCACTTGTTTATCCAGAGCTGTGATGGTATTTTCAGTTGGGTGTTTACCTGTTTCATCACATCCATGACTGGCTACTGTCCTCCTGTCCTCTCATAGCCGGGTTCAGTTAGCAGTCTCGTTCCAGCATAGCTGGAGATGGGTTTGAGGCTCTCCCAATCACTTGTTTATCCAGAGCTGTGATGGTATTTTCAGTTGGGTGTTTACCTGTTTCGTCACGTCCATGACTGGCTACTGTCCTCCTGTCCTCTCATAGCCGGGTTCAGTTAGCAGTCTCGTTCCAGCATAGCTGGAGATGGGTTTGAAGCTCTCCCAATCACTTGTTTATCCACAGCTGTGATGGTATTTTCAGTTGGGTGTTTACCTGTTTCGTCACGTCCATGACTGGCTACTGTCCTCCTGTCCTCTCATAGCCGGGTTCAGTTAGCAGTCTCGTTCCTGCATAGCTGGAGATGGGTTTGAAGCTCTCCCAATCACTTGTTTATCCACAGCTGTGATGGTATTTTCAGTTGGGTGTTTACCTGTTTCGTCATATCCATGACTGGCTACTGTCCTCCTGTCCTCTCGTAGCCGGGTTCAGTTAGCAGTCTCGTTCCTGCATAGCTGGAGATGGGTTTGAGGCTCTCCCAATCACTTGTTTATCCAGAGCTGTGATGGTATTTTCAGTTGGGTGTTTAACTGTTTCGTCACATCCCTGACTGGCTACTGTTCTCCTGTCCTCTCGTAGCCGGGTTCAGTTAGCAGTCTCGTTCCTGCATAGCTGGAGATGGGTTTGAGGCTCTCCCAATCACTTGTTTATCCAGAGCTGTGATGGTATTTTCAGTTGGGTGTTTACCTGTTTCGTCACATCCATGACTGGCTACTGTCCTCTTGTCCTCTCATAGCCGGGTTCAGTTAGCAGTCTCGTTCCTGCATAGCTGGAGATGGGTTTGAGGCTCTCCCAATCACTTGTTTATCCACAGATGCGATTGACTCCGGTCTGCACTCTTTGCAACTCTCCCTTCAGGGCTATCTGCTTGGTCCCAGCCTGTATAGGTGGTGGGTAGCCTCCGGTTTTACACATTCCCTACTTCCTCATCCCAGGGGCTAGTGTGGAGAATATCTTTTTTATTTTGGTCATCTATTAGCTGTTCGGCGCCTGGAAGAATTGCTCGCAGTCCTCTCCAGGGATGCAACAGGCCACTAAGTCTTGTGGCTCGGTAGGATTGCAGCAGTGATGTCTCATCCTACAGTTCCTACACGGGTAGGCCTTGATCTTCCAGGCTATCATGTATAATCATAAACACAACGTGATCAAGGCCTCCAAGTCACACACCACCAACCCAATTTTGCTCAACAATCCAACTGAGTGAACATTTAATTGTATTAACAATGTATGAAAAAAAGACCCACATTTCAGACTCCCAGCCACTGTTCCTGCTCTGACGGCAGGCTCATGTGATAATATTTAACAAATTCAAGGTCAGATTTTGAGGAAATTCGAGGACAGGGACAAGGGAAAACTAAGGGTAAGTGGACATGGCAGACTGAATGCCGCTTCAGGCCATTGCCTACCAGCATTGCTTATATAAAATGATGCCTTGATTCTTGATACAGCAAAGTTCTCCTGTGAGGTTTTGAGAAGTGCCCTTGGAAGCAGTCTGGCCTCACACTTGCCAATTGCCTCCATGCTACCCATGCAGTTTCTAGGCACCTCTGGCCAGATTCTACACATTGCAGTTGTGCATGTCCCAGAGTCGGCTTGACTAGTTTAAGCATGGGCGATCTGCACCACCCTGCTTGCCAATTATGTCATCTTTTGCAATTACTGCTCCTCATAGCACGCTTGACATCGCATCATCCTCGACTGTCAAATTCTCTCCGCACCGCGGGTCGGCAAAACATGTCCCCATGAAGCAGAATTGACAGCTTTCACTTACAATATTTCTGACGAATTTCGCCGCTTTATGCAAAATTCCATTTTGGTGCTGAAATTTTCATGGGCCCAACATTTTTTTAAAAAAAAACATGAAATGCACATTTTTGTATTAAAAAATGTTTGAAATCGCGGATTTCACTGAACAGGCCCTTTCGCTTGTTGAGTGAAATTAACGTTCAATGGAAGTGCAAAGATCTTGCTCAAAATGTGCATTATTCATGCGGGATCCAAATACAGCATTTCACGCACCCGCTACTGTACATGGGTATGGTACAAAAATGTTGGCTATATCATGCCGACCTGTAAAATACTCTGCTGACCAAAATTCCGACTGAAGTAACAGTCGGAATTTTGGTACAGGGCAAAAGCGTTTATAGCTTTATATAAAAAATACACTAAATAAGGGGAGTGGGGGTTAGCGTGGGACAATAAAGTTAAAAAAAAGCACCCTGCAGCGCCAGTTCCGAGCCACGTAGTGGAATGGAAGTGACACCACAGGGACAGAGTGGAGTCGGCGGCACACATAGAAGTGTGCCGCTTGGGCCTCCGAAAAGGTAAATAGGGAGGGGACGTGGTGCAGGTTGGGCTTGCGGGCAAAAGTGATAATTGTGTAGGTTTTGCCGGGACTGTCCTGGAAATTGGAGCTCTGTCCCTCTTTGTCAAGATTATGTTTCCATTGGAAACTGCAGTGGTCCCGGTTTTTGGTAGTAGGTCTTCATAGCTGAAGAGTACCACTTAAACCCCCTTCTCCTCCAACCACTACTGAAGTGTAGTGCCTTGACAGCCATTTTCAAGAGTCAGTCCTACTTTTATGTTAGTTGCCCTGTCCCGGTTTTTTACTTTTGAAATCTGATCACCCTATCATTGAGATCATTGTGCCACGCTGTGATGGAAGTCAGCATTTTATTGGTCGACATTATGGGAGTCGCAGTGATCACATAGATCGCTCCACACGCTCACATTACATTCCACAGAGCCCTCAACATCCCAAAGATCCACGGGGTTCACTCAAATCTCTGTCCTGCCACTGTTGCCCCCTCCAGACCCTTAATACTTCCATGGACATCTGTGACGACTATTACATACACACGCAAGGAAAACCTAAAGTGCAAGCACAAGAGAGGAAGCAGTGGGAGCGGTGGGAGACTCACCCGCAGGTGGTCGTCAATATCATACACAATATAATTAAGTCAAAATAGCAATGCTGGGGGTTACAATGGACCCAAAGGGCAAAGAATGTAAGGCTATTGCCATTACAGTGACAGGTGGAAGGATAACTCAGGGGCAACGCATTTGTCTTGGAAATAAGACAATGCAGAAGAGCACAGTTTCTCCTGAGGGTAGAACAGCACAGGTTCGAATCTTGGTCCCGGCTTAGAGACTGGTTCAGGCTTAGAAACTTGTGTCCGGTATATAAGACTGTAACTGACAAGTAACCAGCTTTACCCAGCAGCCAATGCATGGGTCTCTTTAGAATCCTTTGTGGCTGCGGTGTGAGGAGGGTTACTCAATAGATCTGGGGCTTTGGGGGTCAGTCTCTTGGCCACTGCACAGGATGTAAAAAAGAATATTGTACTACAGAGGACTTCGGGTTTCTCGTAATGGGGTGGAGATTAAAAAGTGAGCTTAGGGAGTTCCGGCCAGTGACTTGTAGGGCTTTTGGGGCGGGCAGCTGGGTGTGGGGCTCTCTGGTCTGTGGGTAGCCAGTTCAGAGTAACCAGATTAGGTGATATATGGTCCTGTCTTTTTACCTTGTAGATGAGCCTGAGGGCCCAGTTCTGCACTAGTTGGAGTTTCTTGTAAGGTACTTTGGGGCCCGAGCGAGTATGCTGCTGCAGTAGTCTAAGGGAGTCATTATGAGTTTGGCGGCGGTAGGAAAATGTGGTATTTGGAAAAAGTGCATGCTTGATCACGCCAAAAAAATCTGAGTTTCATCCTGAAGTTCCCCTATTCTGGCTGCATTTGAGTTGAGGACAATTCCTGAAAACCAAAGCATTAGCTTTCATGCGGCCGTACTTCAGACCTCCTATGGAGGCCAACAGACACATGGGGAAGAGCGTAAGGGTCCTCAGAACTGTAAATGATGCCGCCCTTCCCATTACTGCATGCTTAATGGCCCCCCGAGTGTGGACGTTCAAGCGCTTCAACCAGGCCCTTTCTCTGCTAGAATTCCAGGAGAGGTGACAGGGTTTGTAGAAGGTGGAGTTGAACATTCGCGTTCCTGCTGAGGGAGTTCACTTGGGTTTCGAAAGAGAGGGGGGAGTCGAATATAAACTCCCAGATTCTTGGCCCTTTAGCTAGGAAGGTTGGCTGTTTTAGTGTGAAAGGGAAAAACAAACACATATGGTCGAGCAAAACACTCTGTTAACAGACAGGGCTATAAGGCTTGTCACAAAGCACACAAAACACCCAAACCCTTACGGCTGTCAATTCAAAACGTTTCTTTTGCAAATGTGAAAGCATGGGTGACGTTTCAAGACAGTCTATAGATCTTGCTGGTGAAATACGAATAATTGCAGTAAAATGTAAAAAAAAAAAATGAAAAGGAATAAGGTTGACGACGACTATCAAATTCATTGGCTGTCATTTATTTTTACATTTTACTGCAATTATTTGTATTTCACCAGCAAGATCTATAGACTGTCTTGAAACGTCACTCCGTGTAGACTTCTGGGTCGTAAAAACCAACGTAACTACACCTATCAAGTGGGAATTGTTTTTTAGTTGGTTTTGTGTGAGTACGTTTGGAGAGATTGTGATGTAAGTGTTATATGCGGCAGTGTGTGGGGGATGCTTCCTGTTGCTGGGTAGTTGTTGTATACTAGGACTCTTGCCCATACTGTGCAACAACCTTGTGATTGTGTGTTTTTTTTTTGCCATCGGGTGAAACTTTCTTTGCCAGCATTGTTGTTTATTGCTGTTAAATGTCTGTTTACAATAAATAAATGGTTACATGTCTTTATATCGAAATACTTTATATTGAATGCACATAACTCGAATGTTTTATATTCAACACTTTTATAGTGAATGCACTTTTGGTGGGGTTCCCCCAAACCCCTGTTTACCACCCCGTAAAACCCACCCAACCGTTTCCCAAAAACATTTAACCCATAAATGCATTCACTATAAAGGATTTCAATAGAAAATATTCGAGATATGTGCATTCAAAATAAAAGATGCGATATAAATACTGTATACCAAATAAATGAACTATTGAATCGTTTAATTGCACATCCTGCATTCAAAATGTACTTAAGAAGAAAAGTTATGAATTGACAGGGGTAAGGCTTTCGTTTTTGTGTGTGCTTAGTGTGGGAGGGGCCACAGTGATGGACCTGGCTTCTCCAAAGGCAGTGCTTTACATGGACAGGTACTTGCCAGTACGGAGTACCCGCACTTCTCTAAATTGAAAGACATCGTACAAGCACTTCTAAAAAGGAATCCAATCCTGTGACTGGGAGAGTGCCGGCACTTCTCTAAATTGAAAGACATCTTACAAGCACTTCTCAAAAGGAATCCAATCCTGTGACTGGGAGAGTGCCGGCACTTCTCTAAATTGAAAGACATCGTACAAGCACTTCTCAAAAGGAATCCAGTCCTGTGACTGGGAGAGTGCCGGCACTTCGGAGCAATATGTAGATCCTCTGGGATTGGGAGTAGCCGCACTTCGTTATTTCCATGTCAAGCACAGCCCATTCCGCAGCTGGCAGCCGGCAAGCCGCGGCTGCTACCCCGCAACCTCAGCTGGCAGCACGCCGATGGTTGCTTCACTGTGCTGTGGACGTGCTGCGCAACCATAGCCGCGGATAATGCGCTGTGCTGCCTTCTCCTCTCCCTGCCCTGTGATCCAGCGCTTGCCGCGTTCACTCCCGGCGACCCTGCGCCCGGGATGGCCTTTGAATTCTGATACTTAACGCGGACGGGAAATTGCCCTTTGATGTACACAGAAATGACTTGCTAAAGTCACTGAATCATAAAATTGGGATGCGCTAATGTGCGAGGAATTTTCCTACATCCGTGGAAAAATCACTATGGTTACGGGCTTATCTCCCTGGCCCAGGGACATTTTACACAGCCGGTCCGCCACCTACGTTATCGTGAAATGAAAGTGAACACTTCTGCTGAATGTGGGCTTGCGGCGTCCTATGGCTGGGCCCCTGTAAGCTTCTTTCGATTAAATTTAGATGAATGTATGGGAAACCTGCAGAGTGACGCACAGACAGGCCCTATCGCGGGCTTCATTCTAGCGGACGTTCGTGGTGGGCGGGCCTACGGGCAATGGGGAGAATTCCCAGCAGGCCTGTGTCTCAGAATGGCGGGTAGTGCTGAGGCAGAGTCGCGTTTGGTCAGGCAAGGCCAATAGCCCGACAAGTGACGGGCTGCGCTCCAGCCCCACGCGACGCGTTTCCGACTCACAGGCCTCTTCACAGCAGGCCCGTGCCTCTAAAAGGTGGGAAGTGTTGGAAATTCCGCCAGTGTTCCTCTAACCGCCCTTCAATATTATGCAGCATTAATGAAGCACGCCGCGCCTGCCATTTACAAACCATTGAGCCAGTGGGGAATGGAGTGTCATAGAGTGTCTGTCACTGCATATTGTGACAGACAGAAGGGGCTGGGATTCCTGCTTGACATTGGCAGTAGTACACATGGTTCAGCAGACACTCGTTGTAATGCAGGGAGAGCATGTGCACTGCTCCTCAGCTCTGCACCCGCTGCACAGTGGAATGGTGAGGCAGTAGGTGCTAGTGAATAAACCATTTCATGTCTTGTAGAAACATAGACTCCATTACTACCTTGGCGGGAATGGTAAAACAGGCTCCGTGTGACGAAACAACTTCTGGGCCACCAGTGGTCCAGGGATGAATATCAGTTTCTAAACCATCAATCAGCCCCACACCCCTGGTACACCAGAAGGGATTCGAGCAGATTGGAAACAAAAGCAAATTATAAATCTCCATGTCCAATTTTTGGTATCGTGGACAGAACGGCAGGCTTATCTCCGCAAGATCGTGCATCGTTGGTTATTTGCAACACAGCGAAAATACAATTATTACCCAATGATAAAAGGGACCATCGAGTCAAGGTTATATAAAGACAGGAAGGAGCAGGGGAACAGAACCACAATGTACCTGGACAGAGTTCAATTTGGGAGTCAGCTACGGGTATCAGGCGACAAGACAGTTCGACAAGCGAAGCTGGACAAATGGCTGCAGCCTGGCCTACACGCCGACTCAGGGTCAAGAATCGTTTTCTCAGTGCTGGTCGGCGGTTGTGAAGGCCTGGTCAAAACGCCTCAGATGGCTTCAAGTGGCTGCGGCATAAGGACAGTCAGTGTTGAATTTGGTTGCAGCTCGAGGAACCTGATTGGCTCAAAAATGTCTGTTCACGGGGAGAGGAAATTACTGACGGGCCCATTGGTCAGTACTCAACCCCCGAGAACTTGTAATACTAGATAGCTGCACCATGTGAGGACAGGGTGCAGGATTCACATACTCCAGCACATCTCAAAAATCAAGACTCAATAAGTTGGCAAAGGGAAGTCCGTTTAATGATACATACATCAGCATATGGAAATCAACAGCATCGCGAACACCTGTCTCGCTCCGACTTCCCCGAACTTTAGTCCAACAGCCGTTTTTATAGGCTAAACTCGTCATCATTGATGTCTAATTCTACAAAAAATTCATCATGCAATATAATTGGCTGGGAAAGGTAAATTAAGTATAGGTGTTATATCTGTATATGGCAATAGAGCATGTGGATTGGTTAACTCTTATCTGATGGGCGTCTACGCCCATCCCTCTACATCACACGTGATGGACGTCACTATAAGTACGACGTCCTATTGGTTACACTGTCTATAGGACCCTAGATTACATGGTCCATTGTGACTGGGCAAGTTACACCCCTAAACATAAATCTCCACTTTAATTAGCAGCATGCAGAATGGACACCGAGGTGCCTAGTGTCCCAAGATTCACCCTGCCTCCCTTCTATCAATCAGTGGTTTTAGGGGGATGTGTCAATTAGTTGGCTACGGAAGGCCTCGAAACTGTAGTCTCTTATCAGGAAAAGTTATGGCACCCCTTGGATCTGGGTGACATCAGATGGTGGTACTTCTTCGCGCCTGGCTGGTCACGTGTTGGTTCACCGTGAATCTGCTTCAGTTTCCTGCTTTTTGTGTATTTAATTCTCCATGTAGTTCCACCACCTCCCCGGGCCTCCTTATCTTGACCTTCACAGGGCAGGCTGGTATGCTCTGAAGTTTAGATTCTCCTTAGCTGAAGCTCGCCTCCCTCTCTTAGGTTGACCTCGATTTCCCAGGCCTGAGCCATCCTTTGTTGAGTTTCGATTCCGCTCTTTCCCCTGGCTTGGGCTTGGATATGAAACCCAACCAGTTAGGCCTTGGCCGCCTGGGCGGGCTTCTGCTTTTACAAAATGGAGTCGCACGTGTACATTGTGCTTTATTGAGGTAGATATATAGTTGGCACTTGCCGCTCTATTCTTCTACTAAGCATGCACGCAGTGTCGCTTTCTTAGCTTCTTGTGTTTGAAGCCTATTTACACACATTAGCTGGTTCGATTCTTTCAACTTGGTTCTTTCGCTATGACGTTTCTTATGTTTTAACATTGTGTTGTCCTTCGTGCCTCTTGCAGCTTTTTTCGTGGATACACGCATTCGCGTGTTGCCTTTTCTCATGCGTTAGTCTGTCCAGGCCCTCTTCTCATCATCGTTTGCCTTCCATCAGGTCTCTTTGTGTCTCCTCATGGACAGTCTGTAAATACTCATTGTTTCGTATCAGCAGCTGGTATGGTTGTCTGATTGGGTACCGTGCTGCTCAGGGCTGTCTGCTTATTGGCATTTCAACAGGTACTGATCCTATAATGTACACAGGGCAGAGGCCCAATGCGGCTTTCTGTTGGTTCAGTTACTCCTCATACGTGTCATACCGTGGCAAGTATTTTACTGGCAACTCGCAATGGGGGGCAGGGGTGCAGGCCATATCGGGGACCTCCTCTACATGTCCTTTAAGGCAGATGTCGGTAAATGCTTGTCGAGGCACTTTTCCTAGCTTTTTCAAAGGGCACATGTCGTCCTTTAAGGCGGACGGCCCAAAGCTGAGGAGTGTGTTGCAGGCAGCTGCCTTGTCCTTTGTTTCGGGTACAGGGACCTTCTAGCACTTCCCATCTAGGAAGCTTGTTGCAGAGCCTAGTAGGGCACGCTGTATGCTGGCTGGGTACCGGTTCTGGAGCAGCTGGCAGGTTCTCTGGATACAGTACCTTCCTCTGTTTCCTGGGAGATGGTTATGGGAGGGATCTTTTGTGGTTCTGGCCTTCTTTCACTGGCGGAAGATGTGAAGCAGACTGTACCTTCAGCCAGGGTCCAATAATGTGTTCTTCTTGCTGCTCTTTGCATATTCTTCATATGATCTGCCCAAAAGAGGGGCTCAGTCCTCTTTTAAAGCCAAAATGGGCACAATGATTAGAGTAGTCTAAGCCTACTTTAATGAAACAATTCTGGGACCCCACCAACAATCTCCTGTATGCTTGAGGTCATAACCAGATTACTTTGCAACAGAAAAGGTAAAGGGTTGAAAACATGTAATACTAAGTCCCATCCATCTTCCTGTCTGCTTTGGATCAAAGGGTCTTTCTGGTTAATGGAGCTGTCAGTGGTTCCTGAATAAAGCGGCAGGTCTCTGTGAGACCAGAACTTCTGGCTCCTGCAAACCACATCCTCATACCTTATGAATTGGGTCCCCTTGCAGGGTGAATTACTGTAAACACGCAATCCCAGACATGACAGCTCACTGTGAATTGATACTGAGGGGGGAGCTAGCTGCCGGTTGACACAGTTGCATATGAAAGGTTGTTGGGGTTTCCTGCCACCTTTGTTAACCTCTGCATCCTGGCCCCCATGTGGGCCTGTTTGAAGTACATTCTATTTGTATGTTAATTGCTGCCACCAGCTGCAGGGCCCAACAAAATGATAGGGCAGACTCATGGAGCCTCTGTTAGTTAATCAGGCTGGCCATGGAAGGGGGGAGGTTTGGTCCTGCTGCTTCTGGAGATGCATTGTGTACTACTCCTGTCATATCCCAAGTAAATATGACAGGGGTGACTGCACCTGTAGGCTGTGTCCACCGAGAGTGTGCAGGTCTATGCGTATGATGCGTGGTGAGCATAGAAAAATGTGCGTGGATTAGCCCCAGACATTTTCTGGAGCTTGATCTACCATCATTCAATTTCATTTAAAATTTCAAAAAAGCCCAGGCGAGCGCACAACCACCGTGCGGATGGTCGCATTCCTCACGCTCTGTTATGCAAATACTGTTTGTGTTCATGCCTGTCACATTACCGCTTTGCACGTTTTTACCGACCAAACAGTAAGCCAAAGGAATGCTGCCATCTGTAAACGTTGCCTGATTATAGGAGGACTACGGTCTTAAACACCACACTTTTTTACATCCCCCACAGAAAGCGCAATCATTTCCCTTCCCTTAAAGAGTAGAATTCAAGAATGGGAGGCCCTTAAAAGGAGTGGAAAAGAGAAGAACAGGCCTAGTATGCTCTGCTACTGTACATACACCATTCCCATCCTCAACACGAGGATAGAAATGGTAATATATATCTAATGTTGATCCAAAAGAAAACGACAATTTCCTACCTTAATTAGGGCAACAAAGTCATCTATTTTGCATATTTGCCAGCTTTCAGGGAATTCCTAAAACTATAATATATTTATTTACATGATGCATGCAGAATTACTGAACCACTGATGGCAATCTTTTAGTGAATCCATATACACTTTTGTAATGACAGTGGTATCTGGCGAAGGCTCTAAAAGATTACCGCCTGTGCTGCTAGCAAAGTTTATTAAACCTGTCCCTTCTGCACATTCATGGTTCGACCGCTCAATATATCACAGAGACAGAAGGTTCAAAAGTCATGCATTATGGCCCCAGAACCAAGGGTAATCTAAAGCAGTGTCTGATTTTCCATTCAGTGTCTCTCCCACAACACAATGCACAAGCGGCAGAAGGGACTCATGGGTCATCGAGTCTGTCCTGATCATGCTATGAAACACTGAGGCAGCGCGTGCAGTACTCATGGTTCATCAAGTATGACTCCATCAACCAGTGGATGATAGAGAGAGAAAGTGTATAACATCTGTCACTGGTGCTGTTCAGCATAGATGCAGCAAAACCACATGCTCCCTAGCATCTGTCATCAGCTGCGCGTTTTTCAGATGTGTCACCAACACCCAGAGTAACATAGAGACAGCAAGATGATATACTCCATTCTGTCGTCCGCCCATTTCTACATGCATGATGGAGATAGCCCGGACTCCCCATCTCACCATCTAAAAAGGGTTCATGGTCCAGTAAATGTGCCCTCATTTTCTCGTGCTGTATGCTAGAGACAGCATTGGCTTAGTACTCATTGAGTCTGTCCCCCACCTAATCATGTCAGCTTGAAACAGAGGGCATGTACCATGACATGAAGTCTATCTACCACCATATGGTATAACATAGTAACATAGGGACAGAAGGGTCCCACGATCCACCAATATCTAAGCTAGAGTTGTAAAAGACTGGCGATCCAGCTAGTATGTCTGCTACCTTCATATCTAACCCAGAAACGCATGGAGTCCATGGTCCATTGAGTCTGTGCCCAACCTTTTATTTATTTTATGTATTTATATACAGGGAAGACCAGTGCTCTTTTAATCACAAAAGAAGATACAATAGATAACATATCAGATTTGATGGGAAGCAGTGAGCGTCTTACAATGGGGTGAGATTGAGTGACATTCTAACCAGGTTTGGTGGGTAGTAAATGGAACAGACACTGCAGACAATACATGGGTGGACCTACATAGACTGAGGACAATCAACATAAGATATTTTTAAGGACAGGTAGGAAGTAGGGCCAGGTATGTTAGGAATGTGTCCATAGTGGAAGGAGTCTTAGAGTGGAGGAAAAGAAAGTGAGGGACAGAGGCAAGTGAGAGGTGCAGGAAAAATGTTAGTGCAAAGGCAGATGAGTGGTAGCTTAAGAGGATAGCTTGGCTGTGAGGAGGTAGGCTTTCAAAATGGCCTTGAACACATCATGGAAACTGTTTCTCGGATGTCTGGAGGGAGGAGAGTTCCATGCAAGTGGAGCAAGAAGAGAGAAAGAGCAGAAGCGTGAGAAAGCACTGGGAGTAAGAGAGTAAGAGAGAAGATTATAGATACAGTGATGCCTTACCATGGATAGATTTGTGAACCAGGAGAAGATATTTAAATCTGGCCCTGTTTTGTATCGTCAGCCATCCAGCCTGGTGATGATAATCGGAAGTAGGTGTGAAGTGAGGGAGTTCAAAGAGAGTCCTGGTAGCGAAGTTAATGATCTTGTCGAGGGGACAGAAAGCATAGTTGGGGAGACCAAAGATTGTGCAAGCAAAGTAGTCCAGTTTAGAGAAAACAAGAGTGGTTAAACAATGTTTGTCAGTGTTGAAAGTTAAAAGGAAGGTTGAGGTGAGCCGCTGTTGCAGTTTTTGAGATGAAAGTAGAGAAGGTGTCAGAAGAGTCGTAGATGATGCTGGGGTTTCTAGCTGAAGAGGATAGGGGAGAGTATCAAGTGGGAACTGACTAGGCAGGGGAGGAGATGACAGAAAGAATTTGGCAGAGAAGAAGAGAATCTCTGTTTTGGAAGAGTTTAATGTCAGAGAGTGTGATGCCAATTAAATGGCAGAGAGAGGAGAGCTCAAGAAAAGGGAGGACGATTTGGGTATCATCCATGAAGAGTCGGTATGAGAAGCCAAAGGGGGAGATTAGTGCCCCAAGAGCAGATATGTAGAGTGTGAAGAGGAGAGGACCCAAGGCAGAGCCCTGTGAAACAACAACAGTTAGAGGAGTGAGTTGGGAGGTGGTGTTGTTCCAAGAGATAGCGAATTGACAAGGTGGCAGGTATGATTCAATACAGGCCAGATCTCGATTGCAAATCCCAAGAAGAGAGAGATTATTAAGGACACCAGAGTGATTGTCGGTGTGAAGGCCAGCGGACAGGTCAAGGAGAATTAGAATAGTGGATATGTTACAGTGCTTAGCAGATGCGAATAAGTTGGAGATATTCATGAGAGCATTTTCAATGGAGTGACAGGAGCGGAATCCTGCTTTAAGGGGCTCCCAGAGGTTGCGGATGTCTAAGAAATTGGTAAGACAGTTGAACACCACCTTTTCGAGCACTTTAGAGTAGTGCAGAAGTATAGACACAGGGTGAAAGTTCACCTGAAGGTTTGGATCAGCCCCTTGCTTTTTAGGAAAGGGATGACCGTGGCTGTTTTGAAAATAGAGAGAAAGCATGCAAAGCCAAAGGACAGCTTGAAGAGTTCAGCGAGGTGAGAAGCCACTAAACAGGGAATACGCATGAGTAGCTGATAAGCAGGAGGGTCTGATGGGGGCACAAGAGCGGTTAGCCTTCATCATTACAGACAGGACTTATTTAGTATTATTGTGACTATTGTGGGAGATAGAAGCAGAGGATGATGGTAGAGTAGGTGGAGTGTAGAATGTAGGAGGAGGGAGTGTGAGGAACTTCGGAAGGGAGTCTCTCATTTTTAAAAATATTTTCAGCTAAGTATTCAGCTGGGTAATTAGCTGAAAGATTGGGGTTGATAGTCATAGGTTTAGGAGGAGTGAGAAGTGAGTTTAGGGTTCCCTGTAGCCGGTGAGGATGGTTGAAGTAAGAGTCGACAAGAGTGAGGTAGAATTTCCTTTTTGTTCTATCAAGAGAGGACTGGAGCGAGTTCAGGGCAGAGAGGGAGAGTGGCAGGTCCTCATGTAAGTGGTTATGCCTCCATGTGTGCAACAGCCGATGCATGTCTGTGCATAGACAGCATGTGAATGGGATGATCCATGGTTGAGGACACTAAGACTGTGGTGAAAGTAAGCTGTGTGAAGTGAGAGGAGAATGAGTCATATACTAGGGATTCAAAGCTAGGGAAGGCAGATGTAGGTGAGTACTGCAGTGTGGAGCGATATCACAGTATCAGAAAGCAAGGGGTACTCCTAGGTGCCGCAGGTAGGAAGGCAAGCACAAAGGCTCATAGGCGAGGAGGCAAAGAGGCTGGTCAAAAGCTGGTCTTCACCCTTCACTGTTATGCCCTGAACTGGAATACCATTTTCTGCACACCCCTAGGGAGTTCAGATAAGACATCACACGCTCTCATCACCTGATCGCCTATTCAATCAGTGGTTAGTCTTTCTGATTTTGTCATTGGTATTGCTGGGATGAGGCGATTTCTTCTTCTTTGGGGTTCCTGGAGGAGTCTCTTGTGGTCATTAGCTGGATGTTGGGCCAAAGTAAGATGGCCGCAGGAAGTGATATCATGATTTAAGATAGATACAGATGGGGCTTATGGTCCATTGAGTCACTACCCCACTTCATGAAATACGCTAAAGGCAGAAGGGGCTCATGGTCCATCAAGTATGTCCCTATTTCATAATGTAATCTAGAGGCAGAAGGGGCTCATGGGCCATTGAGTCCGCCCCCACCTCATAATGTAGGCCAGAGACAGAAAGGGCTCATGGCCCACCGTGTCCATCCACACCTCAAGATTTAAGCTTGAGACAGAAGGGCCTCGTGGTCCTTGAGTCAGTTCCATGCCTCATTATGTGATCCAGAGACAGAAGGGGCTCATTGTCCATGGAACCTGTGCCCACCTCAGGATGAACCCTAGTAACAGTGGGTGCTCATAATTCATCATGTTAGTTCCCTATGCACCATAAGCCCGGCAGGAGGGGCTCATGTCCATTTGAGTCCATGACATGCTTCATAATGTAAGATAGACAGGAGGGGTACCTGGTCAGTCGAGTTGGTGTCCCCATTTCATTATTTAAGATAGGGATTTGAAGGGCTTTATGGTCCATCAAGTCTGTGCCACACCAATGCTGTAAGTGAGCAGCATACGTGGGTCTTAGTCCATTTAATTTGTACTCCACCACATGATGCAAGTTAGAGACAGAAGGGGCTCATAGTCCATCCAGTCCAAACCCCACCACATGATGTCAACTAGGGAAAGAAGTGCTCATGATTCATCAAATGTGTGCTCCAAAACATGGTGTAAGCTCGAGAGCAAGATTTATGGTCCATCAAATCTATGACCCAACTCAAGATGTAAGCTGGAGACATAAGGGGCGTATCAAGTCCATGCCCAACATCATTTTTCAAGCAAGACACAGCAGAGGCTCCTGCTGAATCTAAACCATAACCTACATCATGTTGTAAACCAGAGACAATGTTCATGTTCCATCAAGTCTGACCACAATCTAATGACATGTGTTCAAAGCAACGTGATGGGGGGCTCATGGTTTGTTATGTTGTTTCTTAGAGGACCATGGGTTTTCTTGTCAGATTGAATGGTGGATTTCCTCCTGTCTCCCTTATTAATCCACCAGGTGGGGCATACTGCACCTCCTCAGAGGTACTCTGCCTTTCCTCTCCTTCCCCCAGAAGGTCACTGTCTCTCCAGGTCTGGTTCTCTCTAGGTTGGACTATTGTAACAGCCTCTGTCTAAACCTACCTGCCTCTACTCTAGGGCCTCTGCAACAGTTCTGAAATCTCTCAATTGGCTCCCAGTGGATGAAAGGATTAAATTCAAAACCCTCTGCATTGTCCACAAGGCTTTCTGGGGCCTGGGTCTAAAATACCTTCAGCTATCCCTCTGTAAATACCTCCCCTCTGAGCTCTTCGCTCTTCTACCCCCAACCCCCTCAGGGTCAGTCATTTCTGAAAGAGATGAGCTGGGGGCAGATCTCTATCTTCAGCTGGGGCCTCCCTCTGGAACAGCCTCCTTGCCACTCTAAAACGTAAGGAGAACCATCTCCGGTTCTGAAAGCACCTCAAGACCTTCCTCTTCACTTCTGCCTTCACCCCCTCCCCCCTCCTGATCTGTTCTCTGTCGGCACTGTGCACCTGGCCCAACCTCTGTCTTCCAGGCCCAGGTACTTGCTCACCGTGCCACTCCTTTCACTGGGGTCTGTATATGTACCCATACTGTCCATTCCCTTTTCCCTCCTTCTACACTTATCAGACACTGAATCTGCACTGTTTGCTACCTTAAATCCAGCACCTGTCACCTGCTGGCTGGACTACCACTGTTTGTTGTCTTTATTATGTATTTATTTATTATTTTTTATCTGTTTCTCCTTTGACCAACACTTTCCACTTCTCCCATCCCTCCCATGCACTTTTCCCCTCTCCCTCTCCCATGCACATGCGTGTTCTCAATGACACTGGGCCAACTTAGATCATTGTTTTGTTCTCCCCTGATCTCCTCCATTGCCTTGTCGTGCTCTGAAACACTTGTGTACAAGCACCATATAAATAAAATATCAATATCAATATCAATACTGGGCACAAGAACATAAAGAGTGTGTTGCATGGTTATCATCCAGAGGGACTGGGAGTTTGCCAGCCTTGCTTGGCAGCCTAAGTGATGGATTGCTGGCTAACTGCATGAAACATTTTGACTGGTGGACAGGCCCCACTGCCACGTGTCTGAGTATTAGGCAGGGAACTGCTGGGCTATCTGCTGTGTCAAGGGCTCATGGCTGTGGGATTGTGCATTTGTTGAGGTTGAATGGGGGAGGATTGATGGTTGCTTGGGCGCGGGCCCAGGCAGTGCTGAAATGGTATGGAAGGGAAATGATGGTGGACCTCATGGGGGAGAAGGAAAGGCGCGTTTGCCGTTTCCCAGAGCACATGGGTGACATGCCGTGTCTGCAGCAGTCGAGAGGATTTCAGGGCAGAAAGAGTCATTTTGCGACTGTGCTGTATCATGTGGCCATGTCCATGTCCCTGAGCAAATGGGCCTTCTTGATTCCTCTTTGATTGGTACATCTTACTCTCTCCGGTCGTTTAAGTTGGTGGTTTCGGTGCCTAGGTCGCCCAGCCATGCCACCCTTGCATTGCTCCCTCTGATGTTCAGCCTTCTTAATTTCATTTATATTCATTGTATTCCTCTGCTGGCAATCAGGGGTGTTTTGCACCTCATTGTTGAGGTCTGGGCTTGCACTTGCTCATGGGGATGACAACTGACCTTTTTATCTGGGGTCGAAGTTGGAGGTTTGTCCCACCAGCAGCAGACAGCTGCAAGCTATTTGTTGTGCTCTTGTATATTTAAGTTCCATTACAATCCTTCTTTCCGCACCTGTCCGCATCTTGAGGGGCATCTTCCATGAGCTTCAATTGAGGGTCAATTAATGGCACTTCTCTCTCCTCATCACCAAGATGCTTTCTCTGGACTCTACATCAGGTAAGACATCTTGGACCTACCTAATGACTTGGGGACTTGCCTGATCTGCCTCCAGACCACAACAACTCAGAGGCTGGAGGACCTACCTGAGGTGAGCCCCACTTTTTGGGAAAGGTTTTGTAAAATATGATGCTCTCTACTCATTTACAACTCTTTATTGTGCCTCTCTTCGTGTGTCCTGCCAACTGTGCACTTGCTGTCTCTGGGTTTATTTGACTTCACAATGATTTGTCAGTTTCCTGTTCCTGTGGAACTGATCCCTCTTCAATACTGCGTCAATAAGCAGGTACTCACAGGGAAGCCAACCTAGTAGAGGAAGATGTTGGGGGCACTTCGCAGAAGGTTATGAGGGGATGTAAACCTGGGATCAGTTGGGTAGTTGAGGGGAGGTTCTTGACGGGCTTCCTTGCAATGATTTTGAGGTATCAGGTAATATTATCCCCATATATATGGTCACCGTAAATAATATCGGCGGGAAAAGGTTGTGGCAATATTATATGGGTGACCATATATATGGGGACAGGGGCCAAAAAAAAAAAATTACAAAAAAAAAAGAAAAGAAAAAATAAAGTTTGGGGGTTGCGGGGGTGTCCCCCGCATGTTCCATGCAATAATGTTGCCACAAAAAACTGCCATTTTTCGGCGATATTTTTGCATGGCGAGATTTTTGTGGCGACATTATTACATGGAACCGATTTTGATGGTTTTCCATGCTATGCAACCGTTGTGGGGGTTCCCATCAGCAGGTTTCTGGCAGTGGAGTATTGGAACTTGAGCCCTGCTTGGAATTGAAGGGGGTAGGGGGCAGTAGGCACTGTCTGGAGACCCGAGCTGCAACCGGGGTTCCCAGGAAGCCAGGTGGGGGCTCAGCGGCTTCTGGTTAGGGTGCAATGTTTTGTGAAGAGTAGGTGGGGAGATGATGTAGGGGTCACTGGAGGGGAATGATGGCTTGTACTGAGTGTGTTGCACATAGGAAGGCTCCCTATTGTTTTGCTGCTTTA
Organism: Ambystoma mexicanum; assembly: GCF_040938575.1. NCBI lineage: Eukaryota > Metazoa > Chordata > Amphibia > Caudata > Ambystomatidae > Ambystoma > Ambystoma mexicanum. Next base: position 352,802,277 of record NC_090924.1, read on the forward strand.
TTGTTATCAAACAATACCATGCGTCAGAAGACTGAGTGCCGTGCCCTTTGGTCTGACACAAGGATTAGGATCTCTATCTGGGCAGATGTTTGCAGTGGAATAGGCTGGCTTCCCCAGAATCACACTCCTTGGTAGACGGTGGAGCCGAGTGTGGAATCTTGTCTATGGTATGGGCACTTGCCTGTTGGTTTCTTTAATGGGGATGGACCTCTCTGGAGTGCTTGATTATGTGGAGATTACTTCTAATTACATGGGTGATGGGGCCAGGCAGGACAAAGGTATATCTGTGAAGATGTAGGTAGAGGAGTCAATAATGATTATGGCTTTTTTTCACACACCCTAAGTAGAGAGGTAGGAATGCTGGACTGCAAGGTGACCTGGGACTGGGGGAAGGTTTCTGTAGACTCTGCACTTGGGTTGTTTGGGCCCTTGAGTTTAAAAAATAATAGCATATCATCCTATGGAGGGAAAAGAAGGCTAGTGTTGCCCATTTTCTGAACGGACGGTATTTACTTCGGTGTATGGAGGCTGGTGTGATTTGGGGCAACATAGCAGAGGGGGTTAGTTGGTGGCTAATGTTGCCGGGTGTTTTGAATAGTGTAGGAGTGACATGCACTTTGGAATGTTTAGTCCACGGGTACTGCCCATGTAGTTCCATCTAAATTATTTGCGGATGAACTAATCAGACTCAAAAAAGTGTTTCAGAACTGAACTTCATGGACACTTCTTAAGAGAATACCCGAAGGCAAACGTCATACCAGAAGGTCTAATAGTGCTGAATGAGACACCTATATTTTTGGAACGATGCAAAATATAAATGTAGTTTTAGTTACATGGGCACTAAGTGCAGCGGTTATAACAACACACAGAGTGTGGGCCAAGCTACCAAAGCTTTTAGAAGTAGAAGAGAAACGTGTTTGTATATTCTGTGAATCAGTAGTGCCCAAGAAAAACTAGAGGACATTAATAAAGATAATTTAGGCACTTCATCATAATAAAAAAACAAATGAACTGAATAAAGATATTCATTTTTTGTTTACATATATTATTTTATTTAAGCTATAATGCAGTACAGTGCTATACAATGAATAATAAAAAGAGAACCACAAATTGCACAACGTCCTTGTGAAATTAAACTTTTTCAATGTAAAGTAATATGCCTCGTTTAATCTAATCCTATTAAGCCATATCCCAGCTTCCCCAGCATATGAGCACCTTATCCAAGTCATGGACATCATGTCTTGTCGTGATTCATTCAAGTCATGGCTGTAGGATTAATCATATGTTTTAATACATTTCTTTCTGCCAGAGTATATGTGACCATTGTCTTGGTTTACAGTTTCATAAGTATGTTTAAGCTGTTGATTATCTTACTTATGTTCACTTTTCTAAAACCAAACACATAACAAAACAGCCAAGAACATTGAAACCGGAAAATGTTTGCAACTGACCTTGTGCCTATTCGAGAATGTCAACTGGTAGAGCACATTCTGAGGTAGGCGACACTAGTGATAGACTAAGGCGCACTCTCAGTTGTGATGTGACTTGCCAGTTTCTATTTGCCTAACACAATCTGAGAAATCATGTAAAATATTCACATTTGCTGTATTCGGAAGGTGTGTGCCCAATATTGCTTTCATCTTGGCATGTATCTTCAACTCAATGTTTACATTATTGACCCGGATCATAAATGTGCGAGAAATGTGGGCATTCTGTTCTTTGCATCTCGAGCTTGTATCCTGACCAGTGGTTCCTGCTTTGGATACACTATGAGGGATCCAGTGCCAGTGAGGCGGTATTTTGAACTGCATGAACTAAAGTTTCACCTCCTGCAAGGCTGGTTTGTGGTCAACCAATGCCCTTTTCTATTTTTCTTTAGAAAATGTGAAATACATTTCCTTCTCATAGAAGAGAAGGGATGGGGCTGTCATGAACGTCTCACAGAAGGGCAAGTACGTTAGTTGACAGTTAATTATTGGGTATTGGGTACATTTATATTTTGTTACAACAGATCCAAGGCATGTTTTTTTGCCTGTAAATGATGTCATGATGAGGGGCCATATTTTCTCGAAAGATCATGAAAAGCGTGAAGCTTTCTTCTCAAACGTATTCCATGTATCTTGTCTTGAGTGTATATCCAGTGCCTCCCGTCTGCCCAATAACATTTTTTATTCACAGTTTTCAGTTTAGATTATGCCATGAGGGGCTCCTAGAAGTAAGTGGGAGCCAATGCAGCAAAGAGAATGAACTATTTTCAGCAGTATTGCAGGATTAATAGTATGGGATTTTCATCTATTAAAAATGAGGTCATCTTCGTTTGAGAGCTGATTCATCGTTTCTCAATCGAGTACCAATGAGGTGTCTCTGGATCATCAAAGTACAACAAGCGCTCAGTGCAGCGTGAAACGCGTTGTGTATCAGGACTCACCCTATGGCGTCCTGCTGCTGTTGTTTTGTTTCCATTTTTGTTTTTTTGATTAACTAAATAAACTCGTATTGATTTTTGATTTGAGTTTCTCATTTTTGTGAGTGCCATGGAGATATTTGCTGCCTCGCCTGGAGTGCGGTTTTCTTTCCACTTTTCTTACAATGCTGTGTTAAGAGAAGAAAGTGACAGGATGAATGGCACCAACTACTCCACACAACTCCAAAAAACACAAGCACTCAATCCCAATTATAGTGCTTAAAACATAACTTTTATTAGTAATACAACACAGTCATCAAAACAATGAAAGTCAGCATGGACTTACTGAACTAGATGTAAAGCTTCCAGGCCATTGATCTTGTGTCACGCTTTCCGTCCCTTCACGGGGACTTCATCAGGCTAGTCTTACAAACTAAAACAACCGGGCTGTTTTTAAATTGCTCAAACAGGAAACAGAATACCACATGACTCCGGTCATGTGACCGCTGTCATAGTCACCTTCAGTAAGGTTTAACCAATCGGCCATTTTAAACTAGTGAAATGCCAGTTACAATGTGCTTGGTTTAAAAACGTTCTGTATATTTATAACTTGTATTCAATTAACAATACCTTTGTATTGTGATTCTGTTCGTAAGTTTTAATTTTAGTTTACAATGAAGCCCAAAAGATAAATATCTTTATAAAAAATAAAAACCGATGCAGTGCATCCTGCACGGCCCAGTTCATTTGGGATGATACAATCACTCATCAAATTTACGCCAAAAATGAACGAGAAAAATTGATAAGAGAAATAGAAACATTAACTCCAAATATGCGGATGAATGCAAAAGAAAAGTATCCTGAACGGAAGAAAACCTGCAAAGGTTTGAGGGAGAAATTAGAATGAAAAAACAACAAAAATTCCTGACGGACAAAAAAGATTACCAACAAGGTTGAATCTATACTTTTGCATGCAAATATGATGAACACATAAAAGAACAACTTTTTCAGAAGAATAAAACACTGATCACAACTATTAACACAATTGTGGAGTCTTCATCCTCAGAAGTTGAATCCTCAGACCCAGATTTAAGACCGGCTAGGTAAACATTTTTTAGAGGAGTTAAAACTGGTCTATGTAGAAAACAAAAATTACAGAAAACCCAGGGGACGACCGCCAGGAGGAGGAAGAGGAGGATCAACAAGAAAACCCATAGGGGAAGGAAATGTGGGCGTTGCAAATATGCCGAATTGGACAACATGATTTGGGAGAGCACAGAAGACCAGAGGAAGAGGAGCACAGGTGCAGAACTGAAAACACAAGTTTTCAATATCTCTGAAAGAAATATAACAGCTGGAGAACACGAAAGTCTGGAATTGGGATTTTCCTTTTGTCCGTCAGTAAACTTTGACTATACTGAAACCAGAATTGATCTCTTTAGATTTCTCTGGAAAGTCAAAATTGTGACTCAAGTTCAAGATAACATGTGGAAACGAAAGGAGTCTTTACCCACACCCAGTATAATAATTTTGAATGACCTAGAAGCGATCAATGTTGTGGAGACATTAGCAGATACTGAAGAAGCAACCATTGGAGATTTAACAAAGGACTATATTGAAGAACATCATGGAATAATTACCGATTTGATTGAAGAAAGTGGGTTGAAGAATAGATCCAGCTTTAATCCAGCCATAATTTCATGTAACATTGATGTTTTTGAGGAATGTGTCCTCAAGGACTTAAGAACTTTGTCATCAAGATCTTGGATGAAAAAGTCGAATCTCACCCCTTTATAACAATCCGCAGTTGAAACTTTAAAACAAGATGAAACGATTGTCATCAGACAGACAGATAAAGTGGGAGGAGTAGTTGTGTGGTCAAACATCTATTATGTGGAAGAAGCCTACAGACAACTACAAGATGACACATGTTATGAGAATAAAGATATGGATTATCTAAAAGTTATTAAAACAGAACTGGATGACTGGCTGGATTTCTGTAAAAAAAAGAATCTGTTAGAACCGGAAGAGGTTTATTTATGAGGAAAGATCATCCTACACTCTGATTCTTTATTTCATACCCAAGATACATAAAGACTGCAGGACACCACCTGGGAGACCTACAGTTTCTTCAAGAAATTCTCTGTTGGAAAATGTTTTGAAATTTTTAGATGTATTTTGGCAGCCTTTCGTGAGAGATTTGAACTCCTTTGTTAAAGATACTACTGATTTATTAGCTAGAATATAAGATATGCAATGGGACAGTAATTATTGGCTAGTATCATTGGATGTAGTTTCTCCCTACACATCTATACAACACAAATATGGTCTACTTGCATGTCAATTTTCCCTTTACACCTGATCTATAAATTACATGCAACAGAATTAGATGATTATGGTGCTTTTGGAGTTTTGTTTGGAACATAACGTCTTCAGCTTTGACAATAAGATGTTTAGACAAAAATGTGGCACATCTATGGGCTCCTGCATAGACCCCAATTAAGCAAATGCATTTATTGGGTTGTGGGAACATACAATACCCTGGTCTGAGCAAAATGATCAATATGTGAACCAGGTAGTAAGTTGGTATAGATAAATTTGCGACCTGTTCCTTGTGTGGCATGGGAGTCAAGATTCCTTGTTTGAATATGTAGATATACCTAACATCAACAATATGAATTTAAAATTTACATGTGTTAGCAGTAAAGACAAACTAGTCTTCTTAGACTTAGAATTATTTGTAAAAGCTAACAAAATTGAAAGTAAATTATATACGAAACCTGTATCTTCGAATTTAATTCTCCATGGCAATAGTCACCATCCAGACAAACTTAAAGCAAGTTTACCCTATGGAGAAATGGTTTGCGCTAAACGCAATTGCTCATTAGACCAAGATTTTCAGAGAGAAGCAAATAATATGAGTGCTAGATTTGTGGAAAGAGGCTGTAATAAAAAATATATAATTATGGCCTATAATCAAACTATCCAAAGAGAAAGGACAGATTTGTTGAAAGTAAAACTGCCAACAAATAAAGGTAATGAACCCATTAGATTTATCAGTAAATTTAGCAATCAAGCTAAGGAGATAAGACAAATCTGACAAAAACATTGGTCTATCCTGTGTGCAGATGCAGATATAGGACACACTGTTGGTGATAGACCACTGATAACATTTGGCAAGGTGAAATCATTGAAATATCTAATAGCCCCCAGTATTGTAGATTCTGACAATCATACAGAGAATTGGCTTGACATTATAAATCAGAGAAATGGCTTTAGCAAATGCACCAGTTGTAAAATGTGTCAATTTGCAGATAAAAGAGTATTGTGTAAGTATGGACGGAATTTAAACAAAACTTGGAAAATCAAACAGAGTATAAACTGTCTAACAAAATGTGTAGTTTATGCAATAGTGTGCCTGTGTAATTTTATGTTTATTGGGTCTACAATTGACCATTTGAAATTGTGAATTTTGCAGCATTACAGAGCCATCCGTCAAGACCGATTATTACATTTAATATGAAAAATCCTAATGGTCACAATGCTGGGGAAGAGGTGGCTATACATCTTTTGGGAGACTAATAAATCCATGCCCTTTAGCACTATGACACTATGTTCAGATGCTATTTGCACAGATTTAGTGGTGATTACAATTTCAAGCTCTTTAACACCGTATTGAATAGCAATCTAAAATAGAATTTCAATATATAGTTGTTGGTGAGTCCCACATTGAGTTGAAAGGTGCATGCTTTGAACTATGCAATTTAGCAAGGTGATACTTTACTGCCTTAATGATTGTATTGTACTGGTATGATTCCATGAGATCTGTTCATGCACTAGCACTTTGATGCACTAGCACTTTAACACTGTATGGAACATTAATCTATAACCTAAAACAGAAATTGAATATATAGTTGTTGGTTAACCCCACTTTGAGATGAAATATTTGTATTGGTTTATTATTTATATCGTGCACCAAACCCTGAGGTAACTGGGCACTTGAAAAACTTAGTGGTTACATACATTGTGAAGAAAGGAACATTACATTACAATCAAGTGTGGAGACAACGAGTGGGACCCTAGTTACAGGTGGGTCAGATAGCAGGAAGTAATGTACAGTACAGCAAGAGATAATATATACAATAGTATAAATGACCCAGAGACAGTGAACAAATGCATAAATAGGCAGTGGTCAGATAGACATAATGGTGACATCTTAGTGAGGAAGCTTATTGCTCAACCAATTTTTTATTTTGGCTACAAAGGTGAGGAAGGAGGGTTCCTGTCTGAGAGGGATGGGGATAGAGTTCCATCGTTTGGCAGCTTGGACCGGGAAGCTGGCCCCTCTGGCTGTTTTTAGTTTGAATCTTGGTACCACTAGGTTGTAGGAGTGAGATGATCTGGTGGTGATTGTGGGTTGGTGTTTACAAATTTTGTGGGACAGGTATTTCGGGGCTGAGTTTGTGAGGCATTTCTGCATGATGGCAAAGGTACGTAGTGTGATTCTGTCACGGATGAGCAACCAGTAGGCATTGTGTCTGTGAATGGATATACGGCAGGATCTGGGAAGACTAAGTACTGCCCTCAGAGAGTTATTCTGGAGTACCTAGATTCTTTTTAGATTGTGTTCAGAGGAACCTAGAAAAAGGGTATTCCAGTAGTCGAGTTTAGACAGTACAAGTGCTCTCGCTAATGTTAGGCAGCTGCTGGTAGATAAGTACGATTTACAGCTGTAGATAAGTTTATTAGTGTAGGCTGTGGTCTGATGGGGGCACAAGAGCGGTTAGCCTTCATCATTACAGACAGGACTTATTTAGTATTATTGTGACTATTGTGGGAGATAGAAGCAGAGGATGATGGTAGAGTAGGTGGAGTGTAGAATGTAGGAGGAGGGAGTGTGAGGAACTTCGGAAGGGAGTCTCTCATTTTTAAAAATATTTTCAGCTAAGTATTCAGCTGGGTAATTAGCTGAAAGATTGGGGTTGATAGTCATAGGTTTAGGAGGAGTGAGAAGTGAGTTTAGGGTTCCCTGTAGCCGGTGAGGATGGTTGAAGTAAGAGTCGACAAGAGTGAGGTAGAATTTCCTTTTTGTTCTATCAAGAGAGGACTGGAGCGAGTTCAGGGCAGAGAGGGAGAGTGGCAGGTCTTCATGTAAGTGGTTATGCCTCCATGTGTGCAACAGCCGATGCATGTCTGTGCATAGACAGCATGTGAATGGGATGATCCATGGTTGAGGACACTAAGACTGTGGTGAAAGTAAGCTGTGTGAAGTGAGAGGAGAATGAGTCATATACTAGGGATTCAAAGCTAGGGAAGGCAGATGTAGGTGAGTACTGCAGTGTGGAGCGATAGCACAGTATCAGAAAGCAAGGGGTACTCCTAGGTGCCGCAGGTAGGAAGGCAAGCACAAAGGCTCATAGGCGAGGAGGCAAAGAGGCTGGTCAAAAGCTGGTCTTCACCCTTCACTGTTATGCCCTGAACTGGAATACCATTTTCTGCACACCCCTAGGGAGTTCAGATAAGACATCACACGCTCTCATCACCTGATCGCCTATTCAATCAGTGGTTAGTCTTTCTGATTTTGTCATTGGTATTGCTGGGATGAGGCGATTTCTTCTTCTTTGGGGTTCCTGGAGGAGTCTCTTGTGGTCATTAGCTGGATGTTGGGCCAAAGTAAGATGGCCGCAGGAAGTGATATCATGATTTAAGATAGATACAGATGGGGCTTATGGTCCATTGAGTCACTACCCCACTTCATGAAATACGCTAAAGGCAGAAGGGGCTCATGGTCCATCAAGTATGTCCCTATTTCATAATGTAATCTAGAGGCAGAAGGGGCTCATGGGCCATTGAGTCCGCCCCCACCTCATAATGTAGGCCAGAGACAAAAAGGGCTCATGGCCCACCGTGTCCATCCACACCTCAAGATTTAAGCTTGAGACAGAAGGGCCTCGTGGTCCTTGAGTCAGTTCCATGCCTCATTATGTGATCCAGAGACAGAAGGGGCTCATTGTCCATGGAACCTGTGCCCACCTCAGGATGAACCCTAGTAACAGTGGGTGCTCATAATTCATCATGTTAGTTCCCTATGCACCATAAGCCCGGCAGGAGGGGCTCATGTCCATTTGAGTCCATGACATGCTTCATAATGTAAGATAGACAGGAGAGGTACCTGGTCAGTCGAGTTGGTGTCCCCATTTCATTATTTAAGATAGGGATTTGAAGGGCTTTATGGTCCATCAAGTCTGTGCCACACCAAGGCTGTAAGTGAGCAGCATACGTGGGTCTTAGTCCATTTAATTTGTACTCCACCACATGATGCAAGTTAGAGACAGAAGGGGCTCATAGTCCATCCAGTCCAAACCCCACCACATGATGTCAACTAGGGAAAGAAGTGCTCATGATTCATCAAATGTGTGCTCCAAAACATGGTGTAAGCTCGAGAGCAAGATTTATGGTCCATCAAATCTATGACCCAACTCAAGATGTAAGCTGGAGACATAAGGGGCGTATCAAGTCCATGCCCAACATCATTTTTCAAGCAAGACACAGCAGAGGCTCCTGCTGAATCTAAACCATAACCTACATCATGTTGTAAACCAGAGACAATGTTCATGTTCCATCAAGTCTGACCACAATCTAATGACATGTGTTCAAAGCAACGTGATGGGGGGCTCATGGTTTGTTATGTTGTTTCTTAGAGGACCATGGGTTTTCTTGTCAGATTGAATGGTGGATTTCCTCCTGTCTCCCTTATTAATCCACCAGGTGGGGCATACTGCACCTCCTCAGAGGTACTCTGCCTTTCCTCTCCTTCCCCCAGAAGGTCACTGTCTCTCCAGGTCTGGTTCTCTCTAGGTTGGACTATTGTAACAGCCTCTGTCTAAACCTACCTGCCTCTACTCTAGGGCCTCTGCAACAGTTCTGAAATCTCTCAATTGGCTCCCAGTGGATGAAAGGATTAAATTCAAAACCCTCTGCATTGTCCACAAGGCTTTCTGGGGCCTGGGTCTAAAATACCTTCAGCTATCCCTCTGTAAATACCTCCCCTCTGAGCTCTTCGCTCTTCTACCCCCAACCCCCTCAGGGTCAGTCATTTCTGAAAGAGATGAGCTGGGGGCAGATCTCTATCTTCAGCTGGGGCCTCCCTCTGGAACAGCCTCCTTGCCACTCTAAAACTTAAGGAGAACCATCTCCGGTTCTGAAAGCACCTCAAGACCTTCCTCTTCACTTCTGCCTTCACCCCCTCCCCCCTCCTGATCTGTTCTCTGTCGGCACTGTGCACCTGGCCCAACCTCTGTCTTCCAGCCCAGGTACTTGCTCACCGTGCCACCCTCCCGCACTGCCTCCGGGCCACTCCTTTCACTGGGGTCTGTATATGTACCCATACTGTCCATTCCCTTTTCTCTCCTTCTACACTTATCAGACACTGAATCTGCACTGTTTGCTACCTTAAATCCAGCACCTGTCACCTGCTGGCTGGACTACCACTGTTTGTTGTCTTTATTATGTATTTATTTATTATTTTTTATCTGTTTCTCCTTTGACCAACACTTTCCACTTCTCCCATCCCTCCCATGCACTTTTCTCCTCTCCCTCTCCCATGCACATGCGTGTTCTCAATGACACTGGGCCAACTTAGATCATTGTTTTGTTCTCCCCTGATCTCCTCCATTGCCTTGTCGTGCTCTGAAACACTTGTGTACAAGCACCATATAAATAAAATATCAATATCAATATCAATACTGGGCACAAGAACATAAAGAGTGCGTTGCATGGTTATCATCCAGAGGGACTGGGAGTTTGCCAGCCTTGCTTGGCAGCCTAAGTGATGGATTGCTGGCTAACTGCATGAAACATTTTGACTGGTGGACAGGCCCCACTGCCACGTGTCTGAGTATTAGGCAGGGAACTGCTGGGCTATCTGCTGTGTCAAGGGCTCATGGCTGTGGGATTGTGCATTTGTTGAGGTTGAATGGGGGAGGATTGATGGTTGCTTGGGCGCGGGCCCAGGCAGTGCTGAAATGGTATGGAAGGGAAATGATGGTGGACCTCATGGGGGAGAAGGAAAGGCGCGTTTGCCGTTTCCCAGAGCACATGGGTGACATGCCGTGTCTGCAGCAGTGGAGAGGATTTCAGGGCAGAAAGAGTCATTTTGCGACTGTGCTGTATCATGTGGCCATGTCCATGTCCCTGAGCAAATGGGCCTTCTTGATTCCTCTTTGATTGGTACATCTTACTCTCTCCGGTCGTTTAAGTTGGTGGTTTCGGTGCCTAGGTCGCCCAGCCATGCCACCCTTGCATTGCTCCCTCTGATGTTCAGCCTTCTTAATTTCATTTATATTCATTGTATTCCTCTGCTGGCAATCAGGGGTGTTTTGCACCTCATTGTTGAGGCCTGGGCTTGCACTTGCTCATGGGGATGACAACTGACCTTTTTATCTGGGGTCGAAGTTGGAGGTTTGTCCCACCAGCAGCAGACAGCTGCAAGCTATTTGTTGTGCTCTTGTATATTTAAGTTCCATTACAATCCTTCTTTCCGCACCTGTCCGCATCTTGAGGGGCATCTTCCATGAGCTTCAATTGAGGGTCAATTAATGGCACTTCTCTCTCCTCATCACCAAGATGCTTTCTCTGGACTCTACATCAGGTAAGACATCTTGGACCTACCTAATGACTTGGGGACTTGCCTGATCTGCCTCCAGACCACAACAACTCAGAGGCTGGAGGACCTACCTGAGGTGAGCCCCACTTTTTGGGAAAGGTTTTGTAAAATATGATGCTCTCTACTCATTTACAACTCTTTATTGTGCCTCTCTTCGTGTGTCCTGCCAACTGTGCACTTGCTGTCTCTGGGTTTATTTGACTTCACAATGATTTGTCAGTTTCCTGTTCCTGTGGAACTGATCCCTCTTCAATACTGCGTCAATAAGCAGGTACTCACAGGGAAGCCAACCTAGTAGAGGAAGATGTTGGGGGCACTTCGCAGAAGGTTATGAGGGGATGTAAACCTGGGATCAGTTGGGTAGTTGTGGGGAGGTTCTTGACGGGCTTCCTTGCAATGATTTTGAGGTATCAGGTAATATTATCCCCATATATATGGTCACCGTAAATAATATCGGCGGGAAAAGGTTGTGGCAATATTATATGGGTGACCATATATATGGGGACAGGGGCCAAAAAAAAAAAATTACAAAAAAAAAAGAAAAGAAAAAATAAAGTTTGGGGGTTGCGGGGGTGTCCCCCGCATGTTCCATGCAATAATGTTGCCACAAAAAACTGCCATTTTTCGGCGATATTTTTGCATGGCGAGATTTTTGTGGCGACATTATTACATGGAACCGATTTTGATGGTTTTCCATGCTATGCAACCGTTGTGGGGGTTCCCATCAGCAGGTTTCTGGCAGTGGAGTATTGGAACTTGAGCCCTGCTTGGAATTGAAGGGGGTAGGGGGCAGTAGGCACTGTCTGGACTGTCTGGAGACCCGAGCTGCAACCGGGGTTCCCAGGAAGCCAGGTGGGGGCTCAGCGGCTTCTGGTTAGGGTGCAATGTTTTGTGAAGAGTAGGTGGGGAGATGATGTAGGGGTCACTGGAGGGGAATGATGGCTTGTACTGAGTGTGTTGCACATAGGAAGGCTCCCTATTGTTTTGCTGCTTTATTGTTATCAAACAATACCATGCGTCAGAAGACTGAGTGCCGTGCCCTTTGGTCTGACACAAGGATTAGGATCTCTATCTGGGCAGATGTTTGCAGTGGAATAGGCTGGCTTCCCCAGAATCACACTCCTTGGTAGACGGTGGAGCCGAGTGTGGAATCTTGTCTATGGTATGGGCACTTGCCTGTTGGTTTCTTTAATGGGGATGGACCTCTCTGGAGTGCTTGATTATGTGGAGATTACTTCTAATTACATGGGTGATGGGGCCAGGCAGGACAAAGGTATATCTGTGAAGATGTAGGTAGAGGAGTCAATAATGATTATGGCTTTTTTTCACACACCCTAAGTAGAGAGGTAGGAATGCTGGACTGCAAGGTGACCTGGGACTGGGGGAAGGTTTCTGTAGACTCTGCACTTGGGTTGTTTGGGCCCTTGAGTTTAAAAAATAATAGCATATCATCCTATGGAGGGAAAAGAAGGCTAGTGTTGCCCATTTTCTGAACGGACGGTATTTACTTCGGTGTATGGAGGCTGGTGTGATTTGGGGCAACATAGCAGAGGGGGTTAGTTGGTGGCTAATGTTGCCGGGTGTTTTGAATAGTGTAGGAGTGACATGCACTTTGGAATGTTTAGTCCACGGGTACTGCCCATGTAGTTCCATCTAAATTATTTGCGGATGAACTAATCAGACTCAAAAAAGTGTTTCAGAACTGAACTTCATGGACACTTCTTAAGAGAATACCCGAAGGCAAACGTCATACCAGAAGGTCTAATAGTGCTGAATGAGACACCTATATTTTTGGAACGATGCAAAATATAAATGTAGTTTTAGTTACATGGGCACTAAGTGCAGCGGTTATAACAACACACAGAGTGTGGGCCAAGCTACCAAAGCTTTTAGAAGTAGAAGAGAAACGTGTTTGTATATTCTGTGAATCAGTAGTGCCCAAGAAAAACTAGAGGACATTAATAAAGATAATTTAGGCACTTCATCATAATAAAAAAACAAATGAACTGAATAAAGATATTCATTTTTTGTTTACATATATTATTTTATTTAAGCTATAATGCAGTACAGTGCTATACAATGAATAATAAAAAGAGAACCACAAATTGCACAACGTCCTTGTGAAATTAAACTTTTTCAATGTAAAGTAATATGCCTCGTTTAATCTAATCCTATTAAGCCATATCCCAGCTTCCCCAGCATATGAGCACCTTATCCAAGTCATGGACATCATGTCTTGTCGTGATTCATTCAAGTCATGGCTGTAGGATTAATCATATGTTTTAATACATTTCTTTCTGCCAGAGTATATGTGACCATTGTCTTGGTTTACAGTTTCATAAGTATGTTTAAGCTGTTGATTATCTTACTTATGTTCACTTTTCTAAAACCAAACACATAACAAAACAGCCAAGAACATTGAAACCGGAAAATGTTTGCAACTGACCTTGTGCCTATTCGAGAATGTCAACTGGTAGAGCACATTCTGAGGTAGGCGACACTAGTGATAGACTAAGGCGCACTCTCAGTTGTGATGTGACTTGCCAGTTTCTATTTGCCTAACACAATCTGAGAAATCATGTAAAATATTCACATTTGCTGTATTCGGAAGGTGTGTGCCCAATATTGCTTTCATCTTGGCATGTATCTTCAACTCAATGTTTACATTATTGACCCGGATCATAAATGTGCGAGAAATGTGGGCATTCTGTTCTTTGCATCTCGAGCTTGTATCCTGACCAGTGGTTCCTGCTTTGGATACACTATGAGGGATCCAGTGCCAGTGAGGCGGTATTTTGAACTGCATGAACTAAAGTTTCACCTCCTGCAAGGCTGGTTTGTGGTCAACCAATGCCCTTTTCTATTTTTCTTTAGAAAATGTGAAATACATTTCCTTCTCATAGAAGAGAAGGGATGGGGCTGTCATGAACGTCTCACAGAAGGGCAAGTACGTTAGTTGACAGTTAATTATTGGGTATTGGGTACATTTATATTTTGTTACAACAGATCCAAGGCATGTTTTTTTGCCTGTAAATGATGTCATGATGAGGGGCCATATTTTCTCGAAAGATCATGAAAAGCGTGAAGCTTTCTTCTCAAACGTATTCCATGTATCTTGTCTTGAGTGTATATCCAGTGCCTCCCGTCTGCCCAATAACATTTTTTATTCACAGTTTTCAGTTTAGATTATGCCATGAGGGGCTCCTAGAAGTAAGTGGGAGCCAATGCAGCAAAGAGAATGAACTATTTTCAGCAGTATTGCAGGATTAATAGTATGGGATTTTCATCTATTAAAAATGAGGTCATCTTCGTTTGAGAGCTGATTCATCGTTTCTCAATCGAGTACCAATGAGGTGTCTCTGGATCACCAAAGTACAACAAGCGCTCAGTGCAGCGTGAAACGCGTTGTGTATCAGGACTCACCCTATGGCGTCCTGCTGCTGTTGTTTTGTTTCCATTTTTGTTTTTTTGATTAACTAAATAAACTCGTATTGATTTTTGATTTGAGTTTCTCATTTTTGTGAGTGCCATGGAGATATTTGCTGCCTCGCCTGGAGTGCGGTTTTCTTTCCACTTTTCTTACAATGCTGTGTTAAGAGAAGAAAGTGACAGGATGAATGGCACCAACTACTCCACACAACTCCAAAAAACACAAGCACTCAATCCCAATTATAGTGCTTAAAACATAACTTTTATTAGTAATACAACACAGTCATCAAAACAATGAAAGTCAGCATGGACTTACTGAACTAGATGTAAAGCTTCCAGGCCATTGATCTTGTGTCACGCTTTCCGTCCCTTCACGGGGACTTCATCAGGCTAGTCTTACAAACTAAAACAACCGGGCTGTTTTTAAATTGCTCAAACAGGAAACAGAATACCACATGACTCCGGTCATGTGACCGCTGTCATAGTCACCTTCAGTAAGGTTTAACCAATCGGCCATTTTAAACTAGTGAAATGCCAGTTACAATGTGCTTGGTTTAAAAACGTTCTGTATATTTATAACTTGTATTCAATTAACAATACCTTTGTATTGTGATTCTGTTCGTAAGTTTTAATTTTAGTTTACAATGAAGCCCAAAAGATAAATATCTTTATAAAAAATAAAAACCGATGCAGTGCATCCTGCACGGCCCAGTTCATTTGGGATGATACAATCACTCATCAAATTTACGCCAAAAATGAACGAGAAAAATTGATAAGAGAAATAGAAACATTAACTCCAAATATGCGGATGAATGCAAAAGAAAAGTATCCTGAACGGAAGAAAACCTGCAAAGGTTTGAGGGAGAAATTAGAATGAAAAAACAACAAAAATTCCTGACGGACAAAAAAGATTACCAACAAGGTTGAATCTATACTTTTGCATGCAAATATGATGAACACATAAAAGAACAACTTTTTCAGAAGAATAAAACACTGATCACAACTATTAACACAATTGTGGAGTCTTCATCCTCAGAAGTTGAATCCTCAGACCCAGATTTAAGACCGGCTAGGTAAACATTTTTTAGAGGAGTTAAAACTGGTCTATGTAGAAAACAAAAATTACAGAAAACCCAGGAGGAGGAAGAGGAGGATCAACAAGAAAACCCATAGGGGAAGGAAATGTGGGCGTTGCAAATATGCCGAATTGGACAACATGATTTGGGAGAGCACAGAAGACCAGAGGAAGAGGAGCACAGGTGCAGAACTGAAAACACAAGTTTTCAATATCTCTGAAAGAAATATAACAGCTGGAGAACACGAAAGTCTGGAATTGGGATTTTCCTTTTGTCCGTCAGTAAACTTTGACTATTCTGAAACCAGAATTGATCTCTTTAGATTTCTCTGGAAAGTCAAAATTGTGACTCAAGTTCAAGATAACATGTGGAAACGAAAGGAGTCTTTACCCACACCCAGTATAATAATTTTGAATGACCTAGAAGCGATCAATGTTGTGGAGACATTAGCAGATACTGAAGAAGCAACCATTGGAGATTTAACAAAGGACTATATTGAAGAACATCATGGAATAATTACCGATTTGATTGAAGAAAGTGGGTTGAAGAATAGATCCAGCTTTAATCCAGCCATAATTTCATGTAACATTGATGTTTTTGAGGAATGTGTCCTCAAGGACTTAAGAACTTTGTCATCAAGATCTTGGATGAAAAAGTCGAATCTCACCCCTTTATAACAATCCGCAGTTGAAACTTTAAAACAAGATGAAACGATTGTCATCAGACAGACAGATAAAGTGGGAGGAGTAGTTGTGTGGTCAAACATCTATTATGTGGAAGAAGCCTACAGACAACTACAAGATGACACATGTTATGAGAATAAAGATATGGATTATCTAAAAGTTATTAAAACAGAACTGGATGACTGGCTGGATTTCTGTAAAAAAAAGAATCTGTTAGAACCGGAAGAGGTTTATTTATGAGGAAAGATCATCCTACACTCTGATTCTTTATTTCATACCCAAGATACATAAAGACTGCAGGACACCACCTGGGAGACCTACAGTTTCTTCAAGAAATTCTCTGTTGGAAAATGTTTTGAAATTTTTAGATGTATTTTGGCAGCCTTTCGTGAGAGATTTGAACTCCTTTGTTAAAGATACTACTGATTTATTAGCTAGAATATAAGATATGCAATGGGACAGTAATTATTGGCTAGTATCATTGGATGTAGTTTCTCCCTACACATCTATACAACACAAATATGGTCTACTTGCATGTCAATTTTCCCTTTACACCTGATCTATAAATTACATGCAACAGAATTAGATGATTATGGTGCTTTTGGAGTTTTGTTTGGAACATAACGTCTTCAGCTTTGACAATAAGATGTTTAGACAAAAATGTGGCACATCTATGGGCTCCTGCATAGACCCCAATTAAGCAAATGCATTTATTGGGTTGTGGGAACATACAATACCCTGGTCTGAGCAAAATGATCAATATGTGAACCAGGTAGTAAGTTGGTATAGATAAATTTGCGACCTGTTCCTTGTGTGGCATGGGAGTCAAGATTCCTTGTTTGAATATGTAGATATACCTAACATCAACAATATGAATTTAAAATTTACATGTGTTAGCAGTAAAGACAAACTAGTCTTCTTAGACTTAGAATTATTTGTAAAAGCTAACAAAATTGAAAGTAAATTATATACGAAACCTGTATCTTCGAATTTAATTCTCCATGGCAATAGTCACCATCCAGACAAACTTAAAGCAAGTTTACCCTATGGAGAAATGGTTTGCGCTAAACGCAATTGCTCATTAGACCAAGATTTTCAGAGAGAAGCAAATAATATGAGTGCTAGATTTGTGGAAAGAGGCTGTAATAAAAAATATATAATTATGGCCTATAATCAAACTATCCAAAGAGAAAGGACAGATTTGTTGAAAGTAAAACTGCCAACAAATAAAGGTAATGAACCCATTAGATTTATCAGTAAATTTAGCAATCAAGCTAAGGAGATAAGACAAATCTGACAAAAACATTGGTCTATCCTGTGTGCAGATGCAGATATAGGACACACTGTTGGTGATAGACCACTGATAACATTTGGCAAGGTGAAATCATTGAAATATCTAATAGCCCCCAGTATTGTAGATTCTGACAATCATACAGAGAATTGGCTTGACATTATAAATCAGAGAAATGGCTTTAGCAAATGCACCAGTTGTAAAATGTGTCAATTTGCAGATAAAAGAGTATTGTGTAAGTATGGACGGAATTTAAACAAAACTTGGAAAATCAAACAGAGTATAAACTGTCTAACAAAATGTGTAGTTTATGCAATAGTGTGCCTGTGTAATTTTATGTTTATTGGGTCTACAATTGACCATTTGAAATTGTGAATTTTGCAGCATTACAGAGCCATCCGTCAAGACCGATTATTACATTTAATATGAAAAATCCTAATGGTCACAATGCTGGGGAAGAGGTGGCTATACATCTTTTGGGAGACTAATAAATCCATGCCCTTTAGCACTATGACACTATGTTCAGATGCTATTTGCACAGATTTAGTGGTGATTACAATTTCAAGCTCTTTAACACCGTATTGAATAGCAATCTAAAATAGAATTTCAATATATAGTTGTTGGTGAGTCCCACATTGAGTTGAAAGGTGCATGCTTTGAACTATGCAATTTAGCAAGGTGATACTTTACTGCCTTAATGATTGTATTGTACTGGTATGATTCCATGAGATCTGTTCATGCACTAGCACTTTGATGCACTAGCACTTTAACACTGTATGGAACATTAATCTATAACCTAAAACAGAAATTGAATATATAGTTGTTGGTTAACCCCACTTTGAGATGAAATATTTGTATTGGTTTATTATTTATATCGTGCACCAAACCCTGAGGTAACTGGGCACTTGAAAAACTTAGTGGTTACATACATTGTGAAGAAAGGAACATTACATTACAATCAAGTGTGGAGACAACGAGTGGGACCCTAGTTACAGGTGGGTCAGATAGCAGGAAGTAATGTACAGTACAGCAAGAGATAATATATACAATAGTATAAATGACCCAGAGACAGTGAACAAATGCATAAATAGGCAGTGGTCAGATAGACATAATGGTGACATCTTAGTGAGGAAGCTTATTGCTCAACCAATTTTTTATTTTGGCTACAAAGGTGAGGAAGGAGGGTTCCTGTCTGAGAGGGATGGGGATAGAGTTCCATCGTTTGGCAGCTTGGACCGGGAAGCTGGCCCCTCTGGCTGTTTTTAGTTTGAATCTTGGTACCACTAGGTTGTAGGAGTGAGATGATCTGGTGGTGATTGTGGGTTGGTGTTTACAAATTTTGTGGGACAGGTATTTCGGGGCTGAGTTTGTGAGGCATTTCTGCATGATGGCAAAGGTACGTAGTGTGATTCTGTCACGGATGAGCAACCAGTAGGCATTGTGTCTGTGAATGGATATACGGCAGGATCTGGGAAGACTAAGTACTGCCCTCAGAGAGTTATTCTGGAGTACCTAGATTCTTTTTAGATTGTGTTCAGAGGAACCTAGAAAAAGTGTATTCCAGTAGTCGAGTTTAGACAGTACAAGTGCTCTCGCTAATGTTAGGCAGCTGCTGGTAGATAAGTACGATTTACAGCTGTAGATAAGTTTATTAGTGTAGGCTGTGGACAAAGCCACATTGCTGACTTGTTTTTTTGAGGCACAGTGTAGAATCAATGTAGACCCCCAATGTTTTTATCTCTTTAGATACCTTGATTATGTTACCTTCAATGACGAACGACAAGTACCTGGTGTCAAGTTTATTCAATCATGCCTGAGTACCCACGATCATTAACGCAGTCTTGTCGTCATTGAGGCATAGACTGTTGGTCGCCATCCAGGATTGTATTTCAAGATAGATATCGTTCAGTAGTTTGGAATCATGGTCGTAACAGCCAGTGAGGGGGATGAGGACTTGAGTGTTATCTGCATAGTTGGTGTAGATGAGACCCAAGTTGTCCAGACGGTCGAATAGTAGCTTTTTAAATATATTATATAGTGTGGGTGACACACAGGATCCCTGAGGGACACCACAGAGTTTGGGGGTGGGGTCTGCTGAGGCTGAGGGGAGAAGACTCTGGTGGTCCGATTTGAGAGGAAGGATTTAACCCAGTCAGAAGCGTTAGTGGAAAATGCTGCAGCTGAGTTAAGGTTCCTGGTGAAAATTTGGTGGTCAACAAGGTTGAAGGCCACGGATAAATAAAGAAGTAGGAGGATCACTAGTTTACCTTTGCCTTTTGCCTCATTCATTTGGATCTTGCGGTCTAGGAGGGCTGTCCCAGTTCCATGTCTTGGTCTGAAGCCCGATTGTCTAAAACCAAGGAGTTCATTCTCCTCTAGGTGCTTCTGAATTTGCAGGTAGGCCAGCCGATCCAGGGTTTTTAAAAGGAACGGGGCAGTGAAGATAGGCCTGTAGTTTGTGGGAACTTTAGGATCATTTTTTTTTTTTTTTTTTAAGAGAGGCATACCCAGGCTTCCTTGAGATTGTTGGGTACCTGATTGGAAGAGAAGGAAACATTTATCAGAAAGGTGATGAAGGGGGCTATGTTTTTTGCTCCCTCTTTAATGATGGTGGCTGGGCAGATATCCCGTTGGCAGTGGATATATGCTGTTTTGAAATATGCACTTTAGTAATTTGATACTTTACTACTTGAATGAGCAATGTTATGTTTTTTTATGTTTCTACCTAGATGTCCGGGGACACCGGCCGCTGTCTGCGAACCCAACATTTCCGGCGCTTCCAAAAGTCTGACACACTTCACGCTTTTCACCATCCAATCAGTGGGCGCGTCCGATGTCCGCAGACATCACTTTGCTCTCCAGGCCAATCACAGGCCTATCCGCGGACCGAACAGGGAAGTGAGTCCGCGACCGAACCCAGATATCACACATTGTTTGTACCTGCTTGTAGCCCATTTTAAAGAAAACTACTGGATGGATTTAGACCAAATTTACAAGCGCACGCTTTCGGGACCAAGCCGCCGCTCCTGCCACAAATTTGGGCAAAATCCATCCAGCGGTTCGGGCTGTAGGCGTGAGCAAACTATTTTGTCCATTGTGTCTATAAAAAAAAAAAAAATGTGGGACTCCCCTATAACATTCCTGCCCACCCCCTTGATGAAACCTCACCAAACTTGTCAGAAAAATTCAGACTGGGCCATATACCTTTTTTCCAAAGTTTGGTTAGGATTCGTCCAGGGGGAGCAAAGTTATAAGCCGCCCAAAAAGTGCTCTTCCTATGGGTTGAGCGACTTAACAGTAGCTACACGGCCACTACTGCAGGCTGTGCAATATGTGAAAATGTGCTTGTTTGTTGCGGGATGCAATTACACACTGTTTCACCAATCTGCACCAAATTTTGCATAGTTGCCTGTTAGGACCCTCCGGATATTACTGGCTACATGACATTTGGACACCCCACCCCTTTCCCTGGATTTCAGCAAAAGTCAAACTATGTTTGTGGGATTGTGGCTTGGAGAAGTGTTGTTCCTTATACAATTCCAAACCTTTTCACCAATCTGTGCCGAATTATTTCATAGTTACCCGTTAGGACCTTCCGGACATTACTGGCTACATGACATTTGGACACCCTACCCCATTCCCTGGAAGTCAAAATGTGTTTTTGAGTTTGTGACTTGACAAAGCATTGTTCCTTGATGTCAGGATATTACCCACCTGCCACCCAGCACCGCTAAATGAGCGCATTCAGAGACTCTGTTTATGTCATAATTGCGCAGTTAAAATCTACATACTGCCTCTGCATTCATTTACTTGTTTTAGCGCTGCAGTTTTGGCCAATCTAATTTCATGTTCCATTCTGGGTCTTGGGTTAAACCAGCAGATACATTCTGGTACATGTATGCTGTCCAAGAGGCAGAGGGCTGTAGGAGGCACGCTCAGTACATTTGTTTGCATTACGCTACTACGAGCTGGAGAGGCCCTGATTGTATTCACCTGTTCCAAGTCACTGCAGGCTAGGCTGCTGATAGCTAAAGAGACTTTGGTTCTCATTATGAGTATGGAGGCAGCCATGCCCTTAATAAGGTCATGGCTGCCTCCATACCGGGTTCCAGCACTGGGTTCCTTAAATGAGGAATTACCGTGTCATTCCAACCTTGGAGGACCCGGTAATTCCTCATTGAAAAAACCCATCCCCATTCCCATTTGAGCCCCCATAGGGCTCAATGGGAATGGGGAGGGAGCTGTTAACGGGCCCGTTATTAGCTCCCTGGTCCCCTTGCAGGACTCGATAAGGACGTCTGGTCTCACCAGACGTTCTGAGCAGGTCCCGCAAGGGAACCTCTTAATTGGGCATCCCGTAAAGAATGGTGACGGTCCCGTACCAGCACCATTCATTACGGGACCGCCAGGGTCATAATGAGGCCCTTTAATTACAATCCACTGCTGCAGTCTACTGAAGCAGGGGCTGGGCTTAATTAAACAAAGCTGTCTGAGACTGCAATCAGCTCCACCCTGTTGGGCTGTTGGCTGGGAGGGCCTTTATAAGCTCACTTTGAACTGAATCAGTTGTTCAGTCAACTGCTTCCACTGGGAGTTTGTGCTTTTGAACCTTTTCTAAATATCCCGATTTTGACTTTTGAATACTATTTTGTGTTGCTGCTTTGTAGCACCTTTCTAGTCTGCTTTTGCAGTCTGCCTGTTTTTGAACCTTTTCCTTGATTTACAGCTTTTGACTTCTGAAACCTTGTCCCGTTTTGCTGTTGAGGACATTCATTTCTCTGCTGATATCTTTTCTGCCTTTCTGTAAACACCCTGTTTTCTGTAAGCATTTCTGCTTCACAGACCTGTCCTGTTTCCGCCTAGCTTTTCCTGCTTTCTCTCTGCAATCCCAGTCTCTTGAAGATTTCCTGTTTGTTCTTTGCCTGCGATATTACCAAACTTCAGTCTGTAATTCTAGTTCCTGTTCTTATATACTCTGAGTTTCCTGAACCCCTCCAATCCACTGTGTTGGCAACAACCTATCTTGTCCGAGTCCTTGTCCTTGTGTATTCTGATATTCCACTCTCTGCTTTGGTCTTTGTTTCTCTATCCTGTCCTGTACCTGGTTATTTATTTCAATGCTGCTTTCCGCCAGTTTTACATCTTGGTCCACTGTTGTGCCTTCGCTTTGTATCCGTTTACAGCGTGACCCCTGGGTTGGTCTCTGTTTAGATCAGGTAAGGGAAAGACTTCTATTGCCTTCGCCTAGTCCATTGGAGTCTTACCTGTGTCAGTATATGGCCTCCAGTGTTACCCTTGAACAGGATACAACAGTCTCTTCTGCACAACTAACTCATGACTCTGCTGCATGACAGTTGTTAAGGGTAATCTGCTGGTACCGATCCCAAGGGCATTCCCTAATCCCTGGAGACCACTTATCATATTCCACTACACGCTTTATTCTGAACAATCCATGTTGCCAAGCATATTTGCCAGTGTTTGCTTACTTTCGGTCTCTTTACATACAGCCGGCTCCTGCAACTCCTGGAATACCTGTCTCAACTAAGATCGGCTTCGTATGTACCCAGTTTCGGTTGTATGCTACCATTGCCTCAGGAATCTCCCCTAATCTACAGTGCATGCTGCGAGATATAGCTTTGGCCCTTTGCTCTTCGGCCAGACTCCTGACAGATTGACTGAACCCAAAAATGTGATTCATAGGGCAATGCTTAGCATAGCTGGATCTGAAGAAAAATAAAAAAAAACTCTGTTTAGCCATACAGCCTCAAAGCAAACTGCCCAGAAAAACCCCAAAAGTCTGTCTTTTGAAAGACAATGAATATCTCTGTGCTGAGTATTGTTCGCAGAGTTTCTATAACCCCAATGTGATAATAATTGGTTATTTATAATGCACTTAAAACCCATAAGTTTCTAAGCACACACGCAGGGATCGAACCTGTGTTGCTCCGCATCGTCTTGCTTCCATGTTGTTTAATATGTACACTGCAGCCCCAATTGATGGCTGCATATGAACTTCAACAGTAGAAAGGTTTCCTGCACCAGTTAATGGTACAACCAGTTAACTACCCTCCTTTTAATGATCTTGTTGCATCAGACCCTGGGGCTTCTGTTAACTCAGTATTAGAATCTGACTATTCAAACAAATTGGCCACTCCTGTGCAACCAGATTACATTGCCAACACCCAGTTACATGAGGCTTTTACCCCAAATGAAAACACGCTCTGTGGAGAGAATGGGTATCTCTGTGCCAAATATTTTGCACAGTTTTCTGCCAAACCCAGTACGGGTGGATGGGACTCTGTATTTTCTGCTAATCCTGACTTGATATCAGTATAACAGTTACAGGAAAACATAGGTATTTGACTCAGTCATTGGAATGCCCCACCAAGACAAGGGCTGGTTGGAAGGCATCAATTTATAACCCTGTGAAGATTATTCCTACTATGCACCATCCCAGTGAACCTATAAAGAAATGCACTTTCACTGATTGGTGTGTAGGAGCTGACACCTAGAATCAAGATTCCAAGATGCTTTTTGTTGGTGCTATACAGTATCCGGATAGCCAAGCCTGTAGCCACAATATTGCTACCCTAGACTTTGTTCTGTACCACAGATATACTCTGACACTCCTGAAGATTATGCTTAGTCCCATGAGGATGTCTTTGATCAGAAAAGCTTAATAAAACAGCTATTTGCTCTAAAAAGGCAAACCATGCATTTAAATAATGACTATGTCATCCTGTATTGGCAAAACGTTTGAGTCTTACCTGCCTCAGTATATGGTTTCCAGTTTTACCAATGATATTTGTGATGTAATCTTTGATATCCTGGGCATTAGTCTTAGCAGTGCATGGTGGTGGCGCGAGTTATGGTTGCTTTGCTTAACATGACTAGCACATTTCTGGGGGTTTTTGATTTTACTTGTAACCATAACGTCCCTTTAACGTTTTTTAACTGAATTTCTATAGGTTTTTCCCCACCTCTTAGCAACCTTCTTAACACTTCTATCGACTTTCTGCAACTTTTTATTCTGTTTTTCATTCACCTACGTTTGTGAATGTCTGATGACATTGCAGACTTCCCCAGATAGCGCCACTTGACTGCACACATGTAGCATAATGACATGTTCATGAACGGGTCTGTGCTTCGTGGACATTTTGAAACTGCATTTTCAGCCGATTTAGGAAGTTTCAAGTTGAAAGTTTACCCTTCCTCAGCTTGGAATACTATTGGCACACCTACTGTTTAACTTAAAAAATGGCATTGGTCATGGCCATTCCCGCTCCCGAGGAGCCACCACCAACACCACCACCAGCTTGCCGGCCTGGACAGGGGAACAGGTGCAATGATGCAGAGGAGGATCAACAGGGCCAGGAAGATGAGGAAATACCTAGCTCCAGCACCCAAAAAGATTCATGGGTGTGGCAGTTCTTTAAAACTGTATGAGGGGTACCAAAGACTCAGGCTGACCATGTTAAATGTATTGAGTGTGGAATCATACTCAGTCACGGACAACATGGGCAGTACTCTTTTGGTACCACCTGCATGAGCTGCCACACCCACTCAAAAGACATGGGTGCTCTGAGAAAGGCTGTTCCTTTATCAGGGAGTAGAAGGCTGTCTTTGTCTACCTCATCTTCCTCAACCGCTCCTGCCACCACAGAGGCTACTCCCGTGGGACAGAGGATCCCACCAGCTGCCTTGCAGGCCATGAAAGAGGCTGTTGATCCATATCTTTCCAAGACAACAGTACTCTGTATATACTGCAACAGACCACTCTGCAGAGGGGAGCAGTTTCAAAGTGCATGTGACGCTGCGGTCAAGGAGCATGCAAAACACTACCCCCCTACCTTTGATATAAGGCACGCCCAACATCTTCCCTTGTCTACCTGCCCCTCCACATCTGTGGTTGATTCCCCATCCCTCACTTCCCTCCCCTTACTTCCTTGCCTCTCCTGGAAAAATAAAACTAAAAAAAATAATCTTATAGACTCCACCTGCTTTACACTTTTCAGTAAAGTAGTTAGACTATAGGACTCTCCAAAATTTCCATAAGCATTTTGCACTATGCTACTGGAAATAATGGACAACTGTATACTAGCGAAAAAGAAAAAAGGACAAACAATTTTCTGTCCCAAATACTTTTCCCTAGCATACAATAAGGACTGTAATCCATGGACCTTTGAAACTGTCTGCGATCACCGCAATCCCCTTTCAAAGCAAGGAATCCTTACAAGACATGAATGGCACATGGACACCATTGCACAGGGCAGCCCTTCTACCCTTTTTACTTTTATGTTTGTAACAGTCCCTCATTTGCTCCTTTCGAACAGTCACACATCCATCCACCAATAACATCCAAAAACTCTACATGTAATCCTGTCATCTCAGTTCAACACTTCACATGCACTCTTAAACTCTCAGACTACATGTCTCCTGTTATTGACAGCCACCTGCATCAAAAAGGACTGTGAAACTCTCCAAGATTTCTATTTGCAGATTCAACATTTCCATGCGCGCCACACCGGCTCAAACCACCCAGGTGCTCTATCTCTTGCATATGCTATCACTATTCACAAATCACAAAGATCACGCATTGATTGATATTGGCAGCACAGCCTTCAAACCAGGTATGAATTTAGTAGCACTTTCATGTCACTGTACATGTCATGATTCCTGCCCCTCATGTCCCCAGCCCTCCAAGATGTCAGGCTGGAGCCAGGCCACGATCACCTACATGGCCGTCAAGGGCCTCTCCATCCCTCCAAAGGCCCACTTGGAGTCAGACTTGGCACTTGTGGCACCAGACTCACTCACATAAGATAACATTGGGGATTGGACTTGTAGTGCATTGATGGGAACAAGATCTCTACGCCAAGTTCGAAAAGTGCTCATTCCACGTCTCCGAGGTGGAATTCCTGGGCTTTATTCTCAGCCCGAATGGAATCCGAATGGATGTACACAAGGTAGATGCTATCCTGAACTGGCCATCCCCAAATTAATTCAAGGGGTTTCAAAGTATGCTGGGTTTTGTAAACTTCTACCGCCGGTTCATCCCAGGATTTTCGCAAATCGTGCATCCCATCACGTCATTGCTAAGGAAAAGCAACAAAAAGTTCCAGTGGACAACAGAAGCCGAGGAAGCTTTCCAGGAACTCAAAGCAAGATTCACATCTGCCCCAATCTTACGCCACCCTCGTCCTGATCTCCCATACCTGGTGGAAACGGACGCCTTAAGCATGGCTATGGGAGCCGTCCTCTCACAAAAGGACCCCGAAACGGGCCAGTTACACCCTGTTGCCTTCTGGTCGCGTAAATTCACACCCCCTGAACTCAATTACGCTATCACAGACAAAGAACTCCTGGCCATTAAGTCAGCCTTCAAGGCATGGCGGCACTACCTCTTGGGCGCCAGATACACAATCACTGTAATAACTGACCACCGGAACCTCCAGTACCTAAAAACGGTAAAGTCCCAATCCTCACGAACACTACGTTGGGCTCTTTTTTTTGCTGAATATGACTACGTGATTACATTTCGACCAGGGGTGAAAAATGGGAAGGCCGATGCCCTTTCCCGTATGGGGGTGGAAGAGCAAGGGTATCAGACCCCTGACCCAATAGCAATCATCCCGAGTGACAAGCTCCTAGGAATCACAGCAACCATAACTCAGAAAGAATTACATGAAGAAATCCAAAACCTGATGAGTCTGGAGCAATTACAAGCGTGGAGTGCACAAGGAGAACATTACATGATAAAAGATCAGTTGCCCTACTTTAGGAATCGTTTATTCTTACCAAACCAAGAACTACGAGAACAAGTCATGTCCGCTTATCATGATTCCTTGATCGAGGGCCACCCCGGAATCGCTAAAACCCTAGCCAAGGTAAATCGAAATTATTGGTGGCCCACATGGCGTAAAGACATTATCCAATTCATCCTATCTTGTGGAGTGTGTGCTCAAAACAAGTCATCCAAGCAGAAACCGGCTGGGCTATTACAACCATTGGAAATCCCACCAGCACCCTGGCACACGTTGTCCCTCGATTTTAATACTGATTTACTACCCAGTCAAGGTTTTAACACTATTCTTGTAATTTAATCGTGGACCTATTTTCAAAAATGGCACATTTCATTCCTCTTAAGGGGCTCCCAAATGCTTCCACTCTGGCAAAGTTATTTCTTGAAGGCATCGTACGGCTCCATGGGTTTCTTCAGTTTTAGTCTCAGACCGAGGTACTCAATTTGTATCTAACTTCTGGAGAAAATGCTGCTCTATGGCCAAGATCGACATCCGGCTATCCACCAGTCACCATCCCCAAACGGATGGTCAAACTGAGAGGACAAATCAGACGCTCGAGCAGTATCTGCGTTGCATGTTACACCAAGCTAAAGGAAGCTGGTTCGACCTATTATGGATAGCTGAATATGCTTATAATAATTCCCTGCACACCAGCACTGGGCAGACACCATTTTATACCATGTATGGCAGACACCCACGTACTTCTGAGTTGGATGTTCCTACAACCCTGGAAATGCCAGCAGTCAAAACCTTGCACACAACCATTTCTCAAACCTTTAAAAGGACAGCAGAAACACCTACTTCAAGCTAAGAATCGCCAAAATAAGTTTGCTGATCAACACCGAGCAAAGGCCCCCAACTACCGTGGGACACAAAGTCTGGCTGGCGTCTAAACACATGTCCATTAAAGGAACCAGAACTTTCCGTCCAAGATACCTGGGTCCATTCACCGTCACCTCCGTGATAAATCCTGTGGCGGTCAGACTAGCTTTGCCGTCAAACATGCAGATTCATCCTGTGTTCCACATGTCTCTCCTTAAACCTGTTCAACCTGGGACCCAGGTAGCAACGCCACCGCAGCCAGTAGTAGTCGCCGGGGAGCCAGAATTCGAAGTCAAGGACATCCTGGATTCAAAGTACGTCAGATCCAAATGATACTACTTAGTAGACTGGAAGGGGTATGTTCCACAAGACAGGACATGGGAGCCTTGTGAGTACATCCATGCACCTCGCTTGCTTAGACGATTTTATCAAAACCATCCAAACAAACCAGGACCAGACAGAAGAGCCACCTTGACAGGGGCCTTGGGGGGGAGTGCTGTCATGATTCCTGCCCCTCTTGTCCCTAGCCCTCCAAGATGTCAGGCTGGAGCCAGGCCACGATCACCTACATGGCCCTCAAGGGCCTCTCCATCCCTCCAAAGACCCACTTGGAGTCAGACATGGCACTTGTGGCACCAGACTCACTCACTCCCATAGGATAACATTGGGGATTGGACTTGTAGTGCATTGATGGGGACAAGATGGATGCCCCCACATATTTCAGTTCCCAGAACTGCATGTGCAGTCTAGTCTTTTGGGTGTGGTTCAGCCCAGAGACACCTGGGATACCCAGAGACTATTTAAGCCACGCCCAGGCTGAGAAACATGCTTTGTGTTTTCTGCACCTGCTGCGTGACACTCACTGTCTTCGGATCGGCCTCCAGTAGGCCTGCATCTTTCTTCTGCGCTCAGCTCCTGCAAGTACAAGAACACCGTTAGGAACAGCCTTACCTTGCAGCGCTTCTGCCAATCATTCATCGCTTCTTCTGTTCTGCGGGCATCTTCGGGGGTGTCATTCCCATCCCGGCACGCCGCTTCCTAAGGAAAAGCGAAAAGAACAGAAAAAAGGCATTAGTAAGCTTTCAGCAAATCTTCGCTTATTTTTAAAGACTGTACGAGCTTCAAACGCTTACCTTCAGCCGCTCTGGGGGAACTCTGTCTCCGGAACTTCTAATCCATCTGCAAGAGGGAAAAGACACTCCAGGTTAGCGTGGAAACATCTAGAGGCGCCGCATATCGCGCTTACTCACCGCATTTCTTCTTCATAACCGGTATCCACGCTGAAAACGTCACAGCACCTAAATGACACAGAAAAAGAACTCAGTTCAATACAAATACGAAAGGGTTGCATCGCGCATCACGCTCCCACTCACCTTCAGTGCTACTCATCTCAGCAGCACGTCGCCATCCCCAGACACCGGCCATCATCTAGGGAAGGAAAGGAACGAAGTTAGAGAACTGTTCAAAAGGCTCATTATACTTACCTGTCGGACTCTTGCCAGTGAAGCAACTAGGCAGCAACGAGCCTGCATCAATCAACGCGCCCCTGCGCTGAAAGCAGGACGGAGATTACACTTTCAAAGAAAACAAGGTGAGCGGTGGATCAAAGGGAAGTGTTGGATCCCAGGGAAGAAGGGGTTGAAGCACACAGAGACAATAGGGAGTTAAACTCTACCAATCCTGTGTTTCAGGCCCAGTCTCCAGTTGAGTAGACTCCAGGGAAGGGTTTGAGGCCGTAAGAGGCCGGAACAGGCTGAGTGACGTCCCAGTGGATACCAGGTGAGCGTTACAGTACACTTGATGGCCTATTCCTATTTAACTTTAATGCAAATGAAGTCAATGCTGACATTCCTTGCATCCTAGAATACAACAGGCTAGGTGCACTGTACACCCCCCACCAGGGGAGGACTAGCAACGTTTGGCCTGGGGAGCAAGTTTACTTTTCTGGCCCATACTGCAATGGGCCAAGCCCACATTGTAAATGCCCCAACTTTCAGAAGAAATAATTGCAATACTAACCTCTGCCTAGCCCACACTTTCTCAGGTATATATAGAAGACATTATTGGCATTACTTTCCTTTTATGCAAAACATTTTTCAGTTATGTTTGTGGTTTCTTAGAGACCTGGACCTCTGGAAATTCCAAACAGTAACATTATTTCACCAGGAAAATATAATTGGTGAAATCGGAAAGCTGGGATTTGAGTTTTCAATATGTTACAGTTTGAAATTTGACAGCTGGCTACATCTCCTCCCATCCCAATTCATCTTTAGTTTGAGGAAAGTGAAAGAGGTGACAAAGCTGGGGAATTCATAGGTAGAGTAGAACCATTGATGAGCCAGGAGTCTGGATTTGTTCTTAGAGTCAAACATGAGCTGGCATGGTAAAAGGAACCATAACTGGCTTTCTGCCTCCTCAGCCCACAAAACAAATCCCATATCTGGACCCTGTGTAACCCCCGCCGCCCACAATATAAGATCCTCACTTGTCACCCTGCCTCTTCACCAGTATGCTTAACATAAATTGTTAAAATTATTTATAGAATAAGACATTAGAGTATAAATCCATTTGAGCAAGGCTTTCTCTACAGATAGTTAAGGAAAATAAAGCACCTTGATGAAAAGTGATTTGCTCAGAATCACATAAAATATGAAGTGTGGAAGCTGGGGACTTGAGACGTGCATTCCTGGTTCTGCAGTTTCCAATTCAGAAAGTAGGGGAGACTTCATCTTCTCCTATTCCATCTTCAATATAAGAATCAAAGAAATGCTTACCGCAAAGTAGTTATCCAAGGGCTAAACTAGTATGCTGTTCAATAAATCTGGTTTTCAAAGCATCAATGTATCTACAAGGGGGAAGCCTATAACTCATCTGAATCCTGAGGCAAATACACCTGAGAAACAGACCAAGATTATAATTTTAATTAAAATGTACTATGATTACAATCTTAGTCTGTACAATTGTGTGTACTTTCAAAGAACCAGGTCACATGATAAATCAGCCTAAAGTAAATACAACATAAACATTAATTGAAACACATGTTCATAAAGGAATTATGCATCACTTAGAAAAAACAAAGGGGGTCAAGCCAGACCCACAATCAGGTGTAGTAGCATGCAGGTCCGGCATAGATCTCAGCAACATTCAACCTGCTGTCCTACCATTCCAGATATGTACTTCTGTCTCCATTACCCTACTTTCCTTACCCATCATACTCCGGTTTCCTTCCCTTGCACCACATTCTCAATGCCCCCTGTTTCTTACAATCAACTTTCAAACTCGGCTTGGATGTTAGCTCATGACTAACATACTCCAATCCGTTATTGCACTTCTATTACTTTTCCACAATACCCTATTCCATACCTGTGCAGCCCCCAGCACTACTGTTCAGGGTTTTACTGGAGTGTGTACTTACCTTAATGTAGCTGTAATTTGTCTTATCTGGCATATCTGATGCAGTCCACAAAACCTATGGGGTGACTTTACCGGAATGTGTACTTACCTCAATGTTGCCATTTCTGCCTTATTGCGCATACCCAACGTAGCCCCCAGTAACTATGAGGTGTCTTTACTGGAGTGTGCACTTAGCCTAATATTGCTGTAATTTGTCTTATCACACAAATCTGATGTAGCCCTCAGTACCTATTGGGTGGCTTTACCGGAATGTGCACTTACCTCAATGTTGCCATTTGTGCCTTATCACGCATATGCTACATAGCTCCCAGTACCTATGGGGTGGCTTTACTGGACTGAGCACCTACCTCAATGAAACACTTGTGTATAGGTGCGTTATTAATGCCATAGCATATCATAACTCAATGCTGCCATTTCTGCCTTATCATACAGACCCGACGTAGCCCCCGGTACCACTGGGAGTGGCTTTCTCCAGAATTTACCTACAGTACAATGCTCTTCTGCTGTTAAGTTGTGTGACTGTGTTCCCGCTAGCTCACCTTGTTTCAATTTATAGCTAGTAAATGGGGCATGTCCCAGACACACATGATGTCTATCACTTCACTGTCATGTCCCTCACCTAAACATGCTTCATATATGTAATTTGTAATCACCTTATCATTGTGTTTAGTACATCCATTCTTGTAACTGTAACTAGCGCCTAGAGGCCCCAGGCCTTTGTGAGCTGCTATAAAGGTTAATAAAAAAGGAAATAATCCTCTGTTCCCCTTTTGCTCCATCCATTAACTATTAAGTAAATCTCCTTCCCTTACGTTGCACGCAACTCCTTCCTTTGCCCACATTGCTCAGTCACCAGCCCCTCACTCCCTTTAATTGCCCATTGCACCAAGCCCATTCCTTGCCCCTCACCACCTTCTGTTGCCCTGACTTACAGTTAGACAGGAGAGCACCTTAATTTGCCAGTCAGTCTCTGTCAAGCACGACAAGAAACCATGGTCGGAGTGTTGCTGGTAACTGCGGATATGGGGTCTGCACTGGGATAATTCAGATCGAAAGAAGGTGAAGGGACATGCCTTTTTTTGTGCTCACAAGTTACACTTTCTTGGTATGTCGGCTGCATATTTGCACTCACGGAAGCAGAGAGAACAGCATTGGGAATACCCCTTGGGCCTGGTGATGGAGAGGGAGCAAGAACGAATTGCACATTTATGTGTGTTTTCAAGTAAGCTGGAGTGTGTGTGTGTGTGTTTCAGCTTCTCTGGCTGGGTTAATGTGTTTGAGTTTATTTGTGACAGTTTAAAGTATGGGTGGAAGGTTGTATCTGTTTTCATGTGACTTTGTATCTATATATCTGAATCTGTTGTTGATTTGCATGTGTGCCATTTGTTGGGCAGGTTAGAGAAGAGTGTTCTGGACAAGACAATGAAAAATAATCACAGACTTACAGGGTCATTCAGAGCTGTGTGGTAACAGTAAAATCATCAGTATTTGGCAAATACCAATGATTTTACGACCACCCAATTTAGGGTCTGATCAAATACCATTGGTGGTATTCCATGGGAATAATGACAGTGGTATTTTAGGCATGCTTTGTGCAGACAGTCCACCTATTAGGAACTAGAAAATCTTTCATATTACTATACAGAATGGAAGCCCAGAGGGAAAAGGGTTTTTACAAATGGCCGTGTTGGGGTTAAAAGGGGGGCATCTCTCATTTCCTCCTCTCACCACCTTACCCTTATAATACATACAAGGGCCACAGTACACCCTTTTGTGCATAGAGAAAATCCAGAGTAGTGATAAGAGCGACTACTGTACATAATACATTTCTCCCTTACTTTTGAGGCTGAAAATGGCTGCAAAAAATGTTCAAAACCCCTTTTTACATTACCGCCATCCCAGGTGGTATTTCTGAAATAGCACTGGAGGTATTTCTGAAAAAAACACCTCTCCTGGTGGTAAACTATGGGTAGGGTCGATTTCCAGAAATACTATGGTTTGAGCTGGTAACTTTCTTCAGCAGTATTAAAAAATCCATCCAACTCTGAACATCCCCCTTAGTTTGTAGTCTTCTAATAATTAATACCTAAACATTCCATCTTTCTATGTGCGCTTCTAACTGTGTCCAAAAGTAAGTACCGCAAACAGTCCAACAGCTATTTATACAACCACTATATAGGTAACATCCATTGTATGAACACACTGGTGATCGAAAAATGTACCAGAACATTGGGGAATCATTAATACCGAATCAAACCGAGGACAAACTCTAATACTTCCTTGGCTAAATTTAGCAACAAGTAGATTGCTATGCAAATGTAGCAAGCAGTCTTGTCTTCCAGTTGCCACCAATTGTTCACAACATTTACAACATTTATTTAAACAGCTCAGATCAGTTGTATTTGCAAATGCCTGTCCTTCATAGCAATGCCACAAATAATCCTGACAGCACTTACAGTGTCTCAGGTACAGAAATGGTAGAATTCACCATAAACACACAGGAAGATCCACAATAATTCCTAATGTACTTACTGCAAGTACCAGAATCAAAAAACATCCCTATACATGAAATCTTGCAGATTTCATTCCCATGGAAACATACATGCACTCTCTGCAAATATGGTTCATAAGAGCACATCCCTAATTGACGATGTGTGTATGTATCCATACCAAATTGTGAATCCATTCCAGTTCACCAGCTTCTCCAGAATGCAAATCATGCCGTAGTATGCCTTTATCGCAATTCAAACAATTGTTCCAGCATAAAAATGAGCTCAAATGGCCAATATGTCATAATAATGCTTCTAAGTTACAATGCATATGGTACCACAAATAACTGTAAGCTTACTAGCTTCACACATGGCCAGGTATCTCTTGGCAAGAGAACCTTCACACCAGTAGGCATAACCTACCACACTGGTGCCATAACCACTTCAGGATACCCTTAATTACATCGAACCTCAAACAACCATCCTATCACACTTACACTCAGATAATATATTATGTAGGTAATTAACCATACCCAGTATTATCCTATTATTTTTCTTCACAAAGAAACAAATACAGATTCCATAAGTACTATCCTCAATTCTACTAGGATCATAAATACCATATACTCTTCAATTACATTATTCCACCATATTACAAATACTGTATACTCCCCCACAGTACCTATAATTACTATATACATATTACTATGGCCATGGCCAGTGTCCAGATTCTTGGGGACATGGCCTATGGCCTATGGCCATGCCCCCAAGAATCTGGCCACTGGCCACAACCACCACAATAGAATAAAACCATATAACAAATACATAAAATACACCTTCAAATAACAAGACTGACCCTAAACCTCCCCACTCTCAATGACATCCGCGGTCAGCCTATGGCCATGCATCCAAGAATGTGGCCACTGGCCACAACAACCACAATAGAATTAAACCATATAGCAAATACATACAATACACCTTCAAATAACAAGACTGGCCCAGAACCTCCCCACTCCCAATGACATCCGCAGTGAGTCACAGCCATGCCCCCAAGAATCTGGCCACTGACCAAAACCATCACAGTAGAATTAAACCATATAACAAATACGTACAATACACTTTCAAATAAAAGACTCACACTGAACCTCCCCACTCCCAATGACGTCCGCGGAGAGTTAAATTGACCCTGGACCCAGATATCTATAATTTCTTTTAACCTACATTTTGGCCATTTTTTAAAAAGCTACTGGATGGATTTATATCAAATTTGCAAAAGCACGCAATCAGGACCAGGTCACCGCTCATCGTGCAAGTTTGGTGGAAATCTGTCCAGCGGAGTGGGCTGTAGGCACGAGCAAAATTTGTTTTCTATTGTGTCTATGAGGATTTCAAATGTTTTTGGACCACCCCTATAACTCTGTCCCCCCCTTGACGAAACCCCACCAAACTTCAGGAAATCGTTCTGAGCTGACCATATACTTTTTACAATATTTGGGGAGGATCTGTAAAATAGCACCAAAGTTATAAGCCACCCAAAAAATTGTCTTCCTATGAGTTGAGCAACATAACCATAACTACAGGGCCGCTACCGCAGGCCGTGTAAAATACATTTATATGACATGGACGACCGATTCACACATAACAGGGTTGTGTGAGACGGGGTAAAAAACATCAACAAGAGAATTACTGTGTACCACAGATTGACCATAGATACTACATGTGTGTATATAGACTGTAATAAACTGTGTTTGTATTGTATGTGATCAGGCAACATGGTTGTTGCAAAATGCGTAATATTAGCTTCTTGTCCCTGCTGAGGGATTCACTAATAAAAGACTGTGTGTCAACTTGAGGATGCAGTTTCTCCTTTTAACTAAAATATTCTTTTGCAGGCAGAGAAGTGCATTTTCAATGTGCGTCTGCAAGGTTTGTTGGTTTGGATATTTACACATTGGAATGTTCAATGTGGCAAGTGCACCCAGCGAAAGATGTGAGCGCGCATGGCGGTAACGTTTCCTATGTCTTTGATGTCCCGTGGCTGCTCCACAGTGGGTTTTCATTGTGAAATAGCATAAGTGCGTTCATGTTACATGTGGCAGCATTTTACGAGTGTGAACTGCTGGAGAGCCGACGGTAGGTTATAGACGACGGTAGGTTATAGACAACAAGGCATTGTGAGTATTCCCTGTTGTGTATTGTCATTGAACCAAGAACGCCATTTCCTACTTGCATGCTGTGCTCACCCCTCTGTGTAGTGCGATAACTAACAGGATTGAGTTGTTAGTCATCCCGCCGAAGTTTACAATTGATTTATTGGCTTTTGCACAGTTACTGGCCCCATACATTCATAATGTCTGTGCAGCGAGACATTGAAGCTACCAGAAAGGAACAGGCATCCTCGCTATTTTTTTCAAAACACAAGTGATACAGCAAAGATGAATAATGAGATTGAACTGCTTAGAGAGTTAGAGGAGTATTAGAAGAAGAAAGTAAGTAAGCGGTGGGAAGAGCATTCTCTACAAAACTATATTGATGTAGAATGCATCCCAAGGGAATTAAGAATTCTGGTATCCCCCTGATTTGATGAACAGGACCCTATGGTGCTTGAAGAACGGGGAGATGTAACTAATAAATGTTCCAAAACATTCTTGACTATGTTGGTCAAATATGCCAAGAAAGACCCAGGAAGAAATGTTAGTTAGAATAGTGGATATTGTGGTTAAATTAAACAACTTACCCCAAAGTGAAGATGGCAAAAATATACACAAGAATATGGAATTACATCTAAAGACCCATGAAGATGAAATCAAACAAAGCAAGTTACGTAAATTCCTATGAGATAAGCAAGATTATGAAATGGGCAGGGTGTACACCTTTGCTCGTACATTTGATTTCTTGCGCAAACAATCCACTAAAAGTCCAGTTACAAATCCTATAGGGAGTGTGTCAACGAGTGAACCACCCACAACATCAGAGTCTGATACCTCCAGAAGTGACAGTGATGCGGCAGTAGTAAAATCTATTTTTTTAGACAAGATGCAACTTCTTTCAAAGACAGAAGAACTTACAAGACAACAAGAGGAGGAAGTCAAGCAGGTGGTGCGGCCAGAAACAAAACAAGGAGATGCCAACGAGGGCAAAAAGGTGACCAATGGCAGTCCACAGCGATCCACACGCTCTGGTAGGCAGACCAACAAGTAATAGAGGAAGTTGCCGAACTAAAGTGATTAACCTATCAGATCATAGGCTTACTTTCGAATGAAAGAAGGTTTTGGATTTCAGTCTCAATTTTTGCACTATGTCGAAATATGACTATGCTCTGGAATGGATTGATTTTTATCAGTATATATGAAAGATCCGTTTGAGTAGCTTTTTTCTTACTAATCCCTATTACAAAAACAAAATACCTAAACACACAGATCCAACTAACATTCCCATTGAAGAGCTGATACTCTAACTAGCCTCATCAGTCTAGAAAATCAACTAAACCCAGAGGACTCACAGGTTCCATTCGATTGGGTGGAACTCTGCATCAGCACTGACTGTAGGAAAACATATACACTAAAATGTAAGTCCAAGTTTAACACGCCGGCTCCATCAGGTGGGTATATTGAAGCATTTCAGAGTCTGGTTATCAAGGATTTAAAGAATTTAAGGAAGTCCACTTTGATGAAGTCTGACAGTCTTAGCTTCAAATCTACAAAAGCTATTCAGGAATTACAAGACATCTCTATGTGCATCATAAAGCACTCAGATAAGGGTAGGAATGTTGTCCTAATTAATAAATCTGACTACATATGGGAGACCAAGAGACAGCTTAATGATAAAATGTGTTATGAGGTGTTGACTGGGAGTCCCATTATATCTATGGAGACAGCATTGAATTCTTTTTTGAATCAGTGGAAAACAGCAGGACTTCTAGATGAGGAAATATGTAAATTTGGGTTTACTAAAAACTCTGTTATACCCATCATTTATTCCCCTCCTACCCTCAAAATCCACAAAAAGGCTAAGAAACCTCTGGGGAGACCAATTTTTACCCTAGTAGGTTCTATTTATGAGAATATGTCTAAACTGATTGATGAGGTATGTTTAGCAATTGTGGCTACAATACCCTAATTTTTTTATAGACACTAAAGATTTTTTGTGTAGGATTAACAAGATGCCATGGAAGAACAAATATTTGTCTGCTACTATGGACGAGGTATCACTCTATATAACATGGTATAGGTTTGAGATCTTGTCAGTACTAGTTGAATACAAGATTGCTAAATTTCTTACTACACACTGAAATGATTCTAGGTATGATTGAACTGTGCCTCACTAATAATGTGTTCTTGTTTGAGGAAAATGTCTATAGTTAGTTACAGGGAACTGCTATGGGTTCTACATTTGCGCCCACCTGCACCATTCTCACAATCTCTTGGTTCGAGAAATGTATCATGTGGTCTAAAGAGAATGTGCAATACACAGACAATATCATATTATAGTTACGATTTATAGATGACTTATTTGTCATCTGGAATGGAACGAAAAGTGAGTGGTTGGAGTTTGTAAAAGTTCTCAGTGAGGACACATTGAACCTTAAACTTAAATAAGTCCCATAGTCGGAATGAGATCATATTTTTGGATGTCATGGTTGAACAAAAATTGGGCAAAATATAAACCAGCTTGTTTAGGAAACCAACTGATCATGTTCTCCCCTTTATGCCGTGAGAAACCATCCCCAGAGCTTAATATAGAGTATACCTTATGTGGAATTCTTAAGACTCTGCAGAAACTGTTCAATTATATACTTTAAAGAACAGAGTAGATTGACTGAAAAAGGTTTTAAAGATCAGGGGTACCCTAAATGAGTGATTGAAAATGCTTTTTGAAAGTAATAGAAATGCAAAGAATGAGCTTATTGATCATCACTAATTCTATGATCATGAACGAGAAAGAAATGGATGGGTCAATGTTCACTATTTCATTTGATCTAGCCTCTAAAAATATCAGACCATCATGAACCGCCATTGCATGTGTTAAGGCTAGATAAAAACGTGGGTAAAGCACTTACCAATAGACCCAGCACTTCTTATAGGTGTTCCACTTTGATTAAAGATGTATCTGTGTCTAGTTTCATGCACAAAGAATCCAAATTATTCATTGGACAATGGTTACAAACTGCGAGGGAAATGCCCTTAATATAAGGTGTATCAATATGCTCATAATTGCACTACTTTCGAAAATCCAATACTGAAGTAGACATTGAAAATCAAAAGACAGAATCTCGTGTAACACTGAAATTGTTGTTTATATACTCATGTGCTTATGCCAGTAAAGTGGTATGCAGGAAGTACTCTGTATAAATTAAAATTAAGAATATTACAACACGTACGAGCCATAAAGATCAATGAGCAATCAACATTTTAGAGAAGCACATGAAAGTGATTTGAAAGGTTTCAAGTTCTTTGGATTACTAACTATACCTCTATCATCTAGAGGGGGCATTCCAGAATTGATTCTGCAACAGCAAGAGACTGAGACAATATTGGATTTTGAGACCCAATTTCCTTTTGGACATAATATAGATGAAGAACTATACACAATTCGTATGATTTATCCATTGGCCAACTTGTTTTCCTGGCTCTGGGCCTTGATTTCCATCATGTTCTTTGGTTTTGAGACCCTCACAGCCCTGGTTGGTGCATTGGATGCCCCGACCTTCTCCTGAACTCACCTCCCTGCTCACCTCCCTGCTCTCCTCCCTCCTCCCACCTCCCATCCCACCCCTACCCTGATTGACTATTTTGACCAGCTCTCTGGCCTGTGCCCTGGCTCTTCCTCCCTGCATGCCACTTTATTTCCTGGCATACAGGTGAGTGTAGGCCCCTCTGGTCCTAGATTTCCAACACGTACTTTGGTTTTGAGACTGCCCCAGCCCTTGTTGGTGCCCTGGATGCCCGACCCTCTCCCAAACTCACTTCCCTACTCCTCTCCCTCCACCGCCTCCCATCCCACGCCTCTGCCCTGATTGGCCATTTGGACCAGCTGCCTGGCCTTGTGCCCGAGCTCTTCCTCACTGCACACCACTTTTTTTCCTGGCATGCAGGTGAGTTTAGGCCCCTCTGGGCCTTTATTTCCCCAATGTTCTTCGGTTTTAAGACCCCCATCCCCTGTTGACGCCCTGGATGCCCCAACCCTTTCCCAAACTCACTCCTCTGGTCCGCTCCCTCCTTCCATCCCACCCCCCTGCCCTGATTGATTCATTTGCAGCCCTTAACATATCTTCCCAGGGCAGCCCTCTGCCCAGCCTCCCCTGTGGCTAAGGGCCCCAAGGCAAAGGGCGACTTCCTACAGTAACGGCTTCAGACAGTGTCTGTAGGTGTCAGCAGGGGAAGCCAGTGGCCAGCCGTCAACCAGCAGCGACTACCAAGGTAGGTGTGGCCAGGGTGGGGAGTAGAGCATAGCAAACCAGGCTATTAATACTAACCAGTTCCACAACTAGTGAGGAGTATGATGATTACCCGAGTCACACTAAGATAGTACTGTAAATGTTAGCCTGCATCGCACACCTTGAGAATTGTTAATACTGCCTTAGTCACATCTAGAGTCCCACTTTCAGATAATACTGTGAATATTAGACTGCGTCACACACCTTGAGAATTGTTAATGTTAACTTGCATCACACTTAGAGAGCACCACATTAAGACAGTACTGTAAGTATTAGCCCGTGCCACATTGGAACAGTACTGTGAATATGATCCTGCGTCGCACACCCTGAGAATTGTTAAAATTGCATTGAGTCACATTGGCGTGTTTTCTCTTGTACCCAAACTGCATTGTGAAGCCTACGACTCTCTCACACTATAGAGGACCCTCAAACCTAGTTGTGTTCTCTCTTGTAACCAAACTGCATTGTGAAACCTAGGCCTCTCTCCCACTATACAGGACTCTCAAGTCTGGGGGTGTTTTCTCTTGTACCCAAACTGCATTGTGAAACCCAGACTTCTCTCCCACTATTCAGGACTCTCAAACCTAGGTGTGTTCTTCTCCCTTGTACCCAAACTGCATTGTGAAACCTAGGCCTCTCGCCCACTATACAGGACTCTCAAGTCTGGGCCTGTTCTCTCTTGTAGCCGAACTGCATTATGAAACCTATGCCTCTCTCCCACTATACAGGACTCTCAAGTCTGGGCGTGTTTTCTCTTGTAACCAAACTGCATTGTGAAACCTGGGCCTCGCTCCCACTATACAGGACTCTCAAGTCTGGGTGTGTTTTCTCTTGTGCTCAGGATGCATTGTGAAGCCTGGGTCTCTCTCCCACTGTGCAGGACCCTTACAACCTATGTGTGTTTTCTCTTGTACCCAAACTGCATTGTGAAACCTATGCCTCTCTCCCACTATACAGGACTCTGAAGTCTCGGCCTGTTCTCTCTTGTACGCAAAACTGCATTGTCAAACCTACTCCTCTCTCCCACTATACAGCACTCTTAAGTCTGGGCGTGTTTTCTCTTGTAGCCAAACTGCATTGTGAAACCTGGGCCTCTCTCCCACTATACAGGACTCTCAAGTCTGGGTGTGTTTTCTCTTGTGCCCAGGATGCATTGTGAAGCCTGGTCCTCTCTCCCACTGTGCAGGACCCTTACAACCAATGTGTGTTTTCTCTTGTACCCAAACTGCATTGTGAAACCTAGGCCTCTCTCCCACTATACAGGACCCTCAACCATAGGTGTGTTTTCTCTTTAGCCAAACTGCATTGTGAAACCTAGGCCTTTCTCCCATTTCCAGGTGTCTCATCTACTACCTGCCAATCTGTGAAGCCTAAGCCCAGGTGTTTGAACGTCATTCTGGGAGACCTAGCCCTTTCCCACATTTTCTAGATGCCTCAAATCTTAGTGTTGTGGCTGCTGCCTGTCACTCTGTGAAACAAAGGCCTTTGCCCCATTTTCTAGGTGCCTCAAATCTTAGTGTTGTGGTTGCTGCCTGTCACTCTGTGAAACCTAGGCCTTTCTCCCATTTCTAGGTGTCTTAAATCTTAGTATTGCGGTTGCTACCTGTCACTCTGTGAAACCTAGGCCTTACCCCCATTTTCTACGTCCCTCAAATATTAGTGTTGTGGTTGCTGCCTGTCACTCTGTGAAACCTAGGCCTTTCTCCCATTTCTAGGTGTCTCGAATCTAGGTGTTTCGGTTGCTGCCTGTCATTCTGTGAAATCTAGGCCATTCTCTGATCTTCAAGGTGCCTTACATCTTAATGTTACGGTTGCTGCCTGTCATTCGCTGAAACCTAGACCATTCTCCCAATACAGGTGTCATGACTCTAGGTGTTTAACCACAGGGTGCCACTCTGTGAATGCTAGGCCAGTATCCTTTCGTCTAGGAGTCAGGATTCAAGGTGTTTAATTATTAATTGGCACTCACCGAATCCTAGATCCCTCCTCACCCTCTGTTATCCAGGATCTGTCGCTTTGTAAAGCACCAGTGAAACATAGGATCCCCACTATCTTGTCATCTCAAACTTCTAGGTATCCCACCATTACCGGCCATAACTAATTCCTAGGCCACTCCTCACCCAAGATCAGCCCGCAGGCACTAATAGCTAGTAATTACAACCATAGTCACCACCTTTGCTAACCTGCAACCCATAGCTCCCCATTACCAACCAGTCAGATGACCCACGCCTAATACTCCCTTAACTCCCTAGACAGCCCTCCCATAGAAAGAACACCCCAACCCAACTGACTTAAAGAATGCCTAGGGGGGCATTTACAACGCTGAGAGAGGATGCCGATCTCCCCCGTCTGCCTATGCTACTGCCCAGTAGACCAATATACGGCATATCCTAACAACGGATAGATAGAAAGCGAGAATCTTATCAAATAACGATCAGGGATAGATCAGGATGGAATGGGAATTATGATATGTAAATAATACCTTGGCCTGCAAAGTAAACACAGGCATTTGAGAGATAGAAAGCCACAATAATACCAAAGAACGAGCAGGGAGAGATCAGGATGGAAGGGAAAGGATGATATGTGAAACAATATCGTGGCCTGCATAGTACACACAGCCATCAATAGATTGCCGACAAGGAATAGACAGGAAAGTAACCAGAGATTGTAAATAACACACAAACCCAATAGCTGAATCTTCTGCATACTTATCTCACCCAAAAACCAATAATATCTTGGTTTGCAAAGTAAACACAGGCAATTGAAAGATAGAAATCTAGAATCATACCACAGAACAAGCAGAGAGAGACCAGGAAAGGAGGATATGTCAATAATACCTTGGCCTGCAAAGTAAACACAGTCAGTAATGGATCGCCGACAGGGAATAAACAGGAAGGGAACCAGAGATTGTAAACAACCCACTAACCCAATAGCTCAAACATCTGCATACTTATCTCACCCATAAATCCACAAAACCACCCTCTCACACAGAAAATCGCACGCACTTCACCACATCGCAACAACAAACAATCAACACATAAGTCACGCCAACAGCACACAAGGTCTCACATCGATCCGATACTTGCACCCAAGCTCGGTGCACATTAAAAACCGAACTGAAGCTGCCAACAGGACACCACTGTCTCACTTTCCTACTGCCTCTCCACCCGACTAACCACCCCCCACCCAACCTTCTTGTGTGCAGATCCGCCTGAGGACCAATTCCGTTGGTGACGGTGCACTGTACAAATGCCTTTAACATTAACATTACTGCAAAAATCGATTTTATTAAGCAATCCTGTTCATGCTGTGTTTTTTACCACAATGTTGATAATAAGAAATGCCTTCAGGCGCAATTGACCAGCTGGCTCTCTTTCACTTTGGGCACAATCTTTCCTTCTTTGTTTTATCTTTTCCTATGTTTCTTTTTCACTGTCTGGAGATCTGTTTGTGTTTATTGCTTTGCACATTTTTAGCTATTTAACTATTATGTAGGTGAGTACATTAATGTAATGATTATGAATATAGAATGGAGTGCGCTATGTACTCACCCAATAGTTTGCTTCAAATGTGAGAAGTTTCAACATGTATGCATGGTTATGCTGACATGGTGGATGTCTGTTATTGTGGTTGTATTGCAGGTTTTGTAGATTTGGTCATCTAGAGGTCAATATGTTGTTTTCATGTGTGCTTCATCTTTAATAATTATGTGTGTGATTCCACTTTTAGCTGAATGAAATTAAGTTTTTACTTTGAGGATGTGTTCATTGTATGATTAGGTAGCCACCGGATGAGTTGTGATTTAAGTAGTTTGAATTAGCATTTTTGCATCCGCTAGCGTCATGCCCCTCTTTATGGATACCCAGGTTGAAGCACTATGCACTTTAATAGAGTTACTGCCAGGATAATTTGATGCAGATGGCACTTTTGTA
Source organism: Ambystoma mexicanum (assembly GCF_040938575.1). Taxonomy (NCBI): domain Eukaryota; kingdom Metazoa; phylum Chordata; class Amphibia; order Caudata; family Ambystomatidae; genus Ambystoma; species Ambystoma mexicanum. Next base: position 352,846,721 of record NC_090924.1, read on the forward strand.
CATTACGCACCTTATTGGAGAAACTCAGGTTTAAGCACTTTGCACTATAAAGGATTCTTCCTAGAGGTAAGCACATTGCACTTTTCCTTTTCGCTGAGTCTTACTGTATTTCATGCTTTTATATTTCAGTGGAATCAAGTGGCACACTCATTAACATTTAGAGACATAAACATTTGTATGGTAAATAATGTTCCCTTTGTTATATGCACCCTATTCCATTTATGAATTTAGACGATTCGGTTTTCTTACTATGATGTACAGCTAGAAATATAGCTGTTACATTTTTGAATGTATTGGGGTTTGTTTTCTTGTGTTCGGTTGGATTCACAAAGCATTTTAAGTAGAGGATTTCCTCTGTTAACAATAATAAATATATATATTCGGTTGGGGTTTGATCTGATTGTTTAAGTAAAAGCACTTTACATGTTTGACACTTTTCTTGCTTCAAACTTGAACCTTGATTGTTAATGGAACAATATGCAGTTATTTGCAAAAGTTAGAATTATGGCCATTTGGTCATTGCCAATATACTGGTCTAACATGGCCGACTGATTCACACATTAAATGGTTGTGTGAGATGGGGTGCAAACATCAATGAGGGACTAACTGTGTACCACAGACTGACCATAGCGACTACATGTGTGTATATATACTGTAATAAACTGTATTGTATGTCATCAAGCAACAGGGTTGTTGCAAAACGCATTAATATTAGCTTTTTGTCCCTGCTCCAGGATTCACTAATAAAGAACTGTGTGTCAACTTAAGGATACAGTTGCTCCTTTTTTATTTTATAAAAATATTCTTTTGGAGGCAGAGTAGTGCATTTGCAACATGCGCCTGCACAGTTTGTTGGTTTGGAGATATATATATATATATATATATATATATATATATATATATATATATATATATATATATATTCACTGAAAAGCACTTTGATAAAGGGACGTTATGGTTAAGTTGCACTAATAAAAACCTATGAAATTCAATGAAAACACTTTGTTAAAGGGTTATTATGGTTAAGTTGCACTAATAAAATCCTATGAAATTCAATGAAAAATCTTTGTTAAAAGGACGTTATGGTTACAAGTAAAACCGAAAACCCCCAGAAATTCACCAGTTATGGTAAGCTAAGCAACCATAACTCGCCCCACCAGCATGCATTGCTAAGACTAACACCCAGGACATCAAAGATGACATCACAAAATGTATTTCACATGTGATGTCAACAGGTTTCAAATTCAAGTAGAACTCAGTCGATATCTTTCAGAAAAATTGCACTCAGACATTTTTTTCAAGAGAAATCTGAAATAAAAGCTGGGCCTGGTACTGGATTACAGAAATAAATCATCTTAGACCCCTCTAGATTATATGATCTCTGCTGACATTATAACATTTGAGAAATATGTTTTGAATGAAGTAAAACTAAATAATCTTTTAACAGGTGAAGCAAAAGCACTTCAAGAATTTAAACACACGGATCTGGTTATAAAACAAGCAGATAAAGGTGGTGGAATCACCATCATGATGCGTGTTCAAGAACATTGAGCATCACTATTGCATGTAATTAAACGATCCAACAGTAGATATACAAATGCTAATTTTGAAAATTACATTATTAGGTTTAGACCATAATTGGGTCACAAAAGCTGAAGTTGACTCTCTGAATACAGATAAACCTATGATGTCTACCTTTAATGTTCTGCCTAAAATACATGAGGATACCCAAAAGTCACCAGTTATGCTGATTGTGTCAGGGTGTGGTACTGTATTGGAACCAGTCAACACATGTGTGGATTTTTATGTTAAATCGTTTTGCCAGAATACAGAGACATATTTTCAAGTCAGTACAAGGTGATTAATATAATTGACAATACACCTTTTTTAATGAAAATAATCAACTTTTAGTCATTCTTTACATTCATATCCTTTATAAAAACATCCCACAAAAGGAAGCCATAAAATGCATTAGTGATCTTTTATATAGATAGATCAGGTGCAAGAAAAGCCTGTGTACTTCCCAACTACTTTGAGTTGTATAATCAATTTTATCAACAGATTAAAGGAACAGCCTTGGGAGCAGTGATTGCTCCCAGCTTAGAAATATTTTATATGGCAAGCTATGGGAGAAAGCATATTGGTTTGTTACTGATTCCTATAAGCAAACTATCACTATTTCGAAACCTTGCATTGATGATCTGATCCTAATGTGGACCGGTACAGGTGAATTGTAAAACACTTTTTCAAATGGTTGAACAATTGGAAAGAAAACTTATTTTCCAAGGAATGGAGCCTTCACTGGGACACTTTTCTTGGACACATTGATTTCACATGACAAAGGTAGACTGTTCTGTAACTTATATTGTAAGCCACCAGACAGAAATTAATTGCAAGATTACCATAGCTTCCTCCTAGGTCACCAAAAGACAACCTCATCTATGGTCAGTATCTAAGAGTAAAAAGAAATTGTAGCAGCATGCAGAATTATAAGCAACAAACAGCCATATTTGGCCAACGTCTACCTTCACATGGATATCCCAAGTGCCTTCTCAGAAAGTCTGACAAGCAAGCGCACATGACACCAAGGAAGATTACTTTAACTTGCAAAGATCCAAACTCAATCAAAGAACACTCAGGGAAAAAAAAAACATTATCAAAACGTATTGGCCGCTGTTACAACAAAAACTGAAGGATGAAAATTTACTATTATTTGCATCAAAGAGGGACAAACATTTAAAAGATAATCAGGTTCATTCCTGACCACTCCTCAATACACATGCAAAACCACCACAGAATAGTAGTTCGGCACAGGGAAATTTCTTGTGCGGAATGAGTACAGATTCACCAAACAAATGGACAGTTAAAGAACTAACCAATTGCAGGAGTAAAACCATCATTTCTTCATGAAATGTCCATATGGTCTATATTATGCAAGCCAAACGACTAGGAAAGTTCACTTGCGTATGGCCGAGCACCGTTATAGACATTGCTGTAAAAATAGCAATGTCCTTGTGCTGAAACATTTTTGGGGAAAAATGCAATCGCGAAAACTACTTACTTTTGTTGGTTGTTGATAAGATCTACTGTCCGAATAATTTGGAGAGGTGTCTAATCTTTTAGGAAAAACAATTAAGTTGCTATGTAAAACTGCAACACATTTTTTTTATTTGTGCTAATGTTTGATGAATTAATCAATTTAAAATGTATTTTGTTAAATAAATTGCCAATATAATTAATTTGTTGACTGCCAAAATTGATGTCATTAATTGCTCTTGTAAAGAATGGTGTTATAATTCTGAAACTTATTAAACGAGAATTAGTTTTACAACCAGGATAGGTTCATGATAGATGTGAAACATTTATGTTCTCCACCTGTATTATTTAGGTGCAACTGTCTTCTTGTTATAATTCGGACATTGAAGGAGGATAGGCCTTCGAATTCCCATCACTAAATGGGGGCCTCACTCTAGTAGGTAAACAAAGTAGGGTCTATTATACGTTTTTTATGTGGGAATTAAGGACATGACTATCTCTCTGAATTAGTTAAGGGGATTACATTACGGTGTACATTCCTCACGCTCACCCAGTTAGATCTCCCATTCTACACCGGGCCAACCAGTTGCAACACACAAATGTAAGGATCTGCTTCTGATCCCTTCCTGCTTATCTTTATTTTTCGCACCACATTCTTCTTTAACACAGTCAACTCTTGATATTTTCGTCCTTGGCAGTTGGGCTTGCCAATTACAGAATAATTATCCTGCGGTTTTTCGTGGCACAGTAAAATGTAATCCTGGCAAATAAGCCTCCACGCTTCACGGGTCCACTTCAGCAAATCCTGAGCCCATCACGCAGCCACACACTATTGTTACTACTGCAGTGTGAGTACTATGAAACTGCCCTTATGGAATGCTAACCGCTATCACAGACACCATAGAATTGCCCCCTTCAGTCTGTTCTCCTTCTTTGATCAACCTGAGCTCCTCGAAGATATCACAAAAACCTTTTCATTCCCCAATCTTTCTTTCTCCCTCTCCCAAAATACAATTGAGGTAAATTTGCAATAGGGTGTTGGAAGAAAGGAAGGCATTAAAAGCAAGGAATAATGCTTTCATTCCTCGATGTTCTGCTCCAGCCATTTTCGAGTGCACACAATGCAGTGAAGGGGAACAGAACGGAGTTCAGATCTCCACTCTGCTTTCCTCCTCCGTCTTCTGTCTGCACTTCACGGTACACCTGGGATTTTCATGGAGATTTAAAAAAGATTTCAATGGAATGCGCCTCAAAATATCGCCTGCTAAGGAGCAGGCTGATTCCATTTGAGACCATTTGTAAACTCCCTCTGCAAACCGTAATTTGCAGATGATTTTTAATTTTTTACGTCACAAAAAGTAACAGTAAAATGTAAAGTTTGTTTTGCGTGGTTTACTCTTCAATTCTACAATATACCAATACCCCGCCGGTAGTGTCAGCGGTGGACCGGCAAACTGGCCCTACCTTCTCTGCCGCTCGATATGCCGGTATTACCAGGATATTACGGGCACCTGAGATAACAGCAAGTTCCCATTCCATGGAGTGCGGTAGGACTCCATGGGATATGACTGCCTGAATCACCTACACCGGTATTACCGGTGGCAGTGATTCATGCATTTCTTTGCCAGTAGTGGTCGGAATTACTGATATTTTTTTCCAGACCGGCAAAATCATAATGAGGATCTATGCCTTGTAAATGTTTAAAGTTGCATGCAGTGACCCAACAGCATGTAAGTGCTAATGTTGGCATTCCCCCGAATGCAATTTGAATTTTTTATAAATGACCTCCTATGTTCGTCTATAATATGCTAGTCTAGACAAGCCTCAGCTCGGTGAAAGCACTACAGTGCTGAGTTGGCACACTGCAAAAGCCATTTAACTTAACATTACATTACGTGGGGGCTCATGTTTGTTGAGCCATAACGTACTCTTTGTGCATAAAAGTCTAGCATAAGACTTTTACACATGCTATTTATGTTACGGCTCATTTTCGGATATTTGTGTTGCAGAGAGGAGGAGCAGATCGTAAGTCAAGATTCCGCCTCTCTCTTCCGCTCCGCCATGCAAATACGGATTCACTTGCACCCGCATGTATTTTCATGTTGGTGCAGACAGATGCTGTGGATTGATATGGACCTTGCCTACATTTGACACCAGCAAAAAGCAGGCAGTTTCCATAAGATTAAAATGTAAACGCGGTCTGCCATGCAGGCTTTGTTTACTTATTTTGCACAATGGTGTCCAAAAGGACGGCGTAAAAGTTAGTATGCCACCTTTTTACACTCCACATTTGTACACTGCCATGGAAAAGTTGAACATTATGTGGATGGTACCTGCCTAGGCAAAAGTGTAAATGCAATGTAAACCCACTGAGTAATTTACACAGAACTCAAAAATGAGCTCCATGGTGTAATATAGATAATGGGAAGAGTCGCTGGGTATAGACTGCATTCCCCATGGCAATTGTAGCAAGGAGGTCTAAGTGCTGCGGATCATCGATTTCCTCACTGTCTGGTGTAATACCAAATTATGGCTGCTTTAGGCGTGTCCTTTTACCCCTACTTGACACAAGGTAACCAACGGAAGAGGAAATGGAGGAGGGATGGGAATGAAAATAAATAGAAAGACAAGTAAATGGTTAATAGAGATGGCAAGAATGCGAGGGTTAAAGAAGCTGGAAGCTGGCAGGAGATGTGTGGGGAAGAGGATACCAGGTGTGAGGGCATGGCCGTGGTGATTGGGCAAGAAAGGAGATCGTTAAAGAGCGTGGAGCAGAGGGAGAAGACAGATGAGGAAAAATGGGAAGTAGAAGTCACGTGGGAACTCATTACCCCGTCCTTGTCTTGCAATTAATGTATATTTCACAATGAACCACTTTCACGGTCGGCTAAACATGTCAGTTCCACTTGGCCTGTGTAATCGACCTTGACGGGCAGTTAGTGTCTCCTGGAGGCACGTGGCCACTGATCAACCTCTCACAGTGGCTGCAGCAGAGCGGCGTTTGTGCACGAGACCCGCCCGCCAGGGCCGTATCCGGTCTATGGCTCACGTAACTAAACACTGTCAGCACGCTACAGCAGCCCTTCCTGGAGGCAGCAGTGCCCCCACAGATACCATATTGCACATGCACCTTTTCGAAAAGGAGCACCCACTTTTTGACGCCTACCGTATGGTGCCTATCTTTGATTTTCGCTGGGGGTGGGGGATTTTATTGTTAATTGTGCACATACCCAGGGCCATCTTAAGCACTTTTGGGGCCTTGGGCACGGACATCTTTGGGCCCCCCTCAACCAAATCAAAGGAATTAAGGGATCAAGAATACTGGTCGCATACCCCCAACCCCCACCGTCGCGCTCACAACCTATAGGTTGATATGCTGTCTCGCAGCATAATAAGCACGTTTACTCCCTTTAAATCCCCTTGCCCTCTTCATTCTTGCTCTAATCAGAATGATAAACAAGTAGCATTTGATGACCAACATTAGCAGTCAACAAAGGGGTTACTGTTCTAGTATGTACAGGATACTTTTGATCAATAACATCCAGGAAGGTAGATGTAGTATTAATGCAGGACTGTGCGTAAAAGGTACATGTAACCCATAATAGACAGATAACTCACATTAACTGCCTCACAGAATGCAAAAGTGCTCATGCATGGGTAGAGACCACCAATTGGAAGGAAGGAGAACGCTACACATACCATAGCATGGATAGTGGAGGCAGATTAGAAGCTACCAGGAAGGCGTCTTTATCCAGACAGACTGCGATTAGAAGTGGGATATGGTTTTCAAATAGGTTTGCCATTAGATATCAAAGGAACAAATGCCTGTGGTGTGTGATATAAATATGCTCACTATTAACACAGTGAAACCATGAATAAGGCTTTTATGAAGACCATACCATGAGAAGGAAATCACTCGGAAGGGCTGACAATTTTAAAAGGTTTAAGGACTGGCAATATTGAGAGGTTAGGCAATACAAGATTAAATGAAATGCCGAGGATCACACATTGGTTAAGGGGTGAAGCTGGGATTTGTGCCAACTCTGCAATTTCTGCATTTGAACACTTTCTTTTCCAGTTCTTACCATGAACTAAAACAATCTCATTTGATAAAAAAAGGGACTTGGAAAGTACACAAATAACATTACCAAACCTATTTTTAAACAAAATATTATAGAGGGTGTTATACAAAGTGGGAATGTTCTAGATTCATTCTCTCCATCATCAAGGGAAGTATATATACCAATCTATGTGATTTAACAAATTTAATGTGGGTTTTTCTTTTGTATTTTAAAGCTTTAAATACTTCCCAAACAATGGCTTGTGACATTTTCATTCATAAACGTGCATAAAAACCTTTGACTTTTACCAAAAAGCAAACCATGTTTTGTGTCAAACAAGCAGACCTTAAAATATGCTTGCCTGAGGCCTGCCACATATGGTCCGCTCTCTTCTGTCTACCAACCTTTCCACCCAAATGGCCTACATAAGAAGAAAGATCAAGTAATGGGCTGACCAATACCGCAGGATGCAAGAAGGCAAACCTCACAGGAGACAGCACAGTAATGTAAGATATATTAGATGATTTGACCAGCATCACTGTATCGTCTGCTGGCAAATCCAGGATACAAACATGAACGCTGTCGTTCCATAGTCTTGAAGTTGGATATTTGCTCACCTCTTGGTCTAACAATTTCTGCCATCATTGGTGGCGATTTACAACACCCCATATGAACAAACCAATTTATAGACTTTCACCATACGGATGATATGTTCATTTTTGTAGCAACCCCTATCTGGTACAGGTACATTGCTGATAATAGCAGATGTTGTTCTGCAAAACCAAGTACATATGCAGGCAGGTTTATAAACTTCAGACATAGGAAAGGCTCAGCCAGCCTGGCTGGAATGTGATATTCTAATTTTATATATGAACACATATCTCTGCAATAGGTGCTTCACACCTTGAGCTAACTTCTGAGCCATTGTGGCACTCAATTTATCAATGTGCATTTCACCATTGCCTATTAAACATGGTCAACATAATTCCCACAGGAAGGAAAGAATGCTCCAGAGTTGTGCCATAAGGAACACACAGACTATGTATACCTCTGTGAACACAGAAAGCAATACATGATGAATTGATCAAGGCAGAATGCACTTGCCAAAGCAGAAAGGCAATGGGTTTAGAGCCTCAGCAGCACCCCATCAAATATCCTGACGTGTGCTATTTAAGACTGGTGAACAATGGAATCGTACTTCTTTAGATCAGCTAGCCTTGTGGGACCCCCTCCAAGGTGGGAGCCCTGGGCAAGTGCCCCATTTGCCCTCCCATAAAAACGTCTCTGCACATATCTAATCATTATCCCAAAGTCGTAAAGCTATGAGGATTTGGGATGAAAAGGTGTAAAGTAGTTCGTGAAAGCATGTGATTCATTTGTATAGTGTCTAGGAGCAGGTAGACTGGTTTGTAGCACTAGCACGGCAGGTGAAAGCACAGAGATTGCCAGAATTCTATACAGGTTGCACAGTCTCTATGGAGCGCTGTAGATGTGTACCAGGCCGCATGAGATGAAGCTGCGGGTTAGGAGAGGTAAATGATTTCAGCCACACAACTGTAATCTGGGTCTACATGCAGGGGTGTTGCTAGGTCTGGAAAAGATCTGGGGCTATGCTAATGTTGGGACTGTCAAGACTTGGGGCTAGCTAACCTTTTAGTTGTAGCCCCTGAGCTTCTATCTGGGGCTACAACCAAAAGACCCAGGGCTATAGCCCTCTCAGCCCCCCCCCCAGCAACGCCTCTGTCTACATGCATAGTGTCGGCTCTATATGAGAAGCGAATGATGCGGCCAGAGCAATGGCCTCTGTCTTCACCTAAGATCTCCAGTGGGGAATTTTTTGATTGTTGGGGCAGAGACATTTTCAATAACCATGTGGGTGTTAGCCAGCATAGCGATAGAGCCCAAACCAATCAAACGGTGGTAGCAGAAGTTCTCACCAGTCAGCCCCCTGAGAATGTCTTTATATAATGGGTTAAAATGCAGCATTTTTCACAACACTTTCTAAAAAAAAATGGGTAAAAAGCCACACGGCTTTTAGGGTAACAAATGAAAAGATCCAATAGTTACCAAGTCACCAACAAAACGTGTTCCTGCTGCCTGTGCCCATACATGTCCACATGAATATTTGGCACCTCTCCCAAATAAAAAGACATTCATTTTTACTTTGCATGCAATAGCAATAATCATACTATAAGAAAACATGCTCAGGTTGGCTCTGCCAATATATGTCAGTGCCCCACTAAAGAACATACTCTTGTTGGCTTTGCCCATCATTCCAGTAAAAAAATGTCATGCCACTGTAAAATAAGACGTCCATACTGGATGTACCCAGTATGGCTTCATAAGAACACCCATAGTGTTGGCTTTGTGCATAAAATCAGTAGGACATCACATGCCACTCTAAGAAAAGATCCATACTTACTGCACTACGGTAGGCCAGAATTCCATGTAAGAACCTTAGTCATGTTGGCTTTGCACATAATGCCAACAAAACATTTCATGCAAATCTACGAAAACGCCCATGCTGTCTGCCCAGTGTATTCCCCCATCCCAGATTGCTTTTGCTCGTAATATCTATAAACTTGCTATACCACAATGAAAATGCCTATACTGGCTTCTCCATTGCATGACCCTAGCTTTGTTCACCTGCCCACCCCCCACACAGAGAGTCATACCCATTAACAAACGACCATGCACCACAACATACATACTTCTCTCTCATTCGCTTGTGCATCCACAACACATTCACACTGCACTCTCATGTACACATGCACACCATTTCACAACATTCACAATTCACTCTCATTCATACACGCACTTACACAAGAAACAATCCCTTGGAAGCACCCATGCACCACACATACGTACATATATAGCCTTCCATGCATGCATACACTTACCTGCTTCTCAAGCTTTCGGACTCAACAGCACTTTCAAGCTGCTCTATAAGACTTACCGTGCACCTCGCAGACAGGAACCAGGATGCAGGCGGAGGCCCTGCCTGCACAATTCCCAAGGCCTTGCATGGCCCATTGTGCATGCGCACTGGGGAACTGCAAAATGTGAAGGGAAACAACGTGTTTCAGCTTTTGCAGGCTCAGTCCTCGGTCCCTCCTCTAAAATGGATGTTGGGTGGCAGTGGCAACCCGTTACCCATTATGGCCTTGCTGCCACTGAAAATCCCTACCTCATTAACACTCCTGCATGCAGAACATAACTAGAAAGCCATTTTCTGTAAATTCCTGCCATTTTTTTTCAAATGTAATTTTGTATTTCTGTACACATTTCACATTCCTGCATACAAGTACCAGAATGCAACGTGATGGGCACCTAAAAGCCAGGAATGGTTGATTATTGCACACCAGACATTGGACAACTTCAGACCATTGTATGCTGTCCTATCAGACTTACCAACTTCCAGGCTTTGACACACCTCAGATGGGACTTAATCATAAACAGATCTGCTTGTATTCACCGTTTGACAATGCATGCATGATCTCATGTACAATATGCACAAAATGTGCCCATCATACAATCCACATTGACACTTTAGGAGAGCTGACATTTTGAGAAGAAAGGGCTACTCTTGGACAGTTTGCGGTGTCTTCTGCAGCCATAATTAAACTGCTGCCCCTTAGAGGTGCCTTCAAGAAAAACAGTGTGAATAATAAAGGTCTTGCCGCCCAAGAGGCCTGCAGCTGGAACAGCTGGAACAGCTTCTATCACTTGAAGGGTCTTACTGATGTTTCCTGCAGAGTCATGGGCCTGGAAGTGTTGCAATGCGCGGTATGTAAAAACAATGAGCATATAGAACACCCCCCTTCCACTGTACACAATGTGCTATTGCCACTAAATACCAATCACGAGGGGTCAGTGGGAAAAAATGGCCGTAGGCTTTATTATACCAAAAGATGGGCAATCAGCCATGATGTGCTTTTGGGCATCATAGGATCAGGTGAGCAGGGGCTCAGATGCTGCCAAGTCCAGAGATGGGCCAACTCGACGCTGATCCATGCCGCCATTTCTTCTGCCTATGACTGCTGGCCAGCATTGAGCTGTGCACTTCATTCGTTGATCCCTTTTCTTATTCCACTGTGCCACCCCTCCCCCACCCCTTGCTTCCACTATTTCAACTTGATTTACCCGTGCCAGTGTCTGGCCAATCATTGGCGGGAACGGCAGGTATTTTTGTATTTTTCCTTACCCTTCCGGGTAGTCCTTCTGCAGGCGGAGGCGCAGAGCAAAATATGGCTGGGCTGCTTTTGTGTCCATTCTCTTATATTAAGAAATGTGCCTATGGGCAGGGAGACACCTCGGGCAGTAATTTCCAGACCTGTCCAGTTGGCGGCCTACCTTTGGTCTTCCTTTGTTCTTGGGACCTGTGCATCACTGCCAGGTAGATGCTAGCCATTGCAGGCCCCCTGCCCCAGTCCCTGGCCCACCCCCCGCAGTCTGCCACCCCCTCTTGTTTGTCCCCGAAGCCTACTGCGTGGCAGGGGAAATGGGCCATCTGTCAGGCCCTTCCTTTATTATGGAGGCATACCTTCCTGCCTCCCCACACACATGCTTATGTGCCTGGACGTCTACCTCCCGGGCCTCGGCCCTCGCGGGTCCGAGGGCAGCAGGTGGGAGAAAAGTCCTATCCATGGCATGAAATGGCCCGTTCTCTTCACTGAGGAGCCTCCTCCAAACATTCAGCCCCATGATACCGGCGCAATGTCATGTAATATACAGTGCTCTTCTGCAGCACAACTGCCATTTATAGAGCCCCGTGGCGTGCGGCCCTGCAAACATTGAGGCAAAAATGGATGCGTGTGTGTTGGTTGTTAAATGGATTGAGGGAAAAGCAGTTGCGAATCCTGAGATGTTGTTGCATGAAGTCCTGAAGTACCCGAGTCCTGAGTGACTGTCCAAAATCCATCAGCTTGGAAGCCAGCACAGGGTTAGCTGCTGGCCGAGTGGGGGAGGAGGATGGGTGAGTGACGGTGTGCCTTTCGTATGGTATGTTTCTAGACAGCTGGCTGCTGTGTGTAGACCACTGGTGAACGGGGGCCGCGCAGGCCCGCAGTGCAGGGGGAGGCATGCGGCCTCATGCCCAGTGGGGCGGGGCCAGCAGGGTGGAGGGGGCCCCCTCAGCAGGGCTTGCAGGAGGGCCCCCATACATTCTGTGTTACTGCAGTGGTGTCAAGGTTTATTGTGCGAGTAGTGTAAGGTGGTAAATGATAAGGATGTAAGCATGTTAGTTAGGGTGAATGAGGCAGGGATTGCCCAGAGGGTGAGCTTGTGTGAGGAATTCGACCATCCGCACAGGGAGCGTGCACTCGGCTGTTTTTTTTTTATTTTTTGGAGATTAAAATTGTTAGGCAAAGTTTGGATGCAGTACCCTCTGGGAACACTACATACAACTCTGACTACAGGTATAGGCAACCCAACCTTTGGTATAAGCTTGTACTACACAGTTTTGGTAGCGTGTTGAGCAGCCAGGCTTATCTCAAGAGGGGAAATGTGAGCAGTAGTGGAGTTACACAAAGGTTCACAGTTACAGGTATTCAAGTAAACTTACACTCAAGGTTTCTTGCATAAACAATTATTAATTAATTTATCAGTCAGTTATAAAGCCTTCTTCAGATGGGAGCAACAGAATAGTAACACACAAATACACTTCAATACTATACACTCTGAGTTTCTGGATCAGACAAGGCCCTTTTGGGATGGCCCACAGACACAACTTACACCCACAGGTGACTTCAGTAACAAGGGTGTTGGGGACATTAATATCTTACTGTTGGCGTTCACAATACTCTTTAAAGTTGGTAAAAGGCAAAGGTTATTAGAACAAGAAACCACATATTTTCCTAAGCAGGTAAGTACTTTTAGATATTCTTAGAAGAGTCATTCAATTCAATAGGCTAAGCCAAAGTCAATGGGCAAAAGTCTTGGATAGGATGAAGCACTTCTGGTAAGTAAATGGAAAAGTCTTTGCACAAGTTCTTGGGAGTCTTTGATGAAAAGAAGAATCAAATGTAGGGCCACAAGCTGATTAGACTTGTGAGTTGTGGAAGTTACAAGCACTTCTACAGTAAGAGGTAAGTTCTCTTAGACGTGTTTTACAGTACCTTGATAAAGAAGAAAAGATGCAGCTGATGACTTCTGTTCCTGTGCATCTCTGTAGATCTTACTGTTCGTGGGCCTCATTCGTGGGGACAAGAGGGAGGATATCAGAGGACTCATGCAATGCACTGGGACTATCAAAACCCGCAACTGGAAAACTTTCAGTGGCTGTTTTTTGGTTTCAGCTACCACAAATAGCAACAACGTGGTTCCTGGCTGTCAAGGTGGACTGTCCTTGCTTCTGGGGTCCCGCACTCTGCTGAGGGGGCTCAGGCTTGGTCAGTCCTTCTTCGTGGGAGTCCGGAGGATCTTCCAAAAGATTTAGGCCAGCTTAAAAGCAACACACACAATCTCCTGTCCCTCTCCCTGGCTATACGATTTCCTGCAGCAACTCTGAGGAAATTCAACCAGCTCTGAGATGGGTGTCCAGGTGGCTTACTTTGGAATTGATAGGTCCCACCAACTCAGAGGGAGAAGTCATCCTTGCAGGGGCTTCTCTGTTGATGCAAACCTGGTGTTTCGGCACTGCAGCAGGGCTTCACCGGGCGAACCAACGATCCAGGAGTTGCAGCAGGCTTCCTCTTCAAGCTCTTCTTCAGTTCCTTCGTCCAGTGGTCGACTCTGCCTTCCAAGCCAAAAGCGTCACCTTTTATTCAGTTCTCTACCATTCATTCCAGCCTAGCTGTCACTCACCTAGCAGGGTGGATGTCCTTGTTGGACAGTCAGCCAGCCAATCACCACAGAGTGTATTTGGGTCTCTAGGAGACTAAGCACAGGGAGTTTCCGGCCCCTCCCACACTTCCTGCCTATCACAGATACACTGGAGCCAGAGGCAGGTTTCACTCCAGAAACCCTGCCAAAGGCAAAATGAACAAAGAGACCAAACATGGATTGGCACGCAGAGACAATCTCTAGAAGGACCTTTCCACAAAGACATGGCAAAAAAAGAAGACCGGGGACCATTTTGTCCAAGATGGCTCTGCGCCATTTTGAAAAAGATGGCTCCCGCGGTTAGCGTTACCGGAGCTGCGAACAGCTGCGGTAAATGCAAACTATGATAGTTCAAAACAAAACCACTGCCACCAGCCAATCTGTGAGGAAAGGGTAACATAAAAATGTTACATGAGCATCTAGCCACAGGGGATACTAAGTAACCCCTCCAGCACTCTATTGTAAGGTAGTGTGTGCTGGGTCTAGAAAGTTACAATGCTAAGTAAAGTCAATTTCACTTTACTGCTCTGGGAAACAGTAGTTAATCCCAGAGAAGGTATTTAAACCTTGGGAAATCTGAAAGACTTCCCTGTGTCACTGCACTGGAGGTGCTGTGTGACACATTGTAAAAGATGATGCCTATGGAGTTTGTCAGACTCCATAACCAAAAGAAACACAGAGGTAAAATTCACATTAAAATACATGAGAGAGTGGGAAAAAGGGTCACACTCTCTCCAGGTTAAAAGAACATCAAGTCCTCAAAATCCAGCAACGTCGCTGGGGGTCTCTAAGGTGGAGGGAATTAGCACATGTTTGAGAATTCTCCCTAACAAAAAATGAATGATGGGAGATCAACCTCTGAAAATGTGTGAGGCCATTCTGCACACATTTTCCTTGCTCACCAGAGGCATGGTTAAGTCTAATCCAGGAGAACACAGCCTACAGGCGCTGTCCTCCCCTGTCATGTTCACCTGGAATGTGACAGCCACGGGTGCATCAAAACACCTCAAGAAGGGAGAACGCGACACCTTCCTCCGGCGTGGGCAGCCAAATTAAAATATCAAAAGCTCCATGCATGTGCCTTCCTATTGACTAAACTGCTAGTGGCAGCGCATACTAATAGGAGTTAATTGGAACAGGCCTGCGTCAGGCTTGATCGCAGAATGGACAAGAGGAAAGCAGGACTAATACCTCTTGGATATGCATTGTGTCAACTTGAAGCTTGTTCCCACCCCTGTGTATGAAGGACAGTGAATGTAATGTCTGGGTCCACTATTTAAAGTAGACAGCCCATGCAGAGAGGACCCCTTTCAGGCAGAAGAAATATGTGATTTAAGGGAGACAGGAAGTCTGCTCTCATCAGTAACTTCAAGGGAGGGTATTACCCGAATTGTTCGTTTGCAATTGTTCAAATGCACAATTGACCGAATTTAAAGGGTCACAATTGACCTTTTCACAATTGACTGCACATATATATATATATAGAAGGGTTTGGGGCGGGTTTGGGTTGGGTGGGGAGTTGCGGGGGGTTTCCCCCCGCATATATGTTACAATTGACCTTCACAATTCGGTCAATTGTGAAAAGGTCAATTGTAATTAGAGCAATTGTCAAACGAACAATTCGTATACATCCCAAGGGAGACCTGCACTTTGATCAAGAGTCACATAGGGCTCAGTTAACCAGAGAGACACTTTGATCTACAACAGACAGGAAGATAGGTGGGACTTAGGAGTACATGTTGTCACCCCTTTCCTTTCCTGTTGCAAAGCACACTGGTTCTGACCTCACATATAAAAGAAGATTGGTTCCAGGATTAGTTCCCTAAGGTAGGCTTAGCCTGCACCAATCACTGGCGCCCACTTGGCTTTAAAAGAGGGATGAACCCCTCACTTAGCAGATCATCTGACAACTTTAAAAGGAGTAAGAAGGACTAATTTAGACCATGGCTGAAGGTACAGTCTGCCTTACATCTTCCGCCAGTGAAGGAAGGCCAGGATTTCCAAGAGGGAGGCAAGATCCCTCCACTAAACATCTCCCAGGCAACAGAGGGAGAAACCGGTCTCAGGGGACCCATCCAGCAGCTCCAGAACCACTACCCAGCCAGCACACAGCGTGCCCCACTAGGTTCTGCCAGAAAACCTCCTAGTTGTGAAGTGCCAGAGAGTCTCTGAACAAAGGACAAGGGTGTTGCCGGCAAACACTCTCCTCAGCTTTGTGCCGTCTGCCTTAAAGGACGACACAAGCCCTGGAAGAAGCTAGGAGGAGTGCCACAAGCATCGGCGAGCGTCCATCTTTTTAGGACATTTTCGAGGCAGTCGAGCCCTTGAACCGTGACTGGCTGCACCACGGACTGCAGTCACACTGCAGTCACTAAAGCTGTCCGAGACGCCTCAACCAACATTTCAGATCCGCCAACCAGCACAGAGACAACGATTCTTGACCCAGTGCCACTGTGTAGGCCGGCCTGCAGCTTCCATCCAGCCTTGCTTGCTGAACTGCCTGCCGCCTGATACCCACAGCTGTCTCCCATCCTGAACTCTGTCACAGGATCTGCAAAGCATCCTGGAACCGACCTGACGCTGTCGAGCATCAAGATCAATTCAAGCCCCACGTACATTGTGGCTGTCTTCCCTTGGTACTTCTCCGAAGGCCCCTAGTGACATTTACGATCCGTTGCTCCCTTGGTGCTGAAACCAAATATCCTTGAAAGGAAAAACTGATTGCTTTACCTACTACCATCATGTCAGTATGCAAAGGGCATCGCTTTCCTTTGTGAAACTTTCTGCCCTATGTATTCCTTTACAGAGTTGGTTGTATTTTGTAGTGTGCTAGAACTGTCTGTTGTAATAATAATAAAGTAGATTTTTTATACAACTTTGACTGGACAGTGCCTTTTAACATTGGGTAATAATTGTATTTTCACTGTGTTGCAACTAACCAACGATCAATGACCTTGCAGAGATGAGCGTGCCGTTCCGTCCACGTTACCAAAATTGGACACAAAGTTGTATAATTTACTTGTGTTTCCAATCTGTTTGGATCCCTTCTGGTGTACTAGAGGTGTGGAGCTGATTGATGGTTTAGAAACCGATATTCATCCGTGGACCACTGGTGCCCTGGAATTTGATTCTTCACAGCTTGGGTCAGGGAATATGTCCCTCTTGGTACTGCTTTCTTGATCAAATCTGTGGCATTTCTGATTGATGCTTGGCACAGCCACTAAAAGCGCGCTACAGGACTGCAACATTAGGGTTGCATTGCAATGGAGGAATTTGCTGTTGCCTGCTGAAGGCATGATGAGGTTGTGAATTCAATCCTCCATTTGTTCATAAGCCAGCAGGGTCTTCGTAGGGCTGAGATAATGGCCCTGATTCAAAGAATCTGGAGCAGAAATGCGCAAGCGTCACGTGCCGAGAAGGACCGTGCACCAGAAAGTGCGCAGAGAAATGATTGCGCGGCACGCATATTCATGGATTTCCAGAGGCATCAATAGCTCTGGCACAAGGAACAGCAAGCTGTGCCAGTAACGCCCCCAACACGCAGTAAAAAGCAAGTGAAATGCCCAACATGGCACAAGCCTCTGTGCCATCCCTGGGCCAGCATACAGCCCCCCTAGTGAAATCGCGAGAAAACACCACGATATCGCCGGTCGCACCCCAGCGTAATCACACGAAAACACCTTGCAATCCCCAGCCGCACCCCAGCGTAATCGCACGAAAACACCTCACAATCTCCGGCTGCACCCCAGCCAAATCGCGTGATAATACTGCGCGATCCCAACCGCACTACAGCGTAATCACACGAAAACACCTCGCAATCCCCGGCCTCACTCCAGCCAAATCGTGTGAAAACACGGTACGCTCCCTGGCCGCACCCCAGCGTAATCGTGCGTAAACACCTCGCAATTCCTGGCTGCTCCCCAGTGTCATCGCACGAAAACAACCTGCGATCCCAGGCCACACCCCAGCAAAATTGCGTGTAAACAACTTGCAATGCCGACCCGCGGCCCAGCATAATCATGCAAAAACACCTTGCAATTCTTGGCCGAACCCCAGCGTAATCGCGATAATACTGCGCAATCCCCTCCACATTCCAGCGTAATCGCACGAAAACACCTTGCAATCCCCGGCCGTACCCCATCCAAATGGTGTGAAAACACGGCACGCTCCCCAGCCACACCCCAGCCTAACCACGCGTAAACACCTCGCAATTCCTGGCTGCACCTCAGTGTAATCGCATGAAAATAACCTGCGATCCCCGGCCGCACCCCAGCCATATCGTGTGTCTGCACCTTGCAATCCGCGGCAAGCAACCCCCTCCTGACGGGACACCCACACCCCAGCCCCCATCACCTGTGACAACACCCTGCAGGTAGGCCCCTCCACATGGGACACCCTTAGCCCCATCACCCATCACCCCAACCTGTAGGCAGCCCCCTCCACGTGGGACATCCCCAGCCCTTATCACCCATGACGCCACCCTGCAAGCAGCCCCCTCCACATGGGACACCACCAGCCCAGCCCTCATCACCCATCACCCCACCCTGCAGGCAGCCCCCTCCACATGGGACACCACCAGCCCAGCCCCCATCACCCATAACAACTCAGTGCAGGCAGCCCCCTCCACATGGGACACTCCCAACCCCCATCACCCATGACACCACCATGCAGACAGTCCCCTCACATGGGACACCCCCAGACCCGATCACCTGTGATGCCACCCTGCAGGCACCCCCCTCCACTTGGGACACCCCAGCCCCCATCACCGGTCACCCCGCCATCCCGGCAGCCCCCTCTACATGGTACACCCCAGATCCCATCACCCATCATCCCACCCTGCAGGCAGCCCCCTCCACATGGGACACCCCATCACCCATCACCCCACCCTTGTAGGCAGCTCACTCCACATGGGACACCCCCTTCACCCGTGACGCCACCACGCAGGCAGCCCCCTCCTCATTGCACACCCCCAGTCCAGCCCCCATAACCCCTGACAACACCCTGCAGGCAGCCCCCTCCACATGGGACACCCCCGGCCCCCATTACCCGTGACGCCACCCTGCAGGCAGCCCCCTCCCCATAGGACACCCCAGCCCCCATCACTCGTCACCCAACACTGCAGGCAGCCCACTCCACATGAGACACCCCCATCACCCATGACACCACCCTGCAGGCAGCCCCATGCACATGGGGCACCCCCAGCCCAGCCACCATCACCCGTCAACCCACCCTGCAGGCAGCTCCCTCCACATGTGACACCCCACCCCCATAACCCATGATGCCACCCTGCAGGCAGTGCCCTCCGTATGGGACACCCCAGCCCCATCACCCACCACCCCACTCTGCAGGCAGCCCCATCCACATGGGACACCCCCAGCCCAGCCGCCATCACCCGTCACCCCACCCTGCAGGCAGCTCCCTCCACATGGGACACCTCACCCCCCATAACCCATGATGCCACCCTGCAGGCAGCCGCCTCTGCATGGGACACCCCCTGCCCAGCCCCCATCACTAGTCACCCCACTTTGAGGGCAGCCCCCTCCACGTGGGACACCCCCATCACCGGTGAGGCCACCCTGCAGGCAGTCCCTTCCACATAGGACACCCCCAGCCCTGCCCCCATCACCCGTGACAACACCCTGCAGGCAGCCCCTTCCACATGGGACACCCCCAGCCCTGCCCCCATCACCCATGACAACACCCTGCAGGCAGCCCCCTCCACATGGGACACCTCCAGCCCCCATCACCTGTGACTCCACCCTGCAGGCAGCCCTCTTCACATGTGACACCCCCAGGCCCCATCACTTGTGAAGCCACCCTGCAGGCAGCCCCCTCCACATGGGACACACCAGCCCATCAACCGTCACCCAACCCTGCAGGCAGCCCCCTCTACATGGGACACCCCAGCCCCCATCAACTGTCACCCCACCCTGCAGGTAGCCCCCTCCACATGGGACACACCAGCCCCCATCACCCGTCACCCCACCCTGCAGGCAGCCCCCTCCACATGGGACACCCCCAGCCCAGCCCCCATCACCTGCGACAACACCCTGCAGGCAGCCCCCTCCACATGAGACAGCCCTGGCCCCCATCACCCATGACGCCACCCTGCAGGCAGCCCCCTCCACATGGGACACCCCAGCCCCATCACCCATCACCCCACCATGCAAGTAGCCTCCTCCACATGGTTCACCCCCAGCCCAGTCCCCATCACCCGTGACAACACCCTGCAGGCAGCCCCCTCCACATGGGACACTCCCAGCCCCCATCACCCGTGACGCCACCCTGCAGGCAGCCCCCTCCACAAGGGACACCACCAGCCCAGCCCAATCACCTGTGACAACACCCTGCAGGCAGCCCCTCCACATGGGACACTCCCAACCCCCATCACCCGTGACACCACCCTGCAGACAGTCCCCTCCACATCGGACACCTCCAGCCCCCATCACCCATGATGCCACCCTGCAGGAATCCCACTCCACATGGGACACCCCAGCCCACATCACCCTCACCCTGCCCTCCCATCAGCACCCTCTACATGGTACACCCTAGCCCCAACACCCATCACCCCACCATGCAGGCAGCCCCCTCCACATGGGACACCCCCATCACCGGTGATGCCACCATGCAGGCAGTCCCCTCCACATGGGACACCCCCAGCCCAACCCCATCACCTGTGACGCCACCCTGCAGGCAGCCCCTTACACATGGGACACCCCCATCCCAGCCCCCATCACCCGTGAAAAACACCCTGTAGGCAGCCCCCTCCACGTAGGACACCCCTATCCCAGCCCCCATCACCCATGAAAAACACGCTGTAGGCAGCCCCCTCCACATGGGACACCCACAGCCTCCATCACTTGTGACGCCACCCTGCAGGCAGCCCTCTCCACATGGAACACCCCAAACCCATCACCCGTCACCCCACCCTGCAGGCAGCCCCCTCCACATGGGACGCCCCAACACCTGTCACCCCATCTTGCAGGCAGCACCCTCCACATGGGACACCCCAGCCCCCATCACCCTCACCCCACCCTGCTGGTAGCCCCCTCCCCATGGGACACCCCAACCCCATCACCCGACACCCCACCCTGCAGGCAGCCCGCTCCATATGGGACACCCCCAGCCACCATCACCCGTGACGCCACCCTGCAGGCAGCCCCCACCACATGGGACACCCCCAGTCCAGCCCCCATCACCCGTGACAACACCCTGCAGGCAGCCACCTCCACATGGGACAGCCCAGCCCCATCACCCCACCCTGAAGGAAGCCACCTCCACATGGAACACTCCATGCCCCATTACCCATGACGCCACCCTGCAGGCAGCTCCCTCCACATGGGACACCCCCAGCCCAGCCCCCATCACCTGTGACAATACCCTGCAGGCAGCCCCCTTCACATGGGACACCTCCAGCCCCAATCAACAGTGACGCTACCCTGTAGGCAACCTCCTCCACATGGGACACCCCCAGCCCAGCCCCCATCACCCGTGACAACATCCTGCAGGTAGCCCCCTCCACATGGGACACCCCATGCCCCATCAGCCATGACGCCACCCTGCAGGCAGCCCCCTCCACAGGATACACCCCCAGCCCAGCCCCCATCACCTGTTACAACACCCTGCAGGCAGCCCCCTCCACATGGGACACCTCTAGCCCCAATCAACAGTGATGCTACCCTGCAGGCAGCCCCCTCCACATGGGACACCCCAGCCCAGCCCTCATCACCCGTGACAACACCCTGCAGGCAGCCCCCTCCACTTGGGACACCCACAGCCCCCATCACCTGTGATGCCACCCTGCAGGCAGACCCCTCCACATGGGACGCCCATCACCCATCACTCCACCCTGCAGGCAGCCCCCTCCACGTGGGACACCCTGCAAGGCAGCCCCCTCCACATGGGACATCCCAGCCCCCATCACCCATCACCCCACCCTGCAGGCAGCTCCCTCCACATGGGACACTCTCAGACCCCATCACCTGTGACCCCACCCTGCAGGCAGCCCCCTCCACATGGGACACCCCCAGCCCAGCCCCCATCACCCATCACCCCACCCTGAAGGGAGCCCCCTCCACATGGAACACCCCTAGCCCCCATCACCTGTGATGCCACCCTGCAGGCAGCCCCCTCCGCTTGGGACACCCCAGACCCATCACCCATCACCCCACCCTGCAGGCAGCCCTCTCCATATGGTACACCCCCAGCCCCAATCACCCATGACGCCACCCTGCAGGCAGCCCCTCCACATGGGACACCCCACCCAGCCCCCATCACCCATCACCCCACCCTTCAGGCAGCCCCCTCCACATGGGACACCCCATCACCCGTGATGCCACCCTGCAGGCAGCCCCCTCCACATGGGACACCCCAGCCCCCATCACCCATCAATCCACCCTGCAGACACCCCCCTCCACATGGGACATCACCTGCATGATAAACCCTTGAATAGTTACACATTATCCCTCCATCCATTGCGTGTCGTGCACCTTCATTGCAGTGTAGTGACACCAGCCTGAATATCCACCGGAACATGTATCCGGCAAATAAAAATGAATGCATCCACCCGAATAGCTGTCCGCAACCATCTCCCAACATACACATGTAACAACTGAATGTAAAAGTTAGTGCCTGCTGGACATGTGACAATGTCAAGGCATCAATACCCAGGGACAAATTGCTCACCAATCACAGATCACAAACCACCCTCAATGTGCGTAACATGAACAACACTGGCCAGGTGCCCCACAGCCTGACCTTAATTGAGCTGCTAATCCTAGAAGAGAATCCCTAATAAACACATCATTGCTATGGCCATGTATGAGGAACATGGCAATCAGACAGTGCACCACACACCGAGACAGCTGTAATGGGCAGCCAATGTGTAAATACCATGAAATGCCAATAGTGTATCCCAGTGCAAGAGGATGACCAATACCACAGATGATGACAACTGCAAATGCACGTGCTGGTGAAGGGGAAAGCACCACCTGTGTGTTAAACAGCATCTAGCAAATCATCTGCAAATGTCCTGAACATGCAACACTCCCACAGTCACCCCACCTCACTCACAAACACAGTGAGAGCAAATACACAGTCATGCTGCACATGTGAAAGGAAATGCGTTATTGCCTGTGCACACACAAAATCCCACTACACACACCACCCCTGGTCCGCCCCATGTGTATACTTACCCCGCAAACAAACCATGAACATAACACATGCAAGTAAGCAACCACACACATGACTAACAATAGGCAGGATCAGGGCTACTAAACGGATACCAAATACCAAACAGGCACACTGCAAAAATAATTGTGAACGACAATGACTGTGAGAGTAAAAAGAAACATATTAAACAGTTGTATTAAAACCATACATACTGTACATTAAATCATAAATCATAATATACATGTAAAAATAAAACAATTAAAACATGTCTGTGTGTACAAAAAAAGTATTTACACCAAAAAATCACTACAATACCAAATCACACCAAAAAACTATGTACAATAAAACCTGGAGGATAGCCCACAGTCCACTCCAAAAGACAAAAAATGAAAAGGAAACCTACACATACAGAACTATGTACAAAAGAAATGGAGCAATGTCCGTGATGCTCTCTCCAAATCAGAACGAAAAATGAAAGGAAACTTATGCCTACAAAACTATGTACACAGGCAGCAGGCTAGTCCACCTTGTCACCAATCTCAGTCAATGTCTCAGCCAGGGCATCATTGACACTGCGTCTACTTCCCCTAGGCGGGCCTCCGCTCTCTCCTCGCAGACTTGCAGGGACTCCTGCATGTCCCTCTCCATCCCCTCCCACTCCCTGCAAGTATCCTCGAGGATGTCAGCCCGCCTCTCTGCCCGACGCAGTGCAATCTCCGCCCTGGCTATGTTGACTCTCGTCTCCAGAGCCCACTGCCTCTCTGCCCGGATTTGCTGTCCATACCGCACGAACACGGAAGACATCCTTGTTATAAGGTCCACATTTGCATCCTGCCTGACGCCGGATATCTGC
Organism: Ambystoma mexicanum; assembly: GCF_040938575.1. Classification (NCBI taxonomy): domain Eukaryota; kingdom Metazoa; phylum Chordata; class Amphibia; order Caudata; family Ambystomatidae; genus Ambystoma; species Ambystoma mexicanum. The sequence goes on from NC_090924.1 coordinate 352,870,664, forward strand.
CTCCTTGAGATGGTATTCCCTGAGTAAAATAGCCTCCTACTTTGAGCCTGCTGCTGCCAAATTGCCCGGTGCCTGCTTCGTAAGGACGCCCTCTGGGCTAATTACACCACCTAGGTGTGTCGGGCCGATGCCCTGTTCCTGGGTGCCTGCTCTCCCTCCATTGCCATTGCTTCTGTTGTTCCATGGATTGGCATGGTGATGACCTCGGCTGATCCAATGTTGACTCCCAACTCAGGCAGGAATGTTATCTCCACCAGACGGGCCAACATGGGTCGGACTGGTGCACGGGGGTCCCTGGTGGTATTTGGACCTGAAGGTGCCAGGGAGGACGACTGGTGCAGAGGAGCAAGACGAGGAGGGGGGTCGCATAAGCGGCCAGCCCACACATCCAATTTGAGACCAGGATTGTGCTAGCCAGTTCAGGAGACGCCAGACCTCATTGTGATGATGTGCAAGCCCACGGTTGTAAGCCTGCAGAGCATCATGAATTACGGCTGTATGCCTCGCAATACCGGCTAGCAGGGGTTCCACTCTGTCTCGAATGGCAACATCTGCAGGCAGTGAGGTGTCGGTCTGGGTGGAATTAACCGACACCTGCGGATGGGTCCACCCTGAGGCAGGCCGGCAGTTGCATACTGATGCAGGTACTGGCCCAGGGACAGGATTTGGCACAGGCCTCTCCACAGTGACCTGCACTGCTTCATGCCCCTGGGTCAGGACTGCACCAGTCAAACCCACCGCACCACCCCCGCTGGGCCCCATGGACTGGGCAAATGTGGCCCCCCTCCTTCTCCTCCCCCACCAACCTGGATTCCTCCCCAGCATCTTCCACGATGGATGGCCCCTGTGTGTGCTCACCTGTCCCCCCCCCCCGTTGCTGAGGATTCCACATTCTCCTTCACCCTCTTGGACCTCCCCTCAGCAGCTGTGGCCAATGGTTGAGACAAGGCACCAGTCTCCTCGCTCCCCGATGATGTTGTTTCCAGGGGGCGTGACTGGGTTGTGTGACTGGGTCTTGCGCCTCTGTCCGGTGGAGTCATCCCTGCTGCCTTGCTCCACAGCACTTTCTCCACCCTCTTCTTCCAACGCTGTTGTGGATAAGGAGACATAGAACACAAACATCAGGGTACTGTTCCGATGTGTGTTTGGCACAAAACAAATGTACATGAAGTCCACTGCCAAAGGTCACAACCATCATCACCCTCCACAACACACAGGTGCAATGCTACACACACATGCATCATGAGCCATACACATGTCATGCACACACATCACCTGACAGTCCTGAAGCAGTGCACTGAGCTATCACATAAGAGTCCCCTTAACATCAATCAGGCAATAGGACTTGGGCACACATTGAAATGCACCAGTTACATCCATCCAGGAGTGATGGCTAGTCACAGTCACATCTCAGACACTTACACATGTGCACCATGCCTGTTCATGATGTTGATGACACCACCCATATGTCACACCTCTCCCACGGGCATGTCTCAGACACATGTAAGAAACCATGTGCACATTGTGATATGCTGCAGTACAACACACATTTCAAAAATGAGACCGTTGAAATTACTAATGGTTCATAGAACACTTATGGAGCACTGTCTGGGACATGCATACAGACATCTGTATAAGAGGCATACTTGCTATAAGACCAAGGTCTACACTCCCACCATACATCAATATGCACATGCACTGTGGAGGCCAGCAACACATGGACACTCACCTGACGACTCCAGACGGTGCTGCAAATCTCTGACCTGGGTGGGCACTGCAGGGTAAAACCTCTCCAGGACCTGCATGTCGGTGGTGTTCAACCGGCTCTTGTTGTGGGTCCTGGTCCCAGATCAGCTTCTGTCCTTCCTTGCCGACTTGCATTGCAGCATTGAAGAGGGCATCATAATGCCCCAGGACATGCTCCACCAGGATGTCAACTTCCCTGGCTGTGAAGTTGACAGCCTTCTGCCTCACTGCCGTGGGGTTGCCACTTGCCTCCGAAGATGTTTGTCCAGATATGTCAACCCCCGAGGCAGGTGTGGGTGGGCAAGGTGGTCCTGGGGCTGGGCTGTGGAATGGTGGTGATGTTCTGCCATGTTGAAAGTCTTTTTAATCAGCTGATGTGGTCACAGGGCCTAGGACAGGAGCACTACCAACGGCTGGACAGCAGGCACTCAGATTGCAGGGCAGGTGGGCATCCGGCACACACAGTGGGCAGGCAGCAGCAGATGGCTCGTAGGAGGCAGCTCAGGGCAGTAGGAGGCAGGTAAAATGGCTCATAGGCAGAAGCGTGTGAGTCTTCCGTGTTACTCATGTGGGCAGCCAGAAACAGAGTGACGGTTACTTCGCGCTTGCAAAATTAGCCCATACACATGAAATCAGAGGAAAGGGCCTAATCATGTAAATTATGTGACACGCGCAGGCCGTTGGTGTTCAGATTCGGGAAAAAAGAGTGCGTAGGAGAACATCACACTGCTTGTGCAAGTTGGAGCGGACGGACTTGTGGACTTCAGAGATTTTTGGGGTGCCACTCATTTTGTTCACTACTGTGACAGTACGAACTTCTTATTTTGGTGGGGGATTTGCCTCCACACACATGCGCATGGATTTTTCTTTTTTTGAGGCTAACAGTGAGTCGCGTACGCATTATTCATACTCTGGGTGCCACTGTGTATCTCGTACCCCCATTGTTAACATCACAGTGGCTTTCGTGGGCTTCGCATACACATTTTCTGTATTGCTGGGAGCCACAGCATACCGTGTAATGCTTTTTCTTTTCACGTGAGCTACCAAGGGGTCACCTACACGTTTTTTTTATATTTGGGGTGCCTGTGTGTTACGTGTCCCATTTATATTTTCACCAGCAGTAATATTGAGTCTTGCTGACCATACTAGAACGTTTTACATCATGTACCCTGCTCCCTCACTCCAATTGCCCAGGACAATTGCTTTGTGTGCCTCCCATTGTACTAATCCATCTGTACCATGAGTGGGAAGGCCACAAGAGGGAAAGGTGGCAGAGGTGGGCAAGGTGGGCGAGGTGGCCGAGCTGGCCAGGGTCTGGGACGTGAAGTGAGAGCTGTGCACCACACCCAACTGGGTCAGGGGCTGCAGGTGATGCTGATGTTCTCACCAACCAGGGTCAGGGGGCTGCAGGTGATGCTGATGTCCCCACCAACCAGCTACAGCAATAGCTGTTGTGGTACCCCCCGGGTACACAGAGACGCAGGGGCAGATGCTGTCTCTGCCTCCAAGGTTAAGGAACATTCAGGCAAAAATCCTGTCCCTAACACCCAGGCTCAGGGATCTGCAGCCAAGGGTGTAGTGGTCACAGCCCAGGTACACAGAGACGCAGTAGCAGATGCTGTCTATGCCTCCAAGGTGAAGGGATGTTCAGGCAAAACTCCTGTCTCCAACACCCAGGCTCAGGGATCTGCAGCCATGGGTGTAGTGGGCACAGCCCAGGTACACAGAGATTCAGGGGCAGATGCTGTCTCTGCCTCCAAGGTGAAGGGACGTTCAAGCAAACCCATGTCCCCACCAGCAAGGCTCATAAAGCTGCAGAGGCAGCTGCAGTCCCCAACACCCGGGCTCAGAGATCTAAAGCCATGGCTGTAGTTGTCCCAGCCCAGATACACGGACAGCATCTTCCCCTGCATGTCCGAGTGAAGGGATGTTCAGTTAAAATTCCTGTCCCCAGCAGCCAGGTACGGGGAACTGCAGGGGCAACTACTGTTGCAGCATCAGTGGGTGATGGCATGGCCCAGGCCACTAGTGGTCCAGCCCCTAATGCCCTGAGTGGTGCCAGCCACAAAGGGTCTGCACCACCTGCCAAGAGGCAGAAGCGTGCAGAACAGGGAAAGGCTCAATCCCAAAGAACGGCAAAGGAGACTGCCACGTCAAGAAAGATGAGCTTCAATGATCATGAACTCAAGATCCTTGTGGACTACGTGCGTGACCGCCACTGTGACATGTGTACGGGGCCAGGGACTGCACATACGCCTGTTCAGTGTATGTCCACTGGCAGCAAGTCACGGATGGCAACAACGCCTTGGGGAGTGAGAGGTGCACCGCTCGTGAGGTCATGAAATGGAGGAATGACCTCCACCGTCGAACCAAACAAAAGCTAGGTGCCATCCTTGCTTCTGCTATGGTGACTGGAGGTGGGTCACTGCAGTAGGTGGAGCTCACGCCACATGAAGAGGCCATGAGCGAGTTGATTCATGTGGATCAGCTGCAAGGCGTGGGAGGCCTGCCACATAATGAGAAAACGTCCTATGAGTGATGAAGCATGTGTATCCTGATTATGTGTATGTAGATTGAATGAATTGGTATGATTGTGTGGCACTTCTAACTGCATTTGTATGACTGCCATGGGTCAACCATGTCATGGTCTACTGACTCATGCTTAGTGTACTGCAGAGTGCATACAACACATGTGCTGCACATCAGTTGAACATGGCTTTGGGACAGTAGTCATCCACAACCGTCAGATACTAATACACATTTCCAGCATGCCAACACAACGTGGCATCTGGCTGTGTACATCAGTGATGGTAGTGACTCAGCTATGCCAGTCAAGTGCTTATGTCTGAAGCAAGTGATATTCATCATGCACTGCATGTGGTAGAAGTTCCATCCACACATGCCCATAGGTGGCTTCATGCTACACATACCTTCCATGAATACTGTCAGCGCGCGGGACATTGTGCCATGAGTGACCTAGCATTTTACTACATCATGCAAATCCCTGCCACAGCTATGGCAACGCGCCTCTTGTAAGAGATTTGTCTGGGCTCATCCATATTGACCTGCCACACTGAACACCCCACCATGGGTGCATGGCCCTGTTCCTCTTGTGTGTCACTGTCCCCTTTTTGAATCTCCCAGCACATGTCATCACTCTCTCCACATAACACACCTGGGACACCACATATGTCTGTTGGCAATGTCTGCAGTGATTACATGGTCAGGGACATGGGATGTGGTGGCAGGTCTGCATACACCATGATTTCTGGGATTTTTGTACATAGTGTGTTAATGCAAATTATGGCATGTTAACATGCATGTAAATGTGTTGTAGGACAGCATTGTGATGACAATGCATGTAGTAGATGCATTTAACATGATTCTTCATGTCTTTATGTGTCCATGTACAGGTAATGAGCCACCAGATTCAGGGGAGGAGGTAGAGGAGGAACGGTAGGCTGCACCCTAACAGAGCACCAGTGGAGGACGTGTTGTGGCAGCCCATGAGAATCCACTGGTGCTACAGTCCATCTGGGGCATGACTCAGTATGAGTCCACCTCCAATGATACCAGTGGTTCTGGTGGTGAGCCGGACGTCCATTCCTCTATGCTGTCGGAGTGCATCAAGTGATGGTGCTGATGTAGCCATTGCATCTGTAGGGGGCAATGTCCCCTCACAGGGCCAGTCAGTGTTGCCACGTCCGTCTGTGGTGGTTATGTCTGTATCGCCACGCTCCACTCTTTTGGCTTCTGGTCCTGGGTTGGATGACCAAGGGATGGATGCAGTCCTGCAGCCACAGACAGCGGCTTCACATCAAGGGCCATGTTACCTTGGGTCTGGCAGGCGTGGCAGGCATGGGGCACTTACACTTGGTGGTCGTGTCGCGGCTGGGGAGACAGTGTGGCAGCAGTCAATGTTGCATATTGCACAGCAACAGGGTGCTTCCGATGAGATGTTGACTCAGAGCATGTATAGGGTGGCCAATTCCATGTTCTCCTGACAAACACAGGTAGAGCACCAGCTGCAGGCATCGGGGTCCACATGCCGCTCACACAAGATGCACATGGAGGCCAGCAACAGGAGTTGATGGGCCAAACTGAGGTCTCTGCAGGCATTCCTGCTTGCAGAGGTTTGGGCCCACAGGGCAGCCCTGAGGCGAGAGTTACTGGCCCTCAGAGCTTCAATGGAAGTGTGAGAGGCAGTCTGCAGTACACAGTGCCAACAGCAGACCTTCGAGGCTTCATGTTTCAGATGCATTCATCTGGGTACCGTCTGGCCGCTTCCATGGAGGATCAGGCCAAGGCCATACGTGGTAAACCTTCCTTACCACTACCATCTTCCCATTCTACACAGGAAGGTGGCAACAGCAGCGACAGCAGTCCCAATCCATGATAGCCGTGCAACCCATGTATCCATGGAGGGAATTGTTTTTTCAATTTCCACACTTATGGGTGTTGACATGTACCCTGCCCCTCCCCCCTCCTGGGTCGACCCCCCCAGTCCAAGATGGATATTTATTTTCTTTTTTTCCACCCCGCCTGACCAGATGTTGACATGTCATATTTTGTTTTGCCATTTCCTGGTTGTGGTCTTTGTTAATTTTTGCATTGATTGCCCTTGAGTTGTGCCATTAACTCCTCATGGAGTATACATGTGCAGTGGTGTTTGTGCAGGCATGCCTAGTGAACTCATTTAGCATGTTTGCATGAGGTTGCACCAGTTGGCATGTGCAGGTAATCATAGCTTTGTTTTTCCATGGCACGTGTGTGCTGTGTCAATTATACTGCACAATGTGTGTTTTAATATGTTCGCCCATGTTGTTCCAGTAATCCGTGATGTGGTGGTGACTGCTGTCCCGGCTGAGACATCCTGCACCATTCGAAGTCCACACTCCTCATGCCCTCCACCAGACAATGTTGTTCCTTAAACAAATTAGGAAACACACTTACTGGTGAAGGTCATGTGGGATATACAACATTCAGACACAGTTATTTGGTAAGCATTTACACTATCTTGCATGTTGTGCATGCTTCATTGTTAGTAATATTTGCTGCATGTGTTGGTTCTCTTATATGTCCTTTGCATGCTCACATGGCATTGTGGTAATTTGAATGGAGCTCATGTCACTGTGTAAGCTACTTATTTGGATACCTCAATGGGTGCACCGACTGTGCTGTGCAGCATGTCTTTGTACATCGGTAAACCAGGCCATGGACTCATTGATCTGTCATTTCCTTATTATTCACTCCCTGTGCCACTCTCACTCCCTCTCTCTCTGGTGTGGTACACTGTACTCCTGTACATATAAATGTCAAGGGCCATTCACCCTGGGTTGCTCCTGCACTCTGTGTTGTATGCATATTTTCTTGCTGGTATCAACTATGATCATGTATGTGCATGTATTTTGTGCTGTTACTCTGCATTTCATTCCATGTAGATAGAGCATCTCCCGATGGAGTGCATTGTATGAAAGGCAGGTGAGTTCCACGGACAGGTGAGTGCATGGCATTTGCTGACACCTTGGTGGTGTTTGCATGGGAATGGGGCACTGTGTGTGTGCCCCTCAACCCCCTTGCCCCCATGATGGCTGTGTGTGTGCCCCTCAACCCCCCATTGTCACCTGTGATGTTGTGCATGCCCCCCTCGACCCCCTGGATCCCTGTGATGTTGTGTGTGTCCCCCAGCCCCCATTCCCCTGTGATGGCTGTGTGTGTGCCCCTCACTTCCCTTGCCCCCTGCAATGGCTGTGTGTGTGCCCCTCACCCCCTTTTCTCCCATGATGGTGGTGTGTATGCCCCCATGGTCACCTGTGATGTATTGTATGCCCCCTGGTCGCCTGTGATGGTGTGTGTGCCCCTCAGCCCCCTTGCCCCTCTTGATGGCTGTGTGTGTATGACCCTCACCACCTTCTCCCCCGTGATGGCTATGTGTGTGCCACTCCCTCCCTTGCCTCCTGTGAAGGCTGTGTGTGTACCCCTCAGCCCCCTGGACTCTGTGATGGCTGTGTGTGTGCCCCTCACCCCCTTTGCCCCCATGATGGCTGTGTGTGTGCCCCTCACCCCACTTGCACCCCCTGATGGCTGTGTGTGTGCCCCTCACCCCCCTTTCCCCCGTGATGGGCTGTGTGTGTGTCCCTAACCCCCTTTGCCCCCGTGATGGCTGTGTGTGAGCCCCTCATCCACCTTGTCTCCTGTGATGGCTGTGTGTATGCCCCCCATGGTCACCTGTGATATTGTGTATGTCCCCCCCCGGTCAACTGTGATATTGTGTGTGCCCCCACCCCTCTTACCCCCGTGATGGCTGTGTGTTTGCCCCTCACCCCCCTTTCCCCCATGATGGCTGTGTGTGTGCCCCTCACCCCCCGTGATGGCTGTGTGGGTTTCCCTCACCCCCATGTCCCTCGTGATGGCTGTGTGTGTGTGTCCCTCAACCCCTTGTCCCCCATGATGGCTGTGTGTATGCCCCCATCCCCCCCATGGTCACCTGTGATGTTGTGAGTATCCCCCACACCCCTTGCCCCTGTGATGGCTGTGTGTGTGCCCCTCTCCCCCCTTGCCCCCTGTGATGGCTGTGTGTTTGCCCCTCACCCCCTTGTCCCCGTGATGGCTGTGTGTTTGCCCCTCACCCCCCTTTCCCCCATGATGGCTGTGTGTGTGCCCCTCACCCCCTTCTCCCCCGTGATGGCTGTGTGTGTGCCCCTCACCCTCTTTCCCCTGTGATAGCTGTGTGTGTGCCCCTCAACCCCCTTGCCCCCGTGATGGCTGTGTGTGTGCCCCTCACCCCACTTGCACACCCTGATGGCTGTGTGTGTGCCCCTCACCTCCCTTGCCCCCTGTGATGGCTGTGTGTGTGCCCCTCACCCCCTTTGCCCCACGTGATGGCTGTGTGTGCCCCTCACATCCCTTGTCCCCCATGTTGGCTGGGTGTGTGCCCCCAGTCCCCTGGTCACCTGTGATGTTGTGTGTGCCCCCCAGCCCACTTGCCCCCCATGATGGCTGTGTGTGTGACCCTCACCCCCCTTGTCCCCCGTGATGGCTGTGTGTGTGCCTCTCATCCCACTTGCCCCCTATGATGGCTGTGTGTGTACCCCTCATCCCACCTTGCCCCCCGTGATGGCTATGTGTGTGCCCCTCACCCCACTTGCACCCCCGATGGCTGTGTGTGCCCCTCACCCCCTTAACCCCTGTGATGGCTGTGTGTGTGCCCCTCACTGTCAAGTTTGTCTTCCTCTTCCTGTGAATCACTCAAGTCAATCTCCCCCTCCTCCTCAACTGTGTCTTCGGAAGAAGTGTCCTGCAACCGTCCCTTCTATTTCCAGACTCTTCGTTTTTTCCTGAAGAGATATGGCCTCCCTCTGGTAGAAGCCACTCTGCCGCCTTAATAGATAAGGTGGACAAATGACCCCCTTCCGAGAGTGCCTGCGAGAGGAAAAAGCCAAAAGGCAGAAAAAAAACTCTCGTAATCCGTGTGGACAAGTGTCCTTGGTCCGATGGTTCACTGCAGTATGGTATCCTTGAAACCGGATAAGGCAAGAGTGGCTGTGAAGCCGGCAGAATCCAGCAGAGAAAAGAAAAAGGTCAGTTGTAGAATCTCTACTTCCACAATTTGGCTCTCTTCCCTGTCTTGTCTAGAATGAAATAGTCAAGCAGGGATATCCATAAGTATGGTAGGCAGCATTCCGGCGTGGAAAATTAGAGAAACGCTGATAACGGGACCAAAGCGGAAGCAGGAAGGGTTCCGCGGCTCTGGACAGATAGAAGGTAAGAGAGTAGGGCGGAGGGAGATATAGCGTTCTCCGAAGGGTAAGAAAGGATGGGCGAGAGCCCACCGCGAGGCAGGAAAGGAAAAGAGATAGGCGAAATGGCAGGCAGATGGGGAAATAGTATTGGGCTGGACCGCTGAGAATCGCGGCAGGAAGAGAGCACGGGAGAACCCGTACGAAAACAGGCAAAAAACAGAGACAGAAAGGGATGGGACGAGACCCAAAGAGGGACCAGAGGAGGCGGAAAGAGGAACGGGATGAGACCCGGGAAGGCAAACAAAGGGAAGAGTAATAAGGCTCGAGAACCGAAGCAAGCAAACTACTAGCGCATAAACCCGGAAGCGAAAGCGGTAGGGTTGCAATGCGCAGAGCTGAGGAGTGGGCGTGGTTCAGTAGGAAACAAAGAAAACAGACAGAAAAGACTAGAGTGGTGCTGCAGAATCAGAAAGAGGGTGATGGCACGATTCAATGGCAGAGAAGCCGCCACGTTTTCCCTAGACTCCAGGAAGGCAGATGAGTGAGGCACGTGACACTCACCCCCCTTGCCCCTGTTATGGCTGTGTGTGTGCCCCTCACCCACCTTGTCCCCTGTGATGGCTTTGTGTATACCCCCCACCCCTTCATGGTCACCTGTGATGTTGTGTATGCCCCCCGGGTCACCTGTGATGTTGTGTGTGCCCCCCACCACCCTAGCCCCCCGTGATGGCTGTGTGTTTGCCCCTCACCCCCTTTGCCCCCTGTGATGGCTGTGTCCCTCACACCCCTTACCCCCTGTGATGGTTGTGTGTGTGCCCCTCACCCCCCTGTGATGGCTGTGTGTGTTCCCCTCTCCCCCATACCCCCCGTGATGGCTGTGTGCTTGCCCCTCACCCCCCTTGCCCCCTGTGATGACTATGTGTGTGCCCCTCACCCCCCTTACCTCCCATGATGGCTGTGTGTGTGCCCCTCACCCCCCCTGTGATGGCTGTGAGTATGCCCTCCACCCCCCAAAGTCATCTGTGATGTTGTGTATGCCCCCACCCCCGTGGTTGCCTGTGATGTTGTGTGTTCCCTCACCCCCTTGCCCCCTGTGATGGCTGTGTGTGTACCCCTCAACCTCCTTGCCCCCTGTGATGGCCTTGTGTGTGCCCCTCACCCCCCTTTCCCCCGTGATGGCTGTGTGTGTGCCCCTCACCCCAATTGCACCCCCTGATGGCTGTTTGTGTGCCCCTCACCCCCCTTGCCCCCGTGATGGCTGTGTGTGTGCCCCTCACCCCTCTTGGCCCCCGTGATGGCTGTGTGTGCCCCTCAACCCCCTTGCCCCCCGTGATGGCTGTGTGTGTGCCCCTCACCCCCCTTGGCCCCCATGATGGCTGTGTGTGCTCCTCACCCCCCCTTGTCCCCTGTGATGGCTATGTGTATGCCCCCCATTCCCCAATGGTCATCTGTGATGTTGTGTATGCCCCTCCAACCCCCCCTGGTCGCCTGTGATGATGTGTGTGCCCCCATCCCCTTCCCCCCGTGATGGCTGTTTGTGTGCCCCTTCCCCCCCTTTTCCCCCGTGATGGCTGTGTGTGTACCCCTCACCCCCTTGCCCCACATGATGGCTGTGTGTGTGCCCCTAACCCCCCCAGTGATGGCTGTGTGTGTGCCCCTCACCCCCCTTCTCCAACGTGATGGCTGTGTATGTTCCCCTCACCCCCCTTGTCGCCTGTGATGGCTGTGTATATTACCCCCAGCCCCCATAGTCACCTGTGATGTTGTGTATGTCCCCCCCATGGTTGCCGCTGATGTTGTGTGTGCCCACACCCCTTCCCCCCGGTTGCCTGTGATTTTGTGTGTGCCCCCACACCACCATGGTTGCCTGTGATGTTGTGTGTGCCCCCCACTCCACCCGGTCACCTGTGATGTTGTGTGTGCCCCCCCATGGTCGCTTGTGATGTTTTGTGTGCTCCCCACACCCCCATGGTCGCCTGTGATGTTGTGTGTCGCCCCCCTGGTCGCATGTGATGTTGTGAGTGTCTCCCAGCCCCCCTCTCATTGTCGTCCCCCGCCCCTCTTCCCTCTCCTCCTAGCCACGGCCGCCTAAAATTACTTTCTGCTTTTGAATGCTGCTGCCACCCTGCAACATGGGGCAAAGCAGCATGTATTTTTTGACAAGCACTTATGTAACTGAGTAAGCCTTCTGTAAAAGTGCTGCGATGGCCAAGGGCTGTTGTGCACTTTATAAATGCAAATTAATTTCTTTTTAAATTATTGGACGGTTTATGTGATACACAGTTTGGCATGGTGGTAGTGGCATAGTCCCTCATCTATGCGTTTCTTTTGAAAACCTAAAATGAAATTAGTTTTAGTTCTAAGGGATGCACACAATATAGCACTTCCAAGGACACATTTTGAGGGTGGTTTGGTGGGCACAGATGATTGGCCCTTTGTCATCATTGAATGGCACCTGGAATGTGCCAGGGCTGTGTGCACTCCACAGGGGTTGGAATTTAGGTGAAAAATGTAGGCACAAGCTGGGCATGGGCAGCCTCCCACATGCCCTTTGACCTGCCATCCGCAAGCGGCATGCATGTGGTTGCGGGTGTGGGGGCACCACCATGTCCACCGGTATGCCACGCCGTGTTGCAACTTTGTGCAGGACACATGCTGCCACAATGATCCTGCACACTAGTGGTGGAGAATATAGCAACTCACCACCAGAGTAGTCAAGGGAGCGGAAATGTGACTTGAGCACTCTGAATGTGCACTCCACTATGCCCCGAGTTGCAATATGGGTGGTGTTGTATCTTCCTGGGGTGGTGTGGCAGGGTTCCGTATTGCCGTCTTCATGTAGGTGCTCAGTGGGTAGACATATGCTTGTCATTGGTGTGTATTTGTGTGTGTGTGACATGTATACATATGCACGGGCATTTGTACTCACCAATGAGCCATGTGTTGCCATGCCTCCCAGCTTCCAGGGCCCGATGTAGGGGTGACATTCTGAATATGAAACTTTCGTGGGTGGACCCTGGATAGTTTGCATATATAGAAGTAATGATACCTTGGCATCACATATAACCTGCACGTTGATGGAATGCCAGTGCTTGACATTGCGATATATCTGCTCTGTTGCCCTAGGTGGACTTAGAGCCACATGGGTGCAATCGATGGCACCAAGCACTCTAGGGAAGTGCGCCAGTCCATAAAAATACTGGACCATGCCCTGCCTTTCTGCAGATGTTCTGGACATGTAGATGTGCCTGTGGACTGAGTGGCGTGCACACCTGGTGTAGGCACTGTGACTGCGTGGGCTGTGAAATTCCCCCAAATATGGCAGTTTTCTGCTGAAATGACCCAGTGGCCAAATAATGCAGGACTTTGAGCACCTTTTCCAAGGGGCTCAGTGCTTGCGAGCACAAGGTGGGTGATGTAAGGACATCCTCCCACTCCCTGACCAGGTCTAATAAGATATGAGGTGGAAACCTATACCTGCCATAGACCTGGTCATCAGGCATCCCAAAAAGGCTGGCCTAGGTAGAAAAATCCAGGCCCTGGTCATCCTCTTCCTGTGGTGTCCCACGATCACTGCTGCAACAAATGGTACATTCATCGCAGCTGTATGCGTGCTTTTGCTGATCACGCTGCATTTTTATGCATTTGTTTTTGTGCGCATTGACGTATCCGCCAGCTATCGCATGGCGTAAGTGTTTCAGGATTTGCATGTATTTTACTGCAAGCTGGCGAGCCCTGTTTAATTCCACGAATACGGGTTTTTAGCACGCGTATCGGCGTTACAAGGATTTTACTTTGGTACATCCCTCGTTATGCTAATTTTTTGCTTGTTGTTCCCCATTCCATGTGTTCTGCCCCCTTTTTAGGTGATTGCGCAGAACCCAATGCCCCTTCGCTACGAGTCTCGCGCAAAGTGTTCGTGGTGTCACAGTGAAGTGTTGGGACAGCACGGATTCCTTGCAAGTCCCTGGTAAGCCCCGCGCATTGTGTTCCATGAATACACAAGCTGGCGCTTGCGCATGATTTCGCGCGCATACCCCCTGTTTTCTGCCCAAATCATTCCATGAATTAGGGCCAATGGGCATCATTACAGGCTTGGCAGTAGCCTTGCCGCTAAAACTGGCATGGCTACCTCCAAACTCACAACCAGGCCCGCCACCCGTGAATGGGCAATTACCGGGGTATTCCTGCCCCGCCAGATAAACTGGAATTTTTGGGAATTATATGAAACAACTTGATGTGATGGCTTTGACCTAGGGCACAATCCATGAGGAGCCCAACATTTTTTGCCACCGCTGTTGGCTGAAGCCAGGTTTCCATTTCTTCAAGGCCAATGGATTGGTGGTTGTTTGGAGGTTGTGGTGCCACAAATCATTAGTTCCATTTGGGCTGTGTTAGGTTTCAGTGTCTTTGTGCTCATCCATGCATCAACATGTGCAAGGCATGTACCAAGATCAGGTTTGTCTGAAGAGTAGTTGTGATTTTGTAGATGATATAGATATTGTCTGAATAGTTGAAACTTGTGAGGCCTGAATTACTACTGAATTTCATGAGGTGTCTCAAGTATATATTAAAGAGAAAGGGAGAGAGGCTGGGTCCTGGGTGTACAACACACGTGAGGGCACATGGGCATGTATCATGCAAGGCGTCTCACAGCCTCTGCCTACCTGCTCTTCATTGTTGTTGGTGAGATGACTAAGTCAGTTGCTCCAATAGAATGTGTATTGCGGGAAACCAATCCAACACTGCCCTAATACACAGGAAAGTGCTGAATCAGCTCCCCACGCCACAGGTCGGCACTTCCCTGAATAGCGTGGCACAGGGACTGTGCTGGGCGCAGGCAGGGAAGGCCACTCTGGATTCTCAATGTCCGATGACGCAATGCTAGAAGGTGGTGGGCTGGTGTTGGAAATTATGAGGCAGAACTGAAGGCAGGCAGCAGGAATGAGAAGCAGGGCAACTGGAAAGGCGACTTCCAGGGCAGGGCAGAGCGAGGAATAGGAACACTTGGCCACCCCAGAAGGAACCCACCCAAGGAGCAAGGTGAGAGCCCAGAAGGAAGGGCTAGAGCACAATTAGGAACCAGACTCTGGGAAGAAGTGCTGGGGGCGAGGACACGGTCAGGGAAAGATCTGCACTGAGACATATCGACCTGCGTCCCAGTACTGCCTAAATAGGACACGCAATGAAAAATAGACCAGGAAAGTTAGCAGTGGCTGCCGCGGTAACCCGAAGTGCCCTATGAACGGCGAATGCATGGATCGGCGAGCACAGCCTCCTGCACATGCACAGTCCAATAGCAAAGGCAGAGCCCAGAACTCATGGGACTGAAGATATTACCATTGCTTGGTAAAGCTGCCAAGAGGGCGCCCAGACACCCATCCAGCTAGAACTATGTGGAATAACACTATGACCACTCCCAGGAAGTCCCGAGGCCCCTGATTTGAAGGGATGATGGAAAAACTACTCACATACCAGGTGTGGGGCATGAATGTCTGCTTGAGGCTCCCAAGCCTGCTCACAAGCTGGGTACCCTTTCCAGTCCACCAGGAACTGAAGTCTACTACACCGAAAACGGGAGTTGCAAAGCTCCAGTACCTCAAATTCTGGGGGAACCATGTTGCAATAAGGGAGATGGACATGGACTGGCTCAGACATACAAATCAGGGCCGTAGGGCTACAAAGGAGAGACATGAAACACTGGGTGGAAGCACCAAGAAGGCGGCAAGCACAAATGGAATGTCACAGGAGATAAATATTTCACGAACCTGAATAGACCAAAGAAACGGGGAGCCAACTTGGAAGGAAAATTCTGGATGGGAAAATGTTTGCAAGACAACCAAACCAGGTCAATGACCAAAATGTCTGGTTCAGGGGTCTGTTCCTTGTCTGCCTGTGCCTTCGTGTGATCCCGTGTCTTGACCAACACTTCTGAGGCCAAACGATGTTATGCCTGAATCTGAAGAACCATCTGATCAGCAGTAGGGACAACGCTGTGCTGCACTGGGCGAAAAGGCAACACTTTGGGATGTATGCCAAAAGAACAATCGAAAGGACTAAGACCTATGGCAGAATGCAAGCAGTATTTACAAGCCATCTCAGCAGCATCCAGATAGTCGCACCTATTGTCCTGGGCAGCATTAGCGTAGCACAGTAGATAGAGCTCATACATTCAGCTTGGCCATTCGTCTGGGGATGGTAGCCTGAACTCAAGGCCAGGTGATCCCCAATGTGTCGGTATAACTGCACCCAGAACAGCGAAATATATTAAGACCCATGATCAGAAAGTATCTTTTCAGGTAAACCGTGAAGCCAGTACACTTCATGAAACAAACGTTTGCGCCATCGGGAGAGCTGTAGGAATCTTAGGGAATGGCATGAAGTGTGCCATTTTGGAAAAACAGTCCACGACCACATGATACAAGTGTTTCCATTTGATGGTGGCAACTCGACAATAAAGTTCATGGCAAAGGCAAGCCAAGGAAAAGGCGGGGCTTCAGTAGGGTGTAACAGGCCGATAGGCTTCTTATGTTCAAACTTCACCTGGGCACAAATTGGGCAAGTTCAACATTCCTGAACTTGGTGTGCCCACGCCGGCCACCAGAATTGACGTGCAATGAGTTCCTTAATCACCTTCACCCCACGTGTCCTCCAATGCTAGAATCATGAAATCTGTTGAGAATGGCCTCTCAAATACAAAAGTATGCCTTTGCAGTAGTTCCAATCGTGCAGGATTACTCAAGGTATCCGGAAGAACAGTGTTTAAATGGGGCTGAACAGCAAACAAAACATGTTTGGGTGACAATGGACTTATATCTTTGGAGGATGGTGCTTCTTGATGTCAAAGAGAATGAGAGAGGGCATCTGCCTTCATGTTTTGTTCACCAGGTATATACATAATCACAAAATTGAAGTGTGAAAAGAAGAAGGTCCAACAAGCCTGTCTGGCATTTCGGCACTGGAGTGAGCCTAGATACTAAGGATTTCTATGATCAGTGCTCACCTTGACTGGACAACGACCTCCGAGAAGATGATGTCACCATTCTTCAAAGGCAGTATTTATGGCCAAGAGCTCCTTCTCAATCATGGTGTAATTCCGCTCCCTTTGAGTCAGTTCGCTAGAGTGATATGCAATGGGATGTTCGAGATGGGTGACTGGATCTTGCTGCAGTAACACTGCCCCAATGGCAGAGTCGGACAAATCAGCCTCAGCGATAAAAGGTTGAACGTCATTTGGGTACACAGGACGGGAGCAGACATGAATGCTTTCTTCAATTCCTTAAAGGCCAGATCAGCACTTTCATCCCAAATGAAGGACTGTTTGCACCCCATAAAGCGAGTTAGATTGACTGACAACTGAAAAAAATTGGAATTAAATGTTGATAAAAATGTGCGAAACTAAACATTGTTGAAGAGATTTCAGGTCACGGGGCCTATTCCACGGTACTATCACTTGCGCTTTGCTAGGATCCATCTGGATACCAGAACTGCTTATTACATAGCCCAAAACTCCATCTGCTCTTGATGAAATAGGCACTTCTCAGCCTTGGCGTGGAGATGGTGTTTTGCCAATCTCTGTAATACCTCCTTGACTTGTAGGATGTGTTCCTCCTTCGGGGCAGAAAAAATGGGTATATCATCTAAGTAGACCCAGACTGATAAATTGATTAAGTCAGAAAAGACATGATCCATAAAGCGTTGGAAGACAGCTGGCGCATTACACATGCCGAATGACATAACCCGATACGCGTAATGCTCAAAAGGGTTCTTGAAGGCCATCTTCGATTTGCCTTCAGATCCTATTCGAACCAGATGATAAGCCCCTCTTAAATCCAATGTGGTAAAGGTGGTTGCAGTATGTAGGGATTCCATGTTGTTACGGATGAATGTTGAAGGATATCGGTGCTTGCTAGTTATTTCATTTAGCTGACAGTAATCAATGCATGGACGTTGGGTTCCCTTCTACTTCTGTACGAAAAATAAAGGAAAATCTGCAGGAGACATGAAAGGCACTATTATGTACCCTTTTCCAGACTGTCGCCAATATATTTGCAAAGCGCTTCACATTCTGGAAGAGACAAAGAGTAAATCTTCCCATAGGGTATTCTCTTGTCTGGAAGAAGGTCGATCACACAATCATAAGACTAATGTGGCGGCAGAACGACGTCTTCTGGTTCAGAGAAAACGTGGAGGAAATCTTCATAAGCCGCCAGAATGGAACTTAACGAACATGGCCTCCCACGCATCCGCAGTCCATTAGCAATGACAGCGCCCACCGAGATCGATGCCCGTACCACACGGGACCGAAGACATCGCCAACGTGGATAGAGCCGCTAAGAGGGCACACAGACACCTGTCCAGCGAGAACAGGTAAGTGGCATGACATCATGACATGAAAGGGGCCATGCCTCTTGTTTCTATTCAGTCTGTGAGGAAAGAGGTGATTGAGTGTTCTGTGGTTTCTTTTAATCCAGTGACTTCAAATCATTTTATCAGAAATGTGTGACTGATAGTATCGAAATCTGAAGAGACGTCTAGCAGGATAAGTGCGCTTGGAGAATGAGCTTCTGCGCTTTTAGCACGTGCCATCTAGAGAAAGGTGTAGGCTCTTTTACCATTAGTGGTATGAATCTGTGCTGTGACTCGTGAAGGAAGTTATTGCGTTCCATGTTTCGAAAGCTTTTGGTATGTGAACCTCTCAAGGATATTTGCAGGGAACGGTGTGTTGGAGATTAGTTGGTAGTTTTCTGGGCTGCTGTGGGCTTGTTCTGCTTTGCTGTGGGTTTTTTGAGGAGAGGCTTGGTGAAATTGTTTTGAATCAAGAGTGAAGGTACCTTGTTGGAATTACGTGTTAAGGAGGGATAATGGTTGGGGAGCCAAGTCTTGATTACTTCAATATCACTTTGTAGATGTTGGGTGGGCATGGGTCTTCCAGCAAAGCTGCTGGGGTACAGCCGTTGACCATAGATTAAAAGTCAAGAGACGTGAAGGGGCAAAAAGCACTGCGTGCTGGAATTAATATGTAGCGGTCCATGGGTAAAGTATCTTCGTTGGCCTATTACAGTAGATATATTATCCCTTTTTTCACTTAGCGCAGCATTGCATGATATGCAAATGCAATGCAAACCACGGGCAGTTACTTCGAATGTTAATCGCCTGAAGGAAGGCAATAACACAGGAAGTTTCGTGGGAGGTGGTGTTTTTGTTTTCTGCGTTTCCCACAGTGAAATGTACAGGCATATTCTGTAATCATCTGGGGAGAGCCAAGTTCACAACACGATTCTTTTGGCTCGGAAAAAAAGAATCAGTTTTGTAATTAATGCTAAAACAGAAAATGGCTGGGGAGGAGGGCAAACAATTGGTAGTTAATGCTACATTTGAATTTATTATGTTTTCAAAGTAGCGTTAAATGCATTCATGTAGACATCGCTACAGGTGGAGGTGAGGCCTGGTCCCAAAATGAAAGGTGACGTTACAATTAGAACGATCGTCATTTCTAGGAAGAGATCTGCTTCCTTTTTTCAGATGAGGTGCTTGAGTGTGATTTTGTAATAATTAAGGCATAACAGGCATATCAGTCCCACAGCCTATCGAGGGGAACAGCGCAAACTGCCTATTGAGGTGAGCAACAACATAACTGTCAAGGTTCAAAGACGTTGGGCAGTGATACAGAAGTTGGGAAGGAACTTCCTGAACATAGGCGTTGGTGGCGAATTTGAGAATTGTAATTCTTTCTCCCCTAGGATATTCAGAGAGAAGGTGCATTCCCAAGCCAAGATGGTGGTATGGGTATTAGACCAAGCCAAGATGGAGGAATGGGTATTAGACCAAGCCAAGATGGGGGGATAGTATAGAATCAATCTGAAGGACAATCATGGAAGGGTAGTTTGTATTGTCAGAGCATTCTAAACTACATTTCACCAAATCTTGTGAGGGAACAGCACTTGTTTTTGAAATCTCCTTTGAAGTGGGGCCTACATGTGAAGCAAGAAGGTTTCCTACATTAAAGCTAACAATCCACCAGCAAGAAAGGGCATTTTTAAAAACATTGGGAGCGCAGTGTCAATGTTATAGTCAGCAACGTACAGGTAAGTGTTTGGACACATTGTGAAGTTGCCTATACATTTTACTGACAGAGCAGCAGCAGCAGGAGCATTGATCTGAGGCAAAGACAAACAAATCTATGTGGTGTCAAAGCAGCTGATTGATATAGATCCTCTTTGTATCAGTCGGATGATCTGGGGGAAAAAAGAGGCTTCAGAAGACTCTTCTTAGAAAACTGTCCAGGACCATGGTGAGAAGTTGGTCATGCACCTGATAAGTGACACACGTCACAGCAAGTGTCAGCAGGTGTGTGGAGGTGCCCAGCGGCGGGTCGTTTCCAAGCGATTGAGCTACAGGGCCCGGTGCGACGTGCAAATATTTCAAGAAGAAACATCTTTACTCAAGGGTGTGCGCAGAGCGTGTTACCAGCAGTGTGTGGTTTTGTTAGCGCACCAGTCACCTGCACCAACACTGTGTGAACCTGGGCGAGAGAGAGTGAGAACTGACACGAATGGTGGTAGCGACCTGCCAAACAGTGTGTGGGCAGCCAGTGTAGACGTATTCTGTCAGCCTGTACAAGCACCAAATAAGTAAAGGGAGATTTGACTGTAAAGCAACGCAGCAGCAAATGTAAATCTTAGTTATACAATTCATGAAACTGAATGAAAAAACAAAGACAACGTTTACTCTAATCACAAAGAAAAAAAACAATTAAATGTAAACAATTTTTTTACCATTATAAATATGAATTGTTAAACCAGTTAAAGAGCGAATAGACATTCTTTGGGCATATAATTGAAGTGTGGTATTCAATTCTCTAGTCACGAATAGATTATATATTTCACAGAACTCGCAATGGAAAAAGTAAATGGCAAAAGCGGCATAATTAAATAAGAAAGGTGTTAGATATCTCTGAATATGTGAATAATTTCCTCTGGGCTCTAGCAGAGGAATCGCAGGTAAAGTTTTGATCCATGAAGACAAGGTGTACCTGTGTCGTCGTTGTTATTTTATTCACTTCCCTGTTGCCTTCGGGTTGACTTATCACCAGCTGTTTATGTCTGACTAGGGGAAGAGCAGCCAGAGGGGGACAGTGGGGTTCAGCAGCTCCTACAGTGAAAAAGAGTTTTTGTGAGGTAAAACCAACGTACTCATTGACAGTTATAAATGTTTTTCAATACATATATAACTTCCCAATGTAGTGCAATTAAGCAATAAAAGCTGATGTGCGTGGGCATGACTGACAGGTAAAGGCTGCCCATGGAGCGGTTTGTTGCTAGCAACCCTGCATTCGTTCCAGGGTGCTAATGTTTTTTTTTAAAATTTTAGTTTACATTGAGAAACGAGGTGGTTGACATTTCTCAATTTAAAAACAAATAGCAAAACAAAATGGCCACCATCGACGTAGTCCCCTCTCTCTTTCTATGGTGGCCATTTCCGGACCAGGGTTGGGGTTGGAGGTGAGTGTACGGAAAAGGTGGATATGGTGAGGGTGCATACGGAATGGGGTATCAGGCAGTAAGGACTTACCTTTCTGGGAGAGAAGATGGCAGCCTCCCGTTTCTGAAGAGGCTTGGAACGCTGACAATACCATGAGGTATAGCCCACCTTCAGAGATTCCTCATTGGATGGGAAGCCCAATAACACCCCCTTACGGTTTAAGCCAATAAAGTACAGAAAGGACTCAGGAGACAATAAAACATTCTAGAGTAGCTAGAAAGGCAACTGAAGAATCGAATAAAGCCACATCCATGGGTGTGTGGCCGGGAATTCTAAGGGTGTAAGAATGTTATTATAGCGTGAAGCACCTGGTAAGAGTTGAGCTTGGCTGGTAACGAGCAATGGTGCATAAGCTTAGGGACCTTACTGGCCAAACCTGCCCCTCTACTGTGTTTTTAACACTGTTGCCTCTTAGGGGTTCCCTCCAGGGTGCAATAATGCCTTTTTTTTAAGGGAATCGTGTGTGTGATGAGTGTGCAAGCCTGATTCCTTTTTTAAAAAAAGATATGTCTGACGCACAAAGCAGAAAAGGTAGCAAGTTTCTTTTCTATGTTGTGGCAGCCATCAAGTCAGGGTGAACACATTGCAAAGTCAGCAGACTGCAGGTAAGTTGGCAAGGGGGGTGGGAGGGAAATAAACAAGGTTGGAAGGAAGGATATTGAGACAAGTGGAAGCAGGGTGGACACTGAGAAAAAAACATGGCAGAACTGGGGGGTTGGTGAGGAGGCTGCAAAGGAACGTTGGCTCATGACATAGGTGCAGGCCCATGTTACTAGCCTCCTGATTGGCTGGCGGCACTTCCCTGGGTGCTACGATCCGTTGCCCAAATCGACCAGGAGGGATAGCTCAGGGTCAGCTCTTCCTAATTGACGAATATGAAATAGAGTTTATTTTGAAATGAAGTAACAGGAATTACGATAATACTAGAAAAGCTAAACAAGGTTAAACATGACTATACTGAGCAGCACAGGTTCGGTACCCAGCACTGGCACTGCACTTATTGGCTGGAGTACATCATGAAGCAAACTATAAGAAACTGTTTCAATTTCTCTTCACCGTTCCTCATCCCATCCCTTACTTAATGAAGGCAATCCACCTTACCAGAGCAGTTTCAAAACAGTGGTCCCTAAAAACCAAAAGAAGTACTCTCCTTCCTCCTGTTACAAATGTGAGCACTTATCCACAATGCTTCTGTTTTTTGGTCTGTCCTTCCAGGACATTGATTTAAGGAGTAACTGCTGGGCTGGAGCCCCTTGCAGCAAGGAACGTGAATAAGATCTTCATTAGCACCAGCGTGCCTGCAGCTGCAGTGGAGGACAGGAAGGAAGAGGACCAGGCATGTATACTGGCCAGTTATGCAGACTGTGCTGAGCCAGAAAGTGAGAGAAGGCTGCAGGCCTATCCTTTCTCGGCTCTCAAATGACTTCCAAGACAGTTGCCCCTAATATCCCGAGTCGTGTGGGTAGTACTGAGTACGTCCTTCTGAGAGAGAAAGGTTCCTTAAGTGTGGGACAACTTCTGGGATTAACCTGCATGTGCGGAGAAAATGTTGGAAATGTGCATGCCCCATTGCTGGTTGTAACATGCAGGAGCACGAATATGTCTGGGCAACCGTCTGGCTTGTCACACTGTTGTTGGGTTTCTGTTGCTTGCGGATGTGCTGAGATGGTGGAGGCCCTGTGAATCCCTGTGAGCCGCCTTTGATTACAGCGACGAGTGATCGAAATGGGCCAAAGCAAGAGGGAGCATTTCTGACTACTCCGATTCACCTCCAAAATTATCTGGTAAAATGTGGCAGACAGGAATTAATGCTTTACATCAAACAAAAGTGTGTCCATTCTGGATCCATTCTATTAAGCATACAAAAGAAGTGTATTCATATCATTGTTTGTCTTGGAATTATTCAATCCAAACAGCGTTATGATCAATGCAGATGTATCAACTGTGTTTTGGAGTTCCAACAAAGAAGGATCAGCCTTTCTCAGACCATAAAAGCTTTGCAACGCATTATGTTTCTACTTTTCATGCTTCCCGCAATAAATGAGACATGTTCTTGTGGACCATCTCTAATTGATTCAATAGTCTGTTTGAAGAAGATTTCAATTTTTATTTTACTCAACTACTTAAGAGACGCTTCTTAAACAATTATTTATATTTGATAGCCTGGATCTAACAATAACTCAACGACACCGCGGACTGAAAGAGGAAGCTTTCCCAATCTTCTTCTGATTCATAACTAGCATGTTTCCCAATTATCCTTTTTGCTAAATAGGTGCTCAATTAATATGAAGTTAAATGAGTTGGGAAAAAGGTTCTTATCTTGGTAATTTAGTTGCATAATTTACTTTAAAGACCTAAACAAAATGATCCTGCATCAATTCGTTTATCAAGTATGTCGTGATTATCTATGTAAATAAATAAACAGAGGGATCAGTTTATATCATTCATATTCTCTTTACCTTTACAATATTCTAAATTCATAATCATCTTATAATTTACTCCCATGGTAAGAGATGAATCTTTCTCCAAATGATTAGAGGCATGTATACATATTTATAGGCATTCTGTTAAAATGAAGGAGACAGCCAGTATGTCTAGATTAAGAAAGCTCTTACCCAAAGTTAGCTTTACATCAGTGAGAAGCTAACTAGCTCAAGCAATCCAAACCAGGATAGGGAATGGGACAAGTAACACTTATTTTCCGTTCCCGCTCTGGGACATCATCAGAACCAGAACATTGTCATTTTACCTTTAAAAGTGGTGTGTTAACAGTAATGTAGTGATGTCAATAAGTATGAATGTGCACATGCATCACAACAAAAATGGTGGATGCCATTTTGAGAACCGTGTAGTCTCGAATGAGTGCCGACCAATCAGAAGCCAATGTAATAGGGAATGTATTTACTCAGAGAATTGTTTTAAAACATTAACATGAGTTAAAAAAAATGAAGTATGCCTTTGGACATAAAAATATATCTTACATTAAATCATATCGATGCAATATTTAATTGCAATTAATTCAAAGTAATGACCATTCTGATTGTTCATTCAATCCATGAAAATGTGATTGATTATGAAAAATCCATTGCTCTTCTATGAAAATTAAACTGCTCTCTAATTAAGTGGGGCTGTGTAGCTTGTACACAATCCACAAAAGCAAATAATGTTCACAAAACCGTGTTATCAAAGGGGTATTGATATTCGTACACCAGATTCTGGATCAGTGCTTTGCTATAAGTAAATGGACCTTCCTAGGTATGAAGCCTATAAAACACAATCCATAGGGGCATTCAGTGCAGTAAATAACTGTTTTACTCCTTCAGTTTGTCATCTCTGGAATCCACTCCCCATCATGTTTCTTAAAGGAATTAATCTATCTAGTGAATTTGTAAGCTGTGCACATTAGAAGATATTGCCTGTACCGTGCCCAAATTCCATGAAGATTTATTGTGGGTGTCAAGAAAATGTGGACTAATTAATTATCTACATTTGTGCCTCTTCTTCAAGTAAATATGGTATTTTCTCATTCTTATGACTTTGTTGTACTAATGGCACATACGCTTAAATAATCTGTTTAATAATTTAGGTGTTAGAATTAAATGTAGATACACCAACCAACCTATGTTCCAATGGGTTTAAATCAATCTCCCTAGGTGTATTTTGAACTTGTTTGTTGGAACTTTTAACAAGACATTTTTGATATCCATGTGAAAGAAGATATTGGTCCAGTTTGGCTGCTTGTTGTTCATAATTCTGCATAAAACTACAGTTTCTCCTCACTCGTAAATATTGGTCATACGCGAGATTATCGTTTGAGGACCTTAAATGCAAAGTATGTTAATCTCAGCAACTGGCCTTTCTGAACAAGATGAGGGACATACACGTGGTGTGCTCGTTCCCAGGATCTATCTGCAACCATATAGACTGTAATACCTCAATAATACCTGGAGTAGCAGATTTTCTGTACCTTACACTCATTTGTGGAACTTGGCTGAGGTATGTGATTCCTATGGGAGGTACGGATGGTTGCATGATGAGGTTTCAATAAAGATACATGAAAAACTGGATGGATCCTATGCCATCACAGCAGTAGCGACAATTTGTACACACTGCATTGATCCTCCTATACAACACGAATGGACCAAAATATTGGGGAGAGAATTTGGTAGGTGTGAGATGTTTTTGTAATTACTTGGATGATAACCATATCAGATCTCCGATTTCAAAATCTGGTGCTGCTTTTCGTTTGCAGTTAGCGTATTTCTTTGTGTCTTCTTGTGCTTCAATTAAAGTTTGTTGGGCATGTTTGTGTATGCCCTGTAATTCATGAAGAGCTTCCACAGCTAGGCACACACCGGAACTGGTAGATGGTAGGGATTGTATCCATTTGGGATGGTAGCCATATGTACGAAAGCAAGGAATCATCCCAATAGATGAATGGCCTGTAATATTGAAAGAGAATTAAGCTATTAGACTAATTCCAATGGGTGCATATACCTATGCACAGCCCTCACAGTAATGTATTACTGTTAAAGGATGCCACCCTAAATGCTGCTACCCACACTCTGTACAGCACTAAGCTGCTCTCAAGCTAGGTCCACACTTTAAACAATAAAATAAAAATACATTTAAAAACTGGTAGGAAGCATAGCCCAATTATCCTGGGTGGCATTAGTAAAGATTCTGAGATACTGCTCAGGGGTTTGGTTCAGTGGTTCTGTCTGTCCTTTTGTCTCAGGGTGATACCCAGAATACACAGCACAGTTGATTCCTAAAGCCTCGCAGAGCACAGTCCAGAATTTGGAGATGTATCGAGGACCTCAATCATAGATTATGACTCAGGTAATCCATGTAAACAAAAGATATCTTGAACAAAAACCTGGCTCATTTCTAACGCAGAGGGTATCTACTTTTAAGGAGAAATGTGATCCATGTTGGAAAAGGTGTCCATGGTTACTATGACCAAGGTGCATTCTTTAGAATTAGGTAGATGCACTGTAAAACCGGTGGATATCTTCTGCCATGGCCAGTCTGGTGTTTTGGCCTGGGTCCATTTTCCCACAGGATATGTTTGTGGATTCTTGTTTTGCGCACAAGCAAAGCAAGTGAACACATGCTCCTGTATGTCTTGTTGCATCTTGGGCCTTACCTTTGAGCTAAGTCTGTCATGGAGGAAACACCTCAATGCCTGACTGCATATGGTCGTCTCATGCATTCCTGGCAGGGTAACGTCCATCTGTTTCTGGTGTAGAGACAAGTTTTCTGTGTGGCTGTGTTTCCACGTGGTGAACGGATCTGTTGTTGGAGGAGTCTTCTATGTTACTCTTTGCAATCACTGGAAAAGGTTTTCCAGGAAATGATGAATGTAGCATTGGGAAACGTCTCGCCTCTTGGGCTAAACACTCCATGGCCCTCATTACAAGTCAGGCGTTAAGGGTTTAACGGCGCCGTCGGCGCCGTTAACCCTTAACGGCTGATTCACACTTTAACGCCTGCTTTTTGCAGGCGTTAAACTCCAAGGCGCTAAGCGACCTTGGTGCTAATTACGGCACCGTAATTTACGGTGCCGTAATTAGCGTCTTCCCCATACCCATTATGCCCTATGGGGCAAAAATGGGAATGGGGAAGGGCAAATGGTGAATGGGGAATTACCGCCCCACTCACCTTGGAATGGGGCGGTAATTCCGCAATCCACCATGGCGGAATCCGGCATGGACCATGGTGCTAATAGCACCATGGTCCACCGCCTGACTTGTAATGAGGGCCCATGTGCTGTTGAGTGGATCCTAGATAAGGGATCTGCAATGTTGTTTTGTGACACAGGTATATAGGGCATCTTAAAATCATAATATGAGAACAAATGTATCCATCGACCTTGTACGGCTTTCTTGGCAATCCATTGTTCTGTAGTACTTGCTCCTTCTCCAAAACCGAGTAGCTCTCTCAGATTTTGACAAAGTTTTAGAAAAAAAGGCACTTGGATGTTCTACTCGGTCACTTTGTTCCTGTTTCAGCACTGCACCAATGGCATTTTCAGATGCATCAGTGTCTAAGAAGAATGGCTTTTCTGCACTAGGTTGTTTGACAATGGGAGCTGAGGTAAAGGATGTCTTGTAATGTTGGAAATGTTGGAAAGCCTTCTCCGTCTCACTGTTCCAACAAAAAGGAGTAGCTTTCTTTAATATTCTTTTTAGTGTCAAAACCAGTAGAGAAAATCCAGGTTTAAATTTACGATAAAAATTAGACAGACCCAAAAAAACGTTGCATCTCTTGGTGCTTGGCTTCTTTTAAAAAAAAATCAAAAAATCATCTAAATAGACGATAGCCGAGTGGAGGAGTAAATCTGTGAAGAGATGGCCCATAGACTCTCTGGAAAATGGCTGGTGCATTTGCTAAACCGAATGGCATCACACAGTATTGAAAGGGCCCAAAGCGTGTATGAAAGGTTGTTTTCCATCATCTCCTTCTCTTATTCGTTCAAGATGGTAGGCACCCCTTAAATCAAGTTTTGTTAAAAGTGCGAGCCATACGGACGGCTTCCAGAATATTGGGGATTAACAGGAGTGGGTACACAGTAATGCGATTCAATCCTCTGTAATCAATGTATGGTCTTAACTCTTAGATTTATTTTCTTGGTATAAAGAATAAGGAAGCCTCCTCCTGGTGATGTGTACTCCGTAATGAGACCATTATTGCGATTTTGCCCCAGTTATTCCTTGAGCGCGTGTTTCTATGTTGGTGCCAATATATACATCCGACTGAAACGGATGGTGGTTCAAGGAAGTACATTGATGGTGCAGTCCTCAGCCCTATGGGGGGAAGCTGCTTGTTGATTTCCTTTTGAAACACTTCTGAGAAGCGGGCATATTTCTCTGGAATGGCGCATTGTATGTGAATTATGGGTGTGCTTTCTTCCTCTCTCTTTATCCTTTCTTTAGGCTGAAATTCACATCTAGTTACGCATCAGATCCCAAAAACAAAGTGCTGGCAGACCAATTAATGTAAGGGTATCATATGTCAGCCAGGGAATCCCCAAAATGCTGTGGATACGCGCAGCTGCAAAAAGGTCGAGCCAAGAATGTCGAGCAATCTCCATTATGAGGTCTTCTGTGTTCTCTGTGAAGGGTCCACTAATCAGGGGTCTTCTCTTTACCCTTTTCACCGGCTTATCCGCCTCTTTGTTGATACTGTTGATGTTCATTCCTTGGGCACAACTCTTGTTCATGAAAGAACCAGCAGCTCCTGAGTCAACTAAAGCCACATTGTCTCATCACATACTCTGCAGAAACTCTCAGTTGAAACTTCAGCACCAATAGAAGCACAGAGGTTTGGTCAAGTGTGCCTATCTTTTGTTGATTTATTGGTATAGGACTCTGATCTAACTCCCGAACACATGTCCCTTCCATGAGCCAGAGCTGATGTTTCCTCCTCTTCGTGGTAGGGCTAGGGTGCCAAGTGTCACCAAATGACCTACAGATCCACAGTCCATACAGAGACATTTTTTGCTCTGCCTTCTTAGCCTTTTCTCCTCTCATAGGGGTCCGCATGCAGCTTCTATCTGCGTGGGATTTGGATGTCTCTGTCACTTCCAGACCACATGGAGGAAAAGTCAAGAGAGCTCAAGGGGTTATGGATCTACCTATTCTTCTTTCCTGTTGGGGTTCTTGAAGCACACGTCAATCTGCAGAGCAATCTTTATCGGGTCGGACGGGAACTGTAGCCAACTCATCCTTAAGTTTGTTGGCTAAAATGTGGTGACAAAGGGTAAAACAGGCTTCCTCCGGCCATGCTGTCTGTTGGGCTAACTGTTTAAACTTGGTAGCATAGGATAACACGTCCAGGTTACCTTTTGTAAAGTCTAATAGTTTGTCTTGGGATGTATACATTAGCTATTGTCTGCTGTGATGAATCTTCTGTGATCATCCATCAGAGGGTTGCCAGCAGGTACAAGTGCAGTGACCCAAGCCAAGGCTCTACCAGTAAGATATGATACTAAAAATTCAATCTTAGTGCGGTCTGTAGGGAAATATGCTGGCCGAAATACGTAAGCCACAGTGCACGCATCTAGGAACTCTTCGACTTTTTGGGATACCCTGGCATCTTTTCTATGGAAGCTCTTCTAATGCGTACAGAGTCCTCTTCTCTTTGTACCATAGCTTGCTGAAAAACAGCATTTCTGGCTTTTAGGTTTTGTACCTCGGCTGTTAATTCTTGGATGGAAGCTAAAAGTTCTTGTAACTTGTCCATCCTCTCCCGCTGCAGGTGGCATCACAATCTCCCAGTGACTGGCCTCACCTGGGTAGTTTCATGAGGCTTCTCCGGGAAGACAAAGGGCCGACCGCCGCCCCCCCCACCATACCGCCCCCCTCCACAGGCAGCAACCTCGCTCTCTGAATGAAAACAGAAGGTGAGATGCAACCAGGAGAGCAAGGTCCAAAGGAGGAAAACCCTTTTGCTGAAAGTAGAAAAACCCTCCATCTGTGTAATTCCACGTCCTGGTGCACAATCAATGTAAAGTATCCAGGGTTTCCAAAAGTCAAAACAGTAAACAGCAGCAGGGTTTATGCAAGGTCGAGACCAGGAAGACAGAGAGTTATAAACAGAATACTAGCAAAAAGAAAGGCAGGAAGGAGCGATGGCAATGAGGCTAGGGGGAAGAAACTGTGAGAAATGAATGGCAAAGGCAGGGAAACTAATGCATGCAATGGATCAAGGAGAGTTGTGACACACTGCTCACTGCCTTTCCACTGTCTCATAGTCTTAGTGTTCTCTGTGGCTCTTGGACCACAGGCACCAAGTTGACATGATGATGCATCGGCATCCGTACACGTGATCGCCCTGGGACATACAGTGTCATTCCGCCATCTTGGAGTTGGCATCACATATACCGGATGGTACTTCCGCCAACCGCAGAAAGACAGATTGTTCCTCCAGTGGTTCCTAAGGCAGCAGTAAGTGTTAAGAGGACCCGTGTTCGGGTCTCTTCTGACAGGTAATCTAACAAGGTGTTTCTATCTGTTGGATTTTGGTATACATTGCATATCAATTTCCTGTCATCATGTGGCATTATTATATCCAAGAAGTTAACCTTATGATTGCACCGTTCTTTAGAAAATGGAATATTTCTGTTCTCATTATTAAATCATTGAAATAATCAATTCAACAATGCATTGGCATATCATCAATGTGAAACATTCCTACATAATACATCTGTTGCAGGTATCTGTTAGTATTTATTTTATTCAAAATCTGACATTTATATTAGTGCCATGGCAGTTCCTACAATCCATTGGTAAAAATGATTATCTAACACAGAATAATTGTGTTCCATTGCCATTTTCATGGCTTGAATTCACAGTTTTTTTCTTGCCCTCACATGTACTGTGTAAGAGCGTATCAATGCAGTGTATGGGTTTCTAGTGTGCAATATTTGTATAAAGTGGTTGTATGTCAAGGCTAACCGAAAGTTGATTGTGCACATCAAACGATTTATTTTAAACTATGTTTACAACTGATTTGATGTGTCAGTTTCTTGGCTTAATGGTCTGAGCAAGAAATCAACAAATGTACTTAGTGGCTCTAATATCTTTGCACATCCAGATACAATTAGCCTGCCCCGTGGTCTTATACAGTTTTTATGAATTTTTTGCAATGTGGAGAACGGTGGAATGCTAGGATTATCTAAATTCAAATTAATCTTAACTGATGCAATTACATTCTAAGCCCAGAAACGAATGTTCCAGCAGGAGCAGTTGTATTTGTACAGTAGGGTCCTTCCGTAATGTATGATAATGATATTGTGCATACAGAAGGTCATATATCATATTCGGATATTGATCATGTGTCATAATGGTAGTGCCCACACCTCTGTCTGCTGCTTCTAATGCAGGGTCTGTGTTTTTTGAAGATATTATTACTTTAACTTAAAAAAAATGATTTGGTGAATATTTTGGATTATCGCGCCATTTTATTTTACTTCATTAAGAGCACATTTCTCAAATGTTATAATTACAGAGTTGGTCATATGATCTTATAGGCTAAACAAGGATCCCTTCCTCATTCCAGTACTCATCCTGTTTTCTACTTCTGCCTGATCTTGAAAAAAAATTTTGTTATATTTTGCTCTGGAACATGGGTGGAAAAGAGCCTCCTCTAGCTCTCAGTAACCCACATAAGATAGGTGGATAACACCCTAGCAGAATATCTTAGCCAGTAATGCCCCCCTTCCTGGACTGGCCCCTTTGCCTTCAGCTATTGAAGTGCATCACCAGGAGATGACGAGTCCCAGCAATAGACTTCTTCACATCAGCACAGAACACTCTCCTGCCTTGGTACTGCCTGAGGTACGTGGAACCAGGAGCCCCGGGAACAGAGGCCCCTTCTCTACACTACAAGGGCCTTGGAATTGTGTACATACCTTCCCACCTATTTCCCTTATCGCAGCAACCCTTTGCAAGACCTGGAGCAGCTGGCCCAGGCTTATTCTTCTGATTTCTTTTTGACCCGGAAAAATATGGTTTCTCCTTCTCCTGGTACCTGATGAGCCTCCCCTGAAGCTGCCAATTCATCTATGCTCGCTCAGCTCAGCAACAACTGGAGCTGGGCAGCTTGAGTAAGGAAAGGGAAGCACTTAGAAGACATAGCCTGTCCAGAGATATCTCGAGGGCCATGCAGGGTCCCAGGTGGCCTTCCACACTGGGATCTTATACCAGATACAAGAGTATCTTCAGAGGGTAGTGTAGACATCACAAAGTACTGCCCCTTGAATGCAATGCCTGCACACTCACGCTACACAATTCCTTCCTGGGCTCGTGGCACTCCAAGCTCAGGGCAGCATGGGTAGCCATGTGTGCTTCAGAGAGCCTTGGGTAAAGGCTGGTCTTGGCTGATTCTCCAATCAATAGAGTTATAAAATGTTTTTCCCTAATTCGACATCAGGTTAGATCCTTGTTCCTTGCTTGTGAATATCACATTGGTGCTCAAAGCCATACAGGGCACACCTTTTTTCGAGAGCTCAAGTTCTTGATGTTGAAAATAGGTTTCCTGGTTGCAATCATGTCAACAGGAATAGGAGAGCTGTGGGTTCTTCTTTACACCCTGCCCCTCTACCAACAGGTAGCACTGGAGTCGATTTCCCATAGATGTTACCTTGCATTTGGGCCCAGGTTGGTCTCTTCTTTCCACTGATTTTAGGCTGATTATCATTCTTACCATTACAGGCAACTTGATCCTAGGAGAAGGGGAGGTTTATCGCTATGTCCTGGGCAGTGCACAGGGGATTTCCATAGAGGACGTATTCAAATTGGCCACCTTAGCTTCCACCTGACCTTTGCGTACCTCTTTTCCCTTCACCTGCCTCACCAAGTAGATTAGAATTTTGCAAGTGCTGTCTTTCAGGTGGCTGTTTCTTGAGCTCAGGGGATGGAGATACAGTTGCTTCACTGGGTACGCAAAAAAATCAGTTTCCTTTGTGTGTTTTTAGGGGATAGATATGCTGCTCTTCTGTATTTGGCACTTTTCATTAAGTGAAGAATTGCATGAGAAAGAGGGATTGGAACTAATGCTCTGATTAGCTGGTGTTAAATTTCATTATTCCCACCCTTCCTGGAAGTGAGATCACCCCAACATCTTAAGGAGTGGATGGGATGAATGTGGGAAGGTGCTCACATTAATAGCAGGGAGTAGGGGACTAGAATAGTATGTAATGGGCTGAGAAAGACTAGGATTAGGACTAATGTAGAAACCTAGTAAGTAAACAGAGCATCACTTAAGGCTTAAACACCCGTGTGTATACATCACAGCAACTTCTCTTTCCTCAGTTTTAAACTGAGTAATCGGAGAGCCAACAGTAAAAGAAAGTAGCAGCACCCACAAGAAGCTACAATGTTTAAGATAATACAAGTACTCAGCTGGACTTAATAAATAAAGTATCAGAAGCTTTGCAACATGTCGTCTATAAAAAAGAAAACATTTAAAGTCAAATCACAACCATTTTTAGATTGTATATAATGCACACAAATGTGTTTCCAAATAAAGCAGTACACTCAGATGATAGAAGAGAGGAATTGAGACGAAGGGATGGTTTTGAATTGCACTTGAAGAAAGCCCGGTCACTGTGGTAGATGGACTGAAACATGTCAGGTTAGACAGGACCAATCCCAAATAATATACATTGTGAGAAGTAATTCATAGTTCATAGTATGGGGTTAAATTAAGTTATTTGTACAATTGTATCCCATACCACAGTGATGAACTAACTAAAATTGAAAAAACAATCAACTTCAAAGGCGATATGCTCATTAAATTGGTGACTGTATCATCAATATTATTACAGTCTTCTTCATGGAGTTTTATCAAAGAGGAGGATTTCAAGATGGGGCAGGGAGCTATCTCGATACAGTATCTGGCTTCTATTATCAGTGTGACCTGTACAAAAATATATAACTGGGTGATAAAAGGGGAGTTTGGTGACCAAACAAAAAGAGATTTCTTTCAGGTCACACTAATAACAGAAGTCATATTCTATATGTAGTTTGCTCTCTGCCACTTATTTTAATCCTCCGTGTAACTTGATCGCCTTTGGTAAAAATACATTTTAAAAACTGTAATAATATAGACCATACAGTCACCCATTTTAATGAGTCAATAACCTTTGAAGTTTATTGCTTTTATCACTTTTGGTTGGGTTAGTTTATCACTGTGACGGGGTGAAGGTTGCTATACCCTGTTAGATAGGTGCTACAGACACCTCACATTTATGGATGGAATTAACATTTCTAAGATCAATATAGTTCTTCCTGAGCCTAGTTTCAAGTTGTATTCATTATTATGTTAAATCTGGCTATTTTCTAAATGCCTCTTTTGTGATGCTACATTTGGGAAGTTAGTTACTTTTGGGCAGGTCCTCGAACTGGGAAATTGTTAAAACAATTCAACAGCATGAGACATCAGTACATTAATGAAACCATTTGAAATGTCTATATTAATGTCCTGTATTTTGATTTTTAAGATGTCATGGCAATAGGTGTTTTAATGATTGTTTTGCATTTTCAGAAATAGATTTCACATGTTTGCTTTTATATTGTTTTTGTTGAACAACTCTTTTTTGTCACAGAGAAATGGTTCATAAATGAAATTGAGTAATTTAATAGCTATCATCTTCTTCAATACAGAACTACAATAAAGAGGGATTAGTCAAAAGGGGGAAACAGTTGCAGAAATAGATTGAAAATGCTGCATGAAGGAAAAGATGCAGGGAAGTCCATAGGTCAAATGGGGCCTTTGAAGGGTACTCTCTCTTTTGTGACCCTTCCATTTATTTAACTTTGTAATATCATATGTTGTACTGTTGGTGAGCCGGGAGAAAAATATCCCGGATTGGTGGGATTACAACAGCAAAAAGAAACAGGACGAAAACCTCAAATTTATTTTTCTTGTAGGTCATTTCAACTGATGTATATGCAGGGGAGACCCTCACAGCTCCCTCCCATACTCCCCCCGCATGAATAATAACCCTAACCCGACCCCCCCCCCACATATTTACATTGAAATTCGTCCTCAATATATTCTGCCGCGCAGTATTCAGGGAACACCACTATCGCTGTACACTGAAGACCGCCTGACCAGCACTTCAACGTGGTCCTGTGCATATTTACCTCATTGCCAGCTTTTGCAAATCTCTCATTACTTCACAAACTTTGTAGTCGTGCTTGAATCTCACGTGTGCCCTATGCAGGGACAGCACTGTTTCAGGGTAAGTGCGGGTCAACGCCACCAAGTTATTATTTTCAGATTGGTTGTGTTCTCCCAGTCACCCCCAAAGAAGAATATCATTGAGGGTAAGATGGGTGTGCATTCGGGAGGGAGAATAGAGAGTGCACAGTCAGGCCGGTAGAAGACACATGCATGTGTGACCCTGAGGTTCCTGTTTCTGAGTTTGCACTGATAGCACAGCAACATGCTGGGGGCAGGCCCACTGAGCATTTAGTGCTGAGTAGAGGCTCCAATGCAGGACAGTCATGCTCTGTTTTCACCTGATTTTCTGGTGTCTTTTTAGCACTACTGCGGGTATGTTCTGTACATTGAGCATCAAAGCATCCCCTAGGTTTTCCAGAAGAGGGCCCTTTAGGGACAGGGTAACAGCAGGCCAATAGGCCATGTGATGTAAGATCAGTGAGGCACAGTGAGCCATGGTATCCTTCACCATCCATTTCCTTATCTCTCAAAGCAAGCTTCCATGATGGATAGTCCCCAGAATGCCTTGCAACAGGAAGGAGGTACATCCTGAAGGAAGGAACTCACAGTAGAGCAGGACTCATTTTGTGACTGTCTTTCATTAGGGCATCTTGCTAGCATCAGTAAGGCAAGGCTTGACTAGTAGTGGACTAGAGTAGGGTGGAACCTGTTGACCAGCCACAAGGCTCTATTGAAAAAATAGGTGAGTCAAAGGCATCAACACTGCGTGACTGGACAGATCCTTGTTTACCACGGATGTACGAGGATGACGAAACCCCATTATCACAAAGAAGTACCTAAGGCAAAATATGCAAAGCTCTCACACCTGTTTCCTGAATGAAAAAGGCCAGAGCCACAAGGCCATGTGGGCCAACATTTTTGCAACACAACTTCCTTTGCTCACTACCGCACTGCAAAACCACAATTTGTAACTATTGTGCTAAGACCTATTGCACATGAAGTAATGGAAGGTTTACGACACAACTCAGGGGCTGGAAGTTATTTTACCCAATCGCTAAGTTCTAGTTGCGTCTTTATTCCTATAATTGTGCTGCTGGCAAATTGTTTTCAATGTGTGCATAGGGAGTAATATTTGTATATTATTTTTACTTAATGAATCCCCAACCCCTTTGTCTTTTTTAGCCTCTTAGGATTGAAGTCTTTCAAAGACAAGGTAAAAAGTACTCAGAAAGAACTGGGGACTTATTCCACATTGAAGGAATAAGGATAATTGTATTCATCTACAACCAACCATGCATATATGCTCCTTAGTGACTTTGTGGTTTTAGGATAAGAGTTTCCAATGCTTCTATTTCTACTATGCTTATTTTAGGGTCCGATGGTGAAGAGGTGTGTGTATGGAAGGTATACTGTGGTGGGCTGAGGTCTACGTAGAGTTACAGTGGAGTCCCGGAAGAGGGCTGGTATTAGCAAAGCGAGAAATACTGGCTGAGAGGTGAGTCCAAGCAGAGATGATGGGGTGGGACGAGGGCAGGGGGTTTTCTAGAAGATGCATGAGGCAGAAGATGATTGGTGAAATAGAGTGGCTTTTGGATGGAGGTGTGAGTGAGGTCAGAGGGGTTTAACATTGGTGGAAGGGTTAGGGTAGGGTGAAGTGGGGAGTAGGGGCAGTGATCGTTTGAGTAATTTAAGGCTGTGTGTTGTGGGAAATGTGGGAGAAACTCATATTGGGTGAAATGAAGTTGGGTGTCAGTGGAAGGATTGCAGCAGAATGATATGGTGATAGATTGATGGTGTCTTCTGTATGGGTTGCAGAAGGTGGAGTTTACATGTGGGTGCCATGGAATGTTACCAGAGACAGGATAGAGTAGTACTGGTGGTGGATGAGTGAGCTCTTGTGAAAAGGGCGCTGACGAATAGAGGTCAGATGGTGAATTAGGCTGAATGATTCTGGAGTGGTGGATGTTAATGTTGGATCTAAGGCTAGGAGCCCTGGGTGGGTTGTCTAGCTTTTAGGGATGGGGTGTAATGGAAATTGTGAGTGGGTAAATTGGTGGGACTGGTGGGGCTGCAGAGTGGAAGGGTATCAGACTTGGTTGAGTGTGGTCAGTAGTAGTGGAATCTATGTCTCAAGGCCGGTTACAAAAGGCCGAACTTGCTGATTTTGGGACAAAAGACTTAATTCCTCAGGCTCTGCCTTTTGTAACCGGCTCTCTCACGGTTCTTTTTGAAGCACCCCCCAGTCTCCTCCTCCGGCCTCCGCCCACTTACCAGCTTTGGGCTCTGGCCTCCGGCTGCCTCCTTCCTTCACTGTTTGCAGTCTAGACACTATGTCGTCGGAAGCCGGACGCGCGGCAAGCTACACTTTTGTGCGTGACCTTTTGTGCCTCGAGTGACGTTCAGCGTGGTGAAGGTCAAGTAAAGCAGCAGTCTGCATGGGTAGAATGTGTGGGATGAGTGAAGTGAGGGGGGAGTGGTGGTGTGGATTGGTGGTAATTTGCTGGACTTATTTGGCTGTTTACTGAAGGGCCTTCAGTGGCTGGTATGGGGACATGTTGTATGGCAGCGTAGGGTAGAGCGGTGGTGAGGTGGGCTTACACGGGGAAACGTCTGACAATGAAAAGCAATAGAGTGGTGGAGCAGCAGGCAGCCGTGAAGTGTGGGATAGTGAGAAAGCAATTATTTTCACGTCATTCTAAAATAACAATGTGAATAATGAGCACACATCGCTCTGGTGTGAACAGTGCTCCACCCCACGTGGCCCATTCTAAATCTTACCTTTTACACTGAATCTGATCTTGCACTGGCACCGGTGGGGGAGATCCAAGGCCAGCTCATCACTCTCATACTGTCTGGGTAGCAGGATGAATAAGCACTACTCCCCCTTCACCCTCCTCGCTGCAGTACTTCCAGTTTCTCCTGGATTCAATTGGGCGAAAAACGGAAGAAATGTGTTTAAAAGAATGCCTTTCCCTGACCGCTTTCCTGAGCCGGAAGTACTAGGCATCAGAGAAGGGCTGCACATCCTGAAATTATATATGTGTTTCCCTGTATCCTCGCAGAACATAATGATGGTATGCTTTGCAGAGAGTGGGCGGGGGGGGGGCGTTTCTCAGGCAGCACGTCTTCCTGCGGGTGTTTATAGACCTCGAGAGCCCATAAACCGTCTGTAAATGGGCTCACAAAGTATCCTATAACATGAGCCATCTGTGAAGGGGCGAACAGGCCTTCCCTGCAAGGGGCGTGTCTGTGAGGGAGCTCACCATCCTTCTCAGCCATAAAGGGCCCACGAACGAACATCTATAAAGTCATTCACAAACCTTCTCACCTCATAAAGATGTACTGGCATACAAACCTCCCTTTCCTTCTGTTTGAGCCACTGCCAGCCATGAATTCTCCGGATCCCCGCCACCAAGAGACTGCCCAGTATTCAAGCGCTCTATAACAGCACAACAAATCAAAACGAGTCAAAGCAGCTGAACATTGGCCCACAAGCCTGCTCAGCCCTTCCAGCATCTCAGAAAGATTTCCAACCCATCAATCGCCAATCCAGAAGCTCATAAGCATTCCCAATTCATCAAACATTTACAAACAGCCCTACCCAGCCCAGGAATATGTGACAATGGGGCTAGCAAAACTCCCCAGCCCAATGAGTGTCTTTAATGGTGCCCACGACCATTCTTGACCATGATAGAGTTGAAATGATGTACTTAATCTAACTAAGCCCGCGTAACCCCTAAACACATGCTCACAAATCGCCCTACACTAAGCCTGCATAACCGGTACACGTGCGCTCACAAACCTTCCTAGACCTTGGAAGATCTGGAAGGTGTTCCCAACCCTTCCAACCCCGCATAACCTCTATACAGGTGCTTGTAAAGCTTCTTAGACCATGAAAGATCTGGAAGGTGTTGTCAACCCGTCTAGGCCTGCATAACGTCTATACATGTGCTCAGAGACCTTCCTAGACCATGGAAGATCTGGAAGGTGTTCCCAACCCTTCCAACCCCACATAACCTCTATACAGGTGCTTGTAAAGCTTCTTAGACCTTGAAAGATCTGGAAGGTGTTGTCAACCCGTCTAGGCCTGCATAACGTCTATACATGTGCTCAGAGACCTTCCTAGACCATGGAAGATCTGGAAGGTGTTCCCAACCCTTCCAACCCCGCATAACCTCTATACAGGTGCTTGTAAAGCTTCTTAGACCTTGAAAGATCTGGAAGGTGTTGTCAACCCGTCTAGGCCTGCATAACGTCTATACATGTGCTCAGAGACCTTCCTAGACCATGGAAGATCTGGAAGGTGTTCCCAACCCTTCCAACCCCGCATAACCTCTATACAGGTGCTTGTAAAGCTTCTTAGACCTTGAAAGATCTGGAAGGTGTTGTCAACCCGTCTAGGCCTGCATAACGTCTATACATGTGCTCAGAGACCTTCCTAGACCATGGAAGATCTGGAAGGTGTTCCCAACCCTTCCAACCCCGCATAACCTCTATACAGGTGCTTGTAAAGCTTCTTAGACCTTGAAAGATCTGGAAGGTGTTGTCAACCCGTCTAGGCCTGCATAACGTCTATACATGTGCTCAGAGACCTTCCTAGACCATGGAAGATCTGGAAGGTGTTCCCAACCCTTCCAACCCCGCATAACCTCTATACAGGTGCTTGTAAAGCTTCTTAGACCTTGAAAGATCTGGAAGGTGTTGTCAACCCGTCTAGGCCTGCATAATGTCTATACATGTGCTCAGAGACCTTCCTAGACCATGGAAGATCTGGAAGGTGTTCCCAACCCTTCCAACCCTGCATAACCTCTATACAGGTGCTTGTAAAGCTTCTTAGACCTTGAAAGATCTGGAAGGTGTTGTCAACCCGTCTAGGCCTGCATAACGTCTATACATGTGCTCAGAGACCTAACTAGACCATGGAAGATCTGGAAGGTGTTCCCAACCCTTCCAACCCCGCATAACCTCTATACAGGTGCTTGTGAAGCTTCCTAGACCATGGAAGAGCTGGAAGGTGTTCTCAACCCTTCTGTGACTGCATAACCTCTAGACATGTGCTCACAAACCTTACTAGACCATGGAAAGCCTGGAAGGTGTTTTCAACTCTTCTAACCCTGCATAACCTCTATACAGGTACTCACAAACTTTCCTAGACCATGAAAGATCTGGAAGGTGTTCTCAACCCGTCTAAGCCCCGCATAACCTCTATACATGTGCTCAGAAACCTTCACATAGCATGGAAGATCTGGAAGGTGTTCTAAACCCTTCTATGCCCGCATAGCCTCTATGCACATGCTCACAAACCTTACTAGACCATGGAAAACCTGGAAGGTGTTCTCAACCCCTCTAACCCTGAATAACCTCTATACATTCTTCCTGCATTGTTTCTGTCTGTTAGTGTAAAAACCAAATTTAGGTGTGCATTCACCCTGCATTGTTTCTGTCTGTTAGTGTGAAAACCAAATTTAGGTATGCATTCATCCTGCATGGTTTCTGTCTGTTAGTGTAAACATCAAATGTGGGTTTGCGTACTTCCTGCATTGTTTCTGTCTGTTGTGTAAAAATCAAAAGTAGGTGTGCATTCATCCTGCATTATTTCTGTCTGTTAGTGTAAAAATCAAATGTAGGTGTGCATTTTTCATGTATTGTTTCTGTTTGTTAGTGTAAAACTCATATTTAGGTGTGCCCTCATCCTGCATTGTTTTGTTTGTATTCTTAATACCCACTTGGCCAACTGTGTATCTGGTTCAGAACTGTGCATTGCAGCACTCACACCACACACACCCTCTCGCTTTCTCTCTGCCTCTCACTTCCTCCTCTTGCTCCAAGATGGCACTCTCCGTCTCCCAATCTACTCCAACTGCTTCACCAACACCTGTCCTCCCTCTCTCACAAAATCTGGATGGAAAAAGCATAAAAAAGACATCCTTGCTGCAAACCCTGGGCTCCCAATTGCAGACACCTATGTAAGTGCATCTTCATGAGAAATCTTCACTGACATCCTCTTCTCTGTCCCCTCTTCTGACCTGTGGACCTCTCACCTCACTGTCACTCTCCCACCTTTCTCTTCCACATCAATTTATTGTGGTACCAAGTGGGAAGTCCTTCTTACAGGTTTCTTCTCATGCTGCTGCTGCATCAATATCTACCTCATGGGCATAGTCCTGATCCAAGGCTCTCAGGCCAACCTCCTTCTCTTTGACCGAACCCTGCCATCTCTCATCAATTTCCTTCCTTCCCCTGCCTCTCCCCCTTCCACCCTCTCTACTCCACCACCGCTGACTTAAGACGCACACCTCTACCCTGCCTCAGAAAACTTTCAAAGGCAGTGATCATCTCCACCTGGTGACTCTCAACATCTTCCTTCTCCTTGAAGACACTGACCTGGATGTACTTGCACTCACTGAAACTTGATTCAATGCCAGCTCCGTTACTTCTCTTGACTCACTCCTATCCAATGCCTTTAAGATCACCTCGAAGCTTCAACCCCACTGTGCTGGCAGAGGGGTTGCCTTACTCTTCCCTGAGTGGATTCCTTCTTCCATCCTACCCACTCAGCCCTATTCATCCTTTGAGAGCCTAGTATGCAAATTGGTCATCTCTCCTTCACCACCTTGACCATTGCTACCATCTACCGGCACCCCAAGCACTTCTTCTCTGTTCCTCTCTGAGTGGGTGGACATCTGTTCCTCCCTACTCTCTACAACCTGCTAATTCTAGGTGACTTAGACTTCCACCTCGACTCCCCTTGCACAGCAACCACCATCTTCACTGACTTCTGCTCCTCTTTATACCTCTCCAATTTTCTCTCTGGCACTACCCATTCCGCTGGTCACATATTAGACGCCATCATCCACTCCAACATCACTCTCTATCCTCCCCTGGTAACCCCTCTCTCCTGGTCTGACCACTCGCTCCTCACCATTCATCTGGGTCCTTATGGTCCTGTGACAATTCCACATAAAGCTATGCCAACCTCGTTCTCGAACATCCGTCCGATGAAATGTGTGTCAGCTGCTGCCTTCTCTTCCACCTTCACTCCCCCTTGCCCGCCCAACACAGTCTCTACCACTGATTCTGCCCTCAGCAACCTCTACCGGACCATTTCCAACACCTTTGACATCCATGCCCAAGTCATGAGGATCCCCCTGAGACCTGCCCCAAGCGTAACACCTGATAACACTCCAAACATGCAGACCAAAAACGTAAGTGCAGGGCTGCTGAACAAAAGTGGCACACTTCAGGTTCACCCTCTGACAAACTGGCCTGCCGCCTGACCCAGAGACACTACAGACTCTCCTCTACATCCGTGCCAAACAAACAGCCCACATTCAGGCACAAGTCTCCAATGCATCCGACAACGCGGCTGAACTCTTCAAAATCCGCAGGGAACTTGCCAACCCGTCTGCAGTATTTTCTGCCCCTGCTCCTTCCCAGGCCCATTGCAATGCAATTGCCTCTCACTTCACTTCTAAA
Organism: Ambystoma mexicanum; assembly: GCF_040938575.1. Classification (NCBI taxonomy): domain Eukaryota; kingdom Metazoa; phylum Chordata; class Amphibia; order Caudata; family Ambystomatidae; genus Ambystoma; species Ambystoma mexicanum. Next base: position 352,912,867 of record NC_090924.1, read on the forward strand.
ACCTAGGACTTACTGAACAGCCTTGTCACACACACTTCCCACCCAACCCTCTCCCTGCTTTCCCACTACCACTCACCCTCCTCCTACCTCCTTCTCCTCCTTCACCCCTGTTTCCCCTGCAGAAGTCACTAGAGTTGTCAACTCCATGAAGGTGTCTTCCAAACAGGTTGCCCCAGGCTCTTCCAGAACCATCAAGGACAACATCTCCTCTCTCGCCCCTGCCCTTGCTGATCTCTGCAACCACTCCTTTGCTAGTGGTTCTTTTTCAGCCTCCCTCAAGCACTCCCTTGTGCGCCCTCTCCTTAAAAAAACTCTCTGCAGAACCTTTCTGCGCAGCCAACTACCACCCCATTTCCATCACCGCCTTCCTGGAAAAACTGCTCGAGAAGTTGGCCCTCCCTCAACTCAACTCTCATACCGAACTTGTTGGTGGCTTACATGACCAGCAGTCTAGATTCCGAGCATCCGGAGGCATAGAAACTGCTCTTCTGAATACCTGTGAAGAACTGCTCACATCCCTTGACTCCAACTCCTCTGCTGTCCTAATCCTCCTGGATCTCTCTTCTGCATTTGATACAGTAAACCATTCCATCCTCATAAAAAGGCTGCATGATACCCTTGGTATCTCTGAGCGGGCACTGGACTGGCTGACCTCCTTCAAAACTGACCATTCTTCCAAAACCATTCTGGGCCCTTTCTCCTCCCCTTCTTCCTCTTCCACCTGTGGTATCCCCCAGGGCTCCATTCTTTCGCCCTGACTCTTTAACATGCCCCTTTATCTGCTGGCTTGCCTCATTTGCCCCTTCTCCCCCAACTTCCAGTGCTACGCTGATGACACACAACTCTTCTTCAAACTTCCTACAGACGCCCTTGCCCCTTCCTTCATACCTGACTGCCTCGCTGCCATCCAGGCCTGGTGCACTGCTAATGACCTCTGCCTCAATGCCAGCAAAACTGAGATTCTCCCTATTGGGTCTCCTGCGCCCTACCTCTTCCCTTCTCTCTAGCCTTCCTCCATGGGCTACCCCGTCACCTCCTCTGAAGCCAGGAATCTCAGAGTTATATTTGATTCTTCCCTTTCCTTCATCCCTTATATTCAGCACATTGTCAAGAAATGCCACTTTCAGCTCTTCCTTCTCAAAGGAACTGAACCCTTCCTCACCTTCCCCCAGAGACTCAATGTTACCCGTGCTCTGGTTCTCTCCAGGCTAGACTATTGCAATAGCCTCCTCCTTAATCTTCCTTCGTCCACCCTGCAACCCCTGCAGCTAACCCAGAATAGGGCAGCAAGACTTATCCTTGGCCTCAAGTCCTGGGATGGCATCTCTCCTGCCCTACAAAGCCTTCACTGGCTCCAGGCATCAGCACGGATTAAATTCATATCCCTCTGTATCATCAACAAGGCTATCTGGGGTCAGGGACCACTCTTCAATGCTGCCTGACCAAACACTCCCTTCCTAGACTCCTGCATTCCTCTGGCACCAAATCCCTGTGTGTGAAGCGGTTTGCTAAACAGAGAGTGGTTGTCGATCACTCTCCTCGTTGGGCTCACTCCTGTGGAATAGCCACCCTCTGCATCTCAGTCTTGAGCAGGACCTCCTTAAGTTCCATAAAAGCCTCAAAACCTTTTTCTTTACCTCTTCCTTCTCCTCCTCTCTTCCCTGCTAATCATACAGTAGCGTACATGATGGGCAGGGCCCTGACCACCCCACATCTCTCATCCCAGCCGCTGTTTATTTACTACACTTACATAGGCTCACCTTCCCCTGTTCTTATGATTTTCTCTTCTTAGCACTTCCGCCCAAGCACTTCTCCATGAGCACCACAGCACCTATCCCTCCCCCCTCCACTCTGCACTTGCACGTTCTGAACACTCAAAAGGAATAGTAGGTTTGTCTCCTCTGCCTTTTCTCATTATTCAATGTTTATCCTTTTTGTAATTCATTGAGAAATTATATGTCTACCTTTCCCTGTCCCCTCCCTGTTTTCCTGTGGGTACTTTGAAACAGTGTTTCCAATTGGATAAGCACCTAACAAATGACCAATAAAATAAAAATACAATAACCAAAGGTGCTCACAAACCTTCCTCGACCATGGAGGATCTGGACCATTCTCAGCCCTTCTAAACCTGCATAACAGATGCACACAAACCTTCCTTGACCATGGAAGATCTGGGAAGTGTTCTCACCCCTCTAAGCCTGCATAACCTCTAAATAGGCGCTCACAAACCTTCTTATACAATGGAAGATCCTGAAGATGTTCTCAACCCGTCTAAGCCTGCATAACCTTTACGTAGGTGCTTACAAACCTTACTAGACCATGGCATATCTGAAAAAGTGTTCTCAGATCTTCTTAGCCTTTGTAACATCTAGAAAGGTGATCATAAAGCTTCCCTGCACCTTACGCCTTAAGTAAAGGTGCTTGGAAATCCCTCCAGTCCAAGAAACACCAGTATAGGTAGCTACTGGAAATGTGCTCAAAAACCCTATAAACCAATTAAACATCTTGCATGTGTCTCACAAACTCTCCCGCCTGTAAGCATCCATAAAGAGAAAAACAGCCTCGGAAACATTTTCAACCCATGAAGCACCTTGTCAGGCACTCACAAACATTCCCAGTTTACTTAGCATGTATACAGTGCCAGCAATGAGGCCACATACCTCCAGTGCCTATGAGACATCTGTACAAGTGGCCTTTAACCTGATGAGCCCATCAAATAGCTGCGACACTGGAGATTTTTCTGTAAGGCACAGTAGATTATTTTCTCTCATATCCGAACATATGCAAGCCTCAGTTTCAGATCAAGCAGCAGGATTTACAAAAACACCTGCCCCCACTTTTGATCGTCAGGCTGAACTCTCGGGATATACTAAGAGTAGGATGAGATGGCCCAGGTGACAGCACTGCACATAGATCCAATCCCAGTAAATAAATGGAGCCATGGCAGCTTATTATCGAAAAGTAGCCTTTTGCTCACAAGAAAATATATCTCACAATCGTATGGTAGCAAAACAACAGACCATAAAATACACCTCATAGAAAAGCTGGATTTGTTCCCAGAAAGGGTTTCAAATATAAAGTAGAGGCGTAACTCGTTCCTGCATTCTGCAAAAAGGATAACGGCCACTTGACAATGAAGTCTGCTGGGGCTCCAGAGAAGCCGGAAACTAGGAATGCTTTTCTATCAGTCCAGGTCCAGTGACAGCTTCTCTGGCAGCCATCTTGGTATCGCGCCTGGTGAACTTGCAGCTCCATCGCTAAAGCTCCGCCTAGCTTGAAAGTCAGGCAGCAGTGCTCGAAGAAATCATTGAGGTCGTGAACAAGGCAGATGCTACTTATTCAGAGAGAGCACCAATTCAGTGTGCATCTTTCAACAAAAGAATTTGGAGACTTCCCTCAACATATTTTTGTAAAATTCGGTAAATTATTGCATTTTATTGGACATTTCCCAAAATTATGAATAACGTATGGCAGAAGAGCATATAGACATTTATAGACAGCACATTCTGCATTGGAATGGCTGTTTAATGGTAGAAAGTACTTGGACCAACATCTGCAAAGGCAACTCAGAATCTGATCACACAATTGCCAGGTCTGAATCGCTTCATACGACTCACACATTGTTGGGCTTCATAGGCGGATCTGAACGCGACTCGAGAATACATTTAACATGTCATAGAGTCCAGGTGCATTAGTCCCCTCCTCACCCTCGCCCCAGCCTGGACATTATTAAAGTTCGGATACTATGTTTTAATTTACCCAGTTGTAGCTCTCGATGCACCAAAGCAAAATGTTTGCATACTAACAGAAATGTTATGCACATGCAACATTGACTAAGCCACAAACTTTGCATACTTTCAGCGTGCAGGAGCAGACCACGCACCTGTGGTCACAGCCTCAGTCGCCAGTCATAACCACCATTAATAAAGGCTACACAGCCAAAGCATTTGCGAGGAACCTTCTTTATTTTGAATCCCACGTAAACCGACTTAACTCCCCTCCCTTCATCCCGCCCCCACCCTAGCGCAACGTCACTTCCCCTTCAACCATAGAGCCCGAACTAGGACCACCCACATAACGATGTGGGCAAACACGGGGGCCTGTCACTTCACGACATGACAACTTGGCCCTTTTTAACGTGCTGTGTCACTAAAACCTTCACCCCATTTCTTTAATGAGTCTCTGAGGTTTTATGCGTCATCGTTGAGGTCTCGCATGACAAAAGTGTTCCTGTACTGTTGCCTCATCACTCCCATTCTCCTCTTCTCCTTCCGACTGCTCACCATCTCCCTGATAAGGGTCATTTGAGAACTGGTCATCTCTAAAGGTGTGCGATTGTTCCCACATCTGGGGCAGGCTGCCCGCAAGTTTCTTAAAGTAAGAAGAGTTCCTTGTTGTGGAGTTCTGGTGTTCTCCGCTGGCGGTTATCATAGTGCCCTTTCTGTTGGTTACTACCAACCTTTCAGCTGAGAAGGTTGGGTCTTCCTTTCTCATTTTCCGCTGGCATACCACCACTTGGTCTCCCGGTAAAATGTCACACTCCTTCGCCCCTCGCTGTGCGTCTGCTCTCTCCTTCATTCTTTCTATCTGTTCTTGATCTCAAACTATGACCAATTGTTCTTTGGATGTGGTCTGAGTTAGAGCAGGGGCTTCAAGCAGTCTCTAATGACTTGACGAAACATGAGGTCGGATGGGCTGACTCCGGTGGAGCTGTGTGGCGTGTGGTGGTATTCTCAGAGGAGTTGGTATAGCGTCTGTTCAAACGGTTTATTGACAAGGTTTGCTGTCTGCAGGGTACTTTTGATGTTGGCCATGAACCGTTTCACAACGCGGTAGGCTTGGGGGCATCGTGGGGTTGTCTTGTGGTGTTGAAACCCATGTATTGCGTAAAGTCCTAAAAATCATGGCTCCTGAACGGTGGATCGTTTTCCGACTTCATTATCTTTGGTATTCCATAGATCGATAAATTGCGGCATATTACTGTGATGATGCACGTCGCCATGGTGGATTCGATCAGTTGCGCGTCCGGGCAACGAGAGTGCTGGAAATTTGCCAGGTCTTGTGCAGCTAATGCGATCCCGATGGACAGCCACAACACTATGATATGATATGATATGGCATTTATAACTCGCCTATACACAAGTCTTTCAAGGCGTGACGAGGCAAGGGAGGGGGAAACAAATAGGGACGACAAACAACGATCTTACTAGGCCTGGTGTCATTCAGATCGTGCAAGTGCATGGGAAGGGGGAAAGGGGAAAAGTGTGAGGGGGGACAGGAGAGGGAAAAGAGCAGTAAGGGGTAGTAGAATAAATAAGATAAGAAAATAGCCAGATGGTGGCAAGTGCAAGGTAAGTGCAGACATAAGTGCTGGTAGGGGGACTGTAGGGAGACAGAAAACAGTCCCTTAGTGCAAGAGTTGCCAGGGAGGCAGTACAGGTGGGTGACTGGCAGAGCCTGCACCCAAGATCAGACAGGGTGGCCAGGTAGTTTTGACCAGTGCAGTTTCAGCCAGGAATTCAGCAGGGGAGAGATGTTGAGAAAGCAGAAGCAAAGAGGAAGGTTTTGAGGTGCTTACGGAACCGGAGATGGTTATCCTCAAGTTTCAGGGAGGCAGGAAGGCTGTTCCAGAGGGAGGTCCCTGTCGAAGAGAGAGATCTACCACCAACTCGTTACTTAGAAAAGCGACTGACCCTGAGGGAGTTGGAGGCGGATGAGCGAAAAGCTCGAGAAGGAGGATATTTGGGAAGAGAGAGTTTAAGGTATTTCAGCCCCAGGCCCCTGAAGGCCTTGTGGACAATGCAGAGGGTTTTGAACTTAATCCTTGCAGCCACTGGGAGCCAGTGCAGAGATATCAGTCCTGGAGAGATACGATCCCTGGGCTTGAGGCCACGGACAAGTCTTGCAGTTCTGTTCTGGATAAGTTTCAGAGGGCAGAGAGTAGAGGCAGGCAGATTTAGTTAGAGGCTGTTACAATAGTCCAGCCTTGAGAGAACCAGGGCTCTGGAGACGGTGGGCTTCTGGGGGAAGGAAAGGAAAGGAAGAATACCTCTGAGGAGGTGCAGCTGGTAGTGTGACTTTTTAGAGACTTCAGAGATGTGCAGTGAGAAGGATATTGTGGCGTCGAAGATGACCCCTAGATTTTTAGCCTTGCAGGTGGGAACAGGAAGTGGGCCAATAGAGGGCCAGCCAAAGAGCTGCAGGGAAGGAGGGAGTGGGTGTGCCGATGAGTAGAATCTCAGTCTTACTGGCATTAAGGCAGAGGTCATTGGCGGCACACCAATCCTGGATAGCAGACAGACAGAGATGAGGGAAGGGGAGAAGAGGCCGAGGGTAGCCTGAAAATGAGCTGTGTATCATCCGCATAGCACTGAATGTTGGGGCAGAGAGTGGCAATGCATGTGGTGGGCAAGGAGTGCCAGGTATTGGTTGAACAGCCAGGGAGAGAGGTTAGATCCCTGGGGGACACCACAGGTAGAGAAAAAGATATCGGAGAGGAAGGACCCAAGTTGGACCTGGGAGGGTCGGTCAGAGAGCAAAGAAGTCAGCCATGCCAGAGCCTGACCGGTGATACCCAGGTTATCACAGAGACGGTTGAGCAGGATGGCATGGTTGACAGTGTCAAAGGCAGAAGAGAGATCAAGCAAGATGAGGACACAAGGGTTATTGGAGTCAAGGTTGGAGAGCAAGTCTTCACGGATGTTCAGGAGAGCAGTTTCTGTGCTTCTGGCAGCTCTGAAGCCTGACTGATAGTGATGGAGACAACCAACAGATTTGGTGTGAAGATTTAGCTAGGAGAGGGCCAGTTTCTCCATGAGCTTGCCCAGGAAGGGAGTGATGGAAATTGGCCGATAGATAGCCGGGCAGGAGGGGTCTGCAGAGGGTTTCTTAAGAAGAGGGTGCACAAGGGAGTGCTTCAGGGGGGATGGGAAGACTCCAGTGGCGAAGGAGTGATTGCAGAAATCAGCCAGGGCAGGAGCCAAGGAGTCTATGTGGTCCTTGATAGTTTTGGAGGAACAGGAGTGAACCTGTTTCGACAAGACTTTCATAGATAGGACTTGTCGGGAAACCTCGTCTGCAGAGAAAAGGGGAAAGGCAGAGAAGGAGGGAGGGAATTAGCGATTTGTTCACCTTTTGGAAATAGTGATGTCACTTCTGTTTTATTCTGCTCCACTTCCCGAGTCCCCTTTTCACTGCATTGTTAATTGCACACTTGGGTACCCTACTGGCTGTAGCACCTGCTCTCCGATTACACAATGTTGCACCATGTGAAATAAAGGACATCAGAGACGCGCCATGCCAGGAAATACCAGTACACTCTATTACATGGTAGAAGGGAGCAGGGGACCTTTAAGAGAAGAACAGGTGATAAGGGAGGGCACAAAGGGGTGGGACAATGGAAATAAAAGTTATTTAAATATGGAGTTATGAATAAAGAAGTTGGCAGTTACTAGAGGTTCTGTGTTGTCCATTGAATGTGCAAGCTTGCATGAACCTAGACCCAGAACACACAAAATATAATATAATATTAGGACCATGCATTGTAATAATGCCCTTCAGAACACATTGCCATCAATCAATGCTTCTCCTCAGACTCTTGAACTCAGTCCGTATCCACAGAAGTCTCTGCCCAGTGATATGGCCCCAAGATATAATAATCTTCTTCATTCTGCTCCAAAGATCGAATACCCCTGGGAGATTGAAACATTAAAGAAAAGACCATAGAGCATCATTCTGTATGTGTTATCAAAATGAAAAACACATAGAAATATAAAGACAGCACAGTGGTAGTAAGACATTAGCCATGTGAGAAAGATATGCAATCAGAGGGCTGTAAAGGATATTTCTGAAAGACCCACATGGCTAGCCTTTGCCTGCTGACTATTAGGCATGAGCGATGGAGAGGTAGTGAAACGTGTCGGGTGTGCAGCATATTTAAATGGGGGAATGCATACTGTGCCACTTTCCCATTAATGGTACAGCAACCCTGCTGAGAAGTGCTAAGACTGTTCCACTGACAAATATAGCATCCCTACTGTAAAGTGGTGGCATTTTACCAATAGATGCATTTTGGCTTTTCTGGGTAGTGTCTGTATTTCACTCTAATATGGGTGAGTGGTGGACCATAGCACTATATTAAAACAACTGAGAAGTGGTTCTACTGTCCCATTAAATTGAAGGTAATGCAATCCTGTTATGAAGTAGAAGGTGTGGTGTATATTTATGGGGCAACAATTAATGCAGGAGTTTGTCCCCCCTATCAAAAGCACCACATCAATATACATGTTTATTTGATACAATCTAACCCTATCTATGAACCATATCATATCACATAGATCCATCACCCCTGTGCCATAGATAAGACAAGAATTAGGCTGGTCTGTACAAAGAATATCAGGTCAGGTCAAACAAGTTTATTCGGAAATAAGAAAATTTCCATTAAACGACAGAAAAAAGAAATATAATTTACACAATTCCAATAATACAAAAGCACCAATTGAATAAAAAACGGATAGAAATAGATACCGAGTATTACAAAACACAATCAGCATCAATAATCATAACTTACACTTGCTTGCCAATCAAGAGGGCAATGTTTTAAAAATTGTACATTATAATCAAGCATATATATTTATTAATTAATGGGAAAATTCATATTTGTGCAAAACACAAACCACAATACCTCACTCTGTGGCCCAAGTGCTTTTTCTTTCCAGACAATTTACTTTTCACACAAATTGAAAACACCAGTTGGTTTAGGAGAACACAAATCAGATACTATTTAACCCCACAACATGCACAGTTTTCCTTCTTTGGTTATTTCTACCCTGGTTGCATAGAAACACAGGTCTATAGAATACTTCATATACCTGGGTCACTCACAAAATACTCTTAATGTACATAATGGTGTAGCACTCTAGACATGTCCGAACAATTAAACTTCACAATATAGCTCGCATGGGGTTTACTTTAAATAACATGCAACACATTTACTGTTGGTACAAAGAAATTTTACACATGCAGCACTCTTTATTTTAATCTCTCTGCACACTTGGCAATGCTAGCAGTGCTGGAGCACAACCGACTTTTAAAGACAAAACATGTTTTATATTTGCAGCTGCAATCTACAACATGGCAATTTTCTTCAATTTACAAATAAGCATCATAAAATATATATGTCTGCATTTTTCTGACCATGCTGGACTTAATGAAATGTGTCTGGCATCGACACGATGTTGCAGGTTGGAAAGGTAGATTTTTGTAATTTATTTAACAAATATAACAGTTATCCATACAAGATTTTCTATACTGATATGTAATTCAACAAGCTATCATCTCCACAAAGCTCTGTTTTGTGACATTTTCTGGGAAGCTATCATCACATTTCAGCTTATAACTTTAGTTCCCCATATCGAATTTCTATAAACAGATAGGTCTTCTCATAAGCTTTGTAATGATATTTGAAACATTATAGTGTGAATTATAGTTCCTGAGACAATTAAAAATTATGATTTCCCCAATGCACCTATGGTAATTTCAGGGCATATGCATGCTCTTAACTTCAATTACATATTTAATATTCTTCCAGAAACCTCACATGTAATTCAGGCCATTTGCTTCTTTGATGATTTGGCCTTGTGTAAAACATGTAACATTCTTTTGAAGTCAAATCCCTGCAGAAACATACTTATCTTCATCTCCAGGTTGGTCTAAATTCACCCCTTAGCATAATGTGGCAGTCTCCTGGGGCATTTCTACTGCAATTTGTTCAGAGATAGAGACCACAAATTGAGTTTTTAATTCCAACTATTTTCCAAAGTTGCACCCATTAAGGGCTGCCTCTCTGTTTACACAGTTGTTAACACCTCACTCCAATAAATTCCTGCCCGGCACTGCTGCAGCCAGACCTTTCCAGATAATAGGGGGATGGCCACAGTTTGGGTGTTCACCACAGGCTGAAGCCAATTCTCAGGAACAGAAACTGGTGATCATGAAAATACATGTTTATTTCCATTTCATGGTGCCTGCTTGCATGTCTGGTATCCCATCCGATAAATTTTTATTTCATCTTCCTTCTCGCATCTTATTTAAAACAGTTCTATTATAGCCACCAATTTCTTTACTGTGTGCCTTTGGATTCTCTTCTGCAGTGTAGTTTCATATTTAAAATATTCCCTGTTCCAAGCTTCAGAATACCCGCATTTGCATGGTCTCTCTATTTCAGCAAAGGAACCACCATTTCCATGTTTTTTCAGTTGAAAAGAACTTCTGGCCTTTTCTCTGCCAGTCCACAGTATGCGTTCCAATAACCACTGAGTATTTCTGCACTTTTAGGCCCAACGTGGCCACAGCCAGTTCATTTGTGTCTATGAGCTGCATTTAACTCCCTGCAAGTCCCCCCTCAGCTCTTTTATGACACATAGAACTCAAGTGAAAGGGCAGGGGATAGTGGGGTTTACATTGTCTTCTCGGGTGATCTAATAGCTTTGGTTGGGCTTCCATCCATCATCCGGGTCCTCAGCGTATAGGATGGACTTCCTTCCAGGATCCCCTTGGTTCTCTCTAGGGTTCAGGAGATCCACCAGAACTCCCTACCCCTAGTCGCCGGCTGGAAAGAATTAAATTAATTTTCTAAAGAGAGGAGTAAAAAGAATTAAGCATTTTTTTAACCTTATTGCCCCAGATAACATTTCATAATAAGACATTCACATACAAAATGCATTGAAAATAATGAATCATAGATTACCATTTTAATTTAATTACTCACCGGTTATATATTTTAGTTTTCATCCAGAGTTTTGATCTTGCCTTTCATTCCTCGGATGGTTCCTCAGCTCGAACTCCAGTGCACTCCTCAATCACTCTTACAGCTAGTATGGGATGACAGCTTTTGAAATGATTTATATGGACCCATTTCTCTCTAGTCTGTTATCCTGTTCGGAGCAGATCTTATATGCAATAGGGGATATTGTTCGCACTGTTTCAAAACTACTGTGCCAAGACAGTAGATGTTTCCGTTCCTTGTTCTGGTTCCTCTGGATGTTGTACAAACAAACCTTGGCACCTACCTTGTACTCCTTTTTCGTGGTCTTTAAATCATAGTATGATGTCATCCCTTCAGCAGACTTCTACACTGTGCATAAGCAAAAGTATGCTGCAGATGCTTTCTTAGGTTCCCAATGTACTCATGAGTAGTGGACACGTTAATCAGCATCTGCTCGTGAGGTCTATAGAGCAGACGCTGAGGTAACACCATTTTTTGTCCAGTCATAAGTTCAAATGGAGACATTTTAGTTGCAGAAGATGGTGTAGACCTAATAGCCATCAGGACAAGCAGTAATTGAATGTCCCAAATGGGTCCAGAGTCAGCCACAAACTTCTTCTGTATGCTTACAACTGTCTTATTATATCTTACAAACCCTCTGCTCAATGACAGCCGGTAGACGATGTAGAGTTTTGTTTTTTTTACCCCTAGAATCTCCCACATCTTGGTCATCAACTCACTGGTAAAATGAATTCCTCGGTCTGACTCAGTTATCTGCGGTAGGCTGAAAGGAGAGACGTTGTGATTGATCATAAGCACGGCAGCTGTTTCTACCTTACAATTTGGGCAGGAAGACATTCTACACACTTTGTAAACAAGCATGTTAAAGTCAATAGGTACTTGTTTCCTCTAGAGGAGTGAATCACTGGCCAAATGAAATTGACTTACAAGTCTGACCAAGGCAGTGTCATTCCCCCTTTTTTTGGGAGCTGTATATTGAGGTCCTGGCCCATGTGTTGCCAGTATGCAACCTCTTACAATATTTCCAATGTCATGTGAAAACTCCTATGACTAGCAGTGGCTACATCATGGGCGTGATTCAATCCCAGGCTTCGGAATGTGCATCCGGGGCATCTTTACTCCACTGAGCAGTTGAAAGTTCACTGTTGGCACAAATTTGAAACTTGGTTACAGCGGTGACTTAGATTTCACCAGACACGGATTTCGTATCTATGAACTCCCTCTGCAGAGCTCCAGTTTTAGCCATCTGGTCAACCAGGTCATTCCCAGTCTTATCCGGACCCTCTATTTTGGAATGACCTCTGATCTTTTTCCACTATATGGTTATCTCATTAGAGGTCACCAGTTCATCAATAGACTGGATCAGTTTTCAATGTTTTAATGGTTTTTTGTTAGCCCTATTTTTCCTGTTTATCATGTGTTCCACTAGCCTGTTCCTGGCGCAATCAGTCAGTGATTATCACCAGTTCTTTGAGTTGGTTGTGTATTGCAGTGAGGGTGGCTTGATGAACGGCCATTAACTTTGCCATCTGAATAGTTTGGGGTCCTATTTTGTAACCAGCAGAGGGCTCTGGGGTATCTTTCACCCAAGAATTCCCAATGCCAGCCGCTAGTTATTTTTCCCCATTATGGGCAACATGGTACCCGTGCACATTAACTGTGGGTATCCCCTGACAAGTGTCTTCTTCATAGACCTTGTGTGGGGAAGTTAGGAGTGCCTCCATATTGTCTTTGGTTATTAGACTTTCATCCTCAAGACAGTTTTCTTGAGCATAATCATGCAAGTCTGCCAGTCCATGTGCTTGATGGCTCTTCTTGTTTTGGTCATACGGAACTTCCACAGGAAAGCTTTGCATGGACAGAATCCAGGAAGTAATCTTGGAATTACTGACATTCCTAACCTCGATTCTGTCACTTTGCAAGTGCTGCAAGGGTTGGTGAGGAGTCTCTATGATGATGTGCTCCTCCTGGATAAAAGGGCAGTCCTTTTTCAATGCCCATACCATTGCCAGGAGAGCCTTTTTGCAGTCATTGCAGTCCACAGAGGACAAAGTTTTGGTAGCGTAAGAGATAACTTTGTTGACCTTATCATGCTTTTGGTACAATAGCGCTGTCAGGCAGTTATCTGAAAGCCCTGTTGCCAAGAAGAACTCCTTATTCCTAATGAGGTTAGCCAAACAAGGAGCTTGTAAAAGGCTTCTTTTCAGTTGTTTAACCACCTCGATTGCTCCAGACCCCACTCCCACTTGACTCTGGACAAGGGTCGAGCGACCTCTCTGTAGTCTTCAATGAACATTCAACTATACTCAGTGAGTCCAAGAAGGCTTTTCAGTTCTCTCAGAGTAGTAGAGTCTTTTCATTTTAATAGAGCTTCCACTATCTTTGCCTGGGAGTTGAGACACTCTGGGGTACATTCGTGCCATAGAAAGTTCACTCTAGCCTTTCACCTCTGTGCCTTTTGAAAAGACAGTTTTGCTCCAGCTTTCTTATTTATTTATTTAATTATTTATTTGTATTAACTGGGCCTGAACATAGTGAATCTCTGCAATATGTTCTTCCACAGTTGACTTCTTGATCAATACATCATCCAGATAGGCCAGGTTTCCCCTTTCCCCAAGTCAGGCATGACCTTATGAAGGTATAGATTTAACTCATCTCAGGAGTTTATATATCCAAAGGGTGTTCAGGTCCAAGTATATTGCTGCCCCCCAAAAGGTAAAGGCAAGGTAAAGGCAAGCTTGTACTGGTCTTCCCTACTCAGTAACCATTGGTCAAATCAGTGACTTTATACACTTTTTACTAATGGATCTGTGCCAGTCCTTGATCGATATAGGGAAGGGGACATCTTGACATGTGGGCCATTTGTTCAACTATCTCTGGTCTGCACATAGTGTCCATTGTCCATTGGGTTTTAGCATCCACAGCACCGGGTTGTTAAAGCTACTGTGGATCAGACAAACTATCTCATGGGATTCCAAATTCTTAAAATTCTCTGTGAGTGACTCCATGGATGAGAGAGGTATCCGGTATTGCTTAACGAATACTGGAGCCATCTCTGGGTCCATGCATATGGCGGTTGAAGGGATAGATGTATGTCCACAGTCATATGAGTCTACTGAAAAGATATCCTGAAAGTCCAGGAACACCTGTTTCAGCTTATGTATTTTCTCCTCACTCTCACAGGCATCAGTGAGATTGATCCATTCCTCGACCATCTGCTTGTAACCTGGAAAGACCTCAGGCTTGGAGATTTCAGCAGTATCCTCCAGTTCTGTTGAGAGATCTCTTTTGGTGTTGTTTACCTGGACATGAGGCTCCTTGGATTTGAGGTAGTTGTTGACTCCAAATACCACCTCATCCTTCCAGATATCACAGGTTACCTCTTCCACCACATAAGGGCATGAAATGTACACCAAGAAATTTCCCCTGTGATGGGTAAAAGTCTTTTCTGGAGGAATACCGTCACTGGTGTCAAAACAGTTGTTTGGGATTAGTCCGATGATTTAATTCCCGAAATCAATAGAATAATGTTGGGCATCCACCGCCATTCCAATAAAGGTAGCCACACCCAAAATGAAGGTTGAAATGATTCACCAGTATTCAAATAGTATCATATTCTAGATCCGCTAAAGGTGTTGGATGTAAATATAAACCTTGTTGTTGGAGGTGAGAGTTCAATTTTATGTTGGCATCCTTATGTTTGAGGTTCTGTCCTCGCTTAAATTTGAGGGGAATGGTGAATTGTGTTACCTGACTTGGGATGGTGACCACGTCTCCCACTTGAACTTCAAAGGCATAGGGAAGCAATTAAACTCACTGAAATGCTCTTTTGGTGTTGTCAAAGGGCATGGGTTTACCCCCAGTCATAACCATACTTTGTTCCTGATCAAATCTAGACTAATGGCAAATCGATTTACAATGTCACTACCCAAATAGAAGTCACAAGGGAGATCTCTAATGATGCAACAATTGTGTTCTATAATTGTGTTGCCCGTGGAATTGTCTAGCATACACCTGCCTGGCAGGACATGTTTAGAATTTGTGGTTTCCAGACCCACTTCCCATTTATCAGTCAACTTAAATGTGAGAGTGGTCTGATCTTTTTGGAGTTTCCTGAATAATCATTTGCTGATCAAGCTTGTTTCCATTATTGAGGCATACCATGGTGAGAAGTGGCTTCTCCCCCTCATTTATCTGAATGGGAAAAATAAGTATTCACCCTTTTCCTGAACATTGGTCAAACTTTGAGCTGTTTTTTTACCTTCCTCTTTCAAGAGATTTAGTGTTTCTTCTGACTTTTGACTGTTGTACATTTTCAAAGCGTTCCTATCCAGTGTGGAATACCACTTGCAACTAGGAGGGAGGTTTATTTTCAATAGTTGAGAAGAGCTCTCATCATCAGGTTGTTGTCCTTTAGAGATGATGGTGATTTGTGGGACTTGATTGTTCTGAAAGTGAAATTCAAATTGATCGGTACGCCGCTCAGTAAGATGGCAGGTGTCATTCAGTCTCACATTATTTGTACTTCTCTTTAGTTTGATGGGTCGGTTAGTCTGGGTCCAGAAAACCAGGTTCACAAAGTCGATTAATGGCGATAGCCTCCGAAGGAAATCATTCCCCAGTAAACAATTAGTGCCCTCTGGAGTCACGACTATCACCGGGTGTTCTAACCAATTTTGCCCTATTTTTAATTCTATATCTGCATTCCCTTCGACGGAAATGTCATTCCCATTGAAGTTTTGCAGTTGTCCGGGAAAAGGTATGAGGGCCATCTGGTGACTCACCCCCTTCCTAAATTTAGTTGGTTGAAAGCATTTTTGGACTGGAGAGTAGCTTGGGATCCAGTCTCCACTAGAGCCGATAATTCACACTGACCCTGTAGCTTGATTGCAGCATAAAATCTGCCCTCTTTTTTCTCAAGTGTACAAAGAATGTGTGAGTTATTTGCCAGATAAGCTGTAATTTTCTTAATATTGAACTCTGTCACTTTGTGATCTTGGGTGATTTTCCGTGTCGAAGATCAGGAATCTGTAGGAAGGAATTTACATTTTGCAATGTGCGTAGTTGGGGGATCATCTTTCTCCCCAAATTCTTTGCTGTTCCCGTTGGGCTGAAGACAGTTCTCAGAACCTGCTTGTGGGGTGGATACCTCTACAGTCTCTGTGTTATCTGGCTCACATGGGGTTCTGTTCTGGTAAGAAACGAAGCTTCCTGAAAAGCTTTGCATCCCCCTTCAACCAGGGCCCCATCATCAAGAACCTGTTGATTGTTGAGACTTTCCTTCTGTAATTCCCACAGGAATCAGACCCAGGTGTTGGAGTGTTCTGGGAAGCATGGTTAGGTTGAGGGTTCAACTGATGTCAATTGTTGGACCTGTTGATCCGTTGATCCAGTTATGTAAACATTTCATTGGTTTCTTGGTTGTATGGAGGTCTCTGTGCATATCTTTGTGGCTCCCTAAAAGGGTAACTGTTCATTCTAGCGACATAGCTCAGGTATTGGACATTTCCACCATAATCTTCAGTCCTGATTCTCCCTTCTCTTTGGCTCATGTATTTATTATCCTGGAACTGGGGAGAAGGAGGAGGATTGGTATGGAAGTTGGGATTTTTAGAGTACCTGTTTGAAAAACTTCAGTTGGGAGGTGGAGTGCTACTTCCCTCTAGTATGAAATTTGGAGGGAAGTTTCCTGGGGAAGTATTTACCTGGTTTGCATCGCCCCACCCTGTTTTATGCCAGGGGATTGTACACATACCCTAGGAATGGCTTTGTACCCTTGTACCGAGGACTTATTTAGGTGGTAGTGTCAGAGGGGTTGGGCCTGGTCAGAAGGCCTCATCTGCCTCTCATTCTGCTTATCAGCTGGAGGAGTATTTTTAGCACCCCACCCACTTCCAGGTCCAAAGTAGGGGTCATTTTCACCTCTGCAACCGTCACAGCGGCAGGTGTGGTGGATGGTTTGGTGCTTTTAGGGATGCTTTTATTGTCTCTTGTTTTCTGGACCTTATAGATCCTGGTGGCTTGCCCTATTACCCAATCCAGTGCCCTGTGCTCTTATAAAATTGTAAACTAGCTGGGTAATTATATATTTGGGAAGAGCGTGTAAGTATGTGGACACAAATTCCCTGCTATTCGTATTCACCCGCCTGGACGTGTGTGCAAATGTACTTTTTAGTTCTTGTGCAAACTCCCCTGGTGCCTTAGCTTCCCACATTGCAAATTATATGCAGCCTTGCCGGCCTCTTGTGAGTTCTTGTGGGTCAAGAAATGTTTCAAAATGGCCACCGTATAGATACCTAAGCAGCAAACCTTGCAAAGGAGGCTACCTGAAAAAACGGATAAAAAAGCAGCTAAAAGACCACTTAACAATAACAGAGAGGTGTTGCTAGAGGACAAAGTCAAGAAACCTCTAGACAATCGTATAGTTTGTCTCAACACATTTACCAATCTTAGCCTGACTATTCGCAACATAATTTCCAAACAATGGAACATTTTCGACTCAGCCACCTCCAAGTTACCACCTCCTCTGTTTGCCTACAAAAAATAAAATCTACCACTATAGGTAATTTTGTCAGTAGCAGCTGAATGAAAATGAAGAAACCCCATGTAGAAAGTATAACCTGGACTAGACCCAATTACAGCTCACCATCCATGTGGTCATTGCATAGTATGCAAACTCACTACAAAATCCAAAGAAGTAGATATTGGAACCAACAGGAAATGGAAATGGAAACTACAACGCTTTTCCAACTGTAACTCAGACCACCTAGTATGTTTGATTACCTGCCCATGTGAGTTAATGTACATAGGAAAAACCAACAGGAAAATAAAGACTTGCATAGTTGAACATAAGAGTTGTATAAAAAATTAAATGTTACTTGCACCCATGGTAAAACATTTCATAGAGGAGAACCATGGCTGTGAAGATTTTTATCGGACCATGTTAATGACAGTTAAAGGGACAAATCAAAATGCTAGAAACCGGAACTAGAGTTAATTTTCATAAAAAAAAGTGACAGCGGAGGTCTCAACGAAGCAATCGAGTGGCATCAAATCCATCCCTCTTGAGTATGTATTTATTTATTTATTTATTTATTACATTTGTTACTCGCCCAAACCCGCAGGTATCACAGCGAGGTTACAGACAGTTTATCAAATTTCTTATAAAATGTTACATATCATGAATACAGCGATAGCAATTCAATTTATAACTCTTGTTACAGATATGAGAGGCTGCTGAGACATATATATAGGAAATAGGACCATCATTTAAAGTTGCTTTAGAGTATGAGATTCTAACACATCTACTGCGGGATTT
This sequence comes from Ambystoma mexicanum, assembly GCF_040938575.1. Lineage (NCBI taxonomy): Eukaryota > Metazoa > Chordata > Amphibia > Caudata > Ambystomatidae > Ambystoma > Ambystoma mexicanum. Next base: position 352,930,971 of record NC_090924.1, read on the forward strand.
ACCTTTGCTAAGTATAATGACTGACATCCAGGTAGCTATAATAATATACCTTCACCATCATACATTTTTAAAACACTCTAATTACAGGTAGTAAATAGCCCTGTATAAGATGATTTCCAGATTCAACCACAAGGCCTATTAACCTGTATGAATCACCAGACTTGTTCCAACTAAAATAAATATTATAGAAGTTACCCTAAACGTATTCACTAAATTAGGTTTATCCTAACAAGAATATAAGAACTAGAGCGTGAGTTTCTTACTCCGCTCTAAACCTCAGAACCTAGATTGACCTTTACGAATGTTTATGGACCAATGCACCTTTCCAACATGGCGTCCTCTGTAACCCTGCAGAACGTCCAGGATAATCATAGTGCTGTATTAACAAAGAAGGGACTAATATGATACGGCTATGCTCACTCACTGATTTGCCCTTTTCGGCAATTTTTCGCTCTTTTCCGGCAGAATTCAGCCTTTATTTAAGTCATAGAACACTAAAAACTGACTATCTGATTTACTTTCCAAATGCCACTACGTGCAGAGCTTTGATGGTCAAAATCACGTCAATTTACCTCGCGCCTTGGCTAAATAAGGTAAGAGAGGGAAATACTCTAAGTATATTTTCTGCCCCTGCTGGGAAATCCAAACTGTTCCACATTACTACTCTACTATGCAGCTCTATGTTAATGTGGTTTTTAACAATATCAGCAACAAGTGAAATTTAACGATTAGAGGTAAACCACGCAATCATGAAAGTTCATGTATTACTTTTGTTTCCCTCCACAAATAGAGTCCCGTAATCTGGACATCTTTGATAAAATACCAAGTTTACACTCAGAAGGACCTTTTTGCCTCCCATAACACAACAACGGCATACTAAGAATAAGCCACAACATAATGAGCGACCTTTTTAAACACAGGTAAACCTTTCTGCATATTAATGCATGCATACATCCAAATCCATGCATTTAAGTCAGTGATGTCTAAGAAGATCTTAATCAACTTTAGACATACCTAATTCGATCTTGCATTCTGTGTAGGACCACGGATGTCCTATGTTCTCCACAATCTTGGATCACCACCTACTAACTATTCAGAATCAGGATAACTCCTGATTACAACTACTCCGGCGCTCATCTTTGCCAAGCTCTGGTAAGATCTAGATTGATTTTAAACTGTAAATATAAGAGAAAAAGAGAGAGAGCGATAAAGTATGTTTTTCCTCAGAGGAATTAGCAGCCCTTACATATTGAATATGCATCTCCATAGATTCGGTTTGGACTAAAACCAATGAACTAACGGTTAAGACCAACACCATACTAATCAGGACCGCCAATACAACAAAGGACTGCACCCACCTACTGGAACAGGTAAATACATATCACCTGTGTCTAGCCGGATAGAATTTAACTATTCATAGAAAATAGAGCACCAAGAACTCACTCTATATATTTATGTTTTATATCAACAGTTCTGCCAGCCAATCGCAAGTCTGGAAAGCCTTCACATAAGAAAGACAAAGTTTTATCCTACACAAAGACAAAGTGACCAATCTCCTGAAGAATGTTCCACACCTTACCTGAGAACAGAAACATGTTGAGTGTTAACCTCTAACATTTTATGTTACTAGAAGTCTATTAAGAACTAAATTGAGATTGTTCAAGAGCGGAAAAAATATTTGTACTTTGATGCTGTTCTAAATTTAACTGAGTTCATTAATTACTCAGATCCTTGTTGCTGAGGATTATTTGTCACAAGACTATGGTTTTTTATGATTGTTTTTTAATATGTTTGCACTTGATATTTGAAATAAGTATTTTATTGATGAACTTTGAATAAAATAGTGTTTTTTTTTTCTTATGAATTACTGACTGAACTGTTGATAGATCCAACTACATTTTGATGCACCCTATAGGTGAACCATTTATAACGATCCTGGTCCTCCAGTCCTACAAAGAAACTGTCATACTGCGGGGGAAATATCCATTTCACAAACTCCATGCAATTGACATCATTTTTTATTTCAAATGATGGCATAATTTGTTCATAAAGTTCCAAATGTTCCCACAACGAATACTTGGCATTATTGTGGTATGGGGTCATGAAGCTCTTTATGGCTTTCATTTTCCTGATTGGGTCTTTCACAAAGCCCTTTCTCTGTTTGCTATTTCTTTTTTGCCTTTGAACTTGAGTCCATTCACCCTTGGAATAAGTGCTGCTTTTGGCACTCTATTCCCTGTTCCTAAGCACTCCCTATCGCTATGAGATTCGGAATACCCAACAGAAGCATGGGATCTGGATTTCTCCTTTCACCTGTGCCGCCATGAACTCTCAGGGTCACTTTCCATGTCGTCACCTTTTGGTGCAGGATCAAACACAGTCTGTTCTTTAGACTGTTGTCAATGGGTAGTATCCCTCCTTCCAGGTAGTTTCGGGGAATCCACACATTCACCCGAATATGTGGAGGTTTTTAAGATGCTATTTCTAGGCTGAAGTTCTTGATTTTCTCGTGGCGCGAATTGGGCTAGGTGGTCTCTTTGCAATATAATTTTCTATAAATCTAACTCTCTGATTTTCTGACTATATGAGTTCTCAGGGTCATAAGTACTTACAGGACTATTTTTGGTCTCCCACAACACACTGGTCCGGCCACCTTGCCTTCTGTTTGTTATAGGTGAATATTCATCAATGTCGGATAAGTGCTGGCCTTCCTGGTCAGGTTGGCTAGGGATAGGCGAGTCCACCTGCCTCATGTTTTCATGTTGTCTATAAGTGGTATACATGAGGTAATTTCCTGTCTGTTCCTGGGAGTTTATAGGTCACTGGCATGAGGTCTTTGATGGGAGGGACATCTCTTCATAGTCACAGGGCCCTATCTCAGACCCTGATTGACCAGGGTGTGTCAATGACTGTTTAGATTTTCAGATTTCATTTTTAATTTCTCACTCTTATTTCTCTCTGCCAGTATTTCCTGCTTATGTTCCGAGAGTTGAACGTTTAGCTCTGACACAGATGTTTGGCTGGCTTCAAGCACACTGGTATGACACCCATTAGTCCCTGATTTTCTGTACTTCATCTTGAAGGATTTCATATTCTTGCTGAGAGTTTTGTGTTATGCGTGCATGTTCATGGTGCTTTTCATTTAAAATTACACGCTCTGTCTCCTGAACTCCTCTAGTATGTGCTGCCTCCACAAGGTCAGCTTCTGCTTATCTCAAATGCTTCCTAAAATCTACATTTTCTTCCATGATTCTAGTCAGCTCTGGAAAACGAGGCTGACCTTTTTCTACATCCATTTTCATCTGATTCACTTTTGTTAACACTGTTATCCTGGTGTAAGATGTCCTTTTCCTTAATTAGCTACATTTTCTGTTGTTTCAGAATATTTAAATCTTGGTGCATATTATCAAAGTTGTTTTGTGAGTCAATGCCTTTTATAATTAACTGGCTGTTTCATGTTTAAGCTCCTTCATGGACTGTTTGAATTCCACATTTCATCCAACAATACTCTATTGTGAATAGCCTGGTCATTCAATGGGTGTTGGAGGTGGCTTTGGTTTCTACACACTCTTTGTGTGTGTTCTGGAGTGTAGAGAACACTCTCTTGCTGATGCATTTTAACTGATTTTCGAGTTGCTCAATGAGCTTTTTGCATTTGAGCTGTAAAATCTGACCTCGTTGTAATTTATCTTACAATTGCATGAGTGACTGCTGGCCGTTTTCCAGGTCTCCAATCTGATTCGGTATACTGGCCTCTTTATTTTGTGATTGCTCTTCAATTATTTGCAAATTGAAACCTAACTGAGCTGTGATTAGGGCCATTTAAGTCTGTTCCTCACGTACATTTGGAGTCAAGCAACAGTGGTACTTTAAGAATGCATCAACAGCCTGACATGCACTTCACTGACATTACACTAGAATGAGTGGACTGTTAACAAAGACTTGTCATGAATAACAAAATGAAAGATAGATCCAGGATGAGCCCCTTTTATGTGGGGTATATTTATGGAGCAACAATGAATGCAAGGAGTTTGTTCCCCCAATCAAAAGTGCCGTCAATTATGGGAGCATTTGATTACTGTAATGGCACATACTTAGGTCAGTCCAACTTTCTCTTGCAATGTCTTCAGATTTTGCAAAATTCCATGGCATTCCTCACTCTTAAGGTTCTGAGGTGTGCGCATATTACACCTTTGCTGCGCCAACTTCATTGGTTTCCGATAAAACAACAAATTGAGTTCAAGACTTTTTGTGTTGTGCATCGATCTACTCAGCAATCTGGTCCCTCTTTACTTAGACGCAAACCCATGTGCTATACTCCTCCTAGAACTTTGTGGTCCTGTTCTCAGATTTTCTTTACAGTCCCTAGGTTCTGCAAAGATCATGCTGGTGGGCGATCTTTATCAGTTTTGGCCCTGAAGTTGAAGAATGCTCTTCCATCTCAACGACGGGAGATAGACAACCACCTTCATTTTTTCATAAAGCTCTAAAGACTTTTCTTTTTCTTTAAGGTATTAGCGGTCGGTATCTCTGAAAGTCCTGCTCTCAACACCCAGATGCCCTCGGGCCTTGGCTTTGCGCTTTATAAATCTCTATACAATAAAATACTACAATATAATATATCTCTTTATTATATTCAATCTAGCCCTGCCTATTAACCATATCATACCATCTAGATCCCTCACCCCTGTGCTATAGATAAGACGAGAATTAGGCCGAAGTGTAGAAAGAATATGTATTTATTAATTTATTAATGAATAGGAAAACTGTACAAATCACAAGACACACCACCTCACTCCATGGCTCAAATGCTTTTCTTTCCTAACAATTCACTTTTCAAACTACTTGAAAAACACCAGTTGGTTTAGGATAACACAGATCCCAAACTCATTAACCCCACAAAATGTACAGTTTTCCTTCTTTGGTTATTTCCACCCTTGTTAAATAGAAACACAGGTCTATAAAATACTTCAGATACCTGGGTCATTCACCAAATACTCTTACTGTGCACAATTATGCAGAACCCTGGACATGACGGAACAATTTACCTCCACAATATACTTTGTATGAGGTTTACTTTAAATAACACGCAAGAGATTTCTTTTGGCAAAAAGAAATGCCACCATGCAGCAATCTTTATTTTAACCTCCCTGCACACTTGGCAATGCTAGCAGTGTAGGGGCACAACAGGCTTTTAAATTCAAAGCACCATCTGTGCTCAGGAAAAGTCATCAAGGCTTCAGGATACTCAGGGGAAAAATAGGGACTTGGTTAGATCTCCTCTCCAGGTCAGTCATGGTAACCTTCAGAATCAATCCCTTTATTTGCATCTCCAGGTTCTCTCCAGATGTTAGTCTTCCTCTTGGTCTAATCCACCTTTAAGGCAATTTTGGTTCTCCTGCAATTTGTTCAGTAATCCCACTCGGATCATATCAGATAGCCCTCTCCTTTTCCTATTGTGCATCTTCTTCTCCATCTTTAACCACTCCCCAAATTATGTAAATGATTAGGTGCCAATTTAGTGGCTCTTGATCTGGATTTGACACCTACTGTCCTCCTCTTTTCTCTAATTAGTCCCATTAAGTTAAAGGGTTCCATGCATTGTGAGTTTATGACACCACCCCCTTGAATTATCTTTCTGAACAAGTTTACATTTGCAGCTAAAATCCACAACATGGTGATTTCCTTCAATTTACAAATAAGCATTATAAAATATATATGTCTGCATTTGTCTGACCATGCCGGACTAAATGACATGTGTCTGGCACCGGGCACATTGTTTCAGGTTCAAATGGAATATTTGTGTAATTTATTCAACAAATATAACAGAAAATAAACATAAAATGTTCTATACAGATATCTAATTCAACAAGCTATCATCTCCACAATTCTCTGTTTTGTGACATTTTCAGTGAAGCTATCATCACATTTCAGCTTCTAACTTTAGTTGCCAAGGTCGAATTTCTATCAACAGATAGGTCTTCTCATAAGCTTTCTAATGATAGGTGATCCATTATTGTGTGAATTATGCTTCCAGAGACAATCAACAATTATGATTTCCCCATAGCAACCATGGTAATTTCAAGGCATATGCATACGTTACACTTCAATTACACATGATTTCTTATTCTTCCAGAAACCTCACATGTAATTCAGGCCATTTTCCTCTTTGTTAGTTTGGCCTGGTGTAAAACATGTAACATTATTGTGAAGTTAAAGGCCTGCAAACAGGTTCTTATCTTCCTGACGAGATGGGGCTAACTCCACCCCTTAGTATCACGTGGCAGTCTCTCCGCTGGGAATAGGGACTCTGATGGTACTTCAGTAACACTTTACAACATCTGCCCTGATGCAATTTTAGACATCACAGTACAGTTTCTAGCCCTGCCCATGGCATGACATTCCAAAATGCGTTGGCATACTACTGAACATTGAGAAGACTGTTACTGCCTTTTCATGCAATGCTGAATTAAAAGGACATCTGGCCATTTTACAAATACTCAACTTATTAATCATGTGTGAAGTTGATTTAAACATATAATAGGAAGTTGCAGCTTTTCCATAGAGCATTTTGGGAGCACCCAGCTAACTGGATAAACAATGCTCAGTTTCTCACAGCATACCTTGATCCTTGTGCCTCAGGATTCTTTTTCTGAGTAGCTCCATTGAACATACTAATTTGATTATGAGTATATACCAGATTAATTTAGTAATTACAAATTAATACAAAATGGCAATGAACACCTTATCCCATACTGTAGTCTCCTGGGGCATTTCCACAGTCATAAACTCGGGATAGAGATCACAAATTGAGTTTTTAATTCCAACTATTTTCTAAAGTTCAGCCCATTCAGGGCTGCCTCTCTGTTTATACAGTTGTTAGCAACTCACCCCAATAAATTCCTTCCCCGGCACTGCTGCAGCTTCAAATACCTTTCCAGATAAGAGGGCGGAGGCCACAGTTTGCATGTTCAGCACAGGCTGAAGCCACTTCTTAAGAAACAGAAACTGGTGATTTTAAAATATTTATTTCCATTACATGGCACCTGCTTCCATTTTCTTGTTTACCATCCGATACATTTTGCTTACATCTTCCTTCTTGCAGCTTATTTAAAACAGTTGTATTATATCCACCAGTTTCCTTAATGTGTGCCTTTGAATTCTGTTCTGCAGTGTAGTTTCATATGTAAAATGTTTCTTGTGCCAGGCAGCAGAATTAACACATTTCCATGGTCTCTCTATTTTAGCAAATGAACAAGCGTTTTCATTGTTTTGCAGTTGACATGAACTGCTGGCCTTTTCTCTGCCAGTCCACAGTGTGCTATCCAATTACCAGGAGTATTTCTGCACGTGTAGGCCCAACGTGGCCATGGTTAGTTAATTTGTGTCACAAAGGCTAATATATTTTTGCCGAAATTCCAACATATTACCAGCATTTCAAGCAAATATCTCTGTATCAGGCACATTAACCTACCAATAATTCTCCTCATAAACTAGATCTGTGACGCTTGTGCATTAGATAGCTGGGCTATATCATTTAAATGCCGGTGCCAATGCCAAAAAATGGGGGGGGTCTGGGCCAATCTTTCTCACATATAGAGGCCGATTCATGGAATAATTAGCGCGGCGCAAGTGGGCAAAAACGTGCGAATCGCAGTGGAATAGCGAAAATCGCAGTGCAAGTGCGAAAATCGCACGAAAAGCAGCGCACGTCGATTCATGGAAGGCCCTGCGCGAGAAAACCAGCGGATGTGCGATAAAAAAGTGCGCCACGCACGTTGGCGCACAGGCCATCTAACAGCATGCGCCAGGTCACAGCGAAAATCGCACAGGCCACAGCGAAATTCGCACATAGCGCGGCGCACGCAACAAAAGTAGGCGGAACACGGGCGTAACACTCGGAATGGGGAACAACTTGCAAAAACGTGGGCGTCACGGGGGAAGTACAGGGCACAAGTGCGCGGAACGCCCACACGCTCGCCTACAACACGTATTCATGGAATAGAATAGGGCAAAAAAGCGCATGCTCAAACCAGCGCACAGGCACAAACACGACCGCCACAAGAAAGCAGGCGGTAGCGTCTCTGAGGCTGTAAGAAATGTGCGCCAAAAGGTGCGCCAACAAATAGCACCTATATACTGCCATGATGAATGTCCTATACTGTGGCCCTCCAGGACAAATGACGTGCAAAGGGGTACCCACAAACACGGACACCCGCTGACAAAAAATACGTGTGCGTGTATACTGGGGTGCGCGGGAAGTCTCACACGCGATTTCAGCAGGGTACAACTTCACGCGATTGGGCCTGGGGGAGCGGGCTACGTGTATTTCAGGGGTTCGCGTGAAGTTATTCACGCGATCGGGCCTGGGGGAGCGGTGTATGATCGGGCCTGGGGGAGCGGGCTACGTGTATTACAGGGGTTCGCGTGAAGTTTTTCACGCGATCGGGCCTGGGGGAGCGGGCTACGTGTATTACAGGGGTTCGCGAGAAGTTTTTCACGCGATCGGGCCTGGGGGAGCGGGCTACGTGTATTACAGGGGTTCGCGTGAAGTTTCTCACGCGATCGGGCCTGGGGGAGCGGGCTACGTGTATTACAGGGGTTCGCGTGAAGTTTCTCACGCGATCGGGCCTGGGGGAGCGGGCTACGTGTATTTCAGGGGTTCGCGTGAAGTTTTTCACGCTATTAGCCAGGGTACGTGTATTTCGGGGGTGCGCGGGAAGTTCCACACGCGAATATACTGGGTGCGTGTATTTCAGGGGTGCGCGGGAAGTTCCACACGCGATTCCATCAGGGTAGGTGTATTTCAGGGGTACGCGGGAAGTTCCACACGCGATTCCATCAGGGTACGTGTATTTCAGGGGTGCGCGGGAAGTCCCACACGCGATTACAGCAGGGTACGTGTATTTCAGGGGTGTGTGGGAAGTTCTACACGCGAATAGCCTGGGCGCGTGTATTTCAGGGGTGCGCGGGAAGTCCCACACGCGATTACAGCAGGGTACGTGTATTTCAGGGGTGCGCGGGAATTTCCACACGCGAATAGCCTGGGCGCGTGTATTTCAGGGGTGCGTGGGAAGTTACACACGCGATTAGGCTGGGTGGGTCCTCACAGGTGTTCCCTGTACACCCTCCACGGCCCCTGCAGGCAGCCCACAAAACAGGGGACTACCCTGCACACCTGCTCATGTCTCCCACCACCCCCACCCCCCACCATCCAGGAGCACCCTCCACCAGGCCCCCACTCATGTCTCCCACAACCCCCACCCCCCCAGTCACCAGGGGCAGCCTCCACCAGGCCCCCACTCATGTCTCCCACCACCCCCACCCCCCAGCAGTGCAGGGGCAGCCTCCACCAGGCCCCCACCCATGTCTCCCACCACCCTCACCCCCCAGAAGTGCAGGGGCAGCCTCCACCAGGCACCCACTCATGTCCCCTATCACCCCCACCCCCCCGCCACCAGGGGCACCCTCCACCAGGCCCCCACTCATGTCTCCCACCACCCCCACCCCCCCAGTCAGCAGGGGCAGCCTCCACCAGGCCCCCACTCATGTCTCCCACCACCCCCGCCCCCCAGCAGTGCAGGGGCAGCCTCCACCAGGCCCCCACCCATGTCTCCCACCACCCCCACCCCCCAGCAGTGCAGGGGCAGCCTCCACCAGGCACCCACTCATGTCCCCTATCACCCCCACCCCCCCGCCACCAGGGGCACCCTCCACCAGGCCCCCACTCATGTCTCCCACCACCCCCACCCCCCAGCAGTGCAGGGGCACCCTCCACCAGGCCCCCACTCATGTCCCCTATCACCCCCACTCCCCCAGTCACCAGGGGCACCCTCCACCAGGCCCCCACTCATGTCTCCCACCACCCCCACCCCCCAGCAGTGCAGGGGCACCCTCCACCAGGCCCCCACTCATGTCTCCCACCACCCCCACCCCCAGCCACCAGGGGCACCCTCCACCAGGCCCCCACCCATGTCCCCTATCACCCCCACCCCCCAGCAGTGCAGGGGCACCCTCCACCAGGCCCCCACCCATGTCCCCTATCACCCCCACCCCCCCGCCACCAGGGGCACCCTCCACCAGGCCCCCACCCATGTCCCCTATCACCCCCACCCCCCAGCAGTGCAGGGGCACTTTCCACCAGGCCCCCACCCATGTCCCCTATCACCCCCACCCCCCCGCCACCAGGGGCACCCTCCACCAGGCCCCCACCCATGTCCCCTATCACCCCCACCCCCCAGCAGTGCAGGGGCACCCTCCACCAGGCCCCCTCCCATGTCCCCTATCACCCCCACCCCCCCGCCACCAGGGGCACCCTCCACCAGGCCCCCACTCATGTCTCCCACCACCCCCACCCCCCCAGTCACCAGGGGCAGCCTCCACCAGGCCCCCACTCATGCCTCCCACCACCCCCACCCCCCAGCAGTGCAGGGGCAGCCTCCACCAGGCCCCCACCCATGTCTCCCACCACCCCCACCCCCCAGCAGTGCAGGGGCAGCCTCCACCAGGCACCCACTCATGTCCCCTATCACCCCCACCCCCCCGCCACCAGGGGCACCCTCCACCAGGCCCCCACTCATGTCTCCCACCACCCCCACCCCCCCAGTCAGCAGGGGCAGCCTCCACCAGGCCCCCACTCATGTCTCCCACCACCCCCACCCCCCAGCAGTGCAGGGGCAGCCTCCACCAGGCCCCCACCCATGTCTCCCACCACCCCCACCCCCCAGCAGTGCAGGGGCAGCCTCCACCAGGCACCCACTCATGTCCCCTATCACCCCCACCCCCCCGCCACCAGGGGCACCCTCCACCAGGCCCCCACTCATGTCTCCCACCACCCCCACCCCCCAGCAGTGCAGGGGCACCCTCCACCAGGCCCCCACTCATGTCCCCTATCACCCCCACCCCCCCAGTCACCAGGGGCACCCTCCACCAGGCCCCCACCCATGTCCCCTATCACCTCCACCCCCCAGCAGTGCAGGGGCACCCTCCACCAGGCCCCCACTCATGTCTCCCACCACCCCCACCCCCCAGCCACCAGGGCCACCCTCCACCAGGCCCCCACCCATGTCCCCTATCACCCCCACCCCCCAGCAGTGCAGGGGCACCCTCCACCAGGCCCCCACTCATGTCCCCTATCACCCCCACCCCCCCAGTCACCAGGGGCACCCTCCACCAGGCCCCCACCCATGTCCCCTATCACCCCCACCCCCCAGCAGTGCAGGGGCACCCTCCACCAGGCCCCCACTCATGTCTCCCACCACCCCCCAGCCACCAGGGGCACCCTCCACCAGGCCCCCACCCATATCCCCTATCACCCCCACCCCCCAGCAGTGCAGGGGCACCCTCCACCAGGCCCCCACTCATGTCCCCTATCACCCCCACCCCCCCAGTCACCAGGGGCACCCTCCACCAGGCCCCCACCCATGTCCCCTATCACCCCCACCCCCCAGCAGTGCAGGGGCACCCTCCACCAGGCCCCCACTCATGTCTCCCACCACCCCCACCCCCCAGCCACCAGGGGCACCCTCCACCAGGCCCCCACCCATGTCCCCTATCACCCCCACCCCCCAGCAGTGCAGGGGCACCCTCCACTAGGCCCCCACTCATGTCCCCTATCACCCCCACCCCCCCAGTCACCAGGGGCACCCTCCACCAGGCCCCCACCCATGTCCCCTATCACCCCCACCCCCCGCCACCAGGGGCATCCTCCACCAGGCCCCCACTCATGTCTCCCACCACCCCCACCCCCCCAGTCAACAGGGGCAGCCTCCACCAGGCCCCCACTCATGTCTCCCACCACCCCCACCCCCCAGCAGTGCAGGGGCAGCCTCCACCAGGCCCCCACCCATGTCTCCCACCACCCCCACCCCCCGCAGTGCAGGGGCACCCTCCACCAGGCCCCCACTCATGTCCCCTATCACCCCCACCCCCCAGTCACCAGGGGCACACTCCACCAGGCCCCCACCCATGTCCCCTATCACCCCCACCCCCCCGCCACCAGGGGCACCCTCCACCAGGCCCCCACTCATGTCTCCCACCACCCCCACCCCCCCAGTCACCAGTGGCAGCCTCCACCAGGCCCCCACCCATGTCCCCCTGCCCCCAGGTCCTGACGATACACAATCATGGCAGTAATGGGCAGCATACCCAGCACAAACACCCAGGCAAGGATTGCATCCACCCACATAGTGAATGCAATTACATGACACAACCCCAATGGCAAGTATGTAAATGAACACATGTCCGTCACACACACATACACAATGGCTGCAAGTGAATGTCAAAACCCATATCATGACATGTATGAAACCAAAGACAAAATAACACAAGTGGAAGTAAAAATAAAAAATGTATTAAAGATTAAAAATAAGTAAACAAATCAAACATACAACTATGTGGATAACAAAATAAATGGTCCATGTTGGAGAACAAAAGTAAAAATCAAAAAACGAAAAAGGAATACAAAAACAAATGTTGACCAAAGCAATATCAAGTAGAAGCAAAAGAATGAAAAACCATTTCCACATGGTGAACACAATAATGAAAAAAAGAAAATGTTCCTTTCCAAAAACAAACTAAATACAGGAATGTACCAGGGTCCATGAGCCCAACACCATAAAGGAAACCTACTACTACCTAATGAAAAAAATATATACAAGAAAGTGGCCATTGTCCGAGCGGTCCAAAATAATAAAAACAAATAAAGGAAACCTAACACTAACTAACTATATAACTATATACAAAGGCAGCGGGCAAGTCCTGCGGCTCACTTGTTGATGTTGCTGGCCAGGGCATCATCGAACTCCATGTCGATGTCCTGGAGGCGGGACTCTGTCCTGGCCCCGAGGTCTCGCAGCGATAACCCCATGTTCAGCTCAAACTCCCTGCGAGCTTCCTCGAGGCACTCAGCCCGCCTCAACGCCCGACGCATGGAGAACTCCGCCCTGACCATGGCGAGCTGCTCCTCTTCCGCCCGCTGCCGCTCCGCACCTATCCGCTGGACCAACTGCTCCCACACGGAAGACACCACCATCCCAGGGTTGCCCTGCCCTCCGGCCGATGCCTGCCCCTCTGATCTTGATGGCCCCGAGCCATGATGCCTCCCACGTCGAGCCCGCTGCTGCCTCCGACGCCACTGCCTCTGCCAGCACGACGGCATCCAGGCTGATGGAAACCACCGACGCCGTCGTGCACGTGCCCTGTCTGATGATGCTGTTACATCTTCCATCTGCTGGGGTCCAGTTGCTGTGTTGTCCACCCCTGCTGGACCTCCGACTCCCAACTGTGGCAGGGATGGGATCCCCACCGAGCTGGCTGCATTGGTCGGGGCAGGTCCACAGGGGGCCCTGGTGGCATCTTGGCTGGAAGACGGCAAGGAGAACGACTGGTGGATAGCCTGCACAGAGGAGGAGAGGGCCGCCACATTGGCCAACACATGCAGGAAACCCCCGAACATGGCCGATCCCAATTGGGCCACGTCGGCACGGTGCACTTCGTGATGACGTGCGTGCTCCTCCCTGGAAGCATGCACGGCATCACGAATCACAGCCGTGCGCATTGCGACCCCAATCAGGACCTTCTCCGCACGGCCAGGGGTTCCCACGTCCGCAGGTGGAGGGGAGTCAGGTGACATGGACATCCCCTCTACCTGCGGACGGGCCTGGGACGGGGCATCCCTGCTGGTGCATGGTGGTGCACTCACAGGGTCAGGGACAGCGACATGCACAGGCCCCTCCACGGTGACCTGTGCTGCCTCCTGCCCCTGGCCCTGGACTGCACCACTTGCACCAGCAGGGATGCCCCCACCAGGCCCCATGTGTGCCCCAGTGGCGGCCTCCTCCTCCTCTGTGCAAACCACCAACCTGGATGGCTCCTCACCGTCTCCCACCGTAGCAGGCCCCTGTGGGGGCTCACCCACCCCTTCCGCTGCAGCCGTGGGGGCATCCCCGCCGCCTTGCTCCACAGCGCCGTCTCCGCCCTCTTCTTCACTAGCCGCTGCGTAGAGGGAGACAAAGAACACAAGCATCAGGGCACTGTACAATGGTCCCCTAGACAGGAAGCAATAGCAGATGAGCACCACTGTCAAAGTACACTTCCATCATGTCCCTCCACAACACATGGGTCAGTCCAGGCAAAACACACACAGTAACAGGCATGGTGCATGCCATGGACATTTCCATGCATGTCCAATGGACTCTTGAAACATTCAATGATATGTAACTCACATGCATCATGGCTCATGCCTATCACATGCACACACTTCACCTCAGTCACGTCCATCTGGCCCCAAACACACCAAACACAGCGGATACAAGGGTAATTTGGCTGCTTCACTGAATCTGTGCATTGTCACACACATGTGTCATGCATCCATGGCATGCACAAGTCACAGACACGCAGGTCAGGCACACAGACATGGCTATCATATATGTACCTGGCATCAGCACCCATCCCTCACCCCCACCCATGTCCAGGTACAGAGACTGGCATGCTCTCATGTTCAAAATCTGCATAGGGCTCCCCATGCGGCATTTGAACACATGCAACAACCATGTGGGTCACACATCACTGGTCGCACATGCATTACCATGATGTCCCTGCACACATACATGCATACATGGCCTATGGCACACATACAGGCAAGTATCATAGAACCAGCACACCGCAACATGCCCTGTCTCACACAGTAATGCTTGGACACTTACCGCTCAACTCCAGACGGGCCTCCCTCTCAAGGATCTGGGCGTGGAGCGCTGGGCGTACGCGTTCCAGGACCCTCATCTGGATGGAACTCATGCGGCCCCGGCCCCCCTCCACGAGGCGCCGGGCCTTCACAAGGGTCCTGGACCTCAAGTCCTCCCAGCGCTTCTTGATCTTCAGGACGTCGCGGGTTGCCACCCCCTCCGCGTTGATGGCAACCACACAGTCGGCCCAGATCCTCTGCCGTCCTTCCTTGCTGGCGCGGGACGATCCAAAGAGGGCATCATACTGCCCCAGGACATGCTCCACCAGGACGCCAACTTCGGTGGCAGTGAAGCTGGTGCCCCTCTGCCCCTCTGGCCTGGGGTTGCCACTGGTGCCAGATGTGGAAGTGCCCGACATGGCAACCCCAGAGGCAGGTGTGGGTGGGCAACTGGGTCCTGGGGCTGGGCTGTGGAGCGATGTAATCCCAGTCGGGAGTCTTCAGTTCCAGCAGGGGTGGACACAGCAACTGGACCCCTGCAGATGGCTGATGTGCAGGCACCAAATGGCAGGGCACGGTGGCAGCAGGCAGGCAGGCAGGCAGGCAGGCAGCAGCAGATGGCACGTGGGAGGCTGCTCGGGGCACTGGGGGGCAGTAACTCGGCCTTCTGGGCAGGAGCGTGGTCTTCCGTGTGTTTTCGCGTGGCCAGCTTGATACGGAGTGATTTGGCACGTGAAAATCCTGCACGTCAGCGTGAAATCCGAGGAAAGGCCCTTAGCGCGTAAGCGCGTCAGCACGCATACGCGATTCTATTGGACCAGAGTCCCTCAGCGCGTAAGCGCGTCTGTGACGTGACCCGCACGGGTGTTCCCCACTCAGCACGTGATGACGGGGCACACGTGGAAATACTGCACGTCAGAGTGTCATCGCGTGTAATTGGACAAAAGTGCGCGTACACGCGATTGGCCTATGTACGTGTATTTAATGGGTGCGCGGGCACTTACACACGCAAGTACGTCAGCGAACCTGTATCCCGTGGTGCGTGTGAATTTCCACACGCTATTGGACTGGGAACTGGATTCCAGGGGTGCGCGGGTCACACGCTGTATCCCGTGGTGCGTGTGAATTTCCACACGCTATTGGACTGGGAACTGGATTCCAGGGGTGCGCGGGTCACACGCTCGCCTAGAACACACGCAAAGCATAAATTTGCGCACTTTAACAATAACAAGCTCAGACGCCAGGATGAACATACCTTTCCTAGCAGCAGTGGCAGTGGGCTACCAAAGGAGGAGGAGGAGGATAGTCAGGGCCAGAATATTCACACCCAGAACCAGCCTTTTCGGGATGCCTGATGACCAGGTGTATGGGAGGTACAGGTTTCCACCACACATTATACTGGACCTGGTGAGTGAGTGGGAGGATGACCTCACATCACCCACCCTGTGCTCCCCAGCACTCAGCCCCCTGGAGAAGGTCCTCAATGTACTGCACTTCTTAGCCACTGGATCATTTCAGCGGACAAGTGCCATAGTGGGTGGGGTGTCACAGGCCACCCAGTCACGCTGCCTACACCAGGTCTTGAACATCATGACTGCACGCCCATCAGTCCGCAGGCACATATACCTGCCCAGAACACCTGCAGAAAGGCATGCTGCCGCCCTGGATTTTTATGGTGTGGCACGATTCCCCAAAGTGCTAGGTGCCATCGACTGCACCCATGTGGCTCTACGTCCCCCCAGGGCATCTGAGCACATCTATAGGAACCGCAAGCACTGGCATTCCATCAACGTGCAGGTAGCATGTAATGCCAAGGGAATCATCACCACAGTATATGCCAACTATCCCGGCTCCACCCACGACAGCTTCATTTACCGAATGTCCACCCTAAGCCGGGACCTAGAAGCTGGGCGGCATGGCGATACATGGCTGCTTGGTGAGTATGTATGCCACTGCACATGCATGCATGTTGGATACTGAGCAAGGTCACAACCCCACCAATGATACCAATCACCACCTCCACAGGGGACAGTGCCTACCCTCTCAGCACCCACATGATGACGCCAATTCGGAACCCCACCACGCCACCCGAGGTAAGATATAACACAGCCCACATTACGACCCGGGGCATAGTGGAGCGCACATTCGGAGTGCTAAAGTCACGCTTTCGCTCCCTTGACCGTTCTGGCGGGCAGCTGTTATACGCTCCCCCAGTAGTGTGCAGGATCATAGTGGCAGCATGTGTCCTGCACAACGTTGCAGCACGCCGGGGCCTGGCTGTGGACATGGTGGTGGCCCCACATCCCCAACCACATGCACAGCCGCTGCGCATGGGAGGGGAAAGGGCACGGGGGGAGGCAGCCCGTACACAGCTAGTGGCTAATTACTTCACACAGAAATCACACCCCTGTGGAGTGCACACTGCCCTGGCACATTCCATCTGACAATCAATGATGACTCAACCTGACACTGATCCTGAATGTCTGGAGAATGAACCGTGAATACCATATCAGCCTGAGATTGTTCACCTGGAAGTGTCACAATGTGTGCATCCCTACCCACACAGACACCACCAATGCAGTTTTGTGAAGTTACACATTCAAGCAGCTAAAATGATTACCCACTTGCAAAATGCAACAAGAGGACAGTGCCATGTCAGCCAACCCAACCCCAGCACCGCCACACGACAGACCGTGCCATGTCATGCTAATTGCAGGTAAACAAAGTAATCCCCACAACATGACACTAGTATCACTATGTACAGTGTCCCTATTAGAAACCTGCAACACCTGAAATGCTCACAGCAATGCCGGACCAACAACATACTTGAGCACGTAGTACCATTAACATGACATCACAAATGTTACATATTAGTAGTCTCACCACCTGGAAATGCCTGCACTCCCACCACTACCAACTGTGCAGTGTTGGCGCCATGTAGAGTTGTAGGTGCACTGCTGCCAACATGGACCCCATCTCCAGAATAGAGATCCTTGTGTAGACATGAGGAAGGGACCTGCAAATTGGGAGGTAGACACAGAAGATGAGTTACACATCAATGCAACATGCA
Organism: Ambystoma mexicanum; assembly: GCF_040938575.1. Taxonomy (NCBI): domain Eukaryota; kingdom Metazoa; phylum Chordata; class Amphibia; order Caudata; family Ambystomatidae; genus Ambystoma; species Ambystoma mexicanum. The sequence continues at coordinate 352,948,724 of NC_090924.1, forward strand.
GTGTACAACACAACAGCAATATGCACTAGGAATGTATACACAGTATTGACTACAGACTGCCCACACAGCTCATGGGAGTCCAACGTCACTGTGTAATTCACTGTCACTTGGGCACACCCTTTGCAAGCCCATGGAAACGGGAAGCAGGAGGGGTGTGTGTGACTCAAACCCAAGCATCTGAACCAAATACATTACAAGCCTGCATGTGCCCAGCCACAATGCAGCGTATGCCCACAGGAACCACGGAAGCCAACAAATCGTCCCAGAAAAATAGGGAATAAAAGAAATAACAATAAAAATAAGAAACAATCAAAAATGGCCATTGATGGGCCCGGGGGGTTTGGGGAGGCCACCCAGGAGGTCCGAGGACAGGATGCACACCAGAACCCACCTGCGTGGATCCTGGGAAAATAAAACACCTCCATGGGCTCATGGCCCACACGGCTACCCTGTTGTGGGAGTATCACTGCTGTCGCTATTATCACCCTGTGCAGCTGCATCCAGAGGTGGTTGCACTATGGGAGGCAGCCCACGCAAGGCCCTAGTCTGCTCCTCCATGGCTGCAAGCATGCGGGTGTGGTAGGTCTGGTTCTGGAGGATGAGTGTGCGGAGGTCCCCATGCAACAACTCACGGGATGCCCGGACCTCCGCCCTCGTTGCCTGCATCTCAGCTGAGAGCGTACGGGTGAGACGCTCCAGCTGCTGTTCTGTCCTTTGGTGTGTTGAAGCCTCAAGCTCAACAAGAGTCGTCCTGAGGTGAAGGAGCTCCTGCCTCAGGGCTTCCCAGTGGCCCTGGGACTCAATGGAGATGGCCTCCTGCAGAGTCGCCAGTGCCGCCCGCCTGTCCCTGTTGGACCCCAACATGTCCTCCCTGTGTGACTGGCAGATGGAGTAGGTTGCCTGCTCTAGTCGCTCCATCAGCCTTTCTGGGGGGACAATGGAAGTGGCCACCCTATCCATGGCCTGAGCCATCATCTCGGATGATGCAGCCTGTTGGGTTGCCATACCGTAAATGGATTGCTCCCATGCGGTATTGCCGGGTGGCGTACGGCCACCACGTCGGCAGTCACCACACCTGTCTGGGGCAAGGCGAACTGCGCCTTGCTGTGCCGGCACTGCCTGAGGCTGCAGGACTGCATTCCCCCTCTGATCTGCTGGCCCAGGAACAGGATCAGATGTCGCGGAGTGTGACCCTGCATCCGTAACCACCGAAGGCGTAGCTGCCAACACTGACATCCCCATGGAGGGTTCTGACCCTGGTGCAGGTGGGTGAGACAGAACAGAATCCCTCCCTGGAACACTCACCTGCGACGGCACGTAGGTCTCATCCGAATCAACACCTGAGTACAGCTCGGGGGAGGTGCAGCCAGAGACACCCCTTGAGAGCACGACCTGCAGCACTTGTGGGTTCTCCCCCACCACCACACCACGTCCCTCACTGGTGGTTGGTCGGCCCTCGGACCCCTCCTGGGTCTGCACCATCTCCACAACCCCAGCAGTATCAGGTGCGTCTTCCCCTGCAAAGACATGAAAACAAAGAAATGGAAACAGGCATTAGCACCATGGCACACAATGAGGGCTGAGAAGCAAGAGAACCAGTACTTGATTGACACATGTCCCACATGACTAAAACCCTCCCATGCATGCACCCTCACTGCGTATGAAGTGCAGGCAAATGGCACACACTGATGACACCAAGATGGAAAATGAACACATTTTCTGCATGCTGCCTGGCAGTGGCATCACACATTGGCCTGTGATTGCCAGGTGAAACACACATTCCATCACACAGATGGCATGTACCATTGCTATTGAGTGAAGATGGAGAGGAGGGCAGCACCTATTCATTCAGTCCAGTTCCCGCATGTAATTGCTTTTCTAATTCTAACAGGTCAGATTTTTCACCTGGAGCTGCCAGTCTGAAATGGTCCAATTGCACAGGGACATGTGTGTACAAATGATATCCAGGTAACAAAGTCACTCCACTTCACCATTGCCATGTCAGACATGTGACTAGTGGACAGCGACATGGCTAGTAAAAGTGGGGGAATGCAAACAATCTGACTGAATGAACAGTGAAAAATAAGAAAAATGTTGTGGCAAGGTGACACTTCAAGGGCAACTGGCGTGCAGTTGGGCTAGATGTCTACTGTTGGCAGAAGGGATACTGCTATGGCCAAATGCAGCTGCGCAGGAAGTATTGCATGAAGCACATGGCTGACCCATACGACTCAGGCGCACACACTCTCCCCTGGCACACAAACAGAAGCCCTCACACACACACCATGCACATGGATGACACACACATGCATGTGCACTCACCGGACAATGCCTCGTAATCAGCCAGATCTCCCGCGCCTTGGATCTGTTCCTCCGTGACGTAGGTCCCAGCGACTGACTCATGTGGAGTGAGTTCCATGTCTACTACTGGAGACCCACCTCCAGTCACTAGAGTTGCGGCAAGACTTGAGGCCAGCTTACTCTTTGCCCTGCGCTTTAGGTCATTCCAGCGCTTATAGCAATCATTGGCTGTGCGCCTCACGATTCCAAGGGCACTTACGATGTCCGCAACGGTCTGGCAGTGTGCCTGGCGTTGTGCAGGTGTGGTCTTGGATCCTGCAACAATGACCATCTCGTTGTCATGTCCGGACACATACTCGACAAGTGCATTCAGTTCGTCATCCGTGAAGCTGGGCTTCCTGGACGGGCCGGACTGTGTAGCCGTGTCTGGGGCATCAGCCTGTGCCGGACGAGCACTCTTCCTCTTCCGCTTGGAAGGTGGTGGTGATCCTGAGTGTCCTGCGCCGCTCTGGACACTAGGGGCAGGAGCCCTGGTGGACTCTGTATCAGGAGTGTGGGATTGCACACTCAGCATGGGAGTTGGTGCAGGCATTGGCTCTAGTGTGATGGTGTCAGGGGGAATGTCAGCAGCATGGACTAGGACCGACACTGTCCTGGCTGGGTGTGTGAGGGCTGGGGTGGATGGAGCCGCAGCTGCCCCTGCAGCCTCTCCGCCCTGCCTCCTTGGTGCAGCAGATGACCTTGCTGCCCCAGATCCACGTGGCATGATGGCATCAACGTGCACCAGCGCACGTGTCGTAGCCCTGCTGACCTGGAAGTCAGCCATGGAGTCAGCCAGGTCTGGTGCCACAATGGGCTGGTCCAACAAGGGCTGAGCATGGATGGTGTCAGCCACATCAGCCTCAACGGGAGGGGGGAGGGGGGGATTATGGGTGCCCGTGACTGGTCCTCCACACATGGGGGGACAGGCTCACCCTGCAAGTTACGACCACGTCCCCTACCGGATCCACAACGGCCACCACTTGTGGCTCTTCCACCTTTGCCACCCTTACGGAATCCTCGCCTCCCAGCCATGGCACTGATGTTAATGTGCGTATGGGAGTGGATGTAGACTATTGTCCTGGGCAATTGGAGGTCAAAGGGGTTGGGTACCAGATGGTAATTGTACCCTAGTGCTCTAGCAAGGCTGATTGTAAACCCTGGGGAAAGATGACGGGTCACGCAACGCACAGGAGGCCCAAAAAAGGGAGATGACGTGCACGCAACCCCTCCTAGACCACGTGTGCAGAAAGAAAAACCTGCACTACGCTGTGGCACCCAGTAACACAAGAATGAACGTATGCATGTCACACGCAGCCTAGAATGACCTCTGAAGGGGTAGGCTACACACGGGGCAAGCACAGATGTTAGATACGTGCGTGACTCACCGTCTGCCTGGTAAACGAGCGTGTAAAAGGAGCACGTTTGGTTGGCAACACCCCCGCCAAAAGAAGATTTGTACGCTGTCTGAGGAGACAGGACAACAGTAGAAGGGAACACTGTTTGAGGGAACAGGCCCAGGTAAACCAGTAAAAGAGAAAAAAGAGAAAAAGCTGTCAGAGGTAACAGGGAATACGAACTTGAAACGCCGTGAAGTAAATCGCGTGTGAAACGACAAGAAGTACAGAATTCACCCACTCGCTCTCCACGAAAAGCACGTACAAGGAAAACGTGTTCTACACGTACCTTTTATACAGGCCCACACGTGCAGCGTCACTTACGCGGCGTGTACGCGCTAGGGCCATTTCCACCAATTACATGCTTTGTCATTTCTGCGTGTAGGGCCATTTCCACCAATCACACGCGATTACACTCTGACGTGCAGTCTTTCCACGTGTGCTCTGTCATCACGTGATGTGTGGGAAACACCTGTGCGGGTCACGTCACAGACGCGCTTACGCGCTGAGGGCCTTTCCTCAGTTTTCACGCTGACGTGCAGGATTTTCACGTGCCAAATCACTCCGTACCAAGCTGGCCACGCGTACGCACACGGAATACCACGCTCCTGCCCGGAAGGCCGAACTACTGCCCCCCAGAGCCCGAGCACGCTCCCACCTGCTGCTGCCTGACTGCCTGCTGCCCCTGCACTGCTGGGGGGTGGGGGTGGTGGGTGACATGGGTGGGTGCCTGGTGGAGGCTGCCCCTGCACTGCTGGGGGGTGGGGGTGGTGGGAGACATGAGTGGGGGCCTGGTGGAGGGTGCCCCTGGTGACTGGGGGGGTGGGGGTGGTGGGAGACATGGGTGGGGTCCTGGTGGAGGGTGCCCCTGGTGACTGGGGGGGTGGGGGTGATAGGGGACATGAGTGGGTGCCTGGTGGAGGCTGCCCCTGCACTGCTGGGGGGTGGGGGTGGTGGGAGACATGAGTGGGGGCCTGGTGGAGGGTGCCCCTGGTGACTGGGGGGGTGGGGGTGGTGGGAGACATGAGTGGGGGCCTGGTGGAGGGTGCCCCTGGTGACTGGGGGGGTGGGGGTGATAGGGGACATGAGTGGGGGCCTGGTGGAGGGTGCCCCTGCACTGCTGGGGGGTGGGGGTGGTGGGAGACATGAGTGGGGGCCTGGTGGAGGGTGCCCCTGGTGGCGGGGGGGTGGGGGTGATAGGGGACATGAGTGGGTGCCTGGTGGAGGCTGCCCCTGCACTGCTGGGGGGTGGGGGTGGTGGGAGACATGAGTGGGGGCCTGGTGGAGGGTGCCCCTGGTGACTGGGTGGGTGGGGGTGGTGGGAGACATGGGTGGGGGCCTGGTGGAGGGTGCCCCTGGTGACTGGGGGGGTGGGGGTGGTGGGAGACATGAGTGGGGGCCTGGTGGAGGGTGCCCTTGGTGACTGGGGGGGTGGGGGTGGTGGGAGACATGGGTGGGGGCCTGGTGGAGGGTGCCCCTGGTGACTGTGGGGGTGGGGGTGGTGGGAGACATGAGTGGGGGCCTGGTGGAGGGTGCCCCTGGTGACTGGGGGGTGGGGGTGATAGGGGACATGAGTGGGGGCCTGGTGGAGGGAGCCCCTGCACTGCTGGGGGGTGGGGGTGGTGGGAGACATGAGTGGGGGCCTGGTGGAGGGTGCCCCTGGTGGCGGGGGGGTGGGGGTGATAGGGGACATGAGTGGGTGCCTGGTGGAGGCTGCCCCTGCACTGCTGGGGGGTGGGGGTGGTGGGAGACATGAGTGGGGGCCTGGTGGAGGGTGCCCCCGGTGACTGGGGGGGTGGGGGGGTGGGAGACATGAGTGGGGGCCTGGTGGAGGCTGCCCCTGGTGACTGGGGGGGTGGGGGTGATAGGGGACATGAGTGGGTGCCTGGTGGAGGCTGCCCCTGCACTGCTGGGGGGTGGGGGTGGTGGGAGACATGAGTGGGGGCCTGGTGGAGGGTGCCCCTGGTGACTGGGGGGGTGGGGGTGGTGGGAGACATGAGTGGGGGCCTGGTGGAGGGTGCCCCTGGTGACTGGGGGGGTGGGGGTGATAGGGGACATGAGTGGGTGCCTGGTGGAGGCTGCCCCTGCACTGCTGGGGGGTGGGGGTGGTGGGAGACATGAGTGGGGGCCTGGTGGAGGGTGCCCCTGGTGACTGGGGGGGTGGGGGTGGTGGGAGACATGAGTGGGGGCCTGGTGGAGGGTGCCCCTGGTGACTGGGGGGGTGGGGGTGGTGGGAGACATGAGTGGGGGCCTGGTGGAGGGTGCCCCTGGTGACTGGGGGGGTGGGGGTGATAGGGGACATGAGTGGGTGCCTGGTGGAGGCTGCCCCTGCACTGCTGGGGGGTGGGGGTGGTGGGAGACATGAGTGGGGGCCTGGTGGAGGGTGCCCCTGGTGACTGGGGGGTGGGGGTGGTGGGAGACATGGGTGGGGGCCTGGTGGAGGGTGCCCCTGGTGACTGGGGGGTGGGGGTGGTGGGAGACATGAGTGGGGGCCTGGTGGAGGGTGCCCCTGGTGACTGGGGGGGTGGGGGTGATAGGGGACATGAGTGGGGGCCTGGTGGAGGGTGCCCCTGCACTGCTGGGGGGTGGGGGTGGTGGGAGACATGAGTGGGGGCCTGGTGGAGGGTGCCCCTGGTGACTGGGGGGGTGGGGGTGATAGGGGACATGAGTGGGGGCCTGGTGGAGGGTGCCCCTGGTGACTGGGGGGGTGGGGGTGATAGGGGACATGAGTGGGTGCCTGGTGGAGGCTGCCCCTGCACTGCTGGGGGGTGGGGGTGGTGGGAGACATGAGCAGGTGTGCAGGGTAGTCCCCTGTTTTGTGGGCTGCCTGCAGGGGCCGTGGAGGGTGTACAGGGAACACCTGTGAGGACCCACCCAGCCTAATCGCGTGTGTAACTTCCCACGCACCCCTGTAATACACGTACCAAGCCAAATCGCGTGTGAGAATTCCCGCGCACCCCTGAAATACACGTACCCTGCTGAAATCGCGTGTAAAACTTCCCGCGCACCCCTGAAATGCATGCGCCCAGGCTATTCGCGTGTGGAACATCCCGCGCACCCCTGAAATACACGCGCCCAGGCTATTCGCGTGTGGAACTTCCCGCGCACCCCTGAAATACACGCGCCCAGGCTATTCGCGTGTGGAACTTCCCGCGCACCCCTGAAATACACGCGCCCAGGCTATTCGCGTGTGGAACTTCCCGCGCACCCCTGAAATACACGCGCCCAGGCTATTCGCGAGTGGAACTTCCTGCGCACCCCTGGAATACACGTAGCACGCTGGGAGACATGAGTGGGGGCCTGGTGGAGGCTGCCCCTGCACTGCTGGGGGGTGGGGGTGATAGGGGACATGTGTGTGGGCCTGGTGGAGGATGCCCCTGCACTGCTGGGGAGTGGGGGTGGTGGGTGACATGGGTTGGGGCCTGCTGGCAGGTGCCCCACAGTGCTGGGGGGTGGGGGTGGTGGGAGACATGAGTCGGGCATGAGTGGGGGCCTGGTGGAGGCTGCCCCTGGTGGCTGGGGGGTGGGGGTGGTGGGAGACATGAGTGGGGGCCTGGTGGAGGCTGCCCCTGCACTGCTGGGGGGTGGGGGTGGTAGGAGACATGGGTGGGGGCCTGGTGGTGGGTGCCCCTGGTGGCTGGGGGGTGGGGGTGCAGGGGGACATGAGCAGGTGTGCAGGGTAGTCCCCTGTTTTGTGGGCTGCCTGCAGGGGCCGTGGAGGGTGTACAGGGAACACCTGTGAGGACCCACCCAGCCTAATCGCGTGTGATAATTCCCACGCACCCCTGTAATACACGTACCCAGCAAAATGGCGTGTGATAATTCCCACGCAACCCTGTAATTCACGTACCCTTCCAAATCGCGTGTGATAATTCCCACGTACCCCTGTATTACACGTGCCCTGGCTAATCGCATGTAAGACTTCCCGCGTACCCCTGTAATACACGTTCCCTGGACAATCGCGTGTTGAACTTCCCGCATACCCCTGTAATACACGTTCCCTGGACAATCGCGTGTTGAACTTCCCGCGTACCCCTGTAATACACGTTCCCTGGACTATCGCGTGTTGAACTTCCCGCGCACCCCTGAAATACATGTACCCTGGCACCCTGGCTAATCGCGTGTATAACTTCACGCGTACCCCTGATATGCACGTTACCCGCTTTGTGTTCCTTGTTTGGCAGCCCTGTAAACTGGTCCAGGGTTAGCGCAGCCCTTTGCGATGATTTAGCGATTTTGATGGCTTTTCCTTGCGCGAGGGCGTTCTTGGGGGCGTTACTGGCGCTGCTGCAGGGTCGCTGCGATACTCTGCGCCACGGCTGGTTTGGGAGCCTAAAATCCATGAATACGCTGTGCGCGGAAATCGGTTTTAGCGCACGTGCCTGGCGCAGACAATCGCACGCGGACACTCTGCGCCAGCCGCTTGCGACACTTTTCTGCGAAATTCTATGAATTACCCTGATAATGTGTTGTTGATTTATGCCTGTCTCTTTCCCAACCCTACTTTAGTTCTATAAATGCTATATAGACATATGGAGATAGTTGACACAACCAATGCAGGTGTCTCACATTGCTGGTAGTATATATAAAACCTACTTGGACAAGAAAGCGAGACAGTCCAACACTTGCCCATCTATTTTTCAGGCTTTCTGCTCGGACTGCCAAGAGAATGCACTGTGCCACAAATGGAAAGTTGCCTTTTCCTGAGAAGTAGCAGAACTGCCCCATGAAAATGGTAGGTGCCTCTATAGAATGCCCCATCACCAAAGTACAGCATTGCTTCTCAGACATTCTACCCTGTACCTTTGAAAGTAGATCTGCAGAGAATTGATAGTAATGATGTGTTAAAAAGCCTGGTAACCATGCTGAGAAAAGCTGTCATTGTGCCATTACAAAAGGTGCAGCCTTGCTGAGACCATACAGATAGAAGAAAAGGAGGACTCATAAATAAGTCACGCTATCATCAGTCAATTGCCTCCAGAATGTAGAGGGGAGCTGCATACAGCACCGCCACCGCCCAGGCATCAAGTGCTGCTGGTGCTCCCTTCCACAATCCCATGCATAACTTTGTGGTGGTGCTGAAATGCCTTGCCAAGGGATCCAAAAGGATTAACACAAATAGAGCAAAATTACACCAGCTACCCTCCTGGCTCTTCATGACTCCCGGGGACACAGACAATGCTCAAAGCTTCCGAATATAATGGATCATGTACCATGGAATGTGTTTAAGCTCTTCATTTATTAGGAGGGCAATGATGCACAAGTTCAGACTACATAGCACCAAATCCTCACCTGCTAGACAGCGTCCAGGCAATAGAGATGTCTTTATCACAAGAACAGTGTCCATTGACGCTGAGACTTGCAAGCCCATGATCAGGAAGCCCAGGTGTAGGGACACTACACATTAGAACCCTGGGAAGTGCCCAGTGCCAAGGAAAATGCTCGGAATGCGGACTATATTCACAAAGGAAAGCCTGAGTTTGAGCAGTTTCATGAGTGTCAGGCACTTCCCTTCCCAACTCCCCACCCCCCCCCTTCCCATTAGCACACATGTAGACGACTGCGCAGGTGCAAATGTTTTAATTTTATTTTGAAATAATGACAGAAAAACGTACCTTTTCCTATTCTCACTTTGCCTCGCTGCCTTCAGCCAGGCAGTCATCAACATTGAAGGCGGACTTCATAGTTTGAAGGCACCCCAGTTTGGAAAAGGTACGTTTTTCTTACATTATTTTAAAATAAAAGAAAACCATTAGCACCCGTGCAGTGATCTACACAGGTGCTAATGGCGATATGACCATTTTGGTGGCTGGGCCCACCCTGTGGGTAACCCTTGTTAGGGGACCCTCGCTTTGCTCGTGCCCTTAACTTGGCGGCGGGTCATTACCCACAAGGTGGGCCCGCCAGCTCGGGGCACATTGCCTCAATATTCACTCAGACAATTTGAAGCATGCAAGTGTTCTCCTAAAACCAAAGAAACATAGGGGAACAAATGGCAATGAACAGAGCTGAGCCTTACCCAGACATCTCACATGCCTGTACAACATAATACTGGAATGTAACCTTTTTTTAATTTAGAGGAAAATGTATCCTGGAACTGTATTAAAGGTAATGCATGGATAATGTGTCAACATTAACAGGATGACTCCCTTAATTGTGTTAAAGTTTTGAATCCCCTCCTTGGAGATAAACAATCAATCCACTGTACAGGATTCTGTTTCTCACCCTTAATCGCCACTAGTCAAGTCAATGTTTTGAATGTACTTGCACCCATAATTGAGGTCCAAACTGGTAAGGTGTATACTGAGGGCTCAAGTAATGGCATAACATACTTTCTCAATGGCTGCCTTGTTCTTACCTTTTAGAACAGCCATCTAATTATGAATATCACTGGATGCGTGTTACTTGTTTAGTTACTTGGGCAACAAATACCAATTTACTTAATTCATATATACATAACTAGTCAATTAAATCATGACCAAAGTCTGATGCACACCAAGGCATGCAGAATGAATCATTTGGTAAAAAATCATGCTTCATAAACTTTTTAAATTTCATATAAGTAAACCATGTTCTCTGTACCTCTCTTTAGAGACGCGTGTGAAAATGTAATCTTCAGATGTCCTCATTGTTTTATAATATGACTTTGACATTGCATACAAAGAGCTATTATGTATGACATGACTTGATTCCATATACAAATCTACACAGCAGTTTCCATGGAAACTTTTTACATCAAGTTACTCTGTGCCTATGATGACTGTATGTCTCAAGCTGCAGATGGGGATGTGAAGCGAGAACCCTTTTGTACATAACACTGTAGTTAAATTCAGTGGGTGAGTGGCAAACGAATGTGTACATAGCTCAGCAAGCATTGACGTATGTACTCCATTCTGATGATCAGATCTCATCTGGACTGTGTGCTCAGGCACTGCACTCACCACCACAAGCAGCACAACCTGATCTCTGTATTCGTTTCCCACCTGCCGTATTGATGGCCACTCTCTTCCTTCTGCCCTCGCCACCACCATAGGAAGTAGAACTGTCCACGCGCATGAAATATCTTGTCATCCTTTCTCAGTCCACGTGTATGAAAAGTCTGGGTTCCCTCCTTACTTCTGTTTTGCTATTAGCAGCAGTTGTCCAGAACGCTGCTGCACTCGATGATTTGACCTCAACCATGTCAAAAATGTGCCCCAGATCCCGGCCATAAGATCTCTGATCTGAGTGCACATTAGTCTATTTCATTTCAACTCTACTTTCTTGCCCCACATGTGATTTCTTTGCCGAGTAATAAGGAGACAGAATTAATCTCATATACCTCTCAAGCTCACTAATAGCAAAAAGGTCCATATATAGCCTTGTGTAGTGGGTGATGGAACTGCCAAGTAAGGGTGCACGTGAGTGGGTTGAGACAGACATGGGCTGGTAAGAAGGCACTATGCTAACATTTCGTAAGATGCCCCCTCCCAGGTGATAAAATAAGCATTCAAAACCTCCTACTGATATCTTTCACCTCCTTCCTCCCGAGCACCTCCTGCATGTTCTCTGTAATGCCTCTCCCAAACTCCTTTTGAATACTCACTGCTTTCGCTGATAGTTTTCTCCCTTGCCTCTTACAGTTTCCTCTTTGAGGTCCCGCCACAACCTCCTTGTCCCCTCCTCTTGCCTCCTTCTGGATGTTTTTTCCTTAACCAATATCACTCTCTCCATTTACCTTTAAGATGTTTTGCCACCAATATTCAATCCTCTCACTCCCTCCCGTCTCTTCTTACTCATTGACACTATCCTTGCTTCATCCTATTTTCTCCACCACTACCCTCTCCCCTGGCTAACCTCCTGACTCCCTCACTATTTGCATTCATCTACTTATTCTCTCCCCTTTACTCGACCTCCTACCTCCTTTGTCTTGCCTCCTCTCTACAGTTCTCCTCCTGTTTCTTTCTTCAGCTCCCCCCTGCTTCCCCTCTTTGGCTCCTTCTATTCTTCAGAGCTCGCTTGCCAATCCTCACACCCAGACACTTGTTCGAATGTTTGTTCCTTTTTTTAGGTTTCTGACTTCATCCTGTTGCTCACCCCATTTGGTAGTGGATACACCTGCATATGATTAGAACTGCGAAGTTTGCCTGTTCAAAATAGATCTCTGGGGTACTGTGCATCATCATGGACATCCAGTTTGGCCGCCTCCTTCGAATTCATCTGTGGCCTCCGGATACCACGGAGCGGTCCATCCATGCACGCGGCCTGCAGGTGACAGCAGTGGTGTCCATGCAACCTGACCCATGCTGTCTGTATTCTGTGGTGAAATTCCTCACTGTTTATAAGCTTTTCTCCTGTATTTATCAGTGCAGGCCTCTTCCACAAGTTGTCTTAATGTCCAGGATTTTTATGATGCTGCAGAAACATAAAGACATAGGAATCCCTTAAAGTTGCAAGGGTACAAACATGTTGCCTCCAGTGACAGTTCCCTACCTCAGACCTGTGGTACTGTGGGTGGGCCCGGAGATCCTTCTTGTACTGCTTCCAGACCTCCCATCACACTGCGTGTGGTGGGACCTGGCCCCGTCACCATACCGTCCACTGTCCACACATCCAGGTAAGGACCTCTGTCAAAGAGAGCGAGTGAAACCAAAGAGCGACGCAGATGGAGAGAAAGAAAAGTTTAAGAAAAGAAAATGGAAAGGATGAGAGACTATGTATGAATGGAAAAGAAAGAAGTATGTGTAAAGAGTACAGATTCCAGAACCACCAGCTTCAGAGATGGCTGCCTGAAGGCTGAGCTCCTGTTCTCCAACTCTGTAATATTATCAACTCCTACAGTTAAAGATATGGCAGATCTACCAACCTCAGAACCATCTCAACCAGCCAAACGTCAAAAAGGAGAAGGCGAGGAGGAATCATCCAGTAAAGAAGATAAAGAAGAAAGGATTTTGGAAAGGCTCACAAGGGTAACCAATGATCTAATAGACATTAAAAACAAGCTGTTCAGCTCAGATGAAAGGCCTCAGGAATGAGTATCTAGAGTGAGTATGCTGGAAGAACATAGGATCAGTATTGAAGTGAAAGTAACCATGATGTCTGAACAAAGCAAAGAACTAAAACTTCACAGTGCAAAACTGAGCTTAAGATTGTCTGAAGAGGACAGTTATGCCAAAAGGAGCAATGTTCGAGTTGCAGGAATTCCTGAATTCCTGAAAATGCAGAGCAAGGTAATCCTACTGATTTCATCCAGAAATGCCTGTCTAAACTTTTGAATTTGGACTCAAACCAGTCACTGGAGATTGAAAGAGCCCACAGATCACTTGGAGCAAAACCACAAATGGGACAGAGACTGCAGCATTTTATAGTCAGGTTTTGGAAATTTCCAGTGAAGGAAATAATCCGGCACAAAGCACATGGGTTTGGTGAGCTTGCTTGGGTGGCGCACAGGATCAGGATACTCAGTGATCCCAGCCAAGGTGTAGTGAAGAAGCAGAAATGATTTACCAAGACAAAGGAGAAAGCAAGAACATAGATCTTAGGTAATGCATGCTGTATCCTGCAACATTTAGAGTGGTTTTAGATGGTCAAATTCACTCCTTTACGGATCATCAGAGGGCCGATGCCCATTTAACAGACCTGGATCCAGAACCCCTGGAAGAGCCCAGCTTATCCACTAAAAGAGCAGTGATACCGAGGAGGAAGAAGATTTAAACTGAAACACATATACAACATCAGACAAAATAACACTTAGTGCTCTGTACAATATGGGCGAGTTGCATTTTATTTACTACTGTTTATTTAATTTCACAGGTGCGTTTAACTTTATTTATCTTAATTTTTCTGTATCTCATTTTATTATGAGGTAATACGTTTTTGTAGATTTTTCAAAAAAATGGGGTTAACCACTTCTTACCGTTCTCTAGGACTCAGATGCTTACACACGCATGCATGGTGATGTCTAGAAGACCTCTAGACTTACATGAATGTGTGATGGATTGGGAAGCGAAAGGATTCCTGGCTGGGCAGAGAAACTCTGGAGTCTGCTCTGTAACGCGTAACACCAGAAGTCAAGGAAGGAGAAATACCTTTGTACTGCATGCAGATGGGGCCATACTATCCCAACACTGGTAATGGCAAAGGTAATGACTACTGCCTAATCTTTTACTATGGCGATACTGGAAAAATACATTCGAATTGTCCCTCCTTGGTTTTAGCTTCAATTCTATTGGAGTACAATGTACATACATGGGGTTTAGACAATGTGGTACGGGGGGAGAAAAGGGAAAACATTTTCTTTTTTATTATTAGGGAATATACATGTGGTAGAAGAAGGTTATAATTAATTAATAGAAAGTGGTTGGGCGAATCTTTGAAGAGAATTGTCAGGATTGGATTGACTACCGTATATAAAGGGATTACATTAGGGTATGTAATAAGACATCCAAAGATGCAAGCCCCTTGCACTCCAATCTTTACCATATGTCTTAACTATTTAGATTTCTTAAACTCTTTCAATACATGTTAATTAAATGAACTTAAGGTGCAGAGGAGATGAAAATCAACCCTGGCATATGGGTTGTAAATAGAACAAAAGCAGATAATGTTCCCAGTTAAGGAACTCCCGTCTCCGGCACACTTTAAATGGCTCAATAAATAAGCCCAACAGTTAGGAAATAACTATACCAAAAGGGATCTGATAATAACAACTTTTTAACAAATATAATTGTTGATATTGCAATAAAGAAGAAAGCTTCAGAGTAAATAAACATCTTCATTATATGTGAATTTAACATAAAAATGTAATATCAATGTGGCCCATCACGTTTTGAGACAATTCTCTTCTTCAGGGGCAAAATTATAGTCTTCGGTTGTAGTCCCAATTTTCAAGAAAGGCAGCAGAGACGACCCAAGAAACCTTTGTCCTATTGCCTTACTGGACGTGATCGGAAAGGTGTACGCCGCTTTCAAACCTGGACAAGAGAAGCAGCATGTGATGACCCCTTTCATTCGAGTTTCAAGAAGAACGTCAGTACCAGCATTAACATCTTGTCCCTGAGCATCCTCAAAAGCAAATCGCTGGCAAGAGGAGTCTGAATATTCCTGGCTTTCATTGACTTAAGCCAAGCGTTTCACCAAGTCGATAGACCAAGACTGTGGGAGAAACTACAAGTGTGGAAATGCTCAGAGGAACTTCTCCAACCGATTGTAGCGCTACACAACAACACTAGAATGCAGGTCCACCTAAATCATCAAGGCACATAATCGGAAGAAAAACCAACAAACCGATGAGTAAAACAGGGCTGCCAGTTGGTCCCAGCACTTTTCCTGTCCTACATGCGAGACTTAAAGGATCTAAAGGCAAGAGTCAGAGTGTTCCCTCTTCAACTTGGGCAAGAAAAAATTTCTAGACTACTATACGCGGACAACGTCCTACTTCTCGACCAGACGGCTATTGGTCTCCTGAGACAGCTGACCAACTTTGCGCAATACATTGCCACCAACAACTTGGAAATCAATAAGAGCAAGAGGAAAATCTTGACTCTAGGAAAGGGGAGAGCAAGATCAGAAAAATTCAATTGGCAGCTTGACGGCGCAACAATTGAAAAGGCACCAGAATTCAAATACCTCTGAGTCATGCTGGACAGCTCACAGCAAGAGATGGCTATGCAAAACACCTTACAAGAAAATATGAGAAGCTTAACTTCTCAGGTACAAACTGTTGACAAAAAGTATGGCCGGTTCTCACTGCTGCCTGTCATAAACTTCGTCATAAACTTCTACAAAGACAAAGTTGTCCCATCGATCTGCTACGGCGCGGAAGCCATGCCAACTTTGCCCAAAAAGATCTGGAAATCACTCGAAAGCTACTTCTGGAGAAAGGTTCTCAACCTGCCAAATTCAACACCAGTGGTTTTGATAAGACGCAAACTGAGCCAGCTGTCGCTGGAGGCTGTGGTGGAACGAAATGCCATGAATTTATATAGGAAAATTCCGCTGGAAAACCAGCCAAAGTTACTTGAAGCTATAAATGCGGAGCTAACGAGCAGACGCTGCAAACTGCTAAACCAGTGGGAAAAAGAACAGGAGACAAAACTTTGTGAGATCCAAAGCTTGAAAAAATAATTGATGGGAATCCAACAAAGATCCAAAAGAAAATGAACGAATCGGGCTGGATCTCAACGTGCCACTCGGCTGCAACATACAAACTGGTCACCCATCTGCCGCCACAAGCACGGAAACTCCACGAACTACAATCTTTCGTGGGAAAATATCCAAATAGAAAGGTCAGAAACACATTTTTGAGAGCACGTCTGAATCTCCTCCATACAAATGAAATCCTAGCACTCAGAGGCCTGTCTCCATCCAATAAATGTAGATTCTACAAAAAGCAGAATGAGGTTGAAACAACGAGACATCTCTTACTATCATGCCCAGGGTCGAAAGCATCAGGAAACCCTATCTGGGAAACATCCTACCCTCAGCCCACATCTACAAAGAAGACATTTGGTGGACAAGGCTGATTGGAGGTGAAAAGACAGCGTGGGTGATGGCCACGGCCAAAATCATGGATCTGATTTTAAGAACTATGATGACAGACAAAGAAAACCAAAATGAAACAGAGACTTAAGCAAAACCTGTTGACTTATCTTGTAAAAAAACACTTTTTGGTTAAACCAAAAATAAAAATAAAAATATAATAAATAAATTATACTTCCAATTCATATTTACAAAGAAATTCAAACATAAATGTCAAAAAATCAGTTGCAAATGTTTGTATCATTACAAGTAAACAAAACCTTTTGTGTGAACTAGAAATTGCTACCAGGTCCTCGTATTTTTCCAGATCAAAGGTACTTATGGGCAACACCTTTAATTAATTTCTCATTAACTTATTCTCAGTTGTTTGACAGGGTAGATTATGACTTAACATTTCTGTTAGCCTTATGATATTGGTGTATATTTCTTCAAAAATCTGACCAAAATAACCTTTGTTCACAGTGGCCACCTACATTAGGCCTTTCTCTCTAGTATTTCCAATAAATTCTTCAAATACTTGAACCACTTGACCCCTGATTCCTCCCAACATGCCTTATTATTATTCTTGAGCCTCTTTGTGAATTTATGTAAAAGAATTTAGCTTAATGTCAAACAAAAGAAGCGAAAGGGGAGGTGATTATGAAAAAGAAAAAGAAAAAATATGTGATCAAGATGTGTAAATTATTCTCCACATTACTTGAATAAAAGTGCCCTAAATTCTAAATTCAAAAATGTCTTTATACCAAGAGTACTAACCTTGGTCATCTGTCCTATTGATTCGATGGTTGTTTAGAGGTAAAAGGACATGGATCAATCTGAATACGACTACTCCTTAGGACATTTCTAGCCTAAGGATCAAAACAACAGTAAAAAAATAAGTTAATTGATTTGACTTCAGACCTACGTTAAAATAGGTAAGCCTAATAAGTGAGAAAAAGATAGATGGTTCATACCCCAAGAGGCAACGGAATCTTCTAATTCTAAAAAGTGGACATTAGAGCCTGCAAGAGGATGCTTCTTGGTTTGTGTCCATATAATGTTCCCTATAAATCTATATTAGAAGAAATTCTAAGTCGTAATTCTACAAACCATGTAACGGTAATATACAGATCAGAAGAATTTCTTACCCTCTAAGCAGATTGTTAAACCCCAACTTCACGTAGGCTAAGATGGATCACTTATTATTGAACAAATATTGCAGAGGAGTGCAGCATATTTTGGTGCTGTTTCTTTCTGTAGGAAGAAAAACTGAGTTAATGAGCGAGTCCATATGGACATAAACTCTTAGAGATGGTTTGATGAGAAACTAGGATCAGGAAGAGTGAGATCCTCTAAAATGACTTACTTAGGAGAAACGGCTGTAAACAGAACGTTGCTTGCTGTGATTAAACAAGTGTTGCAGAGGACTGCAGCATTTTTAGCAATATTTCTTTCTGTCGGGAGAAACACAGATATAAGGCGCGAGTCTAAATGGACATAAACTCTTAGAAAGGGTTTGAAGAGTTTATAGGCTCAAGAAGAACGAGATCCCATAGAAACACTTACTTGGGAAAAACTGTTGGAATCTGAACGTTGCTGCTCATGGTCCCGAGTTCGTCTGAACAAATATTATATGGCCACTTTTTATATCAGCTATTAGTTATGACATCAACACATAGCTACATGAATGACATCATATGTAAACATTAACAACGGCATTGGGTGAACGTTAGAATACATTGTATTCTAAATTAAATTGATTTAGATGAAACGAACAATGTAATCTGATGGTCAAAGTATTGAAAGGTGTCCCTTTGGACAAGGAAGTATATAAAGGATTGTCAATAGTATGATGTCAACACGTGGTTACGTAACTGACATCATCTAAATATTAAAAATATTTAAGCACTGCATAATATGTTATATTGAGAAAAATCGTTGTAAAGGATTCAAAGTGTTCATAGAAAAAGTAATGGACCAGGTGTAGAATTTGTCCTGTATCCTTCTCTGTGCGAACCGCGCATTGGGTCAGAAGTAAAGAATGGGGGGGTTATCCTATGTCCTATGGTAGTTACTACCCAGTTATTCATACCCTAATTAAAGATAATGTCTTACTGAACCTTTTCGAAACCAGCAAATGTATGGCAGAATAAGTTGTTTATATAAGACTCAATGAGACGAGTATAGATCTAATCCTATGCCCTCCTCTGTGGGAATCACACCTTGGGTCACCAAATGAAAAGGGGTAATGTAAGATGGCACACGTGGTTAATGCACTAATAAGTCAAACTTCTATTAAATTAGTGGGGGCAAGCAAATGTATAGTATAAGAAGACATGGAAATGCAATGTCAAGAGGCACTAAATGATAGTGTATGTCAGATTTGACCATGAGTAATAGGTCCGTAAATATAAGACAGGAGGCTACTATTCGAGAGCCCAGGTGTAAATAAATGACTTGTATCCAGAAATGGGATAAGTGTGATCTACCTATCACACAATCATGGTTACAAAATGCCATACATGGAAAACATATCTTGTAGTCCGTCTCCTCAAGTGAATTCACATTCTTCATCGTTTAATTTTACTTAAATATGTTATTCCAACTCGAAATATCTTTAAACATCAAACAACCTGTCTCCCAGATGGAGATCACATTATTGATACATGCCTACTGGTGTACGTTCAATGCCTTACCATTGCCACTAGGATTTTAAAAAAAAGTTTATAACTCAATTAATCTGTTTCCTTTCTCAGAATATTATGTGATGGTCAGTGTATACATTTACTTAATTATTCCTGGCCATATCTCTTATATCCTCATGGTCATTGTGTTTTAGAGAAAAGGTCCAAGGTAATATTCCTCATTTAGTCCTAGTGGTGTCATGGCATCTAGTTTGTGTATCCAATACAGCACTCTTTGTGGCAATATTTTAGCAAGTTCACCACCTCTTGGTAATAGATGGATTATTTCTACTATAACACATTATAGTTGCAATACGTTATGTCAATTTTCTTTGAAATGTCTGAAAACCAGTGATTTTGTGCTGCCAGTTCTGATATTGGACTTGTGTTCAGTCCAGGGTTCTTTAGCTCTCCGAGTTGTCTTTTCTGAATAATATTTGCCACATGGGCATCTTAATGCATATACCACATTTTTACTTTCACAAGTAGCATAATCCTTTCTTACCGCTGTTTGGGTGTCTGATGTGGTCACCTTTTATCACATTGGAACAATGTTGGCAATTGAGACAGGCATATATGCCCTGTTTCTGTTTTTTCAATGTCACTTGGTTTGGTTTTTTGGTTTTCTCCGCTCTGATAAGTGTATCTCTAAAGTTTTTGCCTCTTTTATATGCCAGCATTGGTGGTTCCGGGAATAATCTGTTGAGGGTAGGATCTCATTTAATCAGGTCCCAGTTCTTGTTGATGATTTTGTATAATGAGTACGAGAATATGAAATTGAGATTCCGAAAAGGAGGACTTCCAGATGAAATCATAGAGAAGGCTATCACGCGAACTGCACCTTTGACGAGAGACATTCTCTATCTTTAAGCATAAAGAACAAAAGAAGAAGGAAAACATCAGATTGATTCATACCCCAAAATTCTCTAGCCAGAGCTTTCAAATAAAGAGAATCATCAACAAGAACTGGGACCTGATTAAATCAGATCCTAACCTCAACATACTATTTCCGGAACCACCTGGGAACCGCCTGGGACGAGTTCTAGAAACTTCAGCAGTGGTGGTGACATATACACCTGGTAACAGTATTCCTAAATAACTAGTACCCTCCCAATCTATTGCCAACCATGGATACACTTCCTTACCGCAAACAAAGTAAACAGGATCTCCTACACACAGAGGTCTATCCTCACTGCTTAGTATGGCAGTATTCATACATCCCTCAAATGTACCCATTGGCTGGGAACCCTCTCTTTGTATGCAAAATGTAACAGAGTGTGGACTATGGTTAATGTTATAGGAAAGAGGCATGGCATCCCTATTACCTACGGGAGCCATTTTAAAGGTAATCATACATTGGAACGGTCTGTAGAGTCTATCAGAAGGCCTAATAGAAGCAATGTTTAGCTTGCTCCTATTTTCAAACAGAGAACATCCTAAAGATGCTAAAACTAATTTTTCAAACTCATTGAGATTAATACCATCAAAATTCCCAGTGACACTATCGTTCCACCTGCCAAAGAATAATTCCCTAAGTGAAGCATAACAAGCAGTAGTTGGGGTGAGAGGATGTATATACCATCCCAATCCTTTTTCCCCATGTTGTGGCAGATGTGAACATATCCAACAATTGGTCTTATTCAGAATGGCATGTGTGCCGTTCATGATCATCAAGAGGGTGTTGTTGTGATAACCCCTTCTATGTTGGAGGGCTTGAGGACGAAGAGTGTGCAAATGCACATATGGTGGAGACATAGTGGAGACACTTGCAGTTGGCAATAAAATATCAAGCGGATGTGCACTCTCCAGATACCAAAATATGAGTGTCAATGTAATTACAATACAAGCTGTTATTGTGATCTGTATCCATTTGGTCCTACGGGACCATGGCCCTCGATGGGTGGACTCATTATCAGCAAAACGATCAGTATCCTTATTGATAGTCGCGGGAGGATAGCTCAACGGCAACGTGCTTGCCTTGGAAACAAGATGACACGGAGCAACATGGGTTCGATCCCCGGGTCCGCGCTTAGAAACCTCTGGGTATTAAGCGCGTTATAAGTAACCTATCATATCATATCATACTACGAGTGGCCCCAAACACAGGCATAGTTTCTCAGTGTCCATTAAGCAGCCTCACTGTTTGCCTATCTTGATTGAAGGTAAACGGCCCATCCCTGCCTCTTATCGTATGCAGCAGAGGAATGACAAGGGACAGGCTCAACGTTGGTTTCTTGTGGGGTTCTTGTGGGTACAGAATCCTACCTGCAATTTCCTATTCTATTTACATTAATGTAATGTCAGCAGGTCCTAAATCTAAATCCTGTTCCATGGTCGCAGATTGTACCTTGAGACACCAGGTACGGAATGGTCAGTGAACAAAGCGTTGTCATTTCCTGAAGAAGATGAAGAAGCAGAAACAGGATTGATTGACGGTGAAGAAGAAATTGAAGAAGAAGAAGCAATCTCCCCAGGCCTCACAGGCTCAGGAAGAACTTTCGAAGAAGAAGCAAACATTTTCCCAGGCCTCACGGAATCAGGAAGAATTTTCGTGGCACCCTCGGTGTCGCTCAAAGCAGGCTCGTAATGAGCGTCAGGATCATCAATTCCCTTCTCCTCCCCTTCGTCATAGGGCAGAGGAAAAGGAATCCTCTTCACATGTGTCGCGTGGCTCCAGTGTTTCTTTCCGGTCACTCATACTGCAGTTTGCGTTGCCAAAAGGATCTGATGGGGGTCCTTTCGAACGAGGTGCCAGGCAGGTGCCCCTCTCGAAATTTTTCACCAAGACCCTTGTATTTTACAGGGAGGACTGCTCATGCCTGTTGTTGAATCAAATGCAAGTTTTGAGTCAACTGGTCACAATAATCAGACAAAAGCAGATACTCAATATCTTTCAGCTGTTTGGGCCTCAGTGCATTCCATACATTGGCTGGTCTCCCCATGACAATCTCATATGCGGAGAGCCCTGTTTCTGACTGTGCAGTCATCCGCATTGATAGTAAGGCTATTGGCAAAGCGTCCAGCCATTTCAGATTGCTGTGTGCACAGACTTTAGCAATTTTTTTTCTTTAAGATACCGTTATGGCATTCCACAAGGCCGGCACTGTGAGCATGTCTGGTTGAGTGGAACATTTTATCGATCTGTAATCCCGCACATACTTGCAGGATGACAGCAGCGATAAAATGTTGGCCAGTATCGGACCAAATTAATCTCGGCAAACAAAACCTAGGAAAATATTCCTTAAGCATGGTCTTTGCCGTTGACATTGCTGTGGCGTCTTTCAGTGGGAAACCCTCAACCCATTTACTAAAGGCACAGATCACAACCAAGACATATTTATAGTTTTGGCAGTGTTCCATCTCAATGAAATCAAAATGGATCACCTCAAAAGGCTTGAAGGGGAGACCAAAACTGCCCTTCAGTGTTGGTGCTCCCTTCCAAATGTTATGTTGCAAGCATATCATGCAACTCTGGTCCAGACGTTCAGCAGTTTTCAGAATATTAGTGTTATACCAGACGGGATCTAATTGTTGATAAATCTTTTTAGCACATATGTGTGTTGGGCCATGAGCCATGGTGACCATCGAAGTGACATAGGCATTGGGTAGCATCCATCTTGGCTTCTCATTATCCACCCAACAACTCTCATCGTCTAGACCCGCTGGACCATCAGCCCACTGTTTGATTTTTTCTGAAGTAGCTTCAGCCTGAATTTCTTTTACACTGCTAACCCCTTCGTCCATCATACAAGTATCAGTAACCCATCTTGCTGAATCGCGCATGTACATTTTTGAGTGCAAATCAATAGCAGTCTGTTTGGCTATTCTATCAGCAAAAGTGTTTCCTTTTCATACATCGTCCATCACTTTCTGATGTGTGGCACACTTTTTATTGCAGGTTGTGTTGGAAGCAGGAGTGCTGATAGCAACTGGACTATCAGAGTACCATGTTGAATGTTTGTTCCATGTGAGGTCAAGAATCCTCTCTAAGCCCATAGTCGGCCAAAATTATGAACCACCCCAAATGCATATTCGCTATCTGTATATATGCTTACACTAAGCCCTTCAGAAATATCATAAACTCTAGTTAATGCAATAATCTCTGCAGCTTGCACAGAGTTATGCAGAATTTGTTTACTCTCCACAACAGTGCTTAATGTGGTGTTTGCATAAGCAGCGATAGATGTACCATCCAGTAGTTTAACACAGGAGCCATCACAGAATAGCTCCACTTGTGTATTCTTTAAAGGTGTATCAATTAAATCAATTCTGCCCTTTGTTTCTTTTTCTGTAATAAAGAGGTAATCATGTGACATTTCGTCACTGCAATCCTTCTCTTGTGGAGAAGGCAATAGTTCAGCCGGATTCAATGAACAACCTCTCTTAATTTGAATATGCGGAGCAAATAGAATCCGGTCATACCATGTTAGTCAAGCAGATGTGAGATGTTGCGTCTGCATTCTGTTAATAGAACGTCTATGTAGTGAGGTACCATCACGGTTAAAGAGTGACCTAAAACCATGCCCTCACTTTGTTTCATGGATGCAGCAGCAGCTACAGCTCTCAAACATCTCAGCAAAGCACATGCAACAGGGTCTAACGTGGAGGAAAAATAGCCGCACAGCCTATTCTTGCCCCCATGTTCCTGTGTCAAAACAGCCAAAGCACATCCATCACGTTCATGCACATACAAAACAAAGCCTTTTTCGTAATTTGTTGTGCCCAAAACTGGTGCTGAACACAACGCAGCCTTAAGCCAATCAAAAGCGTTCTGGCAATCCATGTTCCACGGTAAAGGCAAAGAAATGTCCTTCTTTGTCAATGCCAACATAGGTTTTATCAACAAAGAAAAATTTGGGATCCACTGTCTACAATATGAGGCCATGCCTATTAAAGCTCTCACCTCTTTCTGTGTATTTGGAAAAGACATATCAGAGATGCTTTGTATCCGTTCAGGTGTCAGTCTTCTTCCCTCCTTCGACAGGAGATAGGCCAAATAGGCGACCTCCTGAAGACAATACTGAAACTTCTTCAATGAAGCCGTATGCCCATGTTCTGCTAAATGAATTAGCAGCAACCAGGTGCCCTCTTTGCAGGCATTTTCAGAATCAGCAGCTAGAAGTAGATCATCAACATATTGCAACAACGTGCAAGTAGAAGGCAACTCGAGCGTATCAAGCTGTTCTTTCAACGCTTTACTATAGATACTTGGACTCTCAGTGTACCCTTGCGGCACACGAGTAAATGTGAACGGGCATCCACCTAGGGTGAACACGAACACATATCTGCTATCAACATGCACAGGGATACTAAAGAAAGCGTTTTTCAAATCCACAACAGTAAAATGTGCAGCCATGGCTGGAATCATAGTTCAAATTGTGGTGACATCAGGTACAATCGGAAACTGTGGAGCAACAACCTTATTAATGGCGGGCAAATCAATAATAAAACTAAAAGGACTCGCCTTATCGCCTTTTTTGTAAACTGGTAAAATCGGACTATTAAACACGCTCCCTGCAATTTCATCAATTACACCTCGGTGTACGAAATCAGAAATAATACTTTTCAAAGCCTGTTCACCTTCGACCGAAATCTTATACTGCAAAATAAGCTGCAATTTAACACCTGGTTTCAACACAATTTTAACTGTCTCAACCTGTAAAATTCCAACATCATTGTCATTAACTGCCCATAAACATGTGGGAACCTTATTCAATTCAGTTGGTAAAGGCATAGACAAAAATTGTGGGATGGAAGCTTGTTAGGGTGAAATTGTTAAGTACACTCCATCTGGAGAACAGTAAATCACAGCATTCAATTTCTTTGATAAATTCCAGCCCAGCAAATTTTCGCCACAATTTGTTGTCAATAGAAATGGACAAGAATCAGTGAATGGTCCCAGTGAAATTGGTACTGGCTGAGAGACCGGACTAAGCACTGGCATACCAGAGAACCCTACAGAAATGTTCCTCTGCCCTGACAGTGGAATATCTGGAATCCAGGAATGATCAATAGAACACTTCTGTGCTCCTGTATCTATCAAGAAGAGATGCTCCTTATTCCCCACCTTCATTTCAACGTAGGGCCCTTTCTGATCGACGGGAATAGGTACTGTTTCCAGACCCTGCTTCGGCTGTCCCAACGGAACAGTATATCATCAGAGGAGAAATCATCAGAAAAGTAGACATTTGAAGGATGATCAAAAATATTCCCACTATTAACACTCTGTTGCTGACTATAAAGTGATGGTGTCTGTTGGTTCTGTGCAAACTGATTTCTACCAGGACCCCCTATCCTAGGACGACCTCTGGATTGTCTACCCATGGCACCATACATACTTTTTGATCTCTGCTGAAGGATCAGGCATTGTGCTCACCAATGACCCTCCTGTCTACAACATGCACACTGGTTTATGTGTATGGGAACCAGTTGTGCAAAACCCTTTGGTGTAAATTGGCCTCTGAACTGTGTATTCCCACCTCTGGCTCCTCTAGCAATTTGCTGCAATAACTGGTGTCCCTTTTTCTTTTCCACCTGCTCCTTCTCTGTATTAACCCTATTTTCATAATACTGAGCCATGTGTAACACTTCAGATTGTGATTTTGCTTGCCACGCACTCTCAGAAGTCATGATCTGTGATTGGATTTCAGGCAACAATCCACACACAAACATATCAACAAATAGCCTCTTTCCTGGCTCTCTACTTAAATCTTGACCACTAAAGTCTGAAAATGTTTGCTCAAATCTGTTAAAATATTCTGTCGTGCCTTCTGACTTCACTTGCATGCAAGCCGTAAGCTTATCCCATATAATTCTTTTTTCAGGAGCCAGAGTTTTTAATTTAGTCACTATTCTGTCTGGCAACACCAATATCACCTGTGGCGGTTTTTCACCAGAATTCCTTTCCCCATCTGCTCGTACTAAGGCATCCCATGTATCACCCATCCCTGCCTGATCATCTACAGTTCTAATCTGCTTCCATAAATCAGCAGTAAGGATCACAGGAAACAACACATCTATATCACCGAGTGGAAAACTGGCGAATACAAGACAGATTCAATTTCTTTATAAAATCCTGTTGTATTGTTCCAAAAATCTGAATTGATTTCCTAATGGTATTCACTTCCTGTCTAGAAAACGGGACATGGAAAAACCGTGAGACATAATGTGCTTCAATAGTGGTGGCAGGTGTTCTTGCTGCAGCATTAGCAGAAATCTCTACTTTTGGAACAAATGTCAGAGGGACCTCAATCATTGGCAATTGTAAAGTAGGCAAATCTGAATGTCTGTTAAGCAACAAGGCTAAATCAAGTGACAAAAAAGTCAATGCAGCATCGGCCGGAAATGCTCTTTTATAAATAACCATCAAATCTTTAGGACAACATTCCTTTCTCTTCATAAGTTCATCTTGTAAATATTCAACCATCACCTGTAACACTTTCCTTTGCATTGCCGGAGCATACTGACTAAACGTGTCATGCACTTCAATGGGAGAAATTGAAACATCCGAAATCCATGTAAGAGTGTCTCTTGTGGAAATGTGCATTTCTTCACTCATTCGTTTCATTGGAGGAAGAAATCGCTTCTTCACATATGAAGCTTGCCGTTCATTACCATCCATCTCATCTTTCTGTAACTGATCTAGCTCCCTTTTAAACTCAAATACCTTCTCTACATGCTTATATACTTTCTCCGCAGTCTCCCTTGAGCGGGCAAGGACATTCAAATCCCTCAACCCCTGTGGGACATTCATGTCTGTCAAATCACTCCATATATCAATTAAATACATTCTCATCCGTTCTATCAAAATATTCTGGTCAGGAATACCCCCTTGATCAAAAATTGCAACTAAAACAGCCGATTCATCACCCTCTTCTATGTATTTTTTAGCCCATGTATACAATTCTCTCTTTCTGTCTTTAGATACTGTGCCACGAGTCACTATTCTTGGAGCAGCTCCCACCCCTTCAACCACTACAGGTGGAGCAAAACGACCTGGCAAAGAGGGTTCATAAAATTCTTTTTCAATAGGTAGCAGAGACAATACCGCTACCGGTGCAGACAGAATTATGGGGATGGCAACTGTTGGCACGGGGGGAGGTTCAAGACGGGGAACAACAACGGGAGGAAGAGGAACAACAATGGGTAGAGGAGGAACAACAACGAGAGGAGGTATATACAGAGGTGGTGCAGTTGAAACAGTCCTACGTTCATTCAATAATTTATTAATTCATTTGTCTGATGTATGAAAATCCTGAGAGGGATATATCTTTTGCACATCTAGTTGAAAAGCCCTGTCCATACATCTAATGGATTCTCACTATCTCTGCTGATCATACAACAATGCTGTCTCAGCATTCGTCATGTGTCTACGTGCATGCTTTTCTCTACTTTTGAGTTGCTGCATAGCTTCCTTCCTCCAATCTCTAACTGCATCAAATGCTGCAGGCCTAGCCTTTTTTCTCAACAGTACAGACTCTTAATGCTCTAGGCCGGAAATTTCAAAACTACCATAAACTGGCCACTGAAGTTTGGAAACATGTTTGGTCTGACTGTGCCAAATTTCATTAAATACAATAGCTCCCAGGCCATACTTACAATACATTAAATAAGCCGGCGACCCTTCGGGTGGCACTGGATGGCCTTGTTTCAAAGATTGTCTTTCCATGTGGAATAATACCCTGAAACACGATGACAATGTCCCAGGCATAGTTAAAATCGCGATCTTACCTGGCTACATTTGTTTCTGCAGAGACAACACTTGCAACAAATATCAGGATTTTTAGGAATCAGGGTACAATTCACCTGATTTCAAATGATATGATATGATATGGCATTTATAATGCACCTATAGACAAGCGTTTCAAGGAGCGAATCAATCGCGAAATCAATCAAATGGTCCGATCGGACATCAAATCGTTGTGGCTGGCGTTTTTCGACAAACAGGCCTCGATACGGGGACCCTCCTCATGATGTCCTACTAAACGCTGCTCACCATCCAGGGATCGGGCATGCAGTACTGCAAAGGAATCACTTATCACTTTGCAGGGGCCCCCATCACTCTCCGATCCCGGTCCGGTAGCCTCGTCTTCCTCTAGCGATGTGACATCAATATTGACTGTCCCCGTTCGGACGCCATCTGAAAGATTAAAGAATATCGAGGCTTAATACCACATAATGGAAGTATGCCAGTCACGAGGTCAAAGTATATGTACATTTATTAACAGGCAGCTGTCTGGCTCTCAACACCCTGCAATGTCTGCAAGCAGACACTGTGAGATGAGAGAGTGCTGGACATTTCAAAAACCCAAGTATTTATACAGATTTTCCACAATCCCGGATACATCGTCCAGCCCCTCTTCGTGTAAAACATTTACCTAGGGTTCATGGCCTATCCACATAACTAAGTCATGCTTAAACATCGTTAAATAGTTTGTTGTTTTCCTTCAAACAGTTCACATGTTTTCCATACATAAGACACAAAGATACCATTCCTTAATTTGCTCGCTTATATTTGTCTATCATTTGTTCTTGAGGTTAAAGTCAGCTTAGATTCAAGGAGCGAAAACAAAGATTTCTGCAGAAAAGCATGTTCAACTATTTGTTATTTTACTTTGCTGTATGAACGGGAAGGCACTGTTGGAACAGATGGTATCTAAATTACTGATTAGTACGGCTTTTGTTTAACTCCAGGCTAGGATAAACAATCCACTTTAGCAGCTTCAAAATTTCTTATCTATGTTGACATCATGGAAACAGTACAACGTTCATTTTGCTCTGCTGGAGCCAAAAACACAACTCTAAACATGGGACAGAAAGCAAGAGGCGATCAAAATGGCGATATCTCAAAATGGCAGCGTAGTCAGCCTGTTTCAGATTCATTCAATGGTATATTACAGTGTGATGCAAATGTGCTTAGGCGATTGTTTACTATCAGGCGGTATTCATGTAAAATACACTTTTACATAATCTCCACTTTTTAGAATTAGAAGATTCCATTGTCTCTTGGGGTAATAAGCATCTATCTTTTTCTCACTTAATAGGCTTACCTATTTTAATGTAGTTCTGATGTCAAATCAATTAACCGATTTTTGTACTGTTGGTTTCATCCTTAGGCTCGAAATGTCCTAAGGAATAGTTGTATTCAGAAGGATCCATGTCCTTTGACCTCTAAACAACCATCGAATGAATAGGACAGATGACCAAGGTCAGTACTATTGGTATAAAGACATTTTTGAATTTAGAATTTAGAATTTAGGGCAACTTTATTCAAGTAATGTGAAGAATAATTTTCAGATGTTGATCACCCCTTGTTTCTTTTTCTTTTTCATAATCACATCCCCTTCCGCTCCTTTTGTTTCACATTAAGCTAAATTGTTTTAGAAACATTCACAAAGAGTCTCAAGAATAAAAATAAGGAATGTTGGGAGGAATCAGGGGTCAGGTGGTTCAAGTATTTGAAGAATGTATTGGAAATGCTACCAAGAAGGGCCTAATGTAGGTGCCCACTATGAACAAAGGTTATTTTGGTCAGATTTTGTAAGAAATACACACTAATATCATATGCCTAACAGAAACGTTAAGCCATAATCTACCATGTCAAACATTGAGAATAAGTTAATGAGAAATTCATTAAAGGTGTTACCCATAAGTATCTTTGATCCGGAAAAATATGAGGACATGTTAGCAATTTCTAGCTCACACAAAAGGTTTTGCTTGCTTTTAATGATATAAACATTTGCAACAGAATTTTTGACATTTATGTTTGAATTTGTTTGTTTATATGAATTGAAAGTATAGTTTTGCCCCTGAAGAAGAGAATTGTCTCGAAACGGGTTGGGCCACATGAATATTACATTTGTATGTTAAATCCACATGGAATGAAGATGTTTGTTTACTCTGAAACTTTGTTCTTTATTGAAATATCAAAAATTATATTTGTAAATAAGTTGTAATGATCAGGTCCCTTTTGGTACAAAGGACCAAGTTCTTTCTAAACTGTTGGGCTTATTAATTCAGCCATTTAAAGTGTGCAGGGGACGAGAGTTCCTTAACTGGGAACTGTATCTGCATTTTTAATGTAATAAGACAATGCAGCTTTTATTGCAAATTCTTTCGATGTGTTTTTGAATGTAAAATGTATTGTCTTTATTTGCATATGTTTAGACACAGACAAACACTTGGCATAGGTCTAAATAACTATCTCTGCATACCTTGGTCATATAGGAAGTTGTACAAGGAGAACATTGAGTTAATGCTATTAGAACAGGAATGCTGATATTGAATTCAATTGTTATAGAAATTAAGTGAAATGAGCTCCCTTACATTTGCCTCATGGAATGATAACGGCATGAATAATCGCCAAATGAGAAGATAAATACATGCTAAACTATGAAGGATCAATGCTATTGTAGTGTTGCTTCAAGAAACCCAATTGTTAAGTGATGAACAAGCTTAAGTACTAAATACAAGATATACTCAGGAATTTCAAGCTATTTTACTAGCAAAGCGAGAGGAGTTAGCATATTATTTCGATAAAAATGTACAGATTGATGTAGGTCTGGTTGCCACAGAGGACAAATGTAGAATAGTGTAAATTGAATTAACTTGAGAGTTAACACCAATACACTAGGCTGCATTTATGGACCATGTATAGGGACGCCATTTCACCAAAATGCCTGGGGTACCGGAAGTGACATCACACGACCCATGACCTCTGATGACATCACAGGAAGTGATGTGATTTGACCCGCTCCCGAGTGGCATCCCAGGAAGTGATGGCAAACGACCTTCAGATTTTATAGATGCATTTAACACCCGTGTTTCCAGGTGCTCTCATTTCAGCCAGATATAAGAACCGAAGCACAGAGGCAGGCATGATTTGTCCACGATTACACATTTGGTGAAGGCCATTTTCCAGATTCGACTTGGGCTCTATATGTAAAACATACATATTGCAATATTTCTAACAGGGTAACGGAAATCTGTAACGCAGGCTACAGCTAGTGTATGAAACAGCTATAGAGCAATGGACACATAAGTATGTTTATTTGTGGCGCTGCTGTGTTGAACAAGCCAAAATATCACTGACCTGGGGAGGCGTACGCTGCTGTTAAACCAGGAGAAAAATGCTGCACCAGCAAGGCATGAACATTAAATCATTGACCAGGATTTAATTTCAACAAATGTATATATGATTCAGCTACCACTGCGATAGAAGAAATCTATTAGACTGGTCTGCGTGCACAGAGGGGAGTGCACCTGATAATGTTATCTTTGCTGGAGTATAATACCTGGGAAAGTTTCTTTCAATATACCCAAGACCCCCACCATAGTTTTTATTATCTAAGTGTAATACTGGGTGCCAGAGAACTTTAAAAAAAACACCATTTAATGTAATATCATTGCCTCACACATAAATTCATAGCACCACACAGTTATTTAAAATTGAAAACACTCACGAGTTGCTTCTCACCCGGAGACTCACTGGCAGACTTCAAGACACGCACTGCACACTACCCCTTCTTCAGACCCAGTGGTGCCCAATCGCGTGGCACAAAACTTGGCATCTCCCTTGCGAGCCATGCTGTGGTGGTCCCCCAAGCTCCTTCACAAAGCAAAGGGCACGCCACACCCCGGGCCGGTCCGGACCAACACATGTGCGCAATGTCCATGATGATAATGCCCCTGCAGGGGCATACACTACTGCAAGTGAAAGAAGTAAATATGATTTCAATCAAAGCTTAAATCTTTAACATAACATAGAGATAAGGGGATGGACCCTGGTCCACACACATATCAGCCACCTGTGGTGGCTGGTGAGTTGTTTTTTGGAGGGTGTAAATATTTGCCACAAGTATGCGATTTCGACTGAGCATAGCGAGGGAGCCCGAACAAATGAAAATGGGTTGCGGGGGAGGGGCGGGGATTCTTTTCCCTCCCCAGAGTAAATGTTTTGAATAATGGGTTAAAATTGTGCATTACAAAGAACACTTTCTGGGAACATTTGGGAAAAAGGCCAACAATGTGGGTAAAAGGCCACCAATCCATTTTGTAGGGTGTAGGGTAAATCCTGAAAAAAGTACAATAGATGCAAGTCACCAAAAGTGCACAGGGCATTTCCCAATGCATTATCATGCCGGTCCTTGCAATATTGCAATATATGCCAGTATAAAAAACATTTGTATGCTGGCTGTGCCCATACATTTCCATGCTGGCTCCACCAACATATGCTACTATTCCCATATACGACCATACCTATGTTCACTTTAAGACGTTTTTCTATAGTATCATTAATGGCACTGGGCACAAAACTGGCTCTGCCAATATATGCCAGTACTCTTATGTAAGTACATACTCCTGTTGGTTTGGCCATTAAAAGTGACATGCCACAATAGGAAACCTGTCCAAACTGGTTCCAATGTAAGCCAGTCTAGACCCATAAGAACACTTACCTTGCTTGATTCGTCGTAGATGCTCAGTTAATAAAAAGGCATGCTACAGTGAAGAATATACAGGCCGCTACGCCAGAACATCATGCTTGCTTTTTTAAAGATGCCGAGTAATAAATGTCATGCCACAGTAAGCAATGGCTAGACTGACTGCACCAACATGCCAGTCTAGTCAGGGAATGGCACACATGAACTTGCCTTTGACCAGAAATACCAGCAAAACATGCAAAGTCAATAAAGGATGTGGCAAAAATGCTCCAGTGATCCCCAGTCTCCCAGGGCCTTACACACGCATCCATCCCCTTTCACCCACCGGTCACTCACCCATACATCTCCTCTTGCACTTGCTCACACTGGATTCACCATACAGGCACCCACCAAATTCCACTCAGAACATTCAAACACACACTACCACATGTATGCTCATTTACCCACCAGTCACTCACTCACACCTTCTCTTACATGCACTCATTGCATTCTCTACACAGGCACACAACCACCCACCCAGAACATTCAAAAACACGCCATCACATTCATACTCGTTCACCCACCAGTCACTCATTCATACACCTTTTCTTACCTTCACCCATTGCATTTTCTACACAGGGGCTGCATCCACCCACCCAGAAAATTCAAAAACACACATCACGTCATTCACCCACCAGTCACTCACACCTTCTCTTACATCCACTCATTGCATTTTTTACACATGCACTCACCCACCCAGAACATTCAAAAACACAAATCACATCACTTCTCATTCACCCACCAGTCACTCACACCTTCTCCTACATCCACCCATTGCATTCTCTAAACAGGGACACACTCACCCACCCAGAACACTCAAAAACACACATCAGATCACTTCTCATTCACCCGCCAGTCACTCACGCCTTCTCTTAGATCTACTAATTGCATTCTCTACACAGGCATCCATCCACCCAGAACACTAAAAAACACATATTACATCACATCACTTCTCATTCACCCACCCACCAGTCACTCACACCTTCTCTTACATCCACTCATTACATTGTCTACACTGGCACACACCCACCCACCCAGAACATTCAAAAACAGACATCATATCACTTCTCATTCACCCACCAGTCACTCACACTTTCTCTTACATCCACTCATTATATACTCTACACAGGCACACACCCACCCACCCAGAACAATATAAAACACACATCACATCACTTCTCATTCACCCACCATTCACATACATACATCTGGCAAGCACTTCACACAAGCAAAACACACCTCATATTACAAAGAAAGTCTTCCTCTCTTTTTCTTGCAGCTTTGGTCTGTCCGTCCAGGCCCCCATAGCTACTCCATGATGCTCCACAAACAGGAACCCCTAAGCTACGAGAGCTAGAAGCCTATGTAGAAGGGGTCGGAGAATGTGGCATTTGACATGTGCCACATGTCATGGTCAGCTCCAACCCCTACTGAGTGCCTCCCCAGCCCAGCCTTCACCCTGATGGGTGAGGACTGGGCCGGTGACCCACAAGACCTGATGTGGCGGGTCCCCCTGCACCATGGCAGGGCCCGCTACACCAGGAGCACTTGTTTTTTGTGGGGGCAAAATAATGTTTTTCAATTATTATTATTTTTTTAACATTGGGGTCGCAAGGAGTTGCAGAGGTTGAAACTTGGCCCCAGGGGACCCCAAATGACACCCCTGCCCATGTAATGGCAATGGATTATTCTTAAAAGATTTGTCTAAAGAATTATCTATATTTAAAAACAAAAATATTATACTGGGGGGATTTAAATTGCGTCCTAGATAGGACGATAGATAGTTCAGCGACTTCTAGATACTCTGGAGTTATGGCTAGCAAACAATTCACTAAATTGATAGTGGAAAATGATATGGTTGTTGAGGGTTAGATAGCCACATTTAAGAGAATAAACCTTGTATTCCTTGGTGCATGATTCTCACTCTAGGATAGATTACTTTGTGATATCAGATACACTTACCGATAAGGTAACCCAAGTTGAGATACAAGAGAGAGGAATTTTCTGACAACGCAAATATTCCATTAAAAATTGATTGACTAGAAAAGAAAATGGGTGGCAGAAGATTGAGACTCAACATTAGAATTCTAAAAGATTCTACTCTCATAAGAAGTTTGTAAAAAATTATACAATATCATTACTTGGAATATCAAAGTACAGCAAATTTGTAAATGGTATGGGATTGTTTAAAATCAGTTATGAGAGGGGAATTCATTAGCTGCACACATAATATTAGAAAGAAACGGCTGGCTGAAATATCAAAGATAGAACATAACTTGGAATTGACACAAACATATGGATCACTGAGAATGCTAAGGATAGATAGGAAGCTGAAGACTAATTCAAATTCTTGAAATTAAAGTGAACTCAATGGAGGAAAAAGGAATATTTTACACAAAATAAATATTTTGGGAAAATAGAGAAATGGGGGAAGGTTACTAGCAAATATATGAAATGGAATATGCGAGCAAGCACTAATTAAAAGTGTAGAGCATGGTGACCAATGATGACAAATACAGGTATATGTGAAATGTGTTAGTCCTTTTATAAATCACTGTATGCAGAAGGTGTTAAACCTACAAATTCTGATTTTGATGAATTCTTTGGGAAGATCAACCTTCTGGTCCCTAAATTGAAAATCGGAATATACTGGAAGGGCAAGTGACTACGGAAGAAATGAATGAGGGTATTTGCAAATAAATTAAAACGACTGCACAGGAAATATTATTTATAACTCACAGACGGGTTTCATTAAGCAAAGACATGATTATAACAATATTAGAACCCTTATTGATATATTGAGATTACCTAGAAAGGATACAGGAGATACATCACTTTTTTTCTTGGATGCAGAGAAATCTTTCGACAGGGTTAATTGGAAAATGTTGTAATAGATAGCTAAAATGGGGTTCGGACCCTGTTTATTTACAAATGGTTCAAAGTTTAGACAAAGGGGCACTAGCTAGAATGTGTGCTAACAGATTGATATCAGATGTTTTTCAATTAAAACGAGGTACCAGGCAAGGGTGTCCTCTGTTTCCATATTTGTTTAAGATTGCATACAGACATTAGCAGAAAGTATTGGATCAAAGGAAAATAAGGTACTATCATATGCAGATGACATGGTGATACTCTTTACTAAACCCAGTAAGTTCTGTACTGTTCTTAAAAATATTTTTGAGGAAATAGGTAGGTTTTCGGGACACAAAATTAATTGGTCAAATCAGAAATCCTTCCACTTTCAATAGATTGTTGTAGAGATTACTTTGAAACATGGGTATGTAAGTGGTCTAGAGACACAGTAACGTACCTAGGCATTCTTTTTAACTCCAGATGTAAAACGTATTGTAGAAATTTATTTGAACACAATTAATAAAGATATGAGGAAAGAAATTGGGAAATGGAATAAACTCCAACTGGGAATCTGGCCCAAAGTAACTACCATTAAAATTGTATGGCTACCCAAAACATTGAATATTATTCAATCACTACCCATAACATGATAAAGGTATGCTTAAAAGAATATACAGAATATGTATTTATTTATTTCTACCGCGCCATAGCCCTTGGGCATCAGGGTGTCACATAGGCACGTGGACATTTTGTAAATGGGACAAATATATAGATGATAAGCAATTAGCTGGCAGCTTATTTAAATAGCACAGTTTTCAACTGTTTCTTGAAAGTGTCCTGTTTTCTGTCCTGCCTTAATTTTACCGGCAATTCATTCCACGGCCGCCTGAACAGGAAATGATCTTCCATTTCCCCTTGTTATTTTTACCCCTGGGACCGAGAGGTATTGTGTAGTACTTGAACATAATGATCTGTCTATTTTCTGGTGGGCCAGCCTTTGATCCAAATATCTCGGGGCTTCCCCATAAATACATTTGTGAGTTAGTGTGAGGACTTTGAAATGTACCTTTCGCACCTTTGTGATCTCTTCTTGAGATGCTACATACAATGTCACAGCATCATTTAGCACTACTTGTAGTTTCTGTAGACCGTCTTTGCTAGCCCCTACCAGCAGGGCATTGCAATAGTCCAGCCTTGGCATTATCATAGCTCTTACTAGTGTTTTGCAGTTGTAGGTATCACTAATGACTGAACTTGTTGTAAGACTCTAAGATAATAATGTGAGTTCTTCACAACACCCTCAACATGGGCTTTCGCACCCACTGAAGCGTCCATGTAGATTGCACAAGTTTTGACTTTATCTGACACAGGTATGGAGCTTCCCTCTATATCAAAAACAATGTACTCTGACCCTACTTCAGCCCTGACCTGTACTGAACCAAATACCATAAGCTCCATGCTTTAACTGTTCAGATACATCCAGTTGTTCTGCATCCAATTTTTAATAGAGCCATATATGTTATTCCGCTTTTCTGTGTCTTTTTCATATGATCCACTAATGTCCATCACCAGTTGGATGTTGTCTGCGTAATTAGTAAAGACGAGGCCCATCTGTCCATCTGGTCACATAGTGGCTTTATATAGATATTAAAAAGTGCAGATGACAAGAATGCACCCAGCGGTTCACCATATTCTATTTTATTTGGTTCCGAGGTAGCATCCCTTTAGCCAATCCTTGAAGTTCTGTCACTCAGAAAAGATTTCAGCTATTCAATGGTGTTTCTGGAACAGTTCCCTGCATCTGACAATTTTTGTAGTAGGCATCTGTGGTCAAGTAAATCGAATGCTGCAGATAGTCCAAGAGGATTAGCATCCCGGCTTTACTTTCCTCAATAGTACATACCATCTGCGTTTGAAGATCCAGGAATGAGGTCTCCATCCCATGTGTATGCCTGAACCCCGACTGTTTTGCATAAAGAGATTCTGATATTTCAAGATGGTCCCGCATTTGTGTAGCCGCTATTTTGTCTACAATTTTAAGTAGGAATGGGGTGCTTGTAATCAGTCTCAAATTAGATGGGACTTTTGGATTTTATTTCTTTATTTATTGGTCATTTATATAGTGCCAATACACTTAACACTTAACAAGCATTTCGAAGCGCTCCAATGCAAAGAGGGTGAGTAGTTAATGCAAAAATTGACATTCTTAATAGGCATTGGAATATTCAGAATGGGCAAGTGCTATGCATTTAGAGGTACAACATAGAACAAGGAGGAATACAAACTGTTTACAACATATGACATAGATTATTATACATGCCTGACGGTCGTTTCAATAATGCAAGAGCTATGCATAAAGAAAGGAGAGGGAGGTAGGGTAAGACGAACAGGGAACTGAGATAAAAGTGAGTGCCTGTCAGCGTTTCTCATAGTGATAAGTGCATGAGACATGAAGTAGGAGAGGGGTGGAAGGGAGAGGCACACTAGGCACACAAAAACAAAAGTGGTTGCAGATGAAAAGTCACATAAATTAAAATTAGGAAAGCTGCAAACTCACAGGCAGACCTGCAGGACTGCGTAAAGTTCTGGTGGGCCAAGATCACAGTCTTCCTCCAACACCAGGGGACGTCATCACAAAGTGCTGAGAGGGAGAAGTGTGGGGGGGCATCAATTCCAGCTAGGCCCGGACAGGCGCAGACAGGGAACTTTGTGTGGGACTTAGGGGGGACAGCTGGCTAACATCTGTCTGTCTCCTACTGGCCCTTTGATGGAGAAAAGGGCCAATCACTGCAGCTACAGTGCTCGAGGATGGTGAGGCACTCCAGTCCCTGGAGGACAAACAAATGCTGCAACCATGATGTAAAAACGAAAATGCCCATTGTGGATGCAGGCCCAGCTGACCAGAGGAGTGCACACAGCAGTGGAAGTGGTAGTAACACGCTTGCGTGTGATTGCAATGTGCACAAGATTGAAAGCAACACATAATGACCCCAGAATGTGCTGCAGCATGGAATGCCAGCAAAAAGGCAGTGAAATTAAACAGAAGCCCAGATGGGCTTACCTAGTCGTGTTGTAACTCAAGTCCGTCGATGCCACCTCCTGGAGCCCAATGGTGGACGGGAAGAAAGCAGGAGCAGTAAATGAGTGGAGTGAGCAGTAGATGAGTGGAGTGATTCAGTCCTGGTTTCTTAACAAGGGGCATTACCATCACAGCTTTGGTGTCTTTAGGTACTAGATTGTAGAGAAACAATGAGTTGACAAATCACCTAAGGAATGGGGGAAGATTTTGATGTTCCCTAGGAGGATTTTTGATGGCACGAAATACCTGGACATGGGGTGGGTTGCATGATGTTTAGCATCATCTCCATGTCGAAGACAGATGTTGGCTTAAAATTATAACATCGCAGCTCCTCCCCCTGCTCCTCTTATGTTCCCTAGCTCCTCATTGTTTAGGTTCTTTTCAATATTATTTCATGCTAGCAAAACTTTGTCCTGAAAGGCTTGTTGCACTCTCGTGTAATCATCGTTATTTGTTAAAAGCGGCCTCTCCAGGACCTTGGGTTTCTCCAGCTGTTTAAACATATCAAAAAGGTGCCTTGTATTGTTATCAGCCTTCTCTAATTGATTATTATAAAACCTTATTGTCCACAATGTAATCATGTATGTCCACCACATGTTTTACTAATGATTGTGTATTTAGCAATGTTAATTTAATGGATTGAGTGACTTGGATGTGTTTACCTTCCCTTGTCCCTTCAAGTCCATCTGAGATTG
The DNA here is from genome assembly GCF_040938575.1 of Ambystoma mexicanum. Lineage (NCBI taxonomy): Eukaryota > Metazoa > Chordata > Amphibia > Caudata > Ambystomatidae > Ambystoma > Ambystoma mexicanum. Next base: position 352,987,748 of record NC_090924.1, read on the forward strand.
TGCAGCTGTCTTGTTACCAAGACCAGCTAATCTTTCGTTATTTGTGGGGGTGTCTTTATGAAATATGTCGCAATCAGCTTTTAGCATTAATTGCCTCCAAGGGTTTAAAACTTCAATAGTATTATACTGACAAATTAGATATTGCTCCTCTGTGGCACTCTTCTTTTCCATAATCTCACTCCCGACCTGAGCGCTTAGGTCATCTGCTAATGGTAGACTTCTGTCCCCATGACCAAGTGTACTAATTATCTGAGCTGGTGGTTGGCATGTTTCTGTATTCTCTGCTCTTAAGGTAGAAAGTGAAGATGTCTAGTTGTCGCTGCACTCCTCCATGTAAAGTTTTACCTGCACCTCCCTTCAAACCTTTTGGACTTGTAAAAGCAGCATTAGCTCGGAATGCAATCCCTTGGCAAAGTTATATATAAAACGATTTACCTAATTGTATATACATTGCAGGAAACACAAAGTAATAGAATCCCTGGGACTGGAGAACCTGTGTTCCTGCGTAAACTCGGACACGCGCTGACTTGCTAATTCGGGACTTCAAGGGTAATAGGAAATGTAGTTCCCTTTTGTTATAACCCTGAAAGGTGAATCGGATCTGGAGGAAACTAGGACTCAGATCCCCAATGTGAACACGCTGGCAAAGATGGGTGATGTAGTCCCAAGTAACAGCAGATTTTAAAATCAGGCAAAAGTGGGTTTTCAAACAATCCCTTCCCGCCTAAGTAAATCAGTCTGTAGCTACCTAATAAATACAATAGCTAAAAACGAAATTAAGCTAAAATCAGTAAATCCCTAAAAGAACTAAACATTCTGAAACACAGCAACAGAGTGACAGTATGCAACGAGAGTTAATCTAGTATTTCAAGATATTCTCTGGAGGAGGATAAGACAGCAAACATTGTTGTCAGTGTTTAATTCCGAGTATTCAAAAAGGTGGGTTTGGATATCCTGATCTAGAGAATTACTAAAGGGGTTTTATCCTTAAAGAAATCAGCTTATTGGGTCACAAATAGATTGATGGAATCTCCCCCATGGGTAGGAATAGAAATGCAAGCAGTCTACATATGATGTTGGATAACCTATACTTAATTAACTATACACCTCGCATGGGGTGAGATCTTCCCATGGTCACAGCAACATGTGGAGTGTTTATTTTGTGGTTAAAAGAAAATCAAAAGAAGATATCATTGCACAAAGGGCATCACTATGGCATAATACAGCTCCATTAATTAATAATTAAATGTTATACTGGAAAAGCTGGCTAGCAAAGGGTGTGAGAAAACTTAAATATATTTCCGAAGGAGAAACTATAATTGCTTCTTTTCGTTGAATGAAGGATAAGTGCCATTTAGGAAGACACGAAAAGACTTGATATCTAGCTTTAAAAAAACATTAAAAACAATATTATTAGCACAAAGGATACAAATGATGCACAGACAAACCAGATTTATGCAAACTATTTGACTCACCTCACCTTCTTTTCTTTTATGCCTGAAAAAAATCATCACTTGTCACTCAATGGGACAAGATAAGGGAGAAATGGGAGGAGGTTATGGGCATCAATATTTCCCCGTAAAAGTGGAGTAAGATAAGTGAAAAAATGTATAACACAAAACTGGATCTCAATTTAAGAATGGTACAACAGGAGGTGGTAGGAGTTTGTACTGGGCTCCTTTGAAAATGATACATTTGGGATTATTAGATAATGACAACTGCTGCTTATAGGTGGTGGCTCACTATATCAGATGCTTTGGAACTGCACAAGAATGAGGAATTTTTGGTTCCGAAGTGCTGGAGAGAATACATATGAAAATAGGGAAGGAAACCATTAGACATCCAACTCAAACCAACCTTTTTATGGTTGTCACCTTTTCTGGCTTTTGTAAAGGCCACAATATCTTGATTTATAAAGCTTTAATAATGGCAAAGAAACAAATAATACAAGTTTGGAAAACAAGAAAAAAAAAACTCAAATAGATGATTGGATCATAGACCTTCAAACATTGTCACATTTTCAGAAAGTAGGGTAAAACAAGATCAAGTGGATTCTTATTTAGATGTGCAGGGGTCGTTTAATGAATTATATGGTTCATAAATATGAAACTTATTGAAGAGTTTTTAATTAGAATAATTTAGAGTTTCCTCATGTTTAGACTGCAATATAGACGATTGTTAATCTATTCAACTAAATACATATCTGTTCTCATAGTAATAATGTTTTTCTTGTTTTTGTCTTGTTTGTATATTAGTGTCTATATGCACATTCTGCACTTAAAATCTCAAGTAATGTTTAAAAGGTATTTTTACAACTGATTTAAATAGACAGGGATTTAAAATGATATTGGGATGCTATGAAATATAGGATTATGGTAGATCAAAAGATATCAAATTTGCATTTATACAAAATGGATATTGTCTTTCTTGTATTTGATTCTCACTTACGAGATTGCTTGTGAACATACTATTTATGTATTACCTTTTAAATAAACAAAATATATAAAACAAAGAAAAGAAATACAGACAGAGTAAAGACAAAGAGGGTTCCAAGAAGAAAGAGGGAGATTAGGTGAGGAAGAAGAGCACAAGAACGGGGGTGATTAATAATGAAAAAGAGAAAGAAAGAAAGAAAGAAAGAGACCACAAAAAACATACACTAACTAGAGGAGTATGGATGGTGGATGAAGCCCTCCTTCACAGCTATCACGTGTCTATCCTAATACTCGTATACTTTTGTGAAAACATTTTGCAATTTCTTTTTTCAACTCCCACCTTTTTAAACTTTGAATGCTGTAAGGCGCACCAAGACCATCTGGGTAGGGCCAGCGCTAAAAAGAAATCCAAATAAAATAAATGAAGACAAAATCCACTGGCAGGTGGTCAGGGAGGTGAAGGAGGCGGCTCAAGGAGAGCAGCCTGCAGGGTAAAGGCATCAGTTCACTTTGCCTGAGGCAAGAGAAGGGAGCAGAAAATAAAACTGTACAGTTAAAGGTGAAAACATTGGACATTTTCAGTTGTTAATGTGAACATAACAAAGGAATTGTGCAGGGTGTTTGGGTTACTCCGACCTTTTCATAGTAAACAAAGTGGCTGTGCATCCCGTTGTTAAAGGCATGGGGCCTCATTCCGAGTATGGCGGTAAGGGATAGCGGCCACCGGTAACGAGACCGGTGGCGGTATTCCCTTACCGCCATACTCCGAGTTCCCTCTGCGCCCTCGCCCTTAACGCCTGCTTTGAGCAGGTGTTAAAGTCGAGGGCGCAAAGGGGCCTCCAAGCCAATAACGGTGACCGTAATGAACGGTCACCGTTATTTGCATCTTCCCCATTCCCATTGAGCCCTATGGGGGCTCATTTGGGAATGGGGAAGAGCCTTGGTGAATGGGGAATTACCGCCCTGCCAACCTTGGAATGGGGCGGTGATTCCGCCATCCACCAAGGCGCTGCCGTTCCGGGTACGGCGTCAACCAAGGCGTTAATAGCGCCATTGGTTAGCGCCGTACTCGGAATGAGGAATAGTAAAAAATGTTATTGTCCCTACGGGTCGGCCATGTTTTTTTAAGCCTAAGTGGCTCGATTTTAGAAAACTTTCCTATGGACCTTACCTGAGTTTTCGTCCATTAAACGCACGCGAAAACATGCACCAGGGCGCCGCCATTTTCTGATAATCCTATCACTTGCCGCATCGCCTGGCTGACCTGCTTTTGCGGCACTAAATCAATTCCCCCGCCCCTGAGCCTGACATTATCCAAACATTCATATTCCCCACCTCTCTCCGTGACGTTACTGTGTTGCGTAGGCAAAAGCACCCAGTCGTCTTCTACGCGACTCCACACAGAACCCGGAAACCAACACAGACCATCTCCAACACAGCGTGCCACAATTCGGAATATGAAACTGTACTTTAAAATCAAACAGCAACACAGTACATTTGGTAAAGTACATTTATTTTACATTAAATGTTTAGAGAATATTCAGCAATTGCCATATGAACTCCGAATGCCATTTATTTTCTTTTATCTGTATCCGCCATGGTACAGAGGGTGTTGCTTTTCGTTAAAAGAAGCACTTTGGAAGCACGGTGAACCGCAAGGCTGTTCCATCAACTAGGCACTAGTCCATCGTAAAGGTTGATATGTTGCTTCTAGCCACTAGTACAGCGTAAGGGCATGTGGGCCCTTGGCGATCGTCCCATAAAATTGTCAGTGTGCGCCAGTTGTTCACACAAAGCTGCAGGTGTCTACTGTAAAAGCCATCTGCTGGTGTCTCAAACCGATGGCAGTAGCAGAAGGGGAGCAAATACCTGTTATGAAAACAAAAAAATTATAATTGGTCTCGCCAGCCGATCTTCATTAATATTACTTATTTTATTTATTACAGCCGATCAGAAACTATTTGCTTGCAAGCATAGTTCAATGGAGTATGTTCGGCTCTAAAATCAATGCGAAAAGTAACAAAATAAATCGAGGCCAACACACAATGATAAACGACAGTTAGTCTACATGCGTGAGGAATGATATGATATATGATATGGCATTTGTAACGCGCCTATACTCAAGTGTTTCTAGGCGCGACGAGGCAGGTGGGGAACAAGGGCAGACAGACAACGATCCTACTAGGCCAGGTGTCTTTCTGATCGCGCATGGGGAAGGGGGGAGGGGGGTAAAAGTGCTGTACATGGTTAGTTGAATACAAATTAAATAATAGGGCCAGCTGGTGGCAAGTGCAAGGTAAATGCCGGGAGAAGGGGCTGAAGGATGCAGAGACAGTCCCGTAGTGCAGGTAGGCAGTGCATGGAAAAGTGGCTGGGCCAAGGACCGAGATCGGTGAGACCAGTGGACCTGCATGCCCATGTGCCCACTACGAACACGTTTTCCTTGCTTTTCCTAGCTCTTCATTCATTCATTTATTCATGCATCCATTCATTAAATCTTCATTCCGGTATAAAAGCGTGTAAAGATTTACTTACATTATATTTGAAATTTCCATTGTGTCTCTTCGTAATGCAGTCTGTAAAACGGACCGTGCTCTTGACAACGATTTTTCGTATACTGAACTAAAATTAAACTCGGTCTAGTTTCTGAATTTTCTGCCTTATCGTCTCTTACGTTATTGCGCACCCCCTTCAAATGTGGTTCTTTCGGCATGGTCCCTGTCTCAAGGTCAAAAAACAATAGACCCTTATACTTCCAGTGCGACTTGTGGGCCTCATCTGGGCGCTGTCCTTCGCATTCTTCATTTGCAACATCACGTAGTATAGGCATCTGTGAGAACTTGAAGTTTAGAATCCGTCTATGTAGCGCGCCTCAATGTGCAAATGCGAACTGGCTTCTCTCCCAAATGCCATGGCCCGCTTGGCTGGCGCGTTCTAAGTGCCCCAATTTTGTCAACCGTTGTCTGCGAGCTTTGCAGCCCAAATTGAGACATTTAATTTTTGACGGAAGGTCAGGGAAAGTATAAAGTACCACAGGAGTTGAGTTAAAATTGAGATTTATTGTTTGTTTGTTTGTTTTATTATTTGCAATACGCAAGCCTCCCCTCCGTTAACAGTGCACAGCATTTACATTTACATGAGATGAGACATGAGAAAAATATATACATACACATATATGAGGTGAATAGAGAGAATTCAAAGATGACACCCAGCTTGTTCGCCACCCATGATGGTGAAGGTAGGGGTTAGGGTTACAGGTACACTGTACAATAACATTTATTTACAAAAAGACAATCGTATTGCAATTATTTAAACCGGGATTTGTACTTCACAACCAGCTGTGCTTCGGGTGGGCATGGCACAGTCGCAATGTTCGGTGGCAATGGATCACTGCTCTGCACAGAAACGTCCAAAATTCCATATCTGTGCTTCTCTAACACAGCAACAATAAGGCCTTTCACAAAGTCGAACTGCATTTCATCATAGACTGGTTTGATCACCCATTGCTTACTTCGTTTTGAAAACACCTTAGTGTAGCGAGGCATCCTTACTTTACCCCTAGTCCTAGATTGTTCACGTCCGACATTGCTGTTATGGGCCAAGACCGCTAGTAGAGTGCGATGTTTCATGCCCTGAAAGCTAAAATGCAAGTGCTTTGGCCTGTACTTTAGGCACATATTGTGGAACACCTCCAAATCTCCTGTGTGACAGAATTCTGTCAGTCCTCTCAAATCTCTTGATAGAGTTTTGTCGAAAACAATCTTCTCAATGGCTTTGTGTGTCGGTGAAGATGGAATCAACCACTTCTTCTTCCGTGCCTCCTCTGGGGACAAAGGGCCATGTTCACATTGGTGGAAATGTTGATTTGCTGTCCAGCGGTGAACGTTGGTAAAGTGGTGCATCAGTGACCGCCATTTTTCAAGTAGTATTTCCACCACAGTTTTCGCGTGCTTCCCTTTCCAGTAGTTCCTCCTCGGTATACTCGGGCTCGTACATGTAGGGCATTATTGTAGCCATTGGGCCTCATTCCGAGTCGGGCGGTAAGGGTTAACGGTCACCGGTAACGAGACCGGTGCCGTTAAACCCTTACCGCCCTATTCCGAGTTCCCTTTGCGGGTTGGAACCTAACACCTGCTTTTTGCAGGCGTTAAAAAACCAACCCGCAAAGGGACCTTGGAGCTAATTACGGCACCGTAATTTACAGTGCCGTAATTAGCACCTTCCCCATTCCCATTGAGCCCTATGGGGCAAAAATGGGAATGGGGAAGGGCCCATGGTGAATGGGGAATTACCGCCCCCGCCAACCTTGGAATGGGGCGGTAATTCCGCCATTCACCATGGCGGAGTCGGAGTGATAACGGCGTCAACCAAGGCGCTAATAGCGCCTTGGTTAACGCCAGGGTCGGAATGAGGCCCATTGTGTGGTAAACAAAGTAAAATAATTTACCGAGATGGTACAGGTGTTCACACGGCCTACAAGCGGCGAAGGTAGCTGACCAGAGCACAGAAACGAGTCACAGAATACTCTAAGTAACACAGAGAGAGGAATGGAATCGAAAATCTGCTGCTGTGTGTTGTGAAACGGTCTGTTTATACTTATTGAGGAAAGAGGCGTCCTGCCATTTCCATGGCGACACGTCATTAGCTGAAGCGCAGCGAATGTTGACACAAGACGTGCTTTGGCGTTGGGAAATGGGCGGTACGAGTCTGCTGATGACCGGCTCAGGGGCGGGGGATATGATTTAGTGCCGCAAAAGCAGGTCAGCCAGGGCGATGGGGGAAATGATAGGATTATCACAAAATGGCAGCTCCCTGGTGCTTGTTTTCGCGTGCGTTTAATGGACGAAAACTCGGGTAAGGTCCATAGGAAAGTTTTCTAAAATCGAGCCACTTAGGCTTAAAAAAACATGGCCGACCCGTAGGGACAATAAAAATTTTTACTAGACCATGCCTTTAAATGTCTGCTTTCAATGGATATCTTCTTTAAAAAACAATGTTTTACAATAATGCCTTCCATCTGTTTTAGAGATCAGAAGCTCTATTGGAGAGCTAAGGGATAACCCTTGTAGGGCAAAGAAGCTCTTATTTGAAAATGACTGGTCACAAACAATAGAGAAAATGCCTGCATATTCTACATGGCGACCATAAGAAGTTTGGAACATTGGCACCCTTCTTGGCGCTTTATCCAGTTAAGTCAGTAAGATATGTTTTTTTTTGCTCTTCAGATGGAACCTGTATCTGACCAAACAGATCATTGTCAGATTTGGTCATTTGGAAGCAGATCAGACTGGCTGTCGGTTTTGCAAGGACCAGGCTAATTGTGAAACTCTTAAACATTTATTATAGCCGGTCCAGCTGCGCACGGTTGGAGGTTGATTCATTTAAAAAGAATTCTCAGACTGACTTAAAATGGGGGCAAGAAGAAGAGGTTTGGTCTGCATGTGTGTCTGGACACACTACTCCCACTGTTATTGAAGTTACACATTTTCTAAAATCCTTGAAATTTGAAGACCACTGGAACACAATGATTTCTTATCTTTTGGGATTTTTTTGGTTTCAATTTACTGATGAAGTGTTGCATTCTTTTATGAATTTTAACTATGAATTTCAGGTGAATGACTATTGCATGTGAATTTTAACGTTATCGTGTTTGGATTCTTGATTGTTAAAGGTCATTTTTTTTTAACCATGCAACAATACAAATGAAAAATAAAAAGTAGTGCCTTCCACGTATGTTTATTTTTAATATTAAAATTGAAAAGTGCATTTCATTTTTTGTGTGCTTGTTTTTGTCATTATAATTGTAATATTTACATCATTTACAATGTGAAATTGGTTACTATTACCTCTTGATTTTTCATCAGATTATTTTGCCACAGTCAATTTAACAATGGGCCCTTTTACAAAGTGAGTGAGAAAGAGCAGCAAGGGCTTGAGTAGAGGTGTGTCAATTAGGGGAAATGGGGTAGTGAAAAGTAGTGTGTCTGAGACAGTGTGTGAAGAAGGACAACAAAGCAGAGCGAGGAAGACATGAGGACAGGGGAGGGTGGAACTAATGGTAGTGAAAGAGGTAATGGCAAGTGAGAGAGTGTTTGACAGGGCGTGAGAGTGGGAGGTTAATGTGAATTATAGCGGTAGGTGTGAGGGTGTGCAGAGAGAAGATGTGTATGGGGGGTGCGCCTCTGTGTGTGTGGGTGCATGTATGTGTGTGTGTGTGTGTTTCGGGCCAGGAACAGATGTGGTGGGGACAAAAGGTGGGTAAATGGGGAGAAGGGCAAGGGGGAGAGAAGTGTGACTGAGATGCGCAAGAAAGTGAGAGTAGAAGAGGAGTGGAAGTAGAGCCTGCAAAACTGAGAGGATTGTGCAGTGAGAGATGGGAAGGGGGACTAGAGACCATCTGTCAGAGGAGAAGTTGGGAAAAGGAGGATGAACGTGGAAGAGGAGAGCAGTGCATGATTGTGAAAATCACCTAGGGTGAAGAGGAAGAGCAAATACAAAATGGAGACTCTGGGGGTGGGGGGGATTAACTGGGAGCTAAAAGAGGCCACATATTACACATTTTCAGCAAGCCCAACCCTTACTTTTACTGTGAGAACATGTGAAAATAAAATAGGTTACCACACGAAAGCGGCCAAAGGTGCAGAAGACTACCAGCAAATCTCCAGAGTTCCCGCTAGGCCAGTCCAACCCTTGTCAGTCATGGATGGATGACATGTTCAAGAGGCTATGGGTCTGTAAAGCTATTAAAGCTTTGCCATCTGCGGAGTGGGACTGTGGGCTGCTGATCTGCACACTGGGGGCCTATGCTGCCAATATGTCAAACAGGGGCCAGTCATGTAGACCTGCTGTTGTAGCAGGGCTTTCAGCTGGGCACTTGTTCACTAGAGCCCTGCCCTGAGATGGAGATTTTAAAGTCAGGTCCTGGCTGGAGACTTTAAATCATGGACCTCGAATGGGTGTAAATTGGCCTGAAGCAGTTTACAATAAACTGCTCCTTTGGAAATGTACAAAGAAGTGGGTATAGTTAGATTAGAAAATGAAGGGCAAGAGCTGAGCAACTGGGGGGAACCTCGAGGGCCAAAGAGTATCAGGCGGACCTTTCTCCCCAGCCCATTATGCCCGCCCCACACATGCCCTGCGGAAGCAGAGCCCCTGTGACGCCATCACTCATCCTGTTTAGCATTGCCGGTGCAGCCTGCCAGAGCTTCTCCCCCCACACTGCTTAATTATCCCAGCTGGATAACCTTGTTCCAGCAATGCTCCCCCAATGAGCCTGCAAAGGCAAATCAATATTCCAAACTGCAATTGTTTTATAATTACATCAACATGTAGAAGGGTGGCGCTGGGGGAGGCCACGGCTGCAGTAGGTGGCTGAGCGTCAAACTCAAGGGGCAGAGGACGCCACTGTGCTACACGTCACCGGGGATCATTTGGGCCACTCAACGCCTGCTTACACTTTATTTATCATTCAGCGCATGTACATGTGTCGCTGATCATGATACCGAAAGAGCAGAGCAATAATTCAATAAATGCTTTGTGCAATCAAAGGCTGTGTATGGCCACCTGATCACGGAGACAGTCAAATGCTCAAGTCCTTCCAGTATTGAGTAATGGAGCACTTATCAGGGAGAACAAGATTTCGCCACTCATTTATGGAGTGGTGTAACACAAAACTTGTCCCCCAGCCTCATGATCCATGATGAGGGTCCCTTGCCCGCAAAAAACAAGGGGGGTTCTGAGAGTCCCTCTGCTGGACATTAGTCCCGGTTACAAGAGACTTACTCAGAGTCTTTAGCTCACTATCTTTCACAGATGTGAAATATCCAAAACATATCAGTCTTTGTCCTGCCCTGGGGCAGTCCAGCATGGAAATGCTAGGCAATTCTCTGAACAAGAGTAGCAACAGCAATCCCAGACACGTGTTTCGGTCTGGTTGGACCTGATCAGTAGGGTGGAGCTGTGCCCCCATCCGAGCTGGGCAACAAAGCATGGGACGTGCCAAACTCCATGAATGTATGAATTGATGTTGATGATATAACAGATTAATTGATGTTGATATAACAGATGAATATCATTTTTAAATAATTGTCTGTATTCAGAAGTGTAAATATATGAAATGTAGGGGTACAAAATAGATACACAAAATAAATGCTGGTTGTGGAGTACTACTCGTTGGAAATATGTTGTAATCAACCCTTAAATATTTAATCCAGAGTAAAAACAAGGGGGCTGTGCTTGGCTCATGAGTCCTGTTATCTTATCTTATGTTATAAAAATGTATAGAGGGTGCATTTGCCTCGCACTAATAGTGCAATCCAAGTAGGTGATGCTGACATATATCTAAAATAAAAGAGTTTTCAGGGCATGCCTGAACATAAGATGATTCCCTATAATTCAGACATCTCGTGGCAGTGCATTCCACAGCTTGGCGGCCACTTACGAAAATGCACGTCTGCCAATTCTAACCAGTTTGTAGAATGGAATCCCCAGAAGATGACCATCCTGAGAATGTAGAGCCCGGGTAGGAACATACATCAGAAATTTAACCCAAAGATATTGAGCTCCCAGTGCATGTACCGCATGATTATCGGCACAGAGAGTTTTGCCAATGAGAGCCAATGAAGGTTACGTAGGATAGCTGTAGTATGTGTGCCGTAAGGTGATCCATTAGCCAAACCAAGCCACTAGATTCTGGAGTCACTGAAGGCACTTGCTATTATACAGAGGCTGTGCCAGATACATCAAACAACAGGAATCCAGGCAGCTCATAACTAGGGAGGCTACCACTGGTTCAGGAATGTGCCTCAGAAGGAAAGGAAGGACTTTCCAAAGTATTTTTAGCTGCTTATGTTCTGCCTGGCAAATGGTGCCAATTTGGGCTTCCATCGAGAGAGAAAAGGACAGATTCGATCCCAGACCCCTCACAACCGTCACTAGAGAGGGAAAGGGTCCTAGTGGAAGAGGATGAAAAGAAGGGGTACACAGGGCAGCAGCATACAGAGGTCCAGCAACAAGGACACTCAAATGTAGCAGCCAACTGTTCACATTTGCTGCAACATGGGGAAAAGGGACTGGGGTGGTACATACATCCTCTTCCTTTAACTACTGCCTGTTATGCCTCACTTAGGGCATTATTCTTTGGCCGTTGGAATGATAGTGTCACTGGTAATTTTGACAGGACTAATCGTAATGAATTTGAAAAGCGAGTTTTAACACCTTTAGGATGTTCCTTGTTTGCAAATAGGAGCAAGCTGAATGTTGCTTCTATTAGACCGGCCGACAGACTATCTAGACCTTTTCAATCATTGATTTCTTTTAAGATGGCTCCCGTAGGCAATAGGGATGCTATGCCTCCTTCCTATACTATCAATCATAGTCCAAACTCTGTTCCATTGTGGATACAAAGGGAAGGTTCTCAACCAATGGGTACATTTGAGGGATGTACAGATATTTCAGATTTAACTATTGAGGATAGACCCTTGCATGTAGGAGATCCTGTTTACTTTGTTTGCAGCTATGAGGCATATCCATGGTTACCCAGGGACTGGGAAGGTACGTGTTAATTGGGTATATTGCTGCCAGGAGTATATGTCACCACCACCGCCGAAGTCTCTAAATCTCGTCCCAGGCGAGATGAGAATGGTGATACTGTTATGAACCATTACCGATGCTGGTCTCTGTGGCACCGGGGCAGATCTTGCTATGCTGTTTTGTCTACCTATCCTAAGATGGCCGTTGAGGAAGCCTGTTCTAGTGTTACTGCACTGTCTAGCTTTGCAGGCTCTGTGCTTCCGCGTACGGACGATCACATGACAGTATTTAGAAGCCAGACGCAAGAATCACATTGCGTCGCTACTCTGCTAAGAGAGGCTACGTAAGTTCAATCCTAGGCTCTTACTTTCCATGCCTTTGTGTATATTCTAAAGAACTTTCTGTGTTCTTCCAGGTCTGCCTCTCCTGCTAAACCTTCTGAATGATTCTCTCCGGATCGGAGTCTGTGCTGTACTGTTAGACTCCGCCCCCGGGTTTCTGTGAAACACTCGAACTGAGTCTGTTGCTTGATTCCCATTTCCTCCACGACTCTCGGAACCTTTCACCGAGAGAGTTTGATGCCCGAACCCACCAGTAATTACAGGTAGAGAATTACGATCACGGATGCTACTTACCGCTTCCTCTTTCTATCGATCGGATCCAGGAAATTATTTCTCGTACTATTCCTTTCAGATCGCCATTGTCTGGCGCCAGTATGCCGTTTCTGACTGTTCGGGAACATTACGATACGCCCACATGTAGGTGTTAGATTCACTAGTTGCCTCTTCTTCTTTCTCTATAGTCTCACGTGCAGTTCTTACTTTACTCTTCTTTCATTATAGAGCATTTCAAGACTCCCCAGCATCCTCAACTGAGCCAGTGGTTCTTACTGCATTAAGTGAGAGATTTATCTTGTTCCTGAATACATTTCTAATTTCTGTGTGCTGTCTACTCACCTCTCTGTCTGTATCCCTCAGATCGTTCCTAAGGACTCTTCACAATCCAAGACTCTGCAACAGGACCCACACCACAGGATTCAGAGGGATAGGAGTCTCTGAGAATCTTCGCTCCCCATTCCTGCTTCAGCTCTTTCTTCCCCATAGGGGTTCCCTGGGGGTTGTGCTTTCCTCCTTTCTATTATTAGTCAGACGGTGGGCTGTGGACCTTCAGGGGAATCTCTTACCGCCTCTAAGCTCCTGTCATCTGCTCATCTCAGTGGTTTGCTGTCTCATTGTTTCCTGTGGCTTAATATATAACAGATACTCCTTCACAAGTCTTGGGTGATATAGCCAAATCCTTTGTGCATTTCTGGGGACAGATAATGAATTCTGAAGACATTAAGAGAATAGCAGGAGTATTGGAGAAAACCATGAATTGGACCACTGACATTTTGTATAACATGATGTTAGAACAGAAGGCAATTAGATTGGTGGCTTTCCAAAATAGGATGGTGCTAGATCTCATTCTAGATGAGCGTGGTGGGGTATGCAAAATGGAGGGATCTGCATGTTGTGTTTTTGTACCCGACTACTACCCCACCATATTTAAGGCAATTCAGAATCTACACTGAAGTACATGTCCCAGAGGGAAACTGGAATATTGGCACATGGTTCTGGAACTTGTTGCAATCCTGGGGTTGGAAAAGCTTTGCAGTTCTTATGATAATCCTTGGCATTATACTGTTCTGCTGTTGTTGCATGCAATGTCTGCCTGTCATATTTATTTATTTATTTAAATTTTTGTAACACGCCCACATGCCCGTGGGCCTCAGGGCGCATATAGAACAAGACGAAGACAAACAGGCATAAGAGGCAGAAGGAGAAGCGAGTCAGAAGATTATTCCAGGTTGAATAAATGAGTCTTTACGGCACGTTTGAACGCAGTATAACTCTGGATCTGCCCTATACCAGCTGGAAGTGTGCTCCACAAAAGGACATGTTATATGATAGGAGGGAGTTGTGCACAGGCAATAGGTACACTAGGACCTAAGATACAAATGCCTGAAAAAGCTACCAATGTCTTAGTAATGCAGGATATTACCATCAAGGAATTAATGGCGATTGATATTTCTGAAACCAGTGACTCAGGTTGCTCTGACAATGACACATGGTCTTTATATAGTGAAAATGTTTGAGAAATGCTCTTGGTTTAGGCCAAAAGGAGGGTTTGTAAAACCATATTTCGCATAATACCGATTGATAATGAACATTGGCCTAAGCACATTCGCACTGCTCTGAAAACCGCATCTGAATGAAACTGACTCAAAGCTGACTACGCTGCCATTTTAGAAACATCTGCCATTTTGATTAAACTCCTGTTTTTGCCTCATGTTAAACTATGTTTTCAGCTCAAGCTGAGAGAAATGAACTTTGCACTGTGTAAACATGTTGTGACTGCTGAGAGCAGAATGTTTGTCCTGCACCAAGAAACCTTGGAGCTGAACTGAACCTCAATTTAGAGGTTGTCTGTACCAATAGCTTCATCCTTGTTCAAATAGTGGAACTGAATGCTGAATAGCTGAAACTGTGTGCCCCTGCAGAAATCCATTGTGGTCATTCTTGAAACTGGACTTACATTAAGCTCAAGAACAAGTGAATATCAACATGACCGAGTAAAACAAAGTTTGTCTTCATTGTATTTTGTGTATAGAACAACATAAGGGACAAAGGGAAAACAGCCCTCCTTCTCCTCCTAGACCTCTCGGCTGCATGTGACCTTGTAGATCATAAGGTCTTATGCAGTCATCTTGACTCAGCAGCTAATTTCTCCAGGGAGGCCATAATCTGGATGAAATAATTTCTGAGTGAGAGAACCATGTGGGTATTCTCTCCTTCAGCAGCTGCTGACCCCGTCCCCATCACTTGCGGGGTTCTCCAGGGATCATGTGGCTCTCCTACACTGTACAACATATTCACTAAGCCCCTCTTCAATGATCTGGACAATCTCGGTGTCACCTACACCAACTATACGGATGATACACAGATTCTTCTTCCACTTTCAGGGGATTATGATGAGGATTTGGCCTTGGTGAATAGGGTGTATCTCATCATCCAGGCATGGATGGCTACTCATGGTCTATGCCTGAATGATGACTAAACAGAGATCATCATCCTGGGTACCCATAATAACCTTAAAAAACTAGGACTAGAATATGCTTCCTTTATAATTGATGGAAACCTTATTAAAGTGGCCAATGAGGTAAAAACCCTTGGATTTTACCTCGACTCAACCCTCTCCTTCACCAAACAAGCCAACACCTTGGCTTCCACTACTGCTTATACTTGCAAACCTATTAGAACTGGCAAACCCTTCTGTACTAATAACAGTTGCATTATCCTGGCCAGAGTTCTCATTCTGTCAAGGCTCAACTATTGTAACACCCTCTACTTTGGCTCCAACAATTCAATCATCAGAAAAATCCAAATACTTCAAAACAATGCCCTCAGAGTGGCCCTTGGAGTGGCCAGGAGAGCACTTATCCCTGAAATCAGGCAACAAACTAATTGGCTATCCACTAATGACAAAATCAAGTTGAAGATTGCTTCACTTATCAATAAATCCCTGAATAATGCTGCACCAAGCTATCTAATAGAGAGATTACATAGAAGGACTTCCACTAGACCTTCCAGACTAATCCACACCAACTGCCTCGGCGTCCCCAGTTTCAAACTTTCTAAGGTAGGAGGTTGCAGTTTCCCGATTAAAGCAGCCCAACTTTGGAACTCCCTGCCACCCTATATCCACGAAGACCAATCATATCAGAGCTTCAGATCTAACTGCATTAACTGTCTCAAATCTACCAATCACTAAACTGTCTCAGATCTTCGGATCCCTAAAATTGTCTATTATATGCATAATTTCTATAATGTGTAATCTGTATTGATACCTGTTCACACATGCTCTTCTCTGTCCATCTCATGCATATATTTGTAATGTATTTCTGCTGTTCTACTGTGTATCTATGTAATGTAAAGAATGTAATGTATATATGCTGCACTACTGTGTAACTAAGCTGTGAATTTCCTTGTAACCCCTGCGCCCTGATATCTGCGGGTCTGGAGCGCAATACAAATGAATAAACAAACAAACAACAAACAAACATGTTAAGTATTTTAGGGAAAACACCAAACAATATACAACTATTTGATTCTGTATTAGCAATGTGAACTGGGTATGAACCCCAGTGAATTATCAACTTGAAGAAGAGCTGGACAATGCGCCAGGACTGTGTATAAAAGATGCATGCTTTGTAATGTCCAGTGCTGTCTCCCCTCACGGTGTCAGCTGGTACACACTGTGAGGTGTTGGGAGCCAGATAGCTATCTGTATTTGCATATTAAATAATAGATGTATCTCTGAACTTGTGATTGGCGTATTTCATTTTGGTGGTACTAAGTCTCGATATTTCTTTGGTTTTTCATGTTTCCAGAGCAGGTTGGAGGATCCAAAGGACCCACAATATCCATGCCTATTCTCTTGAAATGCTGCCCAACAATGGATAGTGGAATTAAGGGGGCCTTTTTGGCACCACCTGACTTGCCAGAAGCTTGACAAGTTGGGCAGGACGGGACAAATTCCTTAACCTTTATGCTGAACTGCCGCCAATAAAAGTGCGATTTGATGTCTTAGTCATTCCCAAGTGATCCAGTAAAGGAATTTGGTGAGCCAAATCCAAAAGGAACGTTCTGTGGCATTGGGGAATTACCAACCTCCTGGTGCACTAAACCCTCAGAATCATTTGGCTTGCTGTACAGGACACCATCCTCCCAGTACGCTTTGAACAAGTCAGGGGCCTCGCTGTTAGCTTGATCCTCCACCTGCTTCCACAGACCCGCCAGAGTGGGACACTATTTCTGGGCAGTGAAGCAGTCAGTCTGATCTGGGCCCCCAGCTAATGCAACACATCCAGCTTGGACAGGCCCTTGAGATTTGCACCCACCTGGTCCTTAGGTTCCTGCGCTGTGCCGGGCAACTCTGAAGTCACTGAATCCCCTGCTACCAAAGTAGGGTCCTCAGTGTCTACTGGCCCCTCTCCCGCAGGAGTTGGCGACTCAGCAATCTGTGAAACTGGACTTGGGGCTACCGGCCACACCAGTCCTTCAAACAAGCCTTCTGGAAGCACTCCAAGTCCTAAGGCTCTAAGAGTGTTCAATCTGGTGATCTCTTTGGTCCTCGATAGGGTAGCCGCTTTTACTATTTCGGGATCATGAAGATCATTACCCAACCGATATGGGAAAGGGATGGAGTCTTTAACTGCTGTACAGAGCTGGGTCATTTCACTTCGGCAGCTGAGCTCTACTATCGCCAAGGGGCCCTTAATCTTTTCGTCAAACCCACTAATGCTACAATCAGGCCCATCAATATACTGGCCTGGCTTTACCCACTGCCGGGTGACAGCAGTGATGCTAGCCATGATGTCTCGAACCGCAGGAGTTTTGTGTCCATTGATATGCACATGTTCTAAATAGAGCTGACTATTATTGAGAAATGGGATCTCTTCTGAAGACCCAGTACCGTTCCCATTCAGTGTAACCAATCCACATTCGGCCACTCCCTGGCCTAGTGGGAAGTCCTCGTCTAAGAAGCCCACATCAATGATGGCCTCTTCCACGAGTATAACATTCACTATGGCTTGCTTGGGTAAGCTCTTGTAAGCAGGATACCCTTTCCTATGGGCCAGCTCCTTACACACAAAACATTCTTTGGGTGGTGAGAACGGAGGTGTCCCAGTGTTAGTGGTGCCTGCACTCTTCTTTTTGGTGTGAACGGCTGTACTATAGTTTTGGGATTTTCCTTTCTTTTGGGGATCTGACTGAATACGATTGGGTTGGACCTTTGTCCTTCCCATCTTTGTTTACTTTTTTGTCCGCCGATTTCTCTTCCAGTTTGGGTGTGCTCATATGAGGCTTTTTCTGGACTTGAGTACTCATAAACCTGTTGACAGCCCTTTGCAAGCTCCCTAGGGTCTGTGAAAGTCTCGTCCACAAGATGCTTGTGTAGGTAAACCTCACGATTTTTCAATACATGCTCACACGCAATCAAATTGTACATCCTTTTAAATGTGTAAACTTTGTTACCAGGCACCCACCCGCTCAGATATTTCAACAAGTGTGTGAGCACTTCAAATGTCTGCCCACTTTTCTTTCCAAGCTCTCTGAAGCTCTTGAGATGCTGTTCTGGGGTTTTACAGAACTTCCTGAAGAGGGCTGCAGTCATCCTCTCATAAACGGCCCTTTCCTCAAGAGTTAGCTAAGGAATTGCATCAGTCCCTGGTGTCGGTCAGCGACTCATCAGGACTGCACCCCAAAGTACCTCATCTACCTCCTGTAGCTGGAACGCCAGCTCGAGTTCTTCAACCCAGTCAAAAATATTCTTCCCCACTTCATAAGCCTGCACCAAGTCTTTGGGGATGTGTCAACGGGACTTATTCCAGGCACTCTGGTTTGAGCCACTACTGCTGCTTTCGCTAAAGGTGGATCCTTTGGCCTCCATCTACTCTTCAAGCGCCAGCTTGCACAGCTCTCTGGTGACCTGGTCCTGCTGTTTCTGTTCCTCTAGCGCTAGTCTCTTTTCCTCGAGCAGAAGCTTTCTAGCCGCTACCTCATTAACAGCCGGAACTATTACTGAACCACTTAGAGAATGTACTGAGGCCTGGGACCTGCAGGATGCCGCACTAGTCCCTGTCCTCACTGACTTTCTCGAGTGTTGAGAAACCACACTTGCCCCCCAGCGGGATGATTAACGAGAAACACTGCAAATCCGGCCGTCCTCGTAATTTTCCCCCTTCTGGAAGGTCTTGTTTGTTCAGGTACACAGGGCCTAGCCCATACCTGGGGTCTTCTCCCCAACCACCCTCACTTCTACCCAAGCTTGGAGGCTGATCAGCAACTCAGATTTATTAACCTTAGTGCTGATGGGAAGTCCACTTTCTTCACATAAAACGCAAAGGACATCCTTGGTCATGCCTTTATAGTCTCCACATCAAGTTCCATGACTATTACTAATACCTAGCAGTGTCTAAACGTTGCATGCAACAGTACGTTTATCTTTGGGTAGCTAAGCTGTGCACAAGGTTCCAACTGATTGGGCCGCTTGCCACCAATGTGACGAATTAACTTCCGAAGGGACCAGTGGTCATGGAATATCGGTTTCTAAACCACCAATCAGCCCCACACCTCTAGTACACCAGAAGGGATCCGAACAGATTGGAAACACAAGTCAATTATAAACCCCTTCGTCCAATTTTGGTAACGTGGATGGAATGTCAAGTTTATCTCTGCAAGGTCATGGATCGTTGTTTAGTTGCAACACAGCGAAAATACAATTATTACCCAATGACAAAAGGGACTGTCCGGTCGAGGTTGCATAAATATATCTAGTTTATTTGAGCTCATGTCCTTTGCAGAACGTTCATATAGAATGGATGGGATTACACCAGAATAATTATGATTCCAAATATCAGAACCAACTCAGGAAGATGGGAAAGTAATGTTTCATTTTATTTCTATCGGCTGCTGTCAAAAGGAAACTCAGCGATCTTCCAGCTCATGTCGGAGGATGCTCTATCGACCGAAATACTGGAGCAGAACTAGTTTGTATCTTTAAACCATCCGCACTGCTACCACGTGAGTTTATGGCTTTTGCAGAACGTGCATATAGAATGGATGGGATTACACCAGAATAATTCTGAGTCCAAATAACCGGACCAACTCAGGAACATGGGAAAGTACTGTTTTATTAACAATTATCTAAAACAGGGAGGTTACAACTGACATCAATGAACATACGCTCAGACTCTCAATGATCTTCATACAAAGCATAGATCATATACCCCAAAATGCATCAGAGTGATGTCATACTATGTGGCAAATAATAAAAAACCTATCAGGGGTTAGGAATAGTTAATGGAAACATCTAGATATATAATTCTGTATGAGCTAAGATTGTTATTGGCTGCCCGTTATCAGGTGGACAAATTATGCCTACCTCTTATAAAACATGTCATTTTAGAAACATTAGCTGAACGGAGTCTCATTGGCCTTCAAACTATAGGCTCCTTCGTAATACGGACTACTATAATTGGTTGGCATGCTTGTGCCATGTCTGGAACATTTGGTTCATCATGACAAATTACACTGCCCTACCGCCTCTTGAAATCTCATGGTAAACCCACGGGACCAAGTAGCGGTAACCGTAATCAATTTTGACAGTTATTCAGCATAATTACCATCAAATTACCGCCAAACTCGCAATGAGGTCCATTGTCTGTAGATTTGTTGCCTAAAGTACAAAGCAAAACCATGTGCCAATTATTCCCAAATGACAAAGATTCTGCCTAGAACAATGCTTTCAAGCCAAAATAACTAGGCCCAATTAATGGAGTCCCACTATGTACCGTCACGTTTCGACAGCTTCTGCTAACACCGAGAGAGGCTGAAAATGAGGGACCGGAACTGCATTTGCTCTCATTATGACAACACCGGCACCGGCTCGTTCTACATTTCTGATGGCGCAAATAAGGAACACGCTGGCAATGGGCAAGTACAAACAAGCACTGCAGGGGGCGGGGGGTGTAAACAAGCACCGCAGAGGGGCATATTTCATTTTCAGAGACGCTAATTAAAAGCAGCCGAAGACCACAGCAGCGGAAGGCGCGGAAATGTGATTGCACGCAAAGTAGATAGCACATATTATCAAGATGGCTCCTGGTTCGCTCATGTTTTCGCTTTGCTGTTGTTTTAAAACTAGCTTCCCGGGGCAGAACTGCTCTCCAGGGAGCTTTCTTTTCAAATCTGGGGCGGAAAATATAAGCAGCGTGACTGAGTAATAGCAGACGTGAGCTGAATATTTTAGCGTGGGCATTCGGATGCACAGCTGGGCACAAGATGTAACACCTTGAAATCTAGCAGTAGGGTAGGCCTACGCCCACCCGCCCCTCTCCCCCAGATAACTGCCACGCGTGCGTATGCAGGGAACAGTGCATAAGGATGCAGTCCCGTTTGAAGGGTGCAAGGATGCGCCACGCACCCACACGAACCAGCGAGGCCAGCTTTGTTAAGCTCCTGAATAAAAAGAGACCATACGTATATGGTATCCTGCATATTATCCCCACCAAAAATATCGCCGTCTGTCTTGCCATAGGTGATATTTTTGGGGGGGATCATTTGTGGGAGCGGGGGTGTCCCCCGCACATTTAAAAATAATGCAGGGGTTGCCGGGTTGTCCTCCGCAGGGTCCATGGCTCAATATCGCTGCAAAAATATGGCAATATTTTTGTATCGCAATATTTTTTGCGGGGATATTAACACATGGAACCGTGTATATAGCTGAAGGCACCTCGGCCTTACCCTCTGTGCTGCTAGGGGCAGAGGCTCTCGGCAGACACCTGAGTGCTGATTTATCAGAGGCAGCACAGCCGTTTTAAGTCAATTTTTCTGTCGTAAATTTGCACAGTGGCAGTCAAGGTAATGAATGGCCGAGTTAAGTTTATAACGCGCGTGACGTTGTGTGTTTGTTCCTAAATGGAAATCGGTTTTGTCAGGTGCTTTGTGCTTGCAGGGTGAGGTGCATGCCTGTAATGGATACATTATTCCAGGGGACTCTTTTTCCTAGAAATGTTCTCCAGGTGCAAGTATGGGGGGCAAGCTTTTTCCGCCACCAAGGGACTCACCACTCTACTCACAGTGCCGACTACTTGGCTTAATTAGGGGCCCATGCCTGCAAATTTTACTTCCGGACCAGTACATATGGAATCGCTCCCCCCACGCAATCCAAATGACCTTAATTCTTTTCTACCACCTGCTCAGAGGTTGGTTCAGGAACATTACTGCTTCCTGTTTTGTTACAGGGGCATGTCTGACCCTCAGGATTTCAGCCTTGTAAGGTCTACAGGAAGTTGATGCCGGAGGCGGTTCCGCACCAGCAATGCATTTAATGCCTTGGACAGGATCATGACATAGACGAATGTGGCTCCTGTCAGTCCATGCAACCAAAGGCTGCCGGGCCTAAGGGAGTCAGTGCTCAGCAGTATGATTGGGAAGGCCCCTACTAAAACCCAGACCCCTTTGGTGTCCTCAACCTGCAAGACCAGTAGAAATCACAGGCCTGGCCAGGTGATTCCAACAAAAAAAGGGCAAGATGAAAAGGAATAGGTGTAATGGGTCCCACACCAGAGGCTCTTCGTCCTCGATGCACTGCACCTGATCTTTCACTTGGAGAAGGCGCCATCACTCTCCAATTTAGGAGACCGAGCTGGAACATCAATCACCACCTACGCTTGTCCATACACAAATCCCGCTCCCCACTGCCTTCTCCCCTCTGAGAATTAGAAGGAATTCAGGCAGCAAATACTCTTTGCTTAGGGCCAGATGCTGGTGGCTTTGGCTTTGGTGTTAATGGAAGAACTTTGCCCATGATTTCTCCTTAGGCCAGTAGAGGACCTTCAGCATCTCAGAACCATATACGAGCTGGCCCCATCCCATGTTCGGTGATGGATATTTCTAATCCCCATCCCACCGCCAGCCATTCCACTCCAAAAAGCAGCCCCCGAAAGGCTGTAAGCTCTGGATAAGGCATTTTTGTCTCTTGGAGTCTAGATATTCTGACTTACGCTCTATACCACTATTCCAACACTTTTGGGATCTGATGTCAAGGAGAAAGCTGAAAATCTGCAGCCAGAAATGCAGGCCCCTTTCCTGATCTGGTTTCCGATAGTAAAGAGGCAGACAAACAAACATTGTGGGCCTCCTCAGATCTGTTTACCATGACATTGGCGCCTGCCTTATGGAGTCCCCCATAAGCACGGCTTCCATGTGCACCATTCTGGCATTAAATAGTTTGTCAGACCACCTTAACTCCTGTATACTGTACAGGTCCATACACAGTTCCCTCAGGATCTGTCAACAAAGATTGGCAGACCAGAAGCACAGGATTATCTGTGCTCAAACCTCCTTCTATGGATTCACAAACGCGCGTGGCGAGTGGGTATTGATTCCCGCCGATTCTGCCTAGTCACCCATAGCACACAATTGTCATCGTCTGCATTGACTTGTGGGCTGAAATAGGCCCTGAGAAACACAGCACCACCACCACATTAATCCTCAGCTCCGGTGTTGGGCGACACTGAGACAGCTTGTACACCTCATTGCCAGCAACATATGGGAGCAGTAAGTGCTTCTTTGCAAGCAAAGATTCCTTTCTTAGTAGGAGGATGAGGATATGTATAGACATGTGGATTCCCCAAAAAGGCCACAGAGCAGAAAAACCACCTCCTCTTCCACATCTGACAACATCATGGTAAATTCAAATGGCACACAGTCATCCACAAAGCTTGATCAGAAGGGCATCCTCCTGCTTCATGAAGACATTTTCCAGGCATGGTGAGGTAAGGCGACACAAGAGCCTAACCTTTCCTGTTTCTTACAGTATCGAAAAAATAAGGGCTCCCGGTTACAGCCCTGCTCTCCCCAGGTGGGTTGATAATTGAAAAAAACTAATGAATAGGGTCACTAAACCCGGTGCATAAACTTCTACTAATTTTCACACAATGGACTGGATTGTTTTCCTTTAGTCAATGATTTAATATGCACCAAAAATTATCTTTGAAATTAAAACATATTTACAGGACATTCATCAATTCACAAAACATAGTATCTACACCTTACTAAATTCGTACATTTGTTTCTATGTTATTGCTCACTGATTGAAGGGTATTTGTATGTCTTGCACTGTGACCCAAGTTAATTATCTTGGGCGAACACCAATGTGTCAGGTGTAGATACTCTGTTTTGTGAATTGATGAATGTCCTGTAAATATGTTTTAATTTTAAATATAATTATGTTGTAAATTAAATCATTGACTAAAGGAAAACAATCCAGTCCATTGTGTGAAAATTAGTAGAAGTGTGTGCACCGGGTTTAGTTACCCTGTTCATTTGTTTTTTTCAACTGTTTCTTACAGTGGCACTAGGCTTTGAGAATTATTTCAAAGTGGGCTTCATCAAAGCTAGTGATGATGTCCTGAAATAGGCCATATTGGAACGTCAGCAGCATGATTGGCCAATGGCACCTCTACACAGCCTAAAGAACTATGGACTGACCTCACATCAGAACAAATGTAAATTCTACAAGCTCAGGCTACAATCCTCCGGGAATGTGTTCTCAACTGAGGAAATGAGTCAGATTCTGACAAGGCTCATAACATCTCATTTGGATCCACACCCCAGCGTGTTCTGGAAGTAGGAAATCCTTTCTCATGTCCATGTTATTGTACCGTGTTAGTGTTAGTGTACATCCCAAACCAGTCTGCGATGACCCAGTCTTTGTCAGAAACCTACGCGGGTCCCAGTTGGATATTACTTAGGAAGGGAGTCTTGAAGATCTGGTGTGAGGGACTTTGGTAGAACCTAGTGGTGGCCTTAGACTCAGAACTTAAAATCTGTGTGCATGGCGTGATTGAACTGTAATGGGGCATTTGTGGGCCTATGGGTGATCCATGGAGAAATAGGTACTGCATGGCATTGTGCCTGGGGCTCCCAGAACTGGACTACTAGGGGTTGCAGTAAAGAAAGATTTGGATGTGCCGATAGCTGTACCCGTAGGGCTATCAGAACATGCAAAGCAGTGTGCTACTGAAGGTCATGGTTGAATTGCACTGGCAGACCTGTGGGTGGTTTGTCAGACCTGCAATAGTGCAGGTCTGGGAAAGGTAAGGGCTGTGGTAGGAGCCGAGGTGCCCTAAAGGAGCATCAACATCCCAATAAAGTGATGGAAAGAGGTTTTGCTGGTCAGGAGCGGAGCGTCTAGCACCGATGAGGCTATCTGAAAGCACCGACACTGTGGCATCAAGACTTGCTGACGGTTACATGTGATATGAACGAATTGAGAAATAACTAGTGCAATTTTATTGAATTAAAAAATACTTATTTCTTTTTTTTTCCATTGGGGTTCCCCCAGAACCCCACGTTTACCCATGCTTCTAACCCCACCCGAACCACGCCCTAGACCTTTTAACCCCTTACCCCCACCCCCTAAATATATAGCATTCAGTATTTTTTTCAGTAAAATTGGATTCGATATAATCACTGAATAGCCTTGCAGAAGGCCAAGACGGAGGTGCACTTCAAGAAAGGGAGACACTGCTGGAAAGGAGCAAACACCACAGGACACACATGATCAAAGTACGCAGAGAAGTATTGAGCATCCACGAAGGTAAGGGCATGCAACATGACCAGGATGCTATGAAAGAGCGGTGCGTGGTAAGGGCCAGTCTGTTGGCACTTCCATTCAGACAGCCTCACTGAAGAAAGCACTTACTGAACTTGACACAGGTGAAAGAATCATTTACATTGAGAATTACAGGGATTAGACAATGATTAATGTTCAAGCCTCCACCACCCATTATGGCCAGTAGCCATATGCGAACTCAGCAGAACTCCATGGGCTGATAGATACATTGCATAGCAGGTAGGTGTTAAGTGGCCGCGGCATATTGGGAGAGCAAGAGATGGGCTTTGAGGCCCACAGAGATTTTGGGAGTTCGCTTGAACTTTAATCAATCTTTAGGTTTCTGATGCCACATCATACAAGGCACTTAAATTAAAGTTAAACAAAGGGTTTACAAGAACACCAAGTTCACCTTTTGGTAGCGAAGCTGAACAGACAGGCTGCACCGGGTAGAAGGTGGATGCCCACTTTTCGATTGCAGAATACCACATATAAACAATCTCAATAAAATAAGTAGAAATCTAGCTGGTTTATTACAAAATATTACCTCATATTCAATAAAGAAATCACCCAATTATGCTTTAGCAGAGGTGCAAATAATAAAATTCATCAGAACTGAAAAACACTTACTATTCTTAAGAGCAAAAATCGTTTTAAAAGGCAAAGTACAAGGATATGGGGGTAGTCACACTGCGGGAAAGGCCTGGTGTCCTATTAAGATAGGTGGGGGGGTTTGCCCAGTTACACAGTCAATGCAAACTCCAGCTATTCATTCACATTTTCTCTGCCATGGCAGGACTTTGTGGTGATACTGCAAAATCTTAGCTTGTGGGTCCAAAAAACGTGGAGAAAAGAGGGACAGCGCACAGATTTTCACAAGGCTAGCACGGTTTCTTCTGGGTGAAAACAGTTTCCAAAGCTCTAGAAGTGGGGTTCTTGGGGTACCTTGCAGTTCCTGAATGAAAGGAGGGCTTTCATGCAGAAAAAGGGCTTCAAGGCATGCTGAGACAGCACCTGGCATAATGTAACACATTACCTATGCCTGCTAGACAGAATCCAATAAACGGGGCTTTCACTGGAAGGTCGCCTGCCATTTCTCTAGGTGCCCAAGACCTAGCTTTAGGCAACATGAGGGGAAGGGACTGTGTCCTTAATGTAATGCAAAGAGAGACCTGGTCCCCAAACATTACACGAGTGGTTGCTTTTTAGGATAGACCATTGCCCAGAGGTTAGGCTGCACAGGGAATCACAAAAGTGCAGGTATTCATTATTTATTTTATTGTTCATTCATAATGCGGTTAACAACAGCGAGTGGTTTCTAAGCGCCGAATCGGCATTCAGACCTGTGTTGCACTGTGTTGTCTGGCTTCCAAGACAAACGCATTGCCCCTGAGCTATTCTTCCAATGTCCGTTGTATGAAGGCCATGCTTATGGAATGCTTTTAAAATTCAGCGCTCTGTGCCACTCCATGGGTTCTGGTTCACAGTATAGAGGGCAGTGATGCGTGCTATAGAGGTACACACCCTCGAACTAATATATAAGCTGCCACAAGCAGTTATGGTGAAATATAGCAACACCTTCATATGTGCCGTTCACCTCCTTCATGCTGAGGACTTGCGGCGAGTTTGTGAGGGAATGTCAAACTTTGACCCTCATTCTAGGTGATACAACACCTGGTCCTGTGTTACTTGGAACATTCCTGCAGGGAGATAGATGGCTCTAATCCCGGGAACCCCTGTGCCTCTCCGCAGTCCTGGGAGCGTCCTTAAGGATCCTCGAGGTCTAGAGGTCTGATCACCAGGTTTCCAGCTCAGCCCAGCTGCATAGAGCAATGCAGGAATATTAGTGGGATGTGGACCAGCCAAAGCAAAGATTGCACAATGGATGTGCGTTACAGTGCAGAGTTGGTAATTGATGGGACTCCAGAGCTGTTTAGTTCCTGCTGCTACCCCTGGAGAGCCTGTTTAGCTTGGCACCAACAGCTGCCAGGAGCTACTTTAGGCTCTCCGGGCAAACTGATGGCGAACAAACACACCTATGTGAATTTAACTCTGTGTTTTTGGGACAATCTTTAAATAAACATTAGGACACTTCTACACAACATATAAAGCATAAGGGGTCATAAACAATGGACAACATGCTATGTTTGCATCTTATGTAGAAGTTAGATTTAGGAGACGCTATGCACCAGTTCCTCGGGATAGCTCCTAGCCACTTGATAATGCCGGATATTCAAGAGCTACTTTTAGTTTCTGTTTATCCAATCTCAAATTCAATCCCTGCAGTGCATAGTTTAATCTACAAAGGAACAGTCACCATTCCGTCATAAAACCTTGGATGACCTGCTGAAGCCAGCTGTCCACCATTCAGATGTTTTTATTTATTTATTTGTTTAGTTGTCTTTTAGTTCACAGAACTATTACAACTTTGTTTCATAAAACAAAAAGTGACACAAAAATAATGATCATAGTTACTATTCACTTTCTCATTAACAATTCTTTTCTTAAAAATAATGTACACTTCACAAAATCATTAATTACATGCCTAGTATCAATACAAAATAAAATTCATCAACCTACAATTAGACATCATGCAACATGTAAACTTAGATGTAACACACCTATTTACAGTTTTCAAAGTTACAGCATCACTTCCCCACTTCTGATAGTAAAGGTACAGAGGAGCAAACTCTGTGTAAAGCAATGTTTAAATATTCTGATTCAGAGTTGAAGCACCTACTCCAAAAGTGATCAGACAGAATAAATGACATGTTATGTACATAGCTCTCATAAGTCAACAAATACTGGGGTTGTAACGTAGGGCATCCTGTCAACACATGTCTCAGAGTTTCTACATTAGACATCAAATTACACATTGTACAACAATGGTCATCAGTACGTAACTTCCATTGTGTTCCGTGTTTTGCTTTTACAGAAAGTTGATTCGTCCGCATACACAGTCTGAATTTACGAACGAGTGGATCAGGGCAACGGATTAAATACATTTGGGGGCGTAAGTACTTGTAAACCATCCCCTCACTTGGATGTTTTAAGTAGCATGCTTTCTTGCAGTGTTGATCACAGGGTAAGCAAAAGCCGTTCACTCTCTACTGAGTGCATGCTCATAGCCACACATGTCGAAGTCTAAGGCCCGATCAGAAGGCACCGGTTCCAGATGTCTTATAAGGTGCAAGGATCTTGCAGCACCTGGAATGCCACAGGATGCCTTGTGTCTACCCCCTTGGCCATTGCCACTATCTACCGATCACCTGGCTCCATCACACTGTTCCTCTCAGAATGGGCTGATTTCACCTCCTCTCTCCTTACATCTACTTCTAAACACCTTCTCCCTGGTGACTTTGACATCCACCTTGACTCCTCAATCACGGCGACCACTATCTTCCATGACCTTTGCACCTTGCTCTCCCTCTCCATTGTCTCCTCTGGTCCTACCACTCAGCTGGACACACCCTCGATGCCATTATCCACACTGATCTTCTGCTCTCCCTCTCACCACCCCGCTCTCCTGGTCAGACCACTCGCTGCTCTCCTCTCATCTAGGCCCTCTCGGCACCCTGACCTCACCTCCAACCTTGTTCTCGAACATCCGCCTGATGAAACGAGTGTCAAGTGCTGCCTTTGCTTTTACCTTCATCCCCCTTTCTCCTCCGACTGCAGACTCTACATCTGACGCTGCTCTCAGCAACCTCCACCTCGCCATCACCAACTCTCTCGACGTCCTTGCCCAGTCATGAGGATCCACCTGAAACATACCATAAAGCATAACACTTGGTACAACTCTGATCTAGAAGCCCTGAAACGCAAGTGCAGAGCTGCAGAATGTAAGTGCCAGACCTCAAGCTCATCCTTTGACAATCTGGCCTGTTGCCTTCTCCAAAGGTGATATCATCTCTCCATTCGCTCCAAGAAGAAGGCCCACATCCAGGCTTGCATCTCTGGTGCATCCAACAACACGGCTGCTCTCTTTCAAATCTGCAAGGAACTAGCCAGTCCTTCCACAGTCTCCACCACGCCTCTTCCTTCCCATGCCCTCTGCATTGCATTGGCTACCGACTTCACCGCAAAAACTCAGGACACCCTGAGCACTCTCTTCTCCCTCCTGCCACTCTCCCAGCCCCCTTCGGTCCCTGACGCCCCATCCTCCCTCAGCCTTCCTCTCCTCCTTCTCTCCTATCACATCGGATGAGGTCTCCAGGGTTGTCCACTCTAGACTCCTCCAAACAGGTCCCTCCGTTCCTCCAGAACTATTAACCAACAACATCGGCTCCCTTGCCCCTGCACTGTCATGATGCCTACCAACGGGCACCTGGACCAAGCCCATCAGCCCCGGAAGCAGGCATCCAGACATTCATTAAAACCTCAGCAGCCGAGGCTAGGGGCTATCTGGGTTCAGTCCTGGCGCCTTAGGCGCCAGGCTCATAATAGAAATCAGTCCTAGTCATTATTTACCTCAGGCAGACCATGCTGCAAATGAATCCAGGCCAACATGAAGCCTGGAGGGGACTATTTTACTACAGGGACTATTTTTTACTCGGGTGTGGTTCTAGGGACTTCTTATCTGGGACTAATTTTGAGGCTATTTAAACCACGCCCGACCAGCAACACAAGCTTCGCGTTATTCTGCATTCTGCAGCGTAACGCTCACCGTGCCTACAAGCCAGCATCTAGTCTTCTGCCACGCCCGCCTCGAATCCAGAGCTCCTAGAAAAAGGGGAAAGAAGGAGAAAAGGTTAGATCACGGACATTATTTTAATTCCTTACCTGATTCTGGATCTTGCACGACTCCGAGCCTGAAAGGACATTACTTCAGCACGTGTCGCATCGCCAGCTGCAGCGCCGCGCCATACTCACCAGTCCACAGCGTCACAGGTGAGCCTAGAGAGCCGACAAATTCAATCACTTTTACCACCAGGCTTACCTGATTTACCACCGGAGGCATTACCATTCAATACGCCACATCTTCTTATGCCGCATCTATAAAGGGAGAGAAAACAACAAGTTAAACTCACGCAACTTTTACCTGACAGTGTTGGGTAATACAGACTCTTACCTGAATGCCATCAGCAGCCTCCAGACAATATTTTTTAGCTGAAATTCAACAAGGAGATGCAAGAGTGAACATCGGACATATTGAACTCTTTGAACTTTATAGACCCCGGAGTCAATATTCCTCCGGAACTCTTCCAGTACCCCAAACCAGTGAAATAACTGGTATCTACGCGCCCCTGCATGCCACGCAGGATGGAGAGCTCATCATTTAAAAACATAAGGTGAAGATACCAATTGGAAATATCAGAGGTGACTAATGGGGAGAACAAGAACAGTGGGGAGGGACCATCACTAAAATCCACGAGGCTAAATCCCTTTCTCCACTTGCAGGAGAATACTTCTACGGGTCAAGCAGATGAGATTAGGCGGGCCAGTACAGACTGTCATCTCTGCACTACGCTTCACGTTGGTGGAGACCGCAGCTGTCCGGGTCCGATCGACGCCCCTGTGGGAACCAGGTGAGCGTAACAGCACTTGCTGATTTATACAGTCACTCTCTAGTTACTTGGTCTTTCCCCTCTTCCCTGCCACCCCTCCTAAAAAAGCGTTCCGCCGACCCTTCATGTACGGCTAACTATCGCCCCATCTCTATCACTCTCTTCCTTTGTAAACTCCTGGAGAAACTGGTCTTCCCATAACTGACACAGCATCTGAGCTAGTTGGTTGCCTACATGACCATCAATTTGGATTCCAAGCATCCAGAGGCATGGAAACTGCTCTCCTGAACACCCGTGAAGAACTGCTCACATCGCTGGACTCTAACTCTCCCATCGTTCTCATTCTACTTGATCTCTCCTCTGCATTTGATATGGTCAACAACTGATCCTCATAAAACGGCTTTATGATAGCCTTGCTATCTCGGAGCAGGCACTGGACTGGCTGACCTCCTTCCTCACGACTGTCCCTCCCAGGTTATTGTGGGCTCTTTCTCCTCTCCCACTTCCATCTCTACTTGTAGCGTCCCCCAGAGGTCCAACCTCTCACCCTGTCTCTTTAACGTCTCCCTCGCTCCACTCGCTCACCTTATTTCCACTTTCTCCCCTCACTTTTAGTGTTATGCAGATGACACACAACTCTTCTTCAAACTTCCCTCTGACCCTCTCGCTACTTCCTCTACCATTGCAGATTGCCTATCAGCTATCCAATCCTGTTGTGCCTCTAACCATATTTGCCTTAATGCCAAAAAGACTGAGATCCTTCCCATCGGGCCTCCTGCACCCACTTTCCTCCCTTCACTCGGGTCACCCTCTATGGGCCCTCCACCTCTCCTTCATCTGAAGCCAGAATCCTTGGAGTCATCTTCGACTCCTCTCTCTCTTTCCTCCCTCACATCATGGACCTTGCCAAGAAGGCCCATTTCCAACTCCACCTCCTCTGAGGCATCCTTCCTTTCCTCGCCTTTCACCTTTCCCCAGTTACCCAGAAGATCAATGTCTCTAGAGCCCTGGTACTTTCTAGGCTGGACTACTGCAACAATCTCTTCCTTAACCTAGCCTCTTCCTCTCTCTGCACCCTCCAGCTTATCCAGAATAGGGCTGTGAGACTTTTCCTTGGGCTCAAGCCCAGGGACCGTATCTCTCCAGCCCTTAAATCTCTCCATTGGCTTCCGGTTGCTGCAAGGATCACATTCAAATCCCTCTGCATAATCCATAAGGCTGTATGGGACCAGGGACCACGCTATCTACAACTTACTTCCACCAAATACTCTAACTCCAGACCTCTGCGTTCCTCCGGCTCCAACTGTCTGTGTGGCAAGCGCTTCTCTAAACAGCGAGCTGGAGGCCTATCTCTTCCCTCGGCTGGCTCCCTCCTCTCGAACAGCCTCTCCCCCCCTCTCCATCTTGAGCTCGATCTCCTCAAATTCCGAAAGCACCTCAAGACTTCCCTCTTCACCTCCTCCTTCCCCCTCCTCCTCCCATGTCAAATCCCTCAGTCGCTCACATTGGTGGACTGGGCCCTTATGTGTCCTTCTGGGTCCTGGCCTTCCTCCCAATCGCCTTCAGCCTCCTCCCATTCCCAGCACTTTCCATTGGGCACCTACTGGCCTGTGTTCCCTCACAGGACTGCACTTATTTTATTGGCAGGCAACCACTATGTGACCTCTGCCAGGCACTTACCGTCCCCCTGCAACCCACTCTGTGGCACTTCTCCCCTCTGTGGAATTCCCAGCACTTACCCAATTCCTTTATCCCTTCTCTCTCTTGGCACTTGCGCAATCTGAACGCTCACAAGCCCTAGTAGGACCGCCTCTATCCTGTTCATCATTGTATTCTATTGCCTTGGTCCCATGTTCCGTCCCCATGCCCTGTGGGCGCTTTGAAATACAATTTCTTGCTGTATAAATGCCTTAAAAATGCACAATAAAATAAATAAATAATTAATAAATATATAAATGGAGAACACTATTAACCATGTTCCAATGTTGCAAGACCAGGCTTTCTGGCTTCAGCAGTCAGAAGGTAGGCATTTCAATTGTGGGGCTTGCTCCCCTAGAGGTCCAGCGGATGTCCATGTGTCGGCCAGTCCTCCTTCAAATGACAAAATTGTAACTGTGTCTAATAGAAAATATGAGAAGTTAGGCTTTGGAGAGGGGCTGACAACAGCAGGGCTCCTTCCTTAAGTCATGGCCGCAGCGTAGTCCATAGTGACCTCCAGCGCTGGTGACCTTAGTTGCTCACTCCTTGTGCACTGACCTTTTGCAGGCCTAGGGAGATCCATCTGCAGGACCCGAAGAGCCTGAGCACCCGTGGTGCTCAGCCCAGCTGAAACTCCAGGGATTCCCATATTCGCCAAGCCTGCCTCCTCTAATGAAATACTGGCACTGCAGGCAATTAAGGGGAAATCACAAACTGCATACATAGACCCACAAAGTCTTGCTGTGGAGTCAACCCTTTGGGAAATCAATAGAGCAGCTCAGTGGGCCTCCCCATGGTTCACTGTCCAGAAGGACAGGAAGAAAAACCGGAGGATCATGGGATTGGTCGGGTGCTATATAGCCCTAGGATCTGAGAGGGATGGGCACACAAATATTAAAAATAAGAATTATTTTGCAAAGGTTCTGCTTGAAGGCAGAGCACCTTCATAGAGTTAGTACTGTGACAAAGGCAGTCTCTGAGTGGCACTATTATGCAAGTGCTCACCATGCAAACATCAAGTACACCAGAAAGAGGAACTGGCAAGTGTGAGTCACCCCAACATACAGCACCACGGCGTGAAAGCCAATCATATTACAAACTAGCCAAACAACAATACACATGGCAGTAGTCCCTGTGCAGCACCTGGCTCTGAGGCAACATTGCATACACTGAAAGATGTAGTTGGCCCACATCTGTTGGAGCACATGTGTGGATACTGAATCCTCAAGGAGGAAACCCACACTGGCACATTGGGGCAGTACTTGGTAAGCCACTCTGGGTTACTTGACAATTGACCACACCTCTCAGGCTTCAGTGGTGGGGTGAAGGTGCTGTGACTGAGGGAGCTGTGGATGATTGCCATCTAAGGGATGACTGCTGCAGTTGGAAGGGCCAGGAGTACGGATGCAGAGAGGTTGGGCACCATGGACAATGTTCCCGTCACCGAACATCGACAGTCAGTTGTGCATTTAACGACTTGTGCATGTGGTCCCAGAGCAGCTACTACATTATGATACACCAATGGTTTGGACACACTCCACGCAATGTGTCATGGCCCCAAGATGAATCACTGTTGTTGCTCTGTGTGCCCATGGCGTTGGTGCATCATTTGTATATTCCACTGCACATCGATTCACTGTGTGTAGTGCACAATCACCTGAGATGGCCATGGATGGTTACTCCTTCGCTAGTGATGCCTCTGTTGTAGAGGATGATGCTTTCAGTGTACGAGGCTCTGGAACTGTGAGGCTACAGGGCGTGTTGGCACACAGATGCATGGTGGTCCAAATTGTAAGAAACAGTGTTGAACTTTGATTAGAACAGCAACTTGCAGTCAGGCTCCTTTCACACACATAGCCTCATGAGAGCAGGATGTTGTGGAGGTCAACCCTGACAGCCAATACTGGGAAGGGACTGAATTATCTCAATGCATGTTTGCTGCCTTACCCTCAGATGTGGCTGACTGGGCTGGTGTGACTCACGTAACAGTCAATTACCCCATTCTCCAGAAACTACAGTGTCTTTGGACACCCAGGACAGAGGGTGTTCATGAGGAGAAAAGGGATTTTGACTTTATTGTGCACTATGACTGAGGAAGTATGTTGAGAATGCATTTGTCGCCTTCCTTCAGCCCGCTGCCACAGGATTGCCACGAGCATGGACGTCCACCTAAGTGGCTGGCAGAGGGATGGCCAGTGAGCTAAGATGAATAAATGGAAAGCAAAGGGCATGGCAGCACAGGTATAGCATAGTTCACATCACCTACAGATACTTCCACCAGCTGTCCTCCTGTGCAATGGCACTTGCCTCCCGCAATGATCAACGCCCCTCCTTCAGCTTGCACATAACAGTAAACCATGAAAAACATCACTAGCAATATGGACCAATAATGAAACACAATTCCCTCATGCTAGCAAAGTAAATCACTCCTGCCGTCAAAACCTTGCTCCTCTCCCACATTCATGCTTTCCATGCCCCCCTGAACCCTTTAAAGACAACGCCCTTACACACCAGAAAGGAGTCCCACATGTTTCACCTTAATACATAAAAGAACTGCTCCATTTAACAGTTAAACAACACTCAGAAAACATTTGCGCTCACCTCAAACAAAGGTGAGCTTCAAAATAGCATGCAACATCTCCCAGCCTGTCTCTCTGAAGTCGTAAAGTCGCCTTGCTGATAACATACACATCCCTTCAGCTCTACAAGCAAAGACATGTGCAGACTTCCAATCCGCTGGACCGGGAAGGAAGGAAAGGTACATAGGCCTTTGCTGTCCATGACCACAGACCCTGCAACAGACTCACTGTCAACATGTGACTCGCCACCACACTTCTACCTCTCAGGAATGACCCCAAAACCATCATCCTCAAGAAATGGCTCATCTGCAACACCTCCTTACCTCCACGCACCCCACTCAACCCATTGCTGTAGCATCGGATTGCATGCACATCCCTTGCATCAAATGTGGCTGCACTCCCACATTGTTACTTCCCCACTCCCTTGTAATGATCCCATCCATGTGCACATCTCCATATGACCAAATAAGTGCACTGTTCCTTCCTAAATCAAGCTCCACCATAGAGAAACTCACAAATGAAATCATTAGGAAGAAAAGGTCAAAGCTTCTCACAGCCAACATCACCTCTCCAGCCACCCACACCACAATTAGCTGCCTGCATGACTACCAAACACTGGAAGCTACAAAGCAAAATATGCATTTGTCAGACACACAAAAATGTGACACCTGTGAAAAAATCACCTGCTAACACTAATCAATGACCTACAGTGGCCATGATACAACGATACATACCTACCTAGGGCACTGAAACATGGACCCATGTCCAGCAAGAACATGTCCATTGCCGCAATGACCCACAGAGTATTGCATCTAACCTTGTGACACTCATATCACATACCTTATACCAACGGAGATGATTTACCTAAGAGATAGAGACTAAACCACTGTGAGGAATCTGAGAGTGTCCACAATTTTCCCCCTAACGTATCCTCCTCCCCAGTGGCCAGGGAAAGGCCAAAGCTAACGGCTACTGATCCTGGGGTGGATATGCGAGGGAGGGCTACCTGCGTGGAGGAGACTTGGGGAGGGGATGTGAGACACCCTTGGGTGAGACACAGTATTCCCCATTTCACTATTATAATGAGTCAGCCATCCCCCCGACCTTTATAGGCTATTGCCAGTCTTTTCCCAATTCGTCCAACAAAACCAGAACCATAAATCCTCCTTTTACTGACACACTCACATACACGCACCAGTTTGGTTCTGGGACGAGGAGGAGGCAAGCAAGAGCAATGTGGAACTCCCAAGCCGGCAGTGAGAGGTCTAGTTCTTTGTGGACCAATCAACCTGGTGGAAGGTTTAAAAGCAGGAAGAATAAGCATAATGGAGTCAGTTGGGGAAGCAGTGCTATGGACTGCTGGAAGAGCGCAGACGGCGTGGCAGACGGAGTGTTGAGAACCCCGGGATGATGCAGAGTGTATGCAGCAGGAAGCAAGAGTGATGGAGCTCGAAGCCTGTTTGGGGACTCCGGAAAGGAAGCCGACAATGAGACGAAGATTCCGAAACAGGCTCGAACTGTGAGAGAAGCATCAGGGGCAGGAGCGAAGCAACGTAGAACCGCTGAGGAGACCGAATGAGGCGCCGCACGAGAGGAGAGAGCCAGCTCAGGGCGACCGGAAGCCTCGCTGGGACACTTTAAGCACCAACCCGCGAGTCAACCTAGGAAAGGGAACACCGGGGCGGCAGGCAGAGCAGGTCAGACCTGTGAAACTGTGGTGAATGCTGATTCTAATGAAATGCAGACATTTTGAATACTGATTTAAGTGAAAGCAAGCACTTTTGAATATCGCTCTGAATTACAGCAATAACTGTTGAATACCGATCACAATGAAAACAGTTTTGTGGAAGTACAAACATCTATAAAGGGACTGTATAACTTGCAAGAACAAGCATTGGCAAGAGTCACTGAAGCACCTATAGAGGAACTGTGTAACTTGAGAGAACAAGCATTGGCATGAGCCATAGAAGCATATGAAACTGCATTAAGTGAATGGTGGCAAAATAAGCAATGGTAAAAGCATCACGAGGATGTTTAATGAAAGTAAACCAAGCACCACTGTAGAGATAAAACAGTGGAAACATGCACACAAAGGAAAAGAGGCAAACAAGGTATGTTGGTTGGTGACCTGTAATGGGTGGATTGTGTGGTCCGACAACTGTACCTAGACCAAGTACAACCACCTATGGAAAAGCCACTTAGAATTCCTGCAAAGATACTTGTGATTGAAACAAAAGGAGGTGTTATGTGAACTGAAACAAAGTAAAAGTTGTGAAATTGGTGAAAGGCAACCAAACCAGAAGAGCTGGGATGTATTCCCAGGAGCTGTGTGTTGAAGAAGTTGAAAGACTTGAAAGCTTGGGGAAGGGAACCCCTTTGCATTGTGAACTATCTTTAAGCATGGGCAAGGGTACAGCTTTGCATTGTGAACTATCTTTAAGCTTGGGGAACGGACCCCCTTTGCATTGTGAACTATCTTTAAGCATGGGCAAGGTTACCCCTTTGCATTGTGAACTATCTTTAAGCATGGGGAAGGGTACACCTTTGCATTGTGAAATATTTTGAACCTTGGAGAAGAAATTCCTTGATAAGCCAATAGCTGCAAAAAGCTCTGAACTATTATTTGAACACTTATTATTTTGATGCTGACATCTTAGTTTATTTAGGTAGGGAAATCCCACCTTAGCATAGGGCAAGTTAGGGCAAGTTAGGCCTTCTACCAACCCTGGTTTTATGGTTCTATGTCTTTTTTTTCCTTTTTGTAGATTTCTTTTGGCAGATTTTAGGCGGCCTAGACAAAGCAGAAAGGCAACATTGCTTTGCCCCCCATGTACACCCCAAACCGCTCCACCCTCTTTGGTGGGATTTGTTTGAAATCGGGGTGTTTCACCCCCAAACTCTGCTCCCTCAGCCCCCGCTGTCTCTCTCCCCATCCAAGACACCCCCAACATAAACACACACATACACGCAACACACACACAAACACACATAGACACAAACACCTGTTCTCCCATGACAACACTTCCAGGTCCTGGCATGCCTGTCAGCACCTGCGTGCACTCGTGTGCGGCAGGGGCATGACAGTTCGATTTAGAAAGACTGCTCTGTGCAGTCACAAAGCGGTCTTTCTAAATAGATCTTTTTTTAAATCGTTTTAAAAAAATGATTTATTGACTTAAGACCGATTTTATTTAATAAAGGTTTTTAGCCCAAACTTCAATTCAGTTGTCTGTGTCTACTTCATGATGCCTTCACACCACTCATGGACACACACAACAGAAATACAATAACAAAACAATGGCCCTCATTACAACCCCGGCGCTAAACCATGGCGCTATTTTCACCATGGTTGGTGCCGGTGTTGTAACGAGTCCCCCATGGTGGAATGGGGAAATACCGCCCCATTTCAAGGTTGGCGGGGCGGTATTTCCCCATTTCACCATGGCCCTTCCCCATTCCCATTTTTGCCCCCTAGGGCTCAATGGGACTGGGGAAGGCGCTAAGTACGGTACCGCAAATTGCGGTACCGTAATTAGCA
Organism: Ambystoma mexicanum; assembly: GCF_040938575.1. Taxonomy (NCBI): domain Eukaryota; kingdom Metazoa; phylum Chordata; class Amphibia; order Caudata; family Ambystomatidae; genus Ambystoma; species Ambystoma mexicanum. The sequence continues at coordinate 353,026,260 of NC_090924.1, forward strand.
CCGAGGTCCCTTTGCGGCACCCCACTTTAACGGCTGATAAAACCAGCCGTTAAGGTCGGGTCCCGCAAAGGGACCTCGTAATCAGGCGTTAAGGGTTTAACGGCGCCGACACCTTTTACGGCGCCGTTAAACCCTTAACGCCAGGGTCGTAATGACCCCCAATGTCTGGGATTGAATTAGAAAACAAAGGAATCTATTAAAAGCATACATGGTATGCAAAATAAGAACACATGTACAAAAACAAACAGATAAATATCCAATTATGCCTAAGCCTAGCCATCCCAAATAATAAATAAACCCACAGAACTATATACACCAATCACATGTCTATGTTCCCCTCCAGTGCTACCAATGCCCAGGCCAAGGCCAACTCTCCCTCCACATTGGCCTGCTGTGGTCAGGCTTCCCTCTGCATATAGATAGTCTCCAGGGCCTTCCTGTCTGTGCCTGAAGAAGGCCTCATCAATTGTAATCTGAGCACAGGCCATGCTGACCTCAGCCTCAGCCATGGCAATGAAAGCTTCCCATGCTGCAGCCTCTTGTCCTCCTGCTGCTTCCTTTCCTCTAGCACAGCTGTATCCGCACCCTCAACCTGGCCTCCTGCCTTGCATAGATGATGTCCCACATCTGTTGCACCCTCCTATCTGCTGTGAAGACAATGTCCCACCTTCTCTGCCACAAAACCTTTGCCTGCCTGACATTCCTTCTATGCTGCTGGTTCTCCCTCCGGAAAGATGACTGGCTACAGAGAGAGAAACCTATGCTGGCAGTATCCCGGAGTGAGCTTTCGGCCATCAAAGTATGTTCCTCAATGGGCACCAAGGCAGGCCCAGAGGCCTGCACCTCCCCCTGCTGTCCAATCATGGATGCCACCTCACCTGCCTCAGTATGAAACTCCACCAGGGACAAAGGCACATTCTAAGAGGCCGATGGTGGTACAGCAACAGAGTAACCATAGCAGATATCAATCAGAGAGACATCAACTGAGGTTACCTGGGGCTCAGATGTAGGGGCGCAGAAAGGGACCATTGAAGTGGCCTGTCCAAAGAGACCACCCCTGTTTAGTGCATCAGCCATGTACATGAAGAATATGACCACCTGTTTGTGATGCTGTGCTCTCTGCTGTTTAGTGGGAAGCACAACATCAAGGAGAGCATTGATCCGATGTAATCCATCTACCAGCAGTGGCAGCACAGTGGCCTAGAGGGTCTCTTTGTGCTTAGGACCTGCCATTGTATTAGTGCAGGGGTCAGAGAATGTGCATAGTGCTGCAGCTGCTGAGCAGAGCATGGGAGAAGAGGGTGTGCTGACATCTGCACGGGGTCCTGCATATCCTCCGGTCTCAGGCCCAGGTCTGCAGCATGCGCTCCTCAAATCCACCATCTGACTCCAAGGGCAGGCCCTCATTGTTCTCCTCCTCCCCATCTACTCACAACCCTGATACCACAGCTAAGGTCTCCAGGCTCCCTGGCTCCCCTGTCTCCTGGGAAACGGTTCCCTGTCGCTCTGCTTCAGAGTTTTCCACCAGAATACCCTCACCCAGGTTCTTTTAATCAGCAGCAGTGCTATTGGAGGACAGCACACCCCAGGCACATGCCCCTCCATGGAGCTAGATGTCATGTGATCTACGGTGCCATCTGGAGGCCTTGTCCCAGGCATGCAGCTACTCCTCGGGTGCGGGCCCCTCCTCAGCTGCTTGAAACAATGGAAGAGCAGGACAAGAGAAAAATAAATGTTAGGAATGTATACCCACATGCTCAGGGGTGCAAATATCACATCCCAAGCTACTAGCCAGCCATTATAAATCAGTTGTCACCACTAATCCACACATACACACAACAAACCATTGCTTAGTCAGGTAGTTTGAATGATCACTATGTAATGTCTACAGGCATGTGCCAATCATGAGCTGTACACATGTCTACAGGAAACTGTTGATATGTGCCCATGTAACCATTACACCAGCATGTCTGACATTCCTTGGGCACAGATGCATTTCTTCAGTGGTTGTGTGCAGAAACAGCATAATGTAAGTGCGCGTGACCACATGGGCACTAGACCTACAACTCACAACATAATGGGCCTCATTACACGGTAGGCGGTGGACCAAGGTGCTACCGGCACCGCCTTGGAGGAAAGGGGAATTACCGCCCTATTCCAAGGTTGGCGGGGCGGTAATTCCCCCTTCCCCCATTGCCCTTCCCCATTCCCATTTTTGCCCCATAGGACACTATGGGAATGGGGAAGGCGCTAATTACGGTGCCGCAAATTGCGGTACGGTAATTAGCTCCCTGGTCCCTTTGCGGATTGGTTTTTAACGCCTGCTAAAAAGCAGGCGTTAAAGTACCAACCCGCAAAGGGACCTCGTAGTAAGGCGGTAAGGGTTTACCGGTACCGGTGCCCTTACCGGTACCGGTAAACCCTTACCGCACTACGTGTAATGAGGCCCAATGTCTGTGCATCTTGCTATGATCATTCTGGGCAGTCTTGGAGAACTGTATGCAATAGGCGTGTCATTGGCAGTAGTCAGAAGTGGATGGAGGACCTGTGCACCCTCCATGACATCTACACTAAAGGTCACCATTGACTCGGATCATATCTGTGCCTAGATGCATGCTTGCTTGGTCCCTTTGGGCTATGCTCGTTATGAGTCATCAAATCAAATCACCATGTTCCCCGAAACCCTGCAAATGTTTCTTGCTACTTCCACTTGTTTCCAAATTCTTGGGGCAGCAATGGACTGGGGAATGTCTAATGGCCAGGAGAATGTACAACAATGTCCATCCATGCAATGCATTCACTGTGGGGCCCATCTACACTCCTATCACATCCACCCCTCGCATGCATGCACCATGCGGCACCAGATGGGTGTAGTGTGAGCAGGTGAGAGGGCACATTCTTCAAGACCACGGTGGTGAGAGCATCACACGAGCTCATGTGTGTGTGTAACTGAAGCACATCATATGGACACAGGTGTTTAAAAAAATGGCATGGACACATGCTTCGGACATCAGCTAGGGCTTGCTTCCACTGCTTTACCACATGTACCCACCAGGCCTGTGCGTCCCATACCATTGATGCAGTGTGCCAACCAGCCACCACATAAATACCCAAGTAGTGCTGGTTAAGAGTGATTCAATCGAATCTAATTGGTTGAAGGGGAATTGGTCAGATTCGTTTTTGACAGGTCGATTGTGCCGCATATATATATGGGGGGGAGATCCTTGCAGCACTGCCATTAACCCTACTACAATAATTACCCTAGACCCACCCCCCACATATATATATGTGGCAGAATTTGACCAGAACATTGCGACAAATTCTCCATCGATCAATTTGGCTGCGCAGTAATCTGCCAATCCCTTTGTGGTAGACTCCCTCTGCCCCTCCCTTTATGCCATCTCATCCTTTGAAATGCAGGATCCAGTTCCCTTTTGTACTCACCAGCAGCTTCGATCTGGGCATGCAGGTCAAGGACTTGGGCATGGTGCACTGGGTTCACCTTCTCAAGGGTCCAGACCTGTAGCTGTGTTTTATGGGCTGGTATGAGAATGGACCTCCAGACTGGGTCCTACCCCAATGGCCACCTTCACCTTCTTCTGGCTCCAGATCCCCGTCTCATCCCAGCACTTCTTCGTATTCTCAGGAGTACAGAATGCCACCCCGTCCGTGTTGATAGCAGCCATAATGTCATCCACGATCCGTAGATGGGCAGAGGCCCCAAGCTGCTTGTCTGCACTAAAGAGGGACAAGGAAATCCTCAGGACCTGGTCATCCAGGATGCCAACTTCATTGGTCGAGAAGTTTGCAGCCTTCAGCCTCACCACCTTTGATGTGCGAGATGATGGTGCAGCCAATACAGTGGTGAGACCAGTAAGGGAGACTGTGGGTCCTGACAGTACCTGGACAGAGTTGCTGCAATGATGCAATGTAGGTGTTGGCATCCAGATGAAGCAGATGAGGTGGTCAGGGGGAGTAGATGATGAAATGGTGAACAGCATACCAGCATGAGGTGACTGGATGTGGTGCTGGAACAGTCACTCCAAGCGAGCGCAAGTGGCCAGCCACCTATGACAGACCTCTAGGCAGCAGGCGTTGTCATAGTGAGAAGGCAAATAGGGCGGAAAGACATAACAGATCAGACAAGGAGGAGGACAAGCACATTTCAGGTGGCATAAGGAGCACTATGTGGCAGGCAGTAGAAGAGGAAAGGTGCTAGGCCTTGAGCACAAAAGCATGTCTATCATGGGTGAGCCAGAAAAGCTACAGAGTCCTGTAGAGCCCAGGCCCTGAAGGATGCACTCTACAGCAAGTACTGTCTCTTATCACTGTTTGGCCCATCTTCCGCATGGCATGGAGAACATGTCTGATATCTGGTGGCTACAGGTGGAGTCTGGGATGAGGATACCTGAGGCCATAATGATATTGCAGTTCATATAGACCAGATGTCTCAAATGGTAAAGTACAAAGTAGGTGCCAGGGATGGATACTACAATAGTAAACAACGGACCTGGTCCATCAGACATGTACGTTGATGAGCTGGCAGATAAGTGTTGTCTATGAGGATAGAACTATGAAAGCCCCATCCTCATTGAGTCTCTGCATCATTATAAGAAAGGAGCACCAGGACACTTGAGAACCACAACCCGTGGGAATATGGTGGCCGGGGAGCTGGCCGCCAGGCGGCATGGAACGCTGGCTTTCCCTGTCGGTTCAAGCCTGTGTTCATTGCCTCCTGGTTGGCTGGCACCCCTCCCTCTCCCACGCCAGATTGCTAATCTTATTTCATGAATGATCTGTGGGATTTGTAAAATGAGCCACTGTGGCAGGGCACTGCGACCCTCTATTCAGGGTCGGACTAGGGGAATACAATTGTCTCGGGTTCCATTGAAAAAGTGGGCCACCGATGCATATGGCAATTCATTCCTTTTGTGACAGACTGAATAGTATCCAAGGGGGACGTTTTTTGATAAAATGTGATGCATACTGTGCAATTCAAAGAATATGTATTCTGCAACAATGGTCAAATCTACTAGCCACATAGTGAAGTAACTCATCAAACTGGCCCACATTGGCCAAAAAAGTGGTCCACTTTGACCCAAAAAGCTGTCCCACACTAGCATTTTGCGTTTTTTGGTTTGGGCATTGCCCTATTGCCCTATAGACCAGTCCGAGCCTGTGTCTACTAGTGCAAGTGCACATCATATTGACTTCACTCCTCCATGGGGGAGGGGGATGATGTTGAAAGCAGTAACCAATCCCCATGTCTCCTTCCCTTTACAGACGGCCTGACGCTCACTAAAGAGCCTTCCTGACAAGGGGAGAAGCTTTACAAAGTTCGTGCACTGTAGTGGGAAGTGCATTCATTTCCTGCCCACATTCCTGGCTACGTCATATGCCGAAGACGCAGCTTTCATGATGAGACAGCAGCGATGTCAATGAACTTTGGTTCTTTCCAGTCTCTGGATCTGTGGCGGTGTATTTAGGGTGTTCAGCTTATCAGCGCTACTTTTGAATGTATGCATCAAGCCTCTCCACAATCTGAACCTGACACAAGCGGTGGTGCAGCAAAATAATGACGCTGTCGTCTGTTTGGAGAGTCATGGGGAAAATGATAGCGTAGACCTTCCAAATCATTTGAGCGGTGTTGTGGCATGGGTGGGAAAGAATTAACTTAGCCGAAATCAGTCAAAATCAAAGCTCTTAGGTATATGTGAACGGAGGATAGCACGGGTGCAACGCGCCGCCGGTCTTGGAAGCAAGTCCACGCAGAGCAACAGAGGTTTGAATCCCAGATCCGCGCTTAGAAACCAAACTCCGGTCATTATAACAAACTAATAAGATATGCATTGAACACACTGCTCTTCAGATTAATGACCGGTACACTTTTCCATCTCTGGGTCTTTTCACCCTGTCAAATCAATAGGTGTCTTTTTCGAGTCCCACCTATCCATGAATTCGCAGGGCAGGCCCATCACTACCTCATCCAGCTCTTACCTCACGCTGCTTAGAACATTCAGGCCATGGCTATCAGAGGCCACTCTAGCACAAGTCACTGTTGGCACCATGCTGGATTATTTCTCCGCACGCTGTCTCGATGCCGCACACGATCACAACCAGGTACAGCAGAATGCTGCCTCCTAGGTGGCAAGGACTCCTAGATGTGACTATGGGCCTCATTAAACGGTAGGCGGTAAGGGTTTACCAGTAAATCCTTACCGCCTTACTACGAGGTCCCTTTGCGGGTTGGGGATTTTAACGCCTGCTTTTTGCAGCGTTAAAAACCAACCCGCAAAGGGACCCAGGGAGCTAATTACGGTACCGCAATTTGCAGTGCCGTAATTAGCGCCTTCCCCATTCCCATTATGCCCTATGGGGCAAAAATGGGAATGGGGAAGGGCAATGGTGGAAGGGGGAATTACCGCCCCTCCAACCTTGGAATGGGTCGGTAATTCCCCTTTCCACCAAGGCGGTGCCGGTATTTTACCGGCATGAACCATGGCGCTAATTGTGCCATGGTTCACCGCCTACCGTGTAATGAGGCCCTATATATCAGCATGGCTGAGAAGACTGCCCTGGCAGTCAGTGAGAGCGAGGGATTGGTCTAGGACCTTGACCCTGGCACATAGGGACGCTATGGTTCCGCCCCTCTTAATCTGTGGGATCGCTTCAAGTGGCACTCTCTTGAAGACCCAATGTATTATGGTGGACCCTCGCTTTCATGGGTAGAAATTGAAGATACTAAAGTCCAAATGTTAGAACTATCTGCCAGAGGAGACCTGACATATCAATGCTCTCACATCGAGGAAGAAAATCAAGACTCACCACTCCTAGCGATACTAATACTTGGCTGCTATGCCCCCTTTTGGTTAGCTAGTCAGGGCTTTAAGTGGGCCAGGGCTAGCTAGGGCTCAGCCATGCCTGTCTCCAAATATTCCCCTTGAGCCAGGGCTCTGCCAGGGCTCTCCAAATTGACCTCCCTCTCCAAATGTCTTTACAAATATTAGTGGCAATGCTGCTCTTTGCCAGGACATGTCACCTTCAGTAATGTTTAGAACCACAACATCAGTTAAGAAAATGTGAAATGAGGTACTGTTCAAACAGGAAAGAGAGAATATAAGAGAACACATTGATTGATTTTTGCCACTAAGTATTATCATTAGAAAGCCTTTATTAGTATGTACGAATAATGGATTTCTTTCCTAAAAACTGTGGGATTGCATGCTGTACGGACCCCTTTTGATTTGATGTTCTCTTTCATATTTGAATTTAATTCGTTTGGTCAAAAGTTGTACACACATTAATCGTATTTAAATACATCTTTTAAACCAGAATTGTTGTCCTTTAATTGCACATATGTAAACCCGAGTGTCTCTGTTAGGTCACTCCTGTAATTACAGAGACCACCCCTGTTTTTTTGGGATTTAAGGCTGGTGAGATCTTTTTTAGGCCCCGCCCCCAAATATTGCATCACTACGCATTAGAGTCGCCCTCGATTTCGTATCCCAATTAAAACACTGTAGCTAGTGCTTGGCAAGAGAAATGAAATTAAATCTACCACTATACTATGTCATGCTCCAAAGAGGTCCTAGGAAATGTTCATAGACCTGTACCTATATATCCAGAGAAGGCTATGTCGCAAGGTAGCGGGTCGTCTTTCTGCAGAGAAGGTTCCGCGGGCATACCTTTCGCAGCATAATGCCGTTCCATGGGAGTGGGCAGAATGATTGGGCAGGTTAGCTGGGGAATTGCCTATGAGAGCACGGACAATGGGGCACACAGAGGACGGGGTCAGACTGGGGTGTTCCTTGTGTACACCCAGAGCCGGCTTTAAGGCAGGGCGGGCCGGGCGGCCGCCCAGAGCGCCCCGCCATTAGACTCCCACTGCGGTAGTTCGGGGGAGTCTCTCAAGGTCTCCCCCGAGCTTGCGTGGTGGGAGAAAGCACCCAATGCGCTCTGGTCTCGGGAGCGGATCACATTTAATAACAATAGGGCACCTGCCGCGCCTATTGAAAAATGCGGCGCTTCCCCCCAACCCTCTGCCGCATGCCTAGGGGTGCCGGGGGGAGGGGCGCCACATTTTTGATTGGCGGCCCGGGGCGCTGTGACTTCTAAGGCCAGCCCTGTGTGCACGAAAAGGTCATGGAAGGGGGATGCCCCATGGAAGGCCACCCCACTCTGCAGACCTGGACACTTCCCTACACCATTGCGATCCTGGTGCGGGGCAGGAGCGGGGAGTGCAGAAGTGGCCAATAGGCGGGAGATGGTCAGAGCGCAACTGGGCAAGGGAAAGAGGTAAGTAGAGTGGGCTGGAGCAGTGTATGCAAGGTCACACGTGGAGGCAGGACCCTCTCTAAGGCAGTGATTGCCTCATGGAGCAATCGAATGTCCCCCATTGCTCCTGGGAACGCCCCGGATAATATTCGGGATGCTGGAAGCACTCCGCGGACTATCCGCAGCTTCCCGGCAGCGCTGCGATTAGGCATGGCACGCATTCCTCGGTGGCAGGGTGACGGCGTCCTACCGGTGTCAGCTGTGCTCAGTGAAACCCTCTTCGCCTGAAGTGCTGCTTCTAAGTACTGTTTCATTGAGGGAACCTCTTTCCATGTCAGCGGGAAGCGCACTTACATTAAAGGGGAATAATTACACGGCTACATTCAAAGATTACAAGGCCAAATACAGATCGGGAATGTAATTTGCCCAAACGGCAGTCTTTGCATGTGGAGGCAAAGCAAGCGATGCTAATTCTGCTTTCAGCTCCTTTTTATGCGTCTGTGGCAAGGAAATAAGTGTTTGTGCCAAAATAATAATTTAGCGCTGCTGAGGCCTGCTGGGTCAATAGAGCCCAACTGCGAAATGCTGCATAGCCACAAAAGAAGCTTGTGTGTGGCGCGTGGCGGCTGGGTTTACGCACTACGCATACACGGAGAGCGTCTGTGCGTTAACACGTCAGTGCTCTTCAGACATATATGTATACTTCGTTCTTTGGGTACAATGCCTCCCCACACCTAAATGCTAGCAACCACTGGGTGAAATTATTTGGGAATCCTTCATGACAAAATTGAATGAATGCCCACTCCCGCTCTCTCTCAAACACGGGGGCTCATTAGGACTCCGGCGGAAAACCATGGTGCTATTAGCACCATGGTCGATGCCGGAGTCCGCCATGGCGGAATGGGGAATTACCATCCCATTCCAAGGTTGGCGTGGCAGTAATTCCCCATGCCACCATGGCCCTTCCCCATTCCCATTTTTGCCCCATAGGGCAGAATGGGAATGGGGAAGGCGGTAAGTACGGTACTGCGGTACCGTACTTACCTCGAGAGTCCCTTACTTTAACGGCTGGTCTAGACCAGCTGTTAAGGTCGGGTCCCGCAAAGGGACCTTGTAGTAAGGCGTTAAGGGTTTAACGGCACCAACACCTTTTACGGCGCCGTTAACCCCTTAACGCCTGGGTCCCTCTTCTTTCTCTTTCTCAGTCTCTTTTTTTACCTTGTTTCTCTAACCGCCCCTCGTCCGCAGTGCTTTAAGTGGGGTGGTAAATTGACGGGGTCTCTCTCGTTATGGGGCGTGGCTAAGGACACGTGCTTAGCCCACGCCCCGCAACAAGAGCCCCCAACAAGAGCACCCCCAACCCTTGCATTCAAGGAGCCGTGGCTGAAGAATTGCTTGTGGGGGTGGTCGCTGGCCCTCCCAGGCAACCCTTTAATCACACGGCTCCTTGAATGCAATGGGCTGCCTGCTGCGGGATGTCTCTTTATTCTGAAACAGGAGAAGGGCTGCGTTGGCCAGCCTCTCCTTTTGTTTCTGAGTAAAGAGCTGACATGCAGTGGAAGCCCTTTAACCAAGCACGACTAACGGACTTCCTGCTGCATGTTAGCTCAAAACAGCCCTCCTCCTGTTGTGGAATAAAGAGACATCGCGCAGCAGGTTAAGCAAAGCGCTGCTCAGTTACACCGCTGTCTGTAGGTGTCAGCATTTCGGATTAGAAAAAAGAAAATCCCTTTTCTTTTTTCTAATCCGAAATGCTGACACCTGCAGATAGCCGTGTAAACACTCGGCTAAACGGCTGCCTCAGAAGTCGGAGTGGGTGGGGCTAAGCGGGATAAGCCCCAGCAGGGTCCCGGCTCAGGAGAATATCTCAGAGACTGTCGTGACTTAGCCCTGACCAGACCTGGCCCACTTAAAGCCCGCCCCACAATCCTGGAATATCCCTTAAGAAGGATGAGTAATTTTTGCTGCAAGGAAAGTTCTAGGGCCTCATTACACGGAAGGCGGTAATGGTTAACGGTCACCGTTAATGGTAACGCTGACCGTTAACCATTACCGCCTTACTACGAGGTCCCTTAGTGGGTTGGTGCTTTAATGCCTGCTTTTTGCAGGCGTTAAAAACCAACCCGCTAAGGGTCCTTGGTGCTAATTACGGCACCGCAAAATTGCGGTGCCGTAATTAGCACCTTCCCCATTCCCATTATGCCCTATAGGGCGAAAATGGGAATGGGGAAGGGCAGTGGTGGAAGGGGGAATTGCCGCCCCGCCAACCTTGGAATGGGGCGCTAATTCCCCTTTCCACCAAGGCGGTGCCGGTATTTTACCGGCATGGACCAAGGTGCTAATAGCACCTTGGTCCTCCGCCTTCCGTGTAATGAGGCCCCAAGTCTTGAGCTCTATCTGGAGATCCTCGGGGAGAAGGGTGAGTTTCTCTCCATTCCCTCTCATGCAAGTCCTTCTGTATCTATTTTGTTATTTTTATTTCATTGCTTATGACGCAAGTTTGAGAGCAGCAGAGTACTTTACAAGGGGAGGGTGCCAGCATGGGGGTTGGTATTTTATACAGTAACACAGTACTGTTTATGGAGGGAGGGAGAGCAGGATTTGTATTTGTCCAGCAGGTATTGTTAAATGAGCCACATTTTGAGTTTTGGCAGGGGTTGAGGCAAGCTGCTCTTCCAGTTTAGGAGATGAAAGTAGAGAAGGTGTGAGAATGGTCAAAGATGTCATTGAGGTTTCTAGTTGAAGAAGAGTAGGGGAGGGTATCCGGTGGGAACTGGATAGGCAGAGGAAGAGATGAGAGAGCGCATTTGGCAGGGAAGAAGAGCACCTCTGCTTTGGTCGAATTTAACATCACAGAGTGTAAAACCATCTTATATTTAATGGCAGAGAGACAGTTGGAAATTTTGATAGAAGATCAAAGGTGATTACAGGAAAGGAGAAGACAATTTTGGTGTTGTCCGAGAAAAGTTGGTACGATAGCCCAAAGGAGGAGATTAGTGCCGCAAGAGTAGAGGTGTTGTGTAGAGTGTTAAGAGGAGTGGACCCAAGACAGAGCTGTGTGGAACACCAACAGAGGAGTGAGTTGAGAGGTGATTTTGCTCCTGGAGACAGAGAATTGGCTAGGTGCCAGGTAGGATTCAATCGAGGCAGGGGTTTGATCGAGAATCCCAAGTAGAAAGAGAGTATCAAGGAATCTGAGTGATCAACAGTGTCCAAGGCAGCAGACAGATCAAAGAGAATTAGGATAGAGCATAAGGTGGAGTTCCTAGCAGAGGCGATGAAGTTGGACACCCTCATGAGAGTAATTTCAGTGGATTGACTGGAGCGGAAACCTGCTTGCAGGGAATCTCGAAGGTTGGGGATGTCTAAGAAATTGGTAAGACATTTCAACCCAACTCTTTTGGGCACTTTAGAGTAGTGCGGAAGGAGAGATACAGGGTGAAAGATATCTGGTAGGTTTGGGTCAGCCCCTTGCTTTTTTAAGAGAGGAATAACTGTGGCTGTTTTGAAAATATTGAGAAAGCAAGCAGAATGGAATTCAGGCTGAAAAGTTCAACGAGGTGAGAAGCCACTAAAGGGGCATTAGGCTTGACTAGCTGAGGAGAAAGAGGGCCTGGTGGGGCACACAAGGGCTAGCCTTCATCAGTAGACATAGGACATCTTCAGTGTTAATGTGACTTAAGTGGGAGATAGAGGTAGAGGATGATGGAAGAGTAGGCAGAGTGTAGGTGGGGGAGTGTGAGGGAGGTCAGGAGAGAGTCTCTCATTTTGGACACTATTGCAGCAGAATATACAGCTAGGTCATTACCTGTGAGAGTGGAGTTGATAGTCATAGACTTAGGAGGAGTGAGCAAGGATGGTTGGAGTGAGAGTCAATGAGGGTTAGGTAGGATTCCCTTTTTGCTCTATCAAAAGAGGACTTGAGTGAATTCAGGGTAGAGAGGTAGAGTTGCAGGTCCTCATGTGAGTGGGTACATCTCCATTTGCACAGCAGATGACACATGACTGCGCAGAGAGATGGTATGAAAGCGGTGGCACATGGTCGAGGATGCTGAGACTTAGGGGTGAAAGTAAGCAGTGAGAAGAGAGCCACAGAGTCCATTTTTACATAGCTTGGCCGAGAAATATCACTGAATCAATGGAAAGAGGCCATGGGCTTGGGTTTGTGTCTTAAGTACATGGCAGCAGGAGTCCGGCCACTGGTCCCTGCTGCTAGAAGCATGGGATGCCACAGTACAGTGGTAATGGCTTTGGCAAGGTGGACAGCAAATCCCCAGAACCCACAGCAGGATATGCAGTTCCCAGGACCATGCTGTCAGGATTCCCAGAAGAGATATGGTGTGCTTCTATGTTCTTCAGTTTTCACAACATGTGTTGCCCTCTAACTCTGTTTGCAATCAGCAGCTGGAAATGGATGTCAGAGAACCTGGCTACTTTGGGTGCACTAGAGTGTTCCAGCGCAAACAGTGGCTAAAGTAGAGGTGAAAGCAGCCACTCCACAGAGGCTTCTCTTGAGTTGGGGTGAGGTCTGTAACATTTGCAGAGTTTCTTCACTGACGCTGGCGAGATGACTGGGACCTCCAGTGCTCCTAGGATCTATCAGCATCCCTGCCAGCTGCACTTCAAATGCACTCATACATTTCGGCACAGCGCTGACTAAGTTAGCCCCCAGAACTCCCCAAGGGTGGTGTGTTCATTCAATTTATTTCACACCAAGATCATTCTAGGGTTCACCCAGCTCTCATGTTTCTTTGCAGCCTCCAGGGATGAACGAGCTCAATCAAATAAGGTTCTGGGCTAGGGCCTAGACACAATGTTCTTCATCAGTAGATAGTCCACATACTACATCAGCAGTCCACGTCTCCAGACCCAGGAGTGTCCCAGGGAGCGCGTTCTCCATTTCTCCGCTCAGGTACCGGATCTCCAACTCTCCAGGAGTCAGGGGTTTGCCTTCAAAGATGGCGGGAAGGGAGCGGTACTACTGGCCCCTATGCTGGCAGGTGTTTATCTAGCAGGTTCATTGCTGTCCTACTCTAACTGGCCAATCTGGACCCATGGCTGCCCAGGTGTGCGTCCTCTTTAATAATGCAGTAGTATTACAACATCCCTCGAGAATTGGTTCCAGGCTACCCAAATCTCAGGGAAGGGGGAGAACCTTCCCTGCACACGGTCTTACCTCACTTATTATAAGATTACGCCAAAGACCCCCCAACACTTCAGTTATTAGGTGCCCCACTAGGATGGTGCCAGAGATCTGCATGATGCCTACCAGCAAAGTAGGTAGAATATTGCTGGACCCTGTAGGAGGTGGTTCACATTTCCCTGCACAACAGAAGTCCAAAGGCTTCCATCGACAGAGCCCCAGGCAGAGTTAAGGACACACCCCAACAGGCTGCATCAACAGAGTGAGCAATTTCTCAATATAAATAGCCACCTTGGATTTTTCAGCATACAGGCTATAAAACGACCATAAATGCTACCATAACTCCTCATCCTGCCGGATCATCTGGCACAATCCCAATGCTGCCACCGAAAGGGTTGGCACTTACATCAAGAGAGTTTCCTTCACATGCGCCCGCAGTTTATTTATTTTGACATTTGTATAGCGTACCGAACCCGGATGCATCTAGGCAAAGATGGTCGACTAGTGCAGGGGTGCTGCGCTGTTTCCATACCACAACTATGCGGGTAACTTGCGTCGTGGGTAGTCAGTTGAGTAGTCTCAGTGCACGGGTCCCTGCCCAGGGTGCTACATCATGACCTATATGCACACAGACCGTGCTCCTGCAGGGCTAGGATTGGCATAGTGCATGGGGGAATTTTCAGCATTACCTTAGGCTGCCCTGCTGGGAGCCTACCAAGCCACTGTATCAGTGTGGTCCAGTCTACTAGGTCAAGACAAGTGATAGAAACACTGGAGTGACAGGGCCGGGTAGAGTGCATACAATCAGACCCAGCCACAAAAAGTGTCCACACAAGTAAAGGGATTGGAATGGAAGAAGAGTTAGTGTCATTCACCAAAGAGAGGCAAGTGAACCCAACTCACAAACAATCACACAAGTAAAGCATTCAGAACAGTTGTTTTAGTTGCTTGGGTTTAAGAAATGCGCATTTCACCATATTTGCGAAGGCGGCCTATGCATTTCTGGTGGGGATTGCACTTGCCAGTCCTCTTGCATACATTAGCACTGGGACCCACCTCCAAACGCTAATGTACGATAGGCTTCCAGCGCAAAATGGGTGCTGGGGGAGTTTTACTGTGTGATGGGGCATTAAAGGGTCTTTCACGTGGAAATAGGTAGAAGTAAAAAAAAACATGCCTATCCCTATGTGGGGGTTAGACACTGTTTAGATGTATAAGAGCCTTACAAATGACCAATAAATAAATAAAATAAATGCAGGTGGCACAGCAGCAGTTCATACCACTGCTGACTCGCTTTAAAAAATGCACTAACGATCCTCTGGTGCATTGCGTATGCCTTTTGGCCTGCTGTAAGCAAGCCCAGGTGGATCGCTACATTTTAGGCTAACTTCAAGAGTTTAAGGTTTAGAGAGTGTACATTTGAATCTATAAAAGGAACGAGGTTGGCGTACGAGAAGCTCATCCTTGCCCATTGGGTGGGTAAGTGTGACTAGTGGACTACTAGGTTAGAAAGGAGAACACTTTAGAACATTAAGTTACCAGCTCACCAGGAGGCCAGAATGAAAAAAGGAAGTGGCAGGTATGTGATGTTGGGGGCCTGTAGACCTGAAGGTGAAGCAAACAGGTTTTTGGAAGAGCAGCAAAGCCAGGGAGAGTGGTCTTAAAGCAGGATATGTTCTTAGTCATAGGGACTAGTGAAAGACGATGCTACCCCTACATGAAAGAAGGCTGAGGCTGTGAAAGGGCTGCCAGTCATGACTGAAAAAGGAAAACTGAGCAAGTAAGGACCATACCAGTAATTTTCAATCTGCTAAATTGGAGATGTGGCTCATTGTGCGAGGCTAAATATGATTTACAGATGGTTTTCAAACCACCAATGCCATCCAGGTAAGGATTGGTCTCTGGGGACCATGGGCAGATGGCTTTGTGTGATGGTGTGTCCATCCATAAGTGTCCTCAAACCTAAGACTTATAAAGGAGGAGTTGTGGTAACTTTTCTCATTACTGAAAAATCCTTAAACCTTGCCCCTACGTAAACCGCTATGTAACTTTAACCCATGTTGTCTATGTATTATCTTATAAAATGGTTTGAGACTTTTTGGTATAAGCTTCTAACTTGGAAATGCCCAAATAAATAAAGGTTTCGGGAGAAAACCTGAAACTTATGTCACCCCCACATTCAGTGGTAACAACAGTACCGTAAGAGCACCCTCACCCACTGCACATGGTTAACACAACCCTAAAAAACAGACTGTCAACCCTGGCCTCTAACCTGGCCAATGCCACATGGTGCTCTGCCCCAGTCTGCTCCCCAACCCTGGGGGCACAGCGGGAGCTTGGTTCAGAAAGCCTCTCAGCATTGATTTAGGGAGAAGTGAGATGAAGTAGGATAATTTCATTAGCGCAGGCTGTTGCAGCATGCACAGTGTATCTGTTGCAGGTTTTCCGCTGGGACGTGATGCATGGGAGAGTGTTTCCCAGGGTATGCCACCTCTGGGTATGAGCGCACGTAGGCGCAGGCCCATGACATATTATGACAATGCCACTCTCTCTGCCCACAACCGCCACGCCAGAAGCTATGGCCTTGGACTGTCATGATCCCACACCATTGACTATCCTGGTTCAGGTTGGTAGAAGGTCTAGGCTAAATCATCTGGAGAGACACAGGCTACAGATCCCTGCAGTTCAACATCTGTAAACAACCATAAATTCACTGACCCAGTGGGGCCCCCAAAGCCCCTGCAGTGTGGGGGACCTCACAGCACCATGTCCTGGGGTCTGGCCCCATCCAACTTCAGATATAAATCTTTCTGAAGTTTGGGCACTTCTTTCTGAAGTCAGAGTGTGTCCAATAATGGGAGCCAAAGGCCTGAGTCCCCCTGGGAAGATGGTTTCAGGTTCAGGGCAGCAGGTAAGTGTGTGTGCATGCATGGGGTTTGGATGTTTATGATAGATGTTTGTATGCATGTGTGCATGCATGCAAGTATATATTATGTAAGTGTGTGTAAATGAGTGTATGATTAATTGAAGGCTGGGTGTGTGTATGATAGAGCGATTGTATGGGTGGATGTGGGAAGGAACAAGTGCATAGAGAGAGTAAATGTGTAAGTGAATGTAGTGTGAATGTTTGTGTGCATGTGCTTGTGCTGGGCCGGCCGCCAAGAAGCTGATTTTGATGGGTGAATGTGGAGAAGCAGGGGGCCTTGAGAGGGGTGCTACTACAACATTTCATTCTACACCCATGATAAAAACAAGCATAATAAGTGTTATCACGTGGCTAGAGTGGCATTTTCGGGCAGCGTGTATAGTTATTTCTTACTGTGGCATGTCATTTCTTTCTTTCTGCACAATTATAATTAATCAGTATATTAAGTGTTGTTACATGTCTACACTGGAATTTTGTCACAGCAAGTATAGCCCTTGACTTGTACTCTAGCTCCCTGAAGTGTCCCTTATGCTATTTGGTATTACCAATAAAGATCTCAGACCAAATAACTTTATGAATAGCCCTTGTTTTCGACTTCCGAATCACGTGTAAGGAGACCGCAAATTTGTCCACTTTTAATTGTCCAATATTTGACTCTTGCAGATTCGTTCTTCTTCTTTAATCTGAGAGAAATGTGTCTTACATGCTTGGCGTACCGGTCTGCCTCCCCTTGTACCTTTCAGTTATTCCTTAGAATAGCATCATAGACTCCTCTTTATTTTACACACAAATCTGTTTCTTCAACATCTCCTGACTCTGCAACACTGGTCTGTCTCTGAGGCAGCTGGATTGACTCTTAACATGAGCCGGCGTCCATCTTCCCATTATGGCCGTCCTAGCCAAGTTACATTTTCCTCTATAGCAAGATTCTATATGTCTCATCTATATTGCGTTACTGTGTATTTACACTTATTGGTTAGCAGGTAACTTTGTCTTCTTTGCATATATGATTACTTTATCATATCATGCATATTTTTCTTGTTGCTTCAGTTACATTGTTACTCTTAAGTATTTTCCTATGTGAAAGACACAAAGACATTCCTTGTTTCAGTATGTCTTTGCATATCTTCTTCATGTCATCACTTTGCCCTCATCAAATTTCACTCAACGCTCCATGATCTTCAATGGTGCATGCTGTCATCCTTCCACTCTTTCAGTGCAAGGGTACATTTGGTATGGTTGTCTGAGTGCATATCATCTCTCGTACACTCAATGCCGTATAGGGACAACACATGGGGTCTCATATAATGCTCTTCTCCTGCTGTTCATATATGAAGGCAGGGAAGGGGCGGGAGCTGGGAAAACATATCCACCAGCTCCTATACATTCTCCCCTCTGGTAAAATCCTCAACCATATTTTCCTCTTCATTCTCCGTCTTCTTCTCTTCATACTGCTGTTTCTTTGGAATCCATATCTTTGTCACCCCCCCCCCCCCAGGTAACCTGCATTCTTTATATGGTTATTTGCACTCCAAGTCATATGGTAGCAATCTCCTGATTGCGGAAAGAATATCCAATGTCCTACATATTTGTTATGTTCCTTAGGGTAGTAGAACTTAATTCCTGGAGGTGCCAGGGTGCTTTTATTTATATTCTCATGGGTACTTGCCTCAATTTGCTTTTCCTCACCAGTTCCAGCATCTATATCAATCATTACCTTCATCCCAATAGATTTGATGTCGTGCAAATGCAGCCAGGCTCACCTTCCATTTAATTTAGCAGCTGTGGGGGTTACTTCTTCCAACTCATACGGTTCTTCAAAACGGGACGTATTTGAAGTGTGTACATACATTCAAACCGGCACCTGGTCTCCCGGATATAGACTGGGTTGATTTAATAAATCTTCTAAATCAATGGGTTGACTGTCTTTCTCGCTTCTCTTTCACCACTCCCTCTGGTGCTTGACCTGTTGAGACATGAAAGAAATGCTTGCAGTCATTGTTGTTAGGTAGTCATGCATCTCATTACCTAGTACCTTCACTACACTATGGGCATCAGTTTTTAACCTAGTTCGAGGAGCAAGGGAGGTTCTTATGCAGGCACCAACTCATGAGGAGTTAGATGGTTATCTGAGCCAGACTGATTTCTTAGGGCATATAAAACAAGGCGTAGACAATGTAGCCATACCTTCTTTCAAGTCATTTTTATTTTTGCAATCCTCTCTTTTAACAATCAATTTAATCTCTCACAGATGCCATTCGGCTTCAGATGGTATGCTAAGGAAAACATATGCTTAATGCCTAATAGACAAACTATTTGTTCAAACACTTCATTTACAAAATTCGGCCCATTATCAGACCACAAAACCTCGCACACACCCCATCTTGGGAACACCTCACGCACAAGGAACATGGCAGCACATGTGGCATTAGGGTGTGTGCATGGACCTGCCTTGATCCATCTAGAAAAATGACATACCACGACCAACATATATCTGTAGCTATTGCATGTCTGCAGCATATCAACATCATCTATATGTAGGTCCTGCAATGGGCCACTGGGTCTAGTGATTACTCCTATCACTGTTCGCAAAGTTTGCCCTGCAATATATTTGTAGCACACGATGCAATTTACAATAAACTGTCCCACATGCTCTAGAATAATTGGTGAAAACCAATCTTCTGCAATTGTAGCAGCAAGACTCTCTCCAGTCGTAAGCACTGGGTAGTGGAGCTGCTCCAGGGCTACCCGCAATAATGCTAGAGGCATTATTGGCTTTCCAGTGCAATCCTGCCTCCAAATTCCCTCTGTGGGGGATAAAGAACAACACTGTTTCCTCCATAAATCCTGCTCTTCTGGTAGCGCTTGACCTTGTATCTCAATTAACTGGACAATAGACAGCATGTTAAAGCCCTCCCTTTACCAATATGTGTCATCCTGCCATCTTTTTAACACCTTCTATTTTGAAATTAGAAATGGTTGGGAAATAGGCTGCCTTTTTGGCTTCTAAATATGCAGCTTCATTTTTACGATAAATTACATCTTTCCTGTTAGAATGTGCTGCGCATTTTATGACTGTGAGTGTCAATGGGAGTCCTAATGCTTCAATAAGCTTATCCAATAGGGCTGCATGTTGCACTGGAGTGCCCCCTACTTTTGCAGCATGACAAACCTGCGTGTAGAGTTGACATCACATAGGCAGAGTCAAAATACACCGTCACTTCCTCATCTTCAAATCTTTGAAGCACGTAGGTAAGTGCCACTAATTCTGTAGCCTTTGCTGAATAATGCAAAGGCAATCACGCGTTTGTCACTACCTCAAATTCACTCTCTCGGTTCAGCTTTACTACCGCTGACCCAGTATGCCTTTTGCCAGTTGCTTGGTCAATTTCTGAAGAACCATCAATACAGAGAACGTCCCCACCCCCCCAATAGCATTTGCTCTAGCTTTGGGAATATAATCATAGGGCCTCATTACAACTCAGGCGGTAAGGGTTTTACGGCGGCGTAAACAGCGCCGACCCTTACCGCCTGAGTACGAGGTCCCTTAGCGCCATGGCGGACTTAACACCTGCTTTTAGCAGGTGTTAAAATCCATGGCGCTAAGGGACCATGGAGTTAATTACGCCACCGTAATTTACGGTGGCGTAATTAACGCCTTCCCCACTCCCATTATGCCCTATGGGGCAAAATGGGAATGGGGAATGGAAAATGGGAAAATGGGGATTTACCGCCCCGCCAAGGTTGAAATGGGGCGGTAAGTCCGCCTACCACCATGGCGTAAACGTAGTTTACGCCATGGTGGTAAAGTCACGGCCCAGGCGGTAACTTACCGCCTGGGTCGTAATGAGGCCCATAGTGTTAAGTATACGTCGTGCAATCATGTAAATAATCATCCTCCCCTTCTGGTTCTGCTATGAACATTGCTGGGTTCACTTTCTTGAATCTAGCAATTTTAATCACAGGGTTCAAAGTAATTACCTCGATTCCTGATGCTCTTTGTGTGGTTAAAGTACTTCTCAATTTCTCTAAAATTGCAAATAATGCGTGTTCCCTAAAAAAATGTCCTAATGTCATTTTCTGTGTGAGGACTGCTGTCATAACTTCTCCATTTGAATCAGAAAATAAGTAAAATTCTTCATAATAATCTGGAATTCCTAATCATTGCATCATCTCCTCTGTCCATGTTATTTTACTATTGCCCACCTCTGCTTCTTTAAGTCCTTTTAAAAGTGGTTGAATATATGTACTGTTTACGAAATCCCAGGCCCTACAATAGTTACGTAGGCCTAGACATTGTTGCATTTCTCTCATGTCTACATAATTGCTTCAGCTCTCTCAGGTATACTTTCTTTCCTTCATGAGATATCAACTGCTATATATACAAGACCACTTCCTGACAGTATTGTAACTTTTCTTTGCCCACCGTATACCCTTTCTCTGAGAGTATCGCGCGCTTAACTGAATCTTCTCTGCATCTTTCTTCTGTCTCACTGCACACCAAATGTCCTCCACGTATAGGATTATTGCACTTTCGAGCTGAACATTACCTAGGCCCATCAGAATTACTCTATTAAAGATTGAAGTGGATTCACAGTACCCTTGGGGCAAATCAGTATGTATCAGGTGGATATTTTTACACAAAAAGGAAGGCAAATTTTGTGAATCTACATGAAGGGGAATTGAAAAGAAAACACTCTTTACATTTATAACTGTGAAATATTTGGCATTAGATGGGATGTTGCACAATATTTTCATGGCATTTGGAACTAAAGGAAACTCAGCATTTGACTATATTGTTTAGGGGGTGAAGGGCCTGTATGAATCTCCACGACCCCCCGCCTGTTGATTATTTCACTGGGTGCACAGCTGTGTTAAATAAGGAATCGGATTAAAGCAGAAATGGTCTCAAATATACCTTCATCCGCTTCTCTAGACATGGGGTATTACTTTGCATGTGGCAAAAGTGCTCCTGGTTTAAGTTTGGTCTTAACTGTTCCTACTACTTTCAATAAACCCAAATCATATGGATTTGTGATCCATAAATACATATGGCATTTTCTCTAAATCTTACTAAAAAGATGGCGGCCTCCTTTTTACCAGAGCCATTTTCTGCAATATTTCTGTATTCTCTACTTTAATCCAACAAGTGAGGCTAATGAAAAATACTAATTCATCACCTGAGTACTCATCCTTAAACAGCTCCTCATCTGTCAAATCTGTCAGCCTTTATCCTTCACTGAGGGCTATCACTGTTCTCCATCCTCTTCCCTCATCATCTGTCCCATGAAGAAATACCATTTCCTCTTTGACCACTGATGCTTCTAACTCCAAGGAGATAATCTGCCCTTCTTCATCAAGCATGGAGATTTGTGGTCTAAACACACACTCATCTGGTATTCCTAGCAGTTCACCTATCAATCTGGGTAACCATGGTAATAAAACACTCAGTCCATACAAAAATACTTCTGAATCTTAGGGAACTTTGTATAATGCATTCTGGCCTGTAAAGGCTAATATAAACGCTCTCACATTCATATAATGTATCCCTGGGGTGGAACATACTATTCCTTCATCAGTAAATATATTGTCATGTTAAGTTTCGTCATCAAGTCATGCCCTAATATGTTAACTGGTGTCTGCCTAGAATATAATGATGCCATCGGCATATCATGTTCTCCTATAGAGATTGGAAATTAGTCTGTAAAAGAAACTAAAGTCATCACACCAGAAAAATCCATGCACATTCATGGCAATGTCCGATGTTGCATATTTTCCCTCATGAACAAAGGAACAAGTTGCTCCAGTGTGTACAAGAAATTAAAATGTCTTTCCTCCTATCATCCCTTTGTCCCTTGATTCCTCTTGGGGGCCTTGTGTCACAGATAGTACTGAACACATCAGGTTGCTCTGTAGGCTGTCCTATTGCGGATATAAATGCATCCCTGTACCTGTTTTGATAAAACATTTTGAACTATTGTCACCTCCTCCTGCTTCCTTCTCTTGGTTTTCTTCTTATTCTTCACCTTTAACAATTGGCAGTGATGCACAATTGTCAATTGTTTTTCTGACCATGGTTTCACTTCAATTCCCACCTGTTTCTTCATTTGCCATTGCACTGGCCCGGGCAGTCCCTGAAACAAAATTTAGTAAAATAATGCTATTGTTTTATCCCATGGTTCTCTCATTTCAAGATGCCATCACTCTTGAATGTCTTGAATAAAGGTGACAAGGTCTTCATCCTCCACCATTTTCCTAGTCATAATCACACTGATATCTAATGTATTGGAATATTGTAATCTGAGCTCCTGCCATACATCTGCTCTGCAATTATAACTGGCGCTCCTTCATTTGTCGTGTTTTGTGCAATCACACCTGTGTATCCTGCTTGCTTCCAACTGTTGTCAGCTCAGTCCCCTGGAATGGCTGCTAGCAAGCCTTTTAAGTCACCTATGGTTAATGTAATTCCTGATGTTATTCTATCTAGCTCATAAATCCATTTTCCCACACTGGAAGTTAACCTTGGTAATTTACATTGTAAATTATCTTTATCCATTTCTGGCCATGGAAAAAATTGTGGTCATCCTCCCCCTTTCTCTAAAAATGTAAATTGTGAAAATCCTGGTCCATAATCATACCTGTCTACACTTCTTGTTTTCCAGGCGGGGCTAGTCTCACCATTTGTCTTCGTCCTGTTAGTGCCCTTAATCTACTTAAATAAGGCAGGAATACATCCCCTGCACTGTGTGATCGTACTTGTGGTTGCTCATTGCATGGTGTCGATTCTGGTGTTCTTTCTTTTTGGTCCTCTACATCTGACCATTTTACGCCCTTTACTACACTCAATTCTTTAGAAAATCTGCATGTGCTCTCCGTTCACACTGTGTTGTTTTGTTCCCTTTCCTCATCCGACATTATTATGCCCCAACTTGTATGATTATTATCCTTTTTCCACATCATCAAGATCTAATCTGCTTAAAGACAGCATTCTGCGCTTGTCTGTTATGACATCATTTGACCTTCCTCCCATTTCCCTCAATAAAGATCCTTCTATATTATCTTGGGTTTTATACCCTTTTTTATCCCTTATTTGCCTATATAAATCCCAAATTCTTCTGTGTCTTGCTCATCAGCCCATGTTGGTATTCCTGGTATTCCTTGCAGCTCCCTATGGGGCTGTTGTGTCCCTGTCTCTTCCTCAAATCGTTCTTGTGCTTCAATCGGCACTATGCTGCTATGACATAGATACTCTATCTCATCATATTTTAGTCCCCTACTTCTATTAATTTCTTCTTCTCTCTTCCTCATCTCCCTTAAATCATCTTTCTCTCGCCTTCTTTGCAAACTACATACTTTCATTTGTTCTGCTTCTGTTAGTCCAAGAATATGAGGCTACTGCAAAGAAATGTAGACACACCAGTCAGGAGGAACAAATATATAAACAACAGTTTATTATCGCTTAAGCAGACCCAAATTCATCAATGCATATGTACAGGCATAGAGAAGGTGAGCTAAGACATGGGGGATGGAGCATACTTTATACATCTTGAACAACATGGCAAATTCGTTCTAACCCATCACGTGATGAGGGTTCACAACCTACAGACGTGGGTATTTTACCATAGCAACACATGCTGGAAAATTCTGTGTCATCTCTCAGACAATTTACTGTCTGGGAACAGAGCAGAGTGAGGTGTAGGAATATATCATGTTCCTAACACAAGGTAACATTCCTTGAGCTACATTTCTATGTTATTTCTAGACTAAAAGGTCAGTCTGCATTTCGACTTAGAAACTCAGTCTTGCAGAACTACATGTGCCATGAATTGTGCTTCCTTTATTCAGCTAGACGTACATTCGTAATTACCTGCGAAAAATAAAGAGAGTCCAAGAAGACAGGAAGACACCTAATTTACAGATTAGTTATGTTTGTGTCAGTCCTTCAAGGCTCTAAGTTACAGACAAACAATGTGCTGAGCAGATTTTAGCATTCCTGCGCAGGGGCATGTTTGAGGATCTTTCAAAGCAATGGGCCTCATTACGACCCAGGCGTTAACCCTTAACGCCTATTCTGATTTTAACGGCTGCTTTTAGCAGCCGTTAAAATCCATGGCGCTAACCTGCCATGATGCTAATTACGCCACCGTAGTTTACGGTGGCGTAATTATCGCCTTCCCCACTCCCATTATGCCCTATGGGGCAAAAATGGGAATGGGGAAGGGAAAATGGGAAATGGGGATTTACCGCCCCACTCACCTTGGAATGGGGCGGTAAATCCGCCATCCACCATGGTGTAAACGTAGTTTACACCATGGTGGTAAAGTTGGCGCAATTAGCGCCTGGGTTGTAATGACCCCCAATGACTTTGTGAATCTTTACCGCATTTGGAACGAAAACTCAGAAAAGAGAGCAAAACGACCAAGATGGCGTTCAGGGAACCGTGATTCAATGGGCCTCATTACACGGATGGCGGAGAACCATGGTGCTATTAGCGCCATGGTTCATGCCGGTAAAATACCGGCATCGCCTTGGCGGAAAGGGGAATTAACGCCCCATCCCAAGGTTGGCGGGGCGGTAATTCCCCCTTCCACCATTGCCCTTCCCCATTCCAATTTTTGCCCCATAGGGCTCAATGGGAATGAGGAAGGCGCTAATTACGGTACCGCAAACTGCGGTACCGTAATTAGCTCCCTGGGTCCCTTTGCGGGTTGGTTTTTAACGCCTGCAAAAAGCAGGCGTTAAATCCCCCAACCCGCAAAGGGACCTCGTAGTAAGGCGGTAAGGATTTACCGGTACCGGTAAATCCTTACCGCCATCCGTGTAATGAGGCTGAATGTGTGTGCCCTTAAGCCAACATTATAATACAAAATGGATGTATTCTTACAAACCCTCCTTTTGGCCTAGGCCAACACATTGCTAGTATTATGTGACCATGTGTCATCATCATCATCATCATTAGAACAACCAGAATCATCACTGTCATACATATTGATAGCCATAAACTGTTTGATAGCTACATCTTGCATGATCCAGGCATTAGTCATATCTTCAGGAAGACGAGGACCAGGTTTTAGCCTCATTAGAGATCTAGAACAGCAATTACCTAGTGCAGAACCTAGAACAGGCAAGCATTGTATGCAGCAGCAGCAGAACAAAGTTGCCCCAATGATAATCGCGAGCATTGAGAAGAATTTCCAAGTTCTAAGAATGTTCCAAGCCCATTTCTCAATGTCCCAATCCCCTTCAGGGACTTGTACTTCAGAGTTCAGTATATGTAGCCTTTTGATTGCTTGGAACACTGTAGGGGAGGAGTCAGGTACGTATATGCAACATGCAGACCCGACCAATTTGCATACACCACCATCCTCAGCTAACATGACGTCTAAAACCCTCCTATTCTGAAGAGCCGCTAACCTAATTGCTCTTTGCTCCATTGTCATGTTGAACAGTATGTCAGTAGTTTTGTTGATAGTGTCCTCTAACACGCTAGCCAATTTCCTAATAACTCGTGAATTTATGATTTGGCCCCAAAAAGGAACCAAAGCTTTTGCTACATCTCCCAATACCTGGAGGGGATATCATCGTCTATTCCCCTCCTAAGGCAATGTTTCAGTATGTCTGCAGTGGATTTAATATAAACTTCTGGCAATAGTATCCCCAGATAACAAGTCCCTTTCCAATATTTAGACAACCATGGATACGCTACCTTTCCACAAACAAAGTAAATGGGTCCCCCAATGTATAAGGGCCTATTCTTGTTTACCAAGACTGCAGTGTTTACACATTTATCATATGTGCCCATATATCGGGAAGCTTCTTTCCACAGACAGAATGGAACTGTGTCAGGATCGCTATTAATGGTGTATGACAGAGGAATTTCTTCCCTGTTTCCTTCTGGTGACATCCTAAATGAGATCATGGATTGGTAGGGTCTACCATTCTTGTCAGAGCTTTTAGTGGAGGCAGTGTTTGTCATACTTTTATTCACAAATACAGAGCATCATAGAGAAAACAGAACTAGTTGCTCGAATTCATTGATGTTTGTTCCATCAAAGTTACCAGAGCACTATCGTTCCACTTACCAAAGAATAGAGCTCTAAATGATGCGTAACAAGAAGTCGATAGTGAGAGTGGATAGATGTACCATCCCAAAACTTAATCACTGTGTTGTGTTAGGTGAGAACATACCCAGCAGTTAGTTCTATTCAAGATTGGATGTGTGGCGTTCATTATCTGAATGAGTGTATTATTATGATTTCCTTCTCTGTGTTTCAGATCAAGTGGACGAAGAGTGGGAGGGTGTACATATAGAGGAGACAAAGTGGTGCTGACAGTAGGCAGTAGTATACTAAGCGTATGTGAACTCTCCAAGTACAGCTTCTCTTGTGTGGGCCATAGACCTCTAGAAATGGGCTTTCCAGTGGCAATGCTTTCCATGTCCTCGATTCTATGTGCCCCAAAATGGGCATAGTTTTCAGTGTTCTTTAAGAAACCTCACTGAAACAGCTTTTATAAGTTCATCCGTAGGTGGGACCTGACAACGTGGCAGATCTTGCTTGTAGTATTCTTCTTACCTGCCCCCCTCTGGAACTCCTTGAACTGTTCCGTCTTCAGGGGGATTGGAGGCAAAGTCGTTGGTTTCTTGTGGATGCTGCAGCATACAAACTACACTTTCCTAATCTATAAAAATGTCATTCCCTATACTATTTCCATGGTCAAAGGTTGTACCTCGTGATTCCAGGTACAGAGTGATCCGTGAACAAGGGATGAGAATTTGAAGAAAGTGAGGAATTCTAAAGTTGTTTGGGTTAAAAATTATGCTCAGGATCAGAATGGGTGCCCTCTTTCAAAGGCACACTGTTGGATTCAGGATCATCAACCCCCTCCTTAATCCACTTGTCGCTGTCGCAGGGTACATGCAAGGGCACTCGTTTCAGGTGCGCAGCATGTATCCAATGTTTTTTCCCCATCGACTCGAACAGCCGTCTGAGTAGCAAGTAGCACCTGATAGCATCCTTTACAATGAGCTGCAAGGCAGGACTTCCTCTCAAAGTCCTTTATCAGCACAAAGACCCCAGGTCGAATGCAGTGACCAGGTCCTTCTTATATCTCAGGCAAAGATGCTCGAACCTGTTGGTGAATCAAATGCAGGTTTTGAGTCAATTGGTTACAATAGTCAGTTAATAACGTTTACTCTAACTCAGAGAATTTTCTAAGTCTAGGTGCATTCCATATATTAGCAGGTCGCCCCATAACAATTTTGTAGGGAGAAAGTCCCGTTCTAGACTGGGCCGCTGTTCTCATTGACAGCAACGCTAATGGTAAGGCGTCAGGCCATCTCAGTTTACTATGTGCACACACCTTTGCCAGTTTGTTCTTAAGGATACCATGGATACCGTTATGACGTTCTACCAAACCAGCACTCTGAGGATGCCTCGCAGAATGAAATAATTTATCAATTTGTAGTGCCTTGCATACCTGTAGTATGATAGCCGCTATAAACTGTGGTCCATTATCAGACCAGATTACTGTGGGTAATCCAATCTAGGGAAGTAGTCTTTTAACATTACCTTTGAAGTGGATATGGCAGTGTTATCTTTTAAAGGGAAAGCTTCAACCCATTTACTAAAGGCCATATCACTACTAACACATACTTGTAGTTTTGGCATCACTCGATCTCGATTAAGTCAAAATGAATCACTTCAAATGGCATAGAGGGAGGTCCAAAACTACCCTTGGCTGCTTGTGTTCCTTTACCAATGTTGTGTTGTACACAAATCATGCAGTTCTGAATGAATCGTTCTGCAGTTTTGGGAATGTTATCATTGTACCAGACTGGGTCTAAGTCTTTACAAATACTCTTCGCACTGATGTGTGCTGGGCCATGTGCCATAGTAACTACAGTTGTTAAATATGCATTGGGCAGCATCCACCTCTGTTTCTCATAGTCCACCCAACAACTCTCATTATCCATCCCTGCAGGTCCAGAGCCCAAGACTAATGTCTTCCTGTGTGGCTTCAGCCTTAATCTCCTTTACACTACTAACGACCTCCTCCATCATCCCAGTTTCTGAAACCCACCTAGCAGAATCTAACACATACACTCTTCAGTGTGGGTCAGTGGCAGTTTGTTCCGCTATCTTGTCTGCAAATGCATTTCCTTTTGCAATGTCGTCAGTCACCCTCTGGTGTGCTGCACACTTTATTATAGCTAGTTGTTTGGTAAGGGCTAATGCGGATAACAAGAGGTATCCTTCCTTTCCTCTCCTTCCCCCAGAAGCTCACTGTCTCCAGAGCCCTGGTTCTCTTGAAGCTGGACTACTGTAACAGCCTCTATCTAAATCTGCCTGCCTCTACTCTCTGCCCTCTGCAACTCATCCAGAACAGGACTGCAAGACTTGTCCTTGGCCTCAAGCCCAGGGACCGTATCTCTCCAGGCTTGAAATCCCTACACTGGCTCCCAGTGGCCGCGAGGATTATGTTCAAAACCCTCTTCATTATCCACAAGGCCTTCTGGGGCCTGGGGCCAGAATACCTTCAACTCTCTCTTCCTAAATATCTTCCTTCTCGAGCTCTTCGTTCATCCGCCTCCAACTCCCTCAGGGTCATTCGCTTCTCCAAGCAACAAGTTGGGGGTAGATCTCTCTCCGCAGCAGGGGCCTCCCTCTGGAACAGCCTTCCTGCCTCCCTGAAACTTGAGGAAAACCATCTCCGGTTCCGGAAGCACCTCAAAACCTTCCTATTTGCTTCTGCTTTCTCTCCCCCTCTCCCCTGCTAATTACTGAAACTGCACTGAATCTGCAACTGGGCTACTCACTGTTCTCGGTCCTTGGCCCAGCCACTCTCCCCTGCACTGCCTCCCTGGCAACCCCTGCACTGCGGGACTGTCTCTGTGTCCCTAAAGCCCTCCTTCCCAGCACTTGTCTGCACTTACCTTGCACTTGCCACCAGCGGGCCCTTATTATTTATCTTGTATTCTACCAACCCTGTACTGCACTTTCCCCTCTCCCTTTCCCCCTTGCACTTTTCCCTTCCCCTCTACCCTTGCACTTGCACAATCTGAATGACATCTGGCCTAGTAGGATTGTTGTCTGTCTCCCCTTTGTTCCCCCCTCCCTGCCTCGTCGCGCCTTGAAACACTTGTGTATAAGCATGTTACAAATGCCATATCATATCATATCATATTAAGGGACCATGCTGAATCTTTGTACCGTGAGATGTTAAAAATCCCCTTTCAGCCCATAATCTTACAAAGTTGTGAGCTACTCCAAAGGCATACTGACTATCAGTATAAACATTTACACTATGCCCTTGGGATATCTCACAAGCTCTAGTCAAGGCAACTATCTCCGCAGCCTGGGGGGAGTTGTGTGGAATTCTCTTGCTTTCGATAAGGTTGTCTAAAATGGTGATTGCATAGGCAGCAGTTGAAGTGCCATCAGGCAGTTTAAAACAAGAACCATCACAGAATAGCTCTCCATCAGGAGATGTCAATGGTGTATCGTTCAGATCGATCCTGCCTTTTGGATCCTGGTCAGTAACATACAGGCAGTCATGGGATGTATTATTAGTGCAATCCTCATTCAAAGGAGGCAAAAGTTCAGCCGGATTCAAAGAAGAGAATCTCTTAATTTTGATGTGAGGTGCAAATAGGATCAACTCATACCTAGTGAGTCGGGCAGATGTGAGATGCTGAGTTTGTGTTCTATTTAGCAGAAAATGTACTGAGTGAGGTACCAATACGGTTAAGGGTGACCCAAAACCAAACCCACACTTTGGGCCTCATTACACGGATGGTGTTAGGGATTTACCGGTACCGGTAAAATACCGGTACCGGTAAATCCCTACCGCCTTACTACGAGGTCCCTTTGCGGGTTGGGGGATTTAACGCCTGCTTTTTGCAGGCGTTAAAATCCAACCCGCTAAGGGACCTCGGAGCTAATTACGGCACCGCAAAATTGCGGTGCTGTAATTAGCGCCTTCCCCATTCCCATAGAGCCCTATGGGGCAGAAATGGGAATGGGGAAGGGCAATGGCGGAAGGGGGATTTACCGCCCCTCCAACCTTGGAATGGGGCGGTAAATTCCCTTTCCGCCAAGGCGGTGCCGGTATTTTACCGGCATGAGCCATGGCGCTAATAGCGCCATGGCTCACCGCCTTCCGTGTAATGAGGCCCTTTGTTTCACCAAGGCAGCAGCAGCAGCTGTAGCCCTGAGACATTTTGGTAAAGCGCATGCAACAGGGTCTAACGTGGAGGAAAAATAGTTGCATGGTCTGCTTTTTCCTCCATGTTCCTGTGTCAGAACAGCCAAAGCGCATCCACACCGTTCATGCACAAAAAAGACAAAGGCCCTCATTACGACCCTGGCGGAGTGGGTTTACGCCAGCGTTATTCGCGGCGGACCCGTCCGCCCTACTACGAGTTCCCGTAGCGCCATGGAACGTTTTCCGCCTGGTTTTTCCGGGCGGAGAAATCCATGGCGCTACGGGACCTTGATGTTAATTACGCCACCGTATTTTGCGGTGGCGCAATTAACGCCTTCCCCACTCCCATTATACCCTATGGGGCAAAAATGGGAATGGGGAAGGGTAAAATGGGGAATGGGGATTTACCGCCCCGCCAAGGTCGGCATGGGGCGGAAAATCCGCCAACCTCCATGGCGCTATCGGCAGCTTTCCGCCGTGCTCCGCGGTGCATTTAGCACCGCGATTTCCGCCAGGGTCGTAATGAGGGCCAAACTCTTTTTTATAGTTTGGTGTGCCCAATATTGGCGGCGAACATAACGCCATTTTGAGCAGATCAAAAGCTCCCTGACAATCTGTATCCGAAGGTCACGGTAAAGCTACATCCTTCCTTGTCAATGCCAACATTGGCTTAATCAAAAGTGAGACATTCAAATCCATTGTCTACCATATGAAGCCATGCCAATAAAGGCCCTAACTTCTTTCTGCGTATTTTGAACAGTCATGCCAGAGATGCTTTGTATGCGTTCAGGCGCAAGGCGTCTACGCTCCTTCGACAGGAGATAGCCTAAATAGGCAACATCATGTTGACAATATTGGAACTTCTTCAAAGATGCTTTATGGCCATGCTCAGCTAGATGCTTCAATAATAAAATAGTGCCCTCCTTACAAGCGCTTTCTAAATCGGCAGCAATAAGTAGTTCTTGAATGTACTGTATCAATGTGCAAGTGGAAGGCAATTCAAGCATATCGAGCTGTTCTTTAAGGGCTCTGCTGTAAATGTGAGGACTCTCAGTGTATTCTTGTGGAATGCTTGTGAAAGTAAAAGAGCGTCCTCCAAGGGAAAATGCAAACAAGTATCTACTGTCTGGGTGAAATGGTATGCTAAAGAATGCGTTCTTTAAATCGATTACAGAAAAATGTGTAGCTATAGCAGGAATCATAGTCAAGATGGTGGTGAGCTCAGGAACAATGTGAAACTGTGGTGCAACTACCTTGTTAATCGCGCGAAGATGAATAACAAAATGGTAGGGTAAAGCATTGTCGCCTTTTTTAGAAACAGGCAAAACCAGTCTATTGCATGTACTACTAGACATCTCTTCGATAACACCTGATGCATTAAATCAGAAACAATACTTTTAAGTGCTTATTTACCTTCAACAGATACTGTACACTGCAGGATGTGTGGTAACGTAATACCAAATTTCAATACTATCTGTACAGGTTCAACATTCAGTATCCCTACATCGTTGTCATTTACTGCCCATAAATGCGTAGGCACTTGTTGTAATTCGCTCGGTAAAGGTAAAGTCATAAATTATGAAATGGATTTCAGCTGGGATGAAATGGTCAAATACACTCCATCTGGCGAGCAGTAAAACACTGCATGCAATTTCTTTAGCAAA